>NW_023144629.1:3080321-3680321 GCF_012932325.1 Thrips palmi | reverse complement strand
TTCCGCGACGCGGCGAACACTTCTTTCGTCGCCCCGTCGCTCTCGCACACCCCACAGCGGCCCTCGAGTGCGACGGAGACGGCGACAACTGCTCGGAATCGAACGAACGGCAAGCCAGGCGGCAGCGTTGTTGTTTTGCCAGCAGGTTTGGCGGTGTGACGTGGCGGTGGCAGTGGCGCGGCCGAGCGCAGCTGACTCAGAGTCCGAATCGGCGCGGCCGCGAACCCATTCCGAGAGTCTCGCTCCGTCTCTCTCGCACTCGCGGGGCGTGCCGTAGGGGTGCGAGAGAGACAGAGCGACGACAACGATTCTCGGAATCGGTCCGCTGCGCGCGCCGCCACCATCGAGAGCGACCGCCAGCACCGCGTCCACCACCACGCCCACGCCGTCCTGGCTGCGTCGTCCACCGCGTGCTCGGCGCGCTCCTGGGCCTTCACAACACGCCGACCTCAGCGGGCTTTCCGCGGCCGCGGGCACGCCGCGCACCGAGACCAATTGGGCTGCAAGTTCCAAGGGCAATTTGGTTCCAAGTTCCAAGGGCACGAGGGCCTTGACGAGGGCCTGCTCGGCGCGCTCCGGCGTCGGAAAAGTCCTCACGGAAGCCGGGCAAGTGCCCACGCCTAGCGCTCCGTTACGTAAGCCACACGGATTCCTACGCGTCGAGCCGTCTCCCCGCTGGCGCAGCCGCGTTCAAATACCAACACTGCGCACGCGCTTTCCGAGTCCAGACTCGCGGGCCGAAGACGGACGTCCCTTGTCCGCACGTCGAGATAGCGCAGAGAAAGCGCCGCAAGGCCGCCGCCGGTCAGTCACTCCTGCAGGACGCACAGTGGGCCAGAAGACCGGTGGAGGCGGCCAAAACTCTAGACGCGTTTTGAGCTCCAGAGTCGCTAAATGGGCCTCGAACCGAACGTGTGACCCCACCAATGGATTGCTCTTCGAACGAGGAATCCATTGGTGGGGTCACACGTTCGGTTCGAGTCCCATTTAGCGACTCTGGAGCTCAAAACGCGACTAGAGTTTTGGCCGCCTCCACCGGTCTTCTGGTCCACTGTGGGACGCCGAGCGGGCCATCGTCCCGCTGTCGGTCGCGCCAGCCAACACCAACAAGTACCTGGCGCCAGGCCCCGCGCGGGCCGCAGGGAGAAGCGCACGCCGAGGGACTCGGGGGCATCGAGGTGCCCGTCGGAAGGACGCCGTCGACGCCGTGGACACGCACACCTCCGCGACGCACTGCTTGCCCTTGCCGCCGCGGACGCGCGATGCACACTGACTGCCCGGGCCGTCAACAACGCCGGGCCGGCCAACCCTACAGCCCGCCGGGCCGGCTCTCTCTCACTCACACAAACACACACGCGCGCGCGCGAGGGGCCGCGAGCCCACTCCAAGCAACGGGGCAGCTTAGCGCGGACAGCACGACTGCAGCACACTGGCGGCCTGACGGCGCAGCGCGCAGCGTGACGGCGCCAAGACGGCCGCGGCCCACGGCTGCCCACGGACCGACCGTCACTCCCTCCCCTTCCCTCCAAACGGGGAGGGGGAGGGGGAGGGGGGCAGAGCCACTCCCAGCTGACTCACTCCGCTGGACCGGGCGCTTCCAGTGCCTCCAGCGGACCGAGGTGCAGCCGGGTGCAGCTGCACCTTGAGCTGCACTCGCCGAGGACCGAACAGACGGACGCACATCTGCATCCTCGGCCCGGCCGATTCGGGGAACGGAAACGACTCGCGTTACGCCGTTACGCGGACCAGACGGCGCGGTTCCCCCAGTGCACCAGCGCGCCGGTCGCGTCATGGGACGCCACCTCGCCAGCCACCCACGCGACTTGGAGGCTGGGCGGCTTCACGAGGTTTACAGCCTCCTCCACTACACTACTTAAAAGTAATCCGCCGTCCCTTAATCTCTCTCCACTTGAGCAAGGACACCACGGGTGCCGACACAGATAGGGAACGGCAGGGAAATGGCTACTAGAGGGGCAGGGCACTTTCACCAGGTGTTATCAGCCAGCCCGTCTCGAAGCAATACAATCTCGCCATTGGCAGGGTATCGATAAAAAGAGGAGCAAACATGTCAGATCCGTCTTGAAACGTTCTCTCTCCGTCAGCCAAAAAGTCTGGGAGAAGCGGAATCATCACTCAACTGCCTCAAAGTTTTACTCGGGGAACCCTCCGGAGATGCTACAGCAAATTAAATGTGCAAATTTGGAAAACGTTGGAGATCGCAAGGCGCTCAAATTGGTTTGAACCAAGTCGTTCGGGGTCGCTTCGCTGCCACCCTCCTTGACCAATCCAATCACGTGATGGCCGCACCCCCTCCGATTGGGCGCCACTCGGCGGGGTGTTTACCCAGCAACAGGCCCGACAGGCCCGACAGGCACGCAGTGCGGGGTGGCCGGGTGGCCGCGACCTCGCCGTCGGTCGCCCCGACGGCCAGCCAGCCAGCCAGCCAGCCAGACCCTGGCGATCCGTATCAACCCCCGTCGCGCACCCTCATCGCACCGCCAGCACCGCCAGCAGCACGGAGCACTTGGTGGCCGTGCAACACGCTAGCGCGCGATAGCGCCACGGCGCCACACGGCCACGCACGGAGCGCAGGGGCGGATCCAGGGGTGGCCTATAGGGGGGAGTAGCACTTTTAGCCTACTTACAGAGGCAAAGTAGCACTTTTTGCCTACCTTTCAGGCGGCTATCTAGGGGCTTGGGGGGGGGGGGGGGGCAGAAACCCCATCCCCCCCCCCCCTGTATCCGCGCCTGACGGAGCGTGGAGCGGCGTGGAGCGGCGTGGAGCGCCCCGGAGCGCAGTACGACACGCGTGCCGGCGGCTTGCCTACCCGCCGGGCGGCCATTACCATTACCATTAAAGGGCTGGACCACCCGGCCGCCCCATTTGCAAAGTCCAGTGCGCAGTGCGCCCGTCTCTCTCGCACTCGCGGCGAGTCCGCACTTACCTGAGCAGGGCGCGCCGCCATGTTCGGCCGGTCTCGACCACCACGAGCTGCAGCTGCATAGCCCGTTACATAGCGAGCCGCCACCGGGCGCCCCTGCCCTGACTGGCCAGCCTGCAGCCCTGCGGAACAACAAGCAGAGCGTCAGCAAGGCCGCCGTCCTGGCGAAGGGCCGGAGGGTCGCCCCCCCGACCCTTCAGGGCCCCTCCAGGGCGGCCCCATGGCGCCGACCCTTCGGCCTTCGGCCCTGGCCACCTCTTCCGGGCGACGGGGTGTTAACGCCGACGTGGCGAGGCGCGAGGCGCGTGTGTGCACACAGAGCAGGCCGTCACAACAGAGGAGGGGCCGGCCGGGTCGATGTGCGGGGCGGGGCGGGGACAGCCGCCCTTCGTCAATATTAACCTCCAGGTACTCCTGGCAGCTGACGCCGCGCGGACGCCGCGGCCGCCGCGGTCGCGGGTTCGACCACAGGCCGGTCCGCCCTTCTAGTTTTCCTCTATTGTTACCCCCACCCACCCCCGTCGACCCGATACGCGATCGGTCAGTCACGGCCCGGCCGGCTATTTTCGTCGCGCAGTTTCGCGTGTGCAATCCACTCTTATTCTTTCCTTCCCGCCGAGTCCGGCGGTCCGCCCGTCCGTCCGTCCGCGCAGAGCTAAATCGTTTCCACGGTTCGGCGTCACGCAGGAAACAGCGCTACAGGCCCGACCCATTCCGAGAGTCGTCGCTCTGTCTCTCTCGCACTCCTGCGGCTCCCCGCACAGGTGCGAGAGAGACAGAGCGACGAGAACGGAATCAGTCCACCGGCCGCCACGGTCAGGCGAGGTGCATGACGAGGACCGAGGGGTGGGGGGTGTCGATTGGGGTGCAGTAGCAGTGCAGTAGCAGTGCAGTAGCAGCGCGCCACGGAGTCTTGAAGGCCGCGAACCCATTCCGAACAGAGCTTTCAACGCAAAGCCTCCCTCGCAACCCTCAACGGCCGCAGGGGGTGTGGACTGAGGGACGCCGACGCCGGCCGACGGACACACAGGGAGCCCCTGGAGAAGACGCCGCTCTTTGCGAGGAGAAAAGGGAGCGGCCGTACAGAGAGGGCCTTAGAGGATAACTATCAGGGTCGCACAGTGCGATCGGGGCGACGGGGGCCCTTGGAGGGGTAGAAGGGGCGAGCGGACAGGAGACAGGCAGACGGACGGCGCCCGGCTCGGCAGACGTATAAAAGCCTCAGCGGGGCGGGCGGCGGCGCGGCGGCGCGGCGGCGCGGCCCGCGGGGGGTTGCTTTTACAACGGCAAACGGAGGCCAGCCGGGCCAGACGGCGCCGGACGCCAAATGTCACGCCGCGCCGACACAGCCAGACGAGTTTCCGACACGAAAAAACAAGAGACATTGGAAAGAATATGGAAATCTAAGCGCTGACGAGATTCGGTCAACGACGACACACTGGTCGGGCGGGCAGTCCACCTGGCGACTCTGCGGCTGGTCAACTCTCCTTTTTGACTGTTTACGCTGCCGCCCCGCCCCGCCCCGCCCCCGGCATGATTCGCTGTCCGCGTCGCTTATCGGGCGATGGTACTTCGACTGTCGAGTGGCCGCGTTAATCCAAGTGGATAACCCTCACTCCACCACACTGCTTTGCTCCATGCCGCCCCAGTCAGTGCTCTCTCACGCCGTCTCTCTCGCACCCCTGCGGAGCCCTGCGGAGCGGCCCACGAGTGCGAGAGAGACAGCGACGCGGACGGTTTAGGCACGCCCCCTCGAGCATTGCGTCACCGCCGCCACTGACCCCCGCGGTGGCCCCAGCGCGGCCCCCTCTTCGCTGCCGCGGTGACTCGGTGCCTCAGAAACCAGAGTCAGGAACTGTCCTTCCTTCCTTCCGTCTCCGCCGGCCTCCGCCCCCCACGCCTTTTTCGCCGGCGCAGTGGTTCCCACCTGTGTGCCTGTGGCGCCGGGGGCAGGGGGAAGGGAAGGGGGCACACCCGTCTAGAGGGGGAGAGGGGGGCGTGAAGGCCGAGCGTCCGTAAACAAAAGTGTACTCCCTCCCCCTCTCCCTCCCTCCGAACCCCGTTAATCGTTAACCCCGCCTCAAACTGGCAAATCTGACAGAGGAAAGGCGGCGGTGGCTTCAGTAGGCCAACAGCAGGGAAGAAGGAAGCCCCATGACAGACTGCTCCACTAAACAAAGCGGTGCAGTGTCACATTCACCCTCCGCAAAGTCCAACGTTCCAACTGACACAGCAGCGGATGATGGCACCGGCAGAAAATCTTGTGCAAGTCGCTGTGTCTTATCACTTGAAACAGACAATTAGATCAATGCTCGAACGCCACAATCCCATTGCTCGAGAGTTGGACAAATACACAGTTCAAAAGCGGCGCTCAAATATTCTAAACATTTGCCAAATTGTCTACTAAAGAAAACTGAGTTCCCAGCTCAAGCTTGCAGGATGTAGTTCAGCTGGCTATATAGAATAATATTAAGAGAATAATCAACGACAGTGAATATTAAGGTTTTGATACTTGACTATCAAATGAATGGGGTACTTTCAGAGGCAGTCGAGTTATGGAAAAACTGACCTTTAATCAATCCTGTAAACCACGCACACATTCTGATAGATGTGCATTCACAAAGACATGAGTTTTGGTCCTTCCTGTACCACAAGCAAAGTAGACTAATGCAAAGGCGCCAAACCTGAGGATAAATTTGAGCGATGGAAGTAACCTAGAGTATTATGGACAGGAATGGAGTGGATATGTTAAGGAGCAAGAAACAAATAATGCCATGATTCTCATTAGGCACTCACTCATGTTCCTAAGAAAATCGGACCATGTATGCTTCCCAGGAAATAGGCAGCGCACTCACACAAAGCCATCAAACAGCAGGCATTACGCTTAAGTTAACGATAAATGATTGTAATGCTTTGATTACATATCTTGGCGCTCAAAGAAATTTAGCTGCAGTAAGAATCAACTATAGTTAAATCACAAATGTAGAGAAAGACACCCTTCACCAGGAGCAGACTCCAATGCTGGAGGTTATAGTGGTCCTAGCAGTATGTTTGAAGCAGCCCCAAAATAACCTAAAATGGCACACAAACAACCCAGCTCGCGGCACCAGCATGCCGTCGCCCGCGAGCAGAGGCGTGCCCTGGCCGACACCAAGTCTCGGGCCGTCGACGGCGGCAACATCATCACGCACTGGACAATTCCACGAATGCCCCCACATCCTTCGGGGAGAGCGGGTGCGGCGGAGGGCTTGCTTTTGCTTACCAGTCGGCCGAAGACTACGGCACCGATAATCCTGGTAATCCGATGACGCTGGCCAGGGCGGGCAGCACTCCCGGACACAACACTAGGACGAAAACGGAACGAGACTGGACTGGAACGACTTGGCACTTTTGTTCTGTTCGCTGCGCTGCGCTCTGACTTCGACGTTCAAGTTGACGGCGTAGCAGCAGCCAGCGCTGCGCGGCGCGGGGCGGGGAGGGTGAGCGGGAACGGAGCGGAGCGGAGCGACTCGAGCGAGTGAAGCGTGGAGAGCGGAGAGCGAAGAGCGGGTGGTGGGGAGACGCAAAGCACGCAAACCGCGCAAACGCGCCCGGGTTGGCGGCGAGGCGAGCAGGGGGAGGGGGGGGGGGGGAGGTGGCGCTATTTGGCTGTGAGATGCGCCGCCCGAGCGCGGCCTCGGCTCCACACAAAGGAGCCGGGAAGAAAAATTGCGAAGGCGCGCAGTCACTTGAAATGCAAATCGGTCGCGATCGCGGTTTGGTTCGGGTTCGGGGCTTTGGACCGGAGCCCTGGGGGCCCGCCTAGAGGCCCGGTCTCCGCGGCGGCGGCGCGGACGGGCAGAAGTGACACCGCCTCCCGACGAGGAAGACCAGCTCCCCCCGGACTCCCTGGACAGGAAGCAGACACCCGTGGGACACCGTTATCGGGAGCGAGAGAGAACCAGAGAGAGATGGCACCGCAGAGGTAGGCCCGAGATAACAAGTGTTTGGTTTTCCCTCATTGTCCCTTTTCCGCGTGGGTCCGCCTTATCTACGCGAGGTAGCACAGATTCCCCACGCACTGGAGCACACGTGTTGGTTTTCCCCGCACTTTGCTCTTATTTACCGCGGTTTTGGGGGCTGAAAGTCTATCCTCCGGGGTCTGTTGTTCGTTTCGTAACAGTTTGCCTCGAACTCGGACAGCAGAGATGGACGACCAAATAATGTGCTTTAAAACTGAGCGCACCTCCACCAAATGTGTTGTCCATGTGTTATCGAAAGGGCATTCCCCGGCTTTCCCCCCTTTTCACAGTGGCGAAAATAAGCGAATTATGCCGGTTCGAACTGAATCATTAAGACGAGTACTAGCGATATATAGTACTCTAGACTTAAAATGCTCGCACCGATGCCGGGGTTTGTCGCTCATCGCTCATGGCCAGGCGTTGTCGATACCCCGTCACTCGAGGTCCTCCCCGCCGCGAACCGCGGAGTATTGCCAGAGATTAGGAGCGAGGGCCGCAAATACTCGCGCTCTTGGTGGGAATGTGGATTCAGTAAAATTGACACGACCAAAACATTGACAATCAAGAAGGGAAGACGATTTATTTTTAGAGAAACATTTTGTTTTGAACAAATTGTCAGTATCTCTTGAGGTAAGACTGTTGTTTTCCCGTTTATGCTAATACAAAAATACTCTCTCAAAGCCCGTTTAATAGTTTGCTGTGAAAATATAATTAAAATACTTCAGAATCACAGAAGTTCTTTCGTAATACAAGGAATTTATGACTTCTATCTTTTAACACAGTTCAAGCTATGAGATCACATGTCAGAGAGGAATATTAAGAGATTTATCATCTAGAAATATACTGTGACTATGAAGTGAAGATTGAAATGATCCACAAACAGGTATCCTGGCCCAGCCAAAAGTAAAACACGAATAGGCTTTCAACTATTCCCAAGAGAGCTCCGCAAATGACATCAAACACATGGTGACGTCGCAACAAAACTCTAGAAACACACACACTTGCAGACCATGCTACCAAGGGCAAAGCAAGCAAAGACAATTCAAGATAATAGATGAAGAAGTGACTTATGAAGACTGCTCTGCTTGCATGCCCAGATGGGAAAGAAAACTTGTCCGGCCCCACAGTCATGAACATGTCAGACTCATTGCCAGCTGGTCTTCGACGTCGAACGAATGCTTTGATCACAGTGATAGCTATGACGTCCAACAAGAGCCCTGTGTGACAGAAGAATAAGTTAAAGATTTAGTAGTGTTGTCGCCATCTCAGTGAAAAATTTCATAGTGATGAATAACAACTTACCATACAAAAAATTGGCCTGCAATTGGTACAAGGAGGGGTCCGTGGTCAACAGCATGTAAGCAACCCAGCCAACAAGCCAGGGGACGCCATGGCAGGAAATCTGAAAGCAAGCGACGTGGGAATACAATGACAATTGACCGAGTCTATAATACAAGTCTATAATGAGAGGAATGAAGTGCTTCATTCATTCATTTACAAAGCCAGAAAGACAAAGAAATTAACCTCCAACACTTTGTGATGTTTCCTTTGAAGCAAATGAGGGGCAGCACGAGTTACCGCTGCACAAAACTTATTTGTGACGGCAACATCCAAGTCCAACAGGATGCGCAGAGCAGGAGGAGCACGGCGCTTTTTGTCATTGGGATCAGCCTGTAAAAATGAGAAACAGAGACTTAATTGCCAACTGAGAGACAATGGATGGGTGGCTCATACAGAACCTTAACCTAAATTGTTTGTAACTTAATTTCAAGGCACAAGTACAGACCATGATGAAGCCGGACGGAGCAGCACAGTAGACTGACCAATTCCCAAATGTCGAGTCAAGTTGTTGATAGACGCCGGGGCTGATAACACAAGCTGATAACTGTTGAGTCAGCAGGCACTGAGCATAGGGCACAAAGGTTAATCGCACTACACCTCCTTAAGTACGGTCTAAGTACTCAGAGTCAAAGGCAAAGCCGAACGCGCGAGTAAATAAGGTACAGCCGGCTCTCCGTGAAATAAAGTTTCCAATCGAATCGAGCTGACACTAACAGTTTGTTGTCGTTTCACAGCGTTTTGGTTCTGTCTTCTGCTTTCTGTCTGCTACTGTTGACAATGTGTGTACCACTACACGCCACGTTCAAAAGCTTTTTCATCCCAACATCAACCAACAAAGACGTCCAGAGCCTAGTCAATCCGCTCTATTTTTCGCAACACCCTTACTCGTCTATCTTTGACTGCGACGGTGATTTAATTTTAGTCAGGCCTTTTTTGTGGTCGTGGGGTTGGTAGGGCCGTAATCTCTCCACGCAGCAGCGGCGCGCTTTTTCAAACCACTGCGCCGGCCGGGCCGGGCCGGGCGACTACTGTACGACACCGACACTATCTCCCGGGCAGATAGGAGGGGAAGCGCACAGCGAACTGCACCTCGTGGCAAGCGCTTTTAGAAGCATGTGAGAATAGGACTCGGCCCCCAACAGTGAGTGGGAGGGAAGGACAGATTACTGCCTCGACAGTACAGTGTCTCGGCGCAGGAGCAGGCGCCGCGCCGGGGCGGCAGGGCTCGCCAAACATGTCCTATTGACAGAGCTGTGCCACCATATAGAGCGATGTTAAAAGCAGCGCGCCGACTCTCTGGTCGCCATGCCGCCCGGCGAGGCGAACCGTCGGCCAATCGGGTTTGGTTCGGGTTGGCGGCTCCTGTTTCCACCGACCCGCGGTACCGAGGCCGAGGGCCACTGGGGGTCGGTGGGGTCAGGGAGCCCGCGGCTCGCGACCGGCTGACTCTCAACAGCGGTTTGTCTGTCGTTCTGTCTCTCTCTCTCTCAGCCGTAGGGAAGGCCAAATGAGTGTGAGAGACAGAGCGACAAAGCACCGTTCCGGACTCGGCCTGCCGTCGGCGCCCTGACGGCAAGCCTGGCGGCAAGCCTGCTGGGGCTGCTAGTCTGCTGGTGGTCTATCAGTGTGCCGCGTCCCGGCCAGCCCCAGGCAGCCAGGCAGCCCAAGCATGTCGTTAAGCGCGTGTGTGGCGTCCGCGCTGCGGTGCGGCGCCGCGTCGGCCGTGTCGCCGACCCACGCCCTGTCGACGGCCAGGTTCACGTCGCGGTTCACGTCGCGCAGGCCGTGGCGTCGACGCGCCGCCACGCTGCCCGTTAGGGGTTTGGCGACCCTTGGTCCCACGTGGTGAGAACGGCCATATAGTATCGACTTGTTTTCGCCTTGTCCCTCGAGGATGCCGCGGCAAAAAAGCTTTAACTGCTTGACGGAATCCCAACCGGGCCGGAATGTTTGTTTGGGTCCCAGGACGCACACGTGTGAATGGCATTGTTTGGGTTGGAGACGCGTTGGAATGGGGCTCCCCCACCCTCCCGAAAAAAAACGACGCGTTACGCGTTAACTGTGGTGTTTGTCAGCAGGCTGATGAGCGCCGGCCCGGACGGGTTCGCGGCGGGGTCCCCGCCCACGTCCACCATGGAGGCGCCCTGCGCGGCCGGCGCGCCCGCGCCCAGCTACTGGCACCAGGTCGGCGAGCAGCCGCTGCTGTACGCCACGCTCGGCCAGCTCACGGCGCACGCGGCGCGCGCCCACGGCCAGAACGAGGCACTCGTCTGCATGCAGGAGGGCGTGCGCCTCAACTTCCAGCAGCTGCAGCACCGGGTCAGAGTCCGCCGTCCGCGCTGGTGGGGGTGGCGGTCCGACTTGACGCTCATGGTCTCCTTGTCCTCCTGCAGGCCGACCAGCTGGCCGCCGGGCTGCTGGGGCTGGGGCTGCGGCGCGGCGACCGCGTCGCCATCTGGGCCGGCAACTCCTGGAGGTGGGTCGTCGCCAAGCTCGCCGTCGCCCGCGCGGGGCTCGTCTCGGTAAGCAGCAGTGCGAAGCACCGACTTGACAGTGTGCTTTACAGTGTCCTGACCCCGGTCCCTGCCGCAGGTGGACCTGAACCCTCAGTATCGCGAGTCCGAGCTGGCGCACTGCTTGAAGCTGTCCAGGGCGTCCGTGGTGGTGGCCGGCGTGGAGAACCGCGGCCAACCCCTGCACGACGTCCTCTGCGCCCTGGTGCCCGAGCTGCGGCAGTGCCACGGCGACGCCGTGCGCTCCGAGGCGCTGCCCGACCTCAAGGCCGTCGTCACCATGTCCGACCAGCCCTTACCGTGCGTACAGCCGTCCCCGCGCCCCCGCGGCCTGCCAGCGCGTGACACTGACGTCTACCTGTTTCCTGCTGCAGGGGTGCGCTGTGCTTCTCCGAGGTCATGGCCTCCGTGTCCGAGGAGCGCGTCCGGGACATTGAGGAGCAGCAGTGGAGCATCAGCCCCGACAGCGTGGCCTGCATCCAGATGTCTTCGGTAAGCGTGGTCCGAGTGAGGCGGTGGGAGCGGCAAAGCCAAGCCAACCTTCCCTCTAACCGTCCAACTAACGTCGGCAGGGCACCACCGGGAAGCCCAAGGCGATCCTCATCACGCACCGCGGCGTCGTCAACAACTCGTTCCTCACCGGCAAGAGGCTGGGCCTGCACGAGGTGAGTGGCGGCCGGCGATACCCCGGCACTAGAGCGCACGCGGGGTATCGCCGCCGCGACGCTGACGCGCTGCCGCCTCTAGTCCCACAGAGTGTGCCTGCAAGTGCCGCTGTTCCACGCCTTCGGCACCGTCATCGCCCTCATGCCCACCCTGCACTTCGGCACCGCCTCCGTGCTGCCCGCGCCCGCCTTCAGCGCGCACCGCTCCCTCGAGGCCATGCAGCAGGAGGGCTGCTCCGTGCTCATGGGCACGCCCACCATGTACGTGGACCTGGCGCGCCTCGTCCAGGAGAAGGGGGTGGCCGTCGGCGCCGACGTGGCCATGATCGCCGGCGCGCCCATCACGCCGCAGCTCGCCAAGCGCATGGTCTCCACGCTCGGCGTCAAGAGGATCAGTGTGGGTGTCTCCCCCTCCCCGCGCCACGCTGGTGACCTGCCGAACAATAACGAAAACCCCGTTTGCTTTCTTGCAGAATGGGTACGGCCTCTCCGAGGTCTCCGCCCTCGTGTTCCTGGGCAAGGAGGGCGACTCCGCGGACTGCATGGCCCAGACGGTGGGCAGCGTCACCGAGCACGCCGAGGTGAGGAGGCAGGCCGAGGCCACACAGTGGGCCGGCCGCGCTCGCTGTGTGCTCGCTGTGTGCAAGTGTTTTGCATTTGCACTCTGCATTTCCAGGTGAAGGTGGTGGACGAGAACGGAGACACGGTGCCCTTCGGCACGCCGGGCGAGCTCATGATCCGCGGCTACCTCGTCATGGACGGCTACTTCAACGACGACGAGGCCACGGCCAAGGCCATTCAGCACGGCTGGTTCCGGACAGGGTAAGAAAAAGAAAACAACCAACGTTTAAACGAAACAAATTTAATGAAGATTTTCCACTGAGGGAGAGTTGTCTTCTCTTGCAGGGACAAGTTCGTCCTGGAGGAGAACGGGTACGGGCGCATCCAGGGCCGCATCAAGGACATGATCATCCGCGGCGGCGAGAACATCTACCCCAAGGAGGTGGAGGACGTGCTGGCCGACCACCCCGACGTGCTGGAGGCCGAGGTGGTGGGCGTCCCGGACGAGCGGCTCGGCGAGGAAGTGTGCGCGTGCGTGCGCCTGCGGCACGGCGTCGAGACCCTCTCGGCGGCCGAGCTGCGCCACTTCTGCGGCGACGCCATGGCCGCCTACAAGCTGCCCCGCTACTGCCTCGTCGTGGCCGACTTCCCGCGGACGCTCTCCGGCAAGATCCAGAAGTACGTGCTGCGCGACCAGTGCGCCAAGGCGCTGCAGGCCGGCACCCTGGACGACGGCAGACCCGCCGGCAGGACCGCCAGGGGCTAGTCGCTGCACGCGTGCGTGAGCCAGCGACAGTGTGTGAGCGTGTGAATGAGTGTGTGCGTGCACAGGTTAGGCGTGCTTCCTGTAACTTAGCGTAAGTCCTCGTCGTGATAATAAAGATAAGACAAACCATTTCACTCTCTTTGTTTCTTTCTTTCCTTTCACCACAAAGTTCCTCCTCTCATCCGCGCTGCTACGCTGCTAAGAGAGTCCGACGCTGCTCGCCTCGCCTAGCGCCTGCAAACTGGAGGCCCTCCAGCCGGCGAGCACGGCTGCTCGACGGGCGTGCCCGCCCGCCCGGCGCTCCCCGGCCCCATGCTGGTGGCACGCAGACAGCCTCACGATAAAAACCAGCCTGGCTGTTGTGCGCGCCGCCGTGAGTCGGCAAGTGTCGACTCGTCTCTCCGCCCCTCTCGCACTCACGGGGCGTCCCGTAACAGGCGAGAGAGACAGAGCGACGCTCCGGAATCGCTGTGCGCTGCGTCGCCATGGCGTCGCGGTACCCGCGTTACCCACCGGCTTGCGCAACGTGTTTGCCCTGGCACGTTGGCTGATCCCAAACCCTGCTCCCTTCGCTCTGTCCCTCTCGCACTCGCGGGGCGCGCCGTCGGGGTGCGAGAGAGACAGCGACGCGAGCGCGGTGCGGAATGACGCGACCGTCGCGGTGAAGAGAGTCAGCAAGCCACACGGCGCAGGAAAGCGGCACTTTGTATTCCTAAATTAAGTACAAAAACGGTCAGTCTTTAACAGGGTCCGACTCCGAAGCGACGACGCACCCGCACAGACAACGCACGCTCCGCGCTCCGCCCGGTTGAAGGGGTTCAGTCTCTGGCGGCGCGGCCGTTTTCGGCGTTGGCGGCCATCACTTGGTGTGGCGGCGTCGCGCCTCGTTGGCCGTGTGGATCCTGTCCGCCAGCCCCGTGGAGGGCGTCGGCGTGAAGGCGGGCTTGGGCTTGAACATGGCCGTCAGCGCGCACACTGTAAAGCACAACGACAGCCTTAGTGCGGTGGCGGCAGCATAATCTGACACACTCGCAGGCGGTACGCACCGTAGAAGGTGACGGCACCGATCCAGAAGGCCAGGGAGCAGTTGGAGACGAACAGCATGGGGATCACCACGTTGCCCACCATGGAGCCCGAGCGGCCCGAGAAGTTGGACAGGCTGAAGGCGGACGATCTGGAACACGACGAGGCCGTCAGACCGAACCGTCACCGCCCGGCGGGGGGAGGGTGAGGTTACCTGACGCCGGTCGGAAACAGTTCGACGATGATGTTGAGCACGGTGGTGAAGGCCGTGTTGGCGCAGCCCTCGAAGATGCAGGCCACGGCGAGCACGAGGGCCGGGGTGTTGGCCCAGGGCCACGCCACCAGCATGGAGCCGGCCACCGACAGCGTCGTTACTGCCAGACAGCCACGTCAGAAACAATCCAGGTCGAGCTACGGGTGTGGGGGTGAGGAACGAGCCTTACTCAGCACGGCCTTGGCGCCGACGGGCCGGATGATGAAGCTGGCAGCCAACTGGAAGCCCGCCCTGCAGCTCATGATGATGATGGAGTTGAGGTACACGCTGGCGTCCACGGAGTACTGCCGCACACACACATTGCAAACTGGCGGTCTCGCTACGCTGTAAGCGCCTTGGCGATGGTGGTACTCACCGAGTCGCAGTCCGCCAGGGTGAGGGTGGCGTTGCCGCCGACGGACGGCCTGTCGTCCTCCAGGACGCTGCAGACTTCGCGGCCCGTCACCCCCAGGGCCGCGTCGCGGTCCATCTGCGCGAACATCTGCGGCACCCACATGCGGATCGTGTTCTGGCTGCGGGCAAGGCGGAATCTGACACTCACAACGCACCAAGACTTGCAACCCGACTAGGCATGGCGGCCTGCCTGCACCCACCAGAACAGGATGAGGGGCTGCATGGCGAGCACGAAGCCGAGCGGCACGAGGAAGGGCTTGCGGCAGAGCTTGCCGAACTGGTGGACGATGGCCAGGAACGGGTTGGCCGGTTCGTCGCTGTTCCGCAGGTTCTTGAGCTGCAGCGTCTTGACGGGGTACGTGGCGGCGGGCAGGCGCGTGTTCTCGGCGAAGATGCCGGCCAGCACGCGCAGCGCGTCGTCGGGGCGTCCGCGCGCGGCCAGGTACTTGGGGGACTCGGGCAGCAGCAGGATGAAGAGCCCCGCGCAGAGGCTGGTCAGGGCCGTGACCAGCATGAAGGCGCGCCACGAGCGCAGCAGGTCAAACTGCAGCGGGATGACCCACATCGCCAGGCCTGCGGGCCGAACGGGTCAAGGGTTACACACTGTAGGACGTGCTCCGGGACGCGGGGCTCCGGGTGCAACTGACCGGCGTGCGCGGTGCCCGAAATGGCCTGCATCACGCCCGACCACATGAACACCTTGGAGCGGTACTGCGGCCCCAGCAGCTCCCCGGCGAAGGTGAGCGCGATGCTGGCCGGCCCGATGAGGCTGTGACAGAAAGGCCGGGGTTCGAATACCGATCAAGTGTATGTATTTTTTTTTTCGGAAAGAGACAACAACTCACAGCGCGCCGAGGACGACCCTGCAGATAATGAAGATCAACGATGACGACACGAAGGCCTGGAAGGTGGCCGTGGCCGCCAGCGCGAAGTAGGCCGTCAGCAGCAGCGACTTCCGGCCCAGCATGTCCGAGAGCGCGCCCCACACGAAGGCCGTCAGCATCATGCCTGCGCCGAGCGGTGCGGGTTCAAAAACCAATCTTGATTTTTTTTTTTTTTTTTTGCGCTTTCGATGTTACTCACCCACGTACATGGCCGCGTTGATCTGCCCCTTCTCCAAGGTGGTGAGGTTGAGGTCGCACTCGGCGGCGGGCAGGGAGTACGCGATGTCCGAGCCCACGAAGTTCTGCACCGCCATGGCCAGCCACAGCCCCACCAGTAGTTTGTTGTTGAACCTGCCATAACCTACAAACCACGAGGCAAAGTGTCACACTGTACACAACGGCCGCGTGTCCATCTTTACTCGAAACACACGACCCGCGGACCTCACCTGTGATCTCCAGCGCCTCCTCCAGGCCCACGGGCGCCTGCGCCTTGGCGTCGGGCACATCTAGAACAACTGCAGACACGGCCATGAGTAGTCAGGGGTCGCCATGTTTACACCGCGGTTGCATCATTCCGTCTCCGAGTTGACTCGGATTGCGGCCAACACCGACACGGCCAGGCCCCTGCATCCCGCACTCCTCGGACCCACGCCACAGCGTCTTGAACGGACGGCAAGGGCCCTACGCACCTGTTTTGGGCTGGGCATTTTTCTGCGTGTCTTGGTGCGCCATGGTGGCGGGGACGAGCGGCCAACTATAGAGGGCGTAGGTGGGACGGCACCTCAGACAGGACCGGGAGAGACAGAGAGAGAGGTAGAGGAGGGGGAGGGGGGACCAGCTTTAATGCAAGCGGTTGTGTCAACGGGCGCGTGCCTAAGTGGCGGAAAGATACAAGGACACAGCCAACAGCCATTTTCTCGCATTTTCTGCCCAATACTATTTTCCCGCCAAATTTCATTTCTTCCGCTTGGCAGTATTTTCCCGCCAAATTCATTTCTTCCGCTTGTCAGCGTTTTTCCCGCCTTTCTGGCTAATACCTTTCTACATTTTAAAAATGGCGTGTCATGAAACGTGGATCACACTTAAGGAGAACCCCAGCCCGGATAATTTTCGTGCGCTGTTTGTCGCTGGTATACAAAAATTTTCGTAGAATGTCTCTACCTCGGTCTTTATTCTAATGAGTTGGTGAGTCAAGGACGGTCCCTGGGGCTCGGCGCCTCGGTTGCCGTGGCCGTGGACTGGCGTGGACCCCCAAACTGCCTCCGTGCCCGCGTATCTGGCGGTATCGGCCACATGGCCCGAGCGAGGGTGGCACATGGCACCATGCGGAGGCACCGACGGCACCGATGACATCACAGGCACCGCCTCCATAGCCCGGCGCCGCAGTCTGGCCCCAGTTCCTCCCAGGACACCATGGCTGTCGTCCTGGAGCACTGAGCCGAGCCCCCTCTGCAGCAAGGATGGCGACCGCCGGCTTCGGTTTCTTGATCGGCGTGCTCACCGGCGTCCTCGGAGTGCTTAGCGGCGGCGTCGGCGCCGACCGGAACTTCCTTTTAACGCAGTGGGTACTCACTGCAGCGGGCGGGCCGGGCTGGTGTCGTGCCATGAATGTACCTTTTGGAGGAGTGTACCTATAGGGGCATGGCCTTCGCGCCATGGCTGTGGGGTATATTTATCGGGGGATGAATGTTCCCTCTCTGGCGTGGGGGTAGATCAAACGTTCGGGCGTCACACACTCTCTGCCACACTGCTCTGTCCCCCAGGCCGCAGTTTCGCGTCGAGAACGGCCACCTCTTCATCGAGGGCCCCAGGAACATCACGATCAACGCGGGCCTGAGCCTCAACGTGCAGGGCCAGGACCTGGACAGGGTGGTGAACATGGTGCGCGCGGCCGCCGGAACCAGTTTACAGTGCAGGCTGAACTGACCCAAGTGAACCCAACCCCTTGTCCTCCGCAGATGCGCGCCATGTCTCCGCGGCTCGACGACTTCCGGGGCCCGGGCGGCCCGGCGTCGCGGCTGCAGATGGCCCGCCTCGCGGGCCTCACGGAGGACCTGCGCGCCATCGGCATCCGCGTGCGCCACCTGGAGGCCGCCGTCGGCAACTCGGTATGCGGGGTGAACGGGGAGAACCGCCGCCGCCGCGATCTCGCTTGCACTTCCATGATGGTTGCCCTTCTGCCCGCAGACTGGAGGGGGACGCTTGAACACGACGCAGAGGAACAGCGTGAACCGCAGAGTAAGCGCCGATCGATGTGTCATCGCAATCTCATTTATTTTCGGCTACTAACGGTCTTCCCCGGTGGCGGGGTCGCAGCTGCGGGCGGTGGAGCGCCGGCTGCGGACTCTGGAACGCACCCTCATGACCAACGAGTGCGCCAGCAACCCCTGCATGCACGGCGGCGCTTGCGAGGACGTCTACAACGGCTTCATCTGCAGGTGCCCCGCCGGCTGGGAGGTGAGTCGGTCTGGCCACCACCAGGTCGCCGTCGTGGCACGTCCCCGTCAACGCTGCTCCGCTTACAGGGCACCGTGTGCGAGCTGGACGTGGACGAGTGCGCGCGCCTGCTCGGCACGGACCTGGGCTGCCAGAACGAGGCGGTGTGTGTCAACACGCCGGGCTCGTACCGCTGCAACTGCAAGGCGGGCTTCTTCGGCACGCACTGCATGCAGCAGTCGTACAGCTGCGCGGCCGGCAACGACCTCTGCGGCAACGGCGTGTGCGTGCAGAAGGGCGCCAGCGACTTCAGCTGCATCTGCAGCCAGGGCTGGAGGCAGGACCCCGCGACGCGCGCCTGCACCGTGGACGAGGACGAGTGCGCCGCGTCGCGGCCCGCCTGCTCCCACGACCCGCCCGTGCCCTGCATCAACCTGCCGGGGTCCTTCCGCTGCGGGTCCTGCCCCCAGGGCTTCGCCGGCAACGGCTACTACTGCACCGACGTCGACGAGTGCCTCGTCAACAACGGCGGCTGCTCCGTCTCGCCGTCCGTCCAGTGCATCAACACCCGGGTGAGGACGCTACACTGTACGGCCTTTGAAAGTGAACGGGAGGGAGGATGACAACGTGTGTGTAGGGCTCCAGCGTGTGCGGCCCCTGCCCGCCGGGCTACGTCGGCGACGGCCGCAGCTGCAGCTTCCAGGGCGTGTGCAACGTCAACAATGGCGGCTGCCACCCGCTGGCGACCTGCATCCACCTGCCCGGTGAGTCCACCCCGCCGGTCCGCCACCTTTCTGTACTTCCTACATCAGGTGCACCGGTACGAGTTCCTCCTCGCGCCGCAGGCTCCGGTCAGTCGGTGTACTGCGTGTGCATGGCGGGCTACGCGGGCAGCGGCGTGGGCCCCCAGGGCTGCTTCCCCGCCAACACGACGTCCGCGGCGCCGAGCGGGCCCTGCGCGTCCAGCCCCTGCCGCAACGGCGCGGCCTGCACCAACTCGGCGGGAAGCTACACCTGCACCTGCCGTCCCGGCTTCAAGGGTAGGCACTGCGTCCACCCGGACCAGTAATAAGTACTCCCCTTACTACTGCTCCGGTTGTACGTACCCCTTCTTCGGCCTGGACGCCGGCCTCTCTGCAGGCCGCGACTGCGAGACGGCGGACCCCTGCTCGTCCAGCCCGTGCCAGAACGGCGGCACCTGCATCAAGGCCGACGCCGACTTCACGTGCGACTGCCCGGACGGCTTCACCGGGGAGCGCTGCGAGACGCGGCAGGACGGTGAGTCGCCGGGGGTGGCGGTCCTGTAGTGGTCCTCATTGGAAGTGGCGGTCCTGTAGTGGTCCTCATTGGAAGTGGCGGTCCTCACTGAGACTCCTGTGGTCCGCAGCGTGTGGAGGCTTCCTCCGCAGCGAGGCGGGCACCTTGAGGTTCCCGCACTCCAACAACTCCAACGTGTACCCCCACGGCGTCAACTGCGGCTGGGTCATCATCACCAACACCTCCATGGTGCTCAACGTCACCTTCACGCACTTCGAGGTGGAAGACGGCACGCAGTGCAACTACGACTGGCTGCAGGTGAAACTCGGGGGAAAGTCCGAATGGCAATTAAAGTCTCTCAGGTTCGAACCAAAGGCACGCGCTTTGGAAGTCAATGCCCCTGACCACGCGGCTATCCCTAGATTCACGACGGTCCGACGTCCGGGAGCCACCAGATCGGCCGCTTCTGCGGCCTCCAGCTGCCCAAGGACGGCCACATCATGTCCACGCACAACTCGCTGTACCTGTGGTTCCGGGCCGACTCCAGCATCGCCAAGAGGGGCTTCGAGCTGCACTGGACCTCCGTCAAGCCGGGTGGGTACCGCCAGTGGCGCCAGGCCCGGAGGACGTCCCCAGTGGGTCTACTCTTTCATGCCGCGCAGCGGGGACCACTTAAGCACAGCTAGTTTAAGAGCACCAGCCTCGCAAAGTTGGTCGCAACAATGAGTGAACGAGTACTTTGTTCTTGTTGCCACTTCTTAACGTGACGTTGTCGTGACCGCAGAGTGCGGCAGCCTGATCGAGCTGGAGTCCCACGCGTCCATCAGCTCGCCCGGGTCGCCGGGCAAGTACCCGGCCAACCGGGACTGCTACTGGGTCGTCATGGCGCCGCCGGGCCGCCGGGTGCAGCTGCACTTCTTCTCGATGCAGATCGAGAACCACCCCAACTGCAGCTTCGACTTCCTGGAGGTGAGTGTGGCCGAGTGGGTGCCGGTCTGCCTCCCCCAGAAGCCAACCTCGTCGTCCTGCCCTCCAGGTCCGCGACGGCCTGGACTCGGACAGCCCGCTGCTGGCGCGCTACTGCAACTCCAGCCACGTACCCGCGCCGCTCGTCGGCTCCGGCAACACCCTCACGCTGTACTTCCACTCGGATGCCAGCGGCCAGGACGGCGGCTTCCAGATCGCCGCGTCCGCCACCGAGGGTCAGTCACTAACTGGTTCCGGTTTTAAGGTCGCCTCCCCGACAGTGTAGCGCGCACTGTACTCCTCCTTCGTCCTGCTGCAGGCACGCCGGGGTGCGGCGGGGTGCTGACGGAGCCCTCGGGCGTGGTGACAGCCCCCAAGGGCGCCGACGGCAACTACCGCTCCAACATGGACTGCGGCTGGAAGATCCAGGTGCCGGTGTCGGAGCGCATCAGCATCGAGTTCGAGGACGAGTTCGACATCGAGCAGATCGACGGCTGCATGTTCGACTACCTGGAGGTCAGCGCCGAGCCGAGCCACTGCCTAACCTAACCTAACTTAACCTAACCTAACCTAACCTGCCTCCACTCTCTTGCTTTCATCTTGTTTGGTGGACAGATATACGACGGCCCGGACCAGAACGCGCCGGTCGTGGGCAAGTTCTGCAGGACCAAGCCGCCCAGAGTCGTGTCCTCCTCCAACACCATGTTCGTGTTCTTCCACACCGACACGTCGTACCAGAAGGCCGGCTTCACGTTCCGCTACGAAGTCGGTGAGTGTTGTTGCCACGGCGTACGCGACCTCCAACGTCCCCAGATGTCTCAGCCCGGACTTCCTTCCAGAGTGCGGCGGGGTCTTCACCGAGCTCCAGGGCGCCTTCTCCTCGCCGTACTACCCCAACCCGTACCCCATGAGCCGGCGGTGCGTCTACGAGATCCGCCTCGCGCCCAAGACGGCCGTGTCGCTCGAGTTCCAGGACTTCGACGTGGAGGACAACAGCGGCAACGGCTGCTTCTACGACAGCGTGACGGTGCGTGACGGGCCGTGACGAGGGTGGCGTGACGAGGGTGGCGTGACGAGGCGGCGTGACGAGGCGGCGTGACCACCGTGACGAACTTGCAGGTGCGCGACGGGTACGACACCAACGCCACAGCCATCGGCACGTACTGCGGCATGAAAGCGGACCTGCCCGACCACCCCCTCGTGTCCACGCACAACAACATGTTCATCGAGTTCGTGACGGACAACTCCCTCGGCGGCCGTGGCTTCCGGGCCAACTACTCCGCCATCGACCTGAGTGAGTAGCGTGAGCAGTGTACCAGGTCGTCGTCGCCGCACAGCCCGTCTCACTCGCGGTGCTCCCCCAGTGTGCGGCGGCATCCTCAAGGACCGCCACGGCCTCATCGAGTCGCCCCGCGGCTCCGACGGCAACCACCCGTCGGACGCCAAGTGCTCCTGGCTGCTGGTGGCGCCGCCGGGCCACGTGGTGCAGCTCACCTTCGTCTCGCTGGTGCTGGAGAAGACGCGCGAGTGCGACTTCGACTACGTCGCCGTGTACGACAACAGCACCGTGCCGGGGATGGGCGGCCTGCTCGGCAGGTCGGTACCAACACAGCGAAGGCAGTGGCCGCCAAAAGTCCGGCCGAATCACGATTTGCATCAACTCTGCGGCGGAACTGTTCCCAAACTAAGGCAGCAATTAGCTCTGGTTATTTCCGCCCCGCAGGTTCTGCGGGAAGACCATCCCGCCGGTGATGACGTCCACGGACAGCGTGATGAACGTGGTCTTCCGCTCCGACAGCTCGCTCAACAAGGAGGGCTTCACGGCCACCTACACCTTCCTGGACCAGACCAAAGGTACGTGTAACCAAACCAAAAAATAAAATAAAAATTGAACGAGTTGGTCTTGGTATTTGAACTCGCGTCCCACGGCCCTCTGTAGTGTGCGGCGCCAAGTTCCTGTCCCCGAGCGGCGTGGTGAGCAGCCCCAACTACCCCAACAACTACCCCAGCGGCAGGGACTGCGTGTACTCGCTGCGCGTGCCCAACGGCCAGCAGATTCGCCTCAACTTCACGGACTTCGACCTGGAGGACTCGCACAACTGCAACTGGGACTCGATTGAGATCAGGTACGCCACTTTCTGTGTCCGGCCTCCGGCTTCCGGTGGCGTGGCGAGACAGGCCTTTCACGACGGGGTCCTCTGGCAGGAACGGCGGCTCGGAGCGCTCGCCGCTCGTGGGCAAGTACTGCGGCACGAAGGCGCCGCCCGTGATCCTGTCCATCACCAACGAGCTCTCGATCCGCTTCAAGTCGGACACGAACCGCGCGGGCCGCGGCTTCCGCTTCCTGTGGGACTCGGCCTCCCAGGGCTGCGGCGGCACGCTGTCGGCGTCCTCGGGCACCATCCACTCCCCCAACTACCCGCAGCCGTACGGCAACCGCGCCGAGTGCTACTGGAGCATCGCCGTGGCGCACGGCTCCGTCGTCAAGGTCATGTTCACCGACCTGGAGCTGGAGACCAGCACGCGCTGCATCTTCGACTACGTGGAGGTGAGTCCCCGGTCCCCGGTTCGAAGACCCGCCTATCCCGCGTCACAGCGTTTTCTCCGCTCTCGTTGCAGCTGTGGGACGGCCTGCCCACCGTCGGCAAGCAGCTGGGCCGCTATTGCTCCGGCCGGCCGGACCCCGTCGTGTCCAAGACCAACCACATGTACGTGCGCTTCCACTCCGACGCCATGTTCAACAGCCGGGGCTTCGCGCTGGACTACGAGTCGAGTGAGTAGACTGTGGTTCGACGTGGCAGCCGTGGTGGTTCTTGCGACTGAGTTTGGCTGTGGCTGCAGCGTGCCAGGCCAACCTCACCGGCCTGCACGGCGTCCTGGAGAGCCCCAACTGGCCCAACGCCCCGCCGCGCCGCGCCGACTGCATGTGGACGGTGACGGTGCCGCGCGGCAACACCATCAACATCACCTTCTCGCACATCGGGCTGGAGCTGCCCTTCGCCATCCCGGGCCGCGGCTTCTACCGGCTGGGGCAGTTCCGCGGCGGCCGCCCGACCTGGGGCAGGGCCTTCGTCACGCCGAGCACCGCCGCCGAGATCCGCGACGAGCAGTACCAGTCCGTGCTCTCCTGCAACTACATCTACGTCCTGGTGAGCAGCTCGCGACAGCGGGCAGGGTCGCCACTTTTGTGGCCGAATATCTCCACATTTCCAAACAATGGCAATCGTTGTCCAGATCCGCGACAGCCAGAAGGACCCGGAGACGGACGAGGAGAGTCCGGGCCCGGAGCTGGGCCGCTTCTGCGGCTCCAAGCTGCCGCCCATGGTGGCCTCCAAGACCAACAAGGTCTACGTCAGCTTCAACAGCCCCACGTTCTCGCCCAACTCGGGCTTCCGACTGGAGTGGGTGTCGGAGGGTGCGTATCACCGGGTGTCATCGAGTCTATGACGTTGCGTAAGCATAAAAGCGTAATCCGTTGCGTTATTTCGATACTTCTGCTGAGTCCCAGTGACGGTTCGCAGGTTGCGGCGGCGAACTGCGCCGCCCGGAGGGTGCGTTCACCTCGCCCAACTACCCCACGTACTACCCGACGGACCGCGTGTGCGAGTGGACCATCGTCGGCGACTGGGGCACCAGCATCGAGCTCACCATCTGGGACATGAGCATGGAGCACGTCCCGAACTGCGTGTTCGACAGCATTTCGGTGCGTCTCGGTGCCGCGTTCGATCCCCTTCGCACAGTGGGCCAGTCTCCCTGACGGTCTCCCTGGCGGTCTTGCTGCAGGTGTACGGCGGCCCGGACGACACCGCCCCGCGACTCGCCAACCTGTGCCACACCGAGGCCAAGCCCATCACGTACACGTCGTCCAGCCGGTACATGTTCGTGCGCTTCGTCACGGACCACTCCTTCAGCGGGCGGGGCTTCAACGCCAGCTACCGCCGCGTCGACGGCCGTGCGTATTGCTCCAGGACGCCGACGACCGCCTTCCGTGCTCGTCTCCTCACTCTCTCTGTCTCTCTCCCTCCGCAGGCTGCGGCGGCCGCCTCACGGCGCCGTACGGCCAGCTCAACTCGCCGGGCTACCCCAAGAACTACGGGCCGGCGGACGACTGCGTGTGGAACATCGAGGTGGCCGAGGGGCACTCGGTGCGCCTGACGCTGGAGGACCTGGACATCGACTACAGCCGCAACTGCAGCAGCGACTACCTCAAGGTGGTGGACGGCCCCAGCCTGGAGGACGACGGCGAGCTGCTGCGCCTTTGCGGCTCGCGGATCCCGGAGAACAGGACGACCGTCACGTCCAAGGCCAACACCATGACGGTGCGGATGAAGTCGGACGGCACGCGCACCGCCAAGGGCTTCCGCGCCAGCTACGCCACGGTGAGTTGAGGGGCGCCTTCCTCCCCATGCCGAGCCAAGGTCCACGACGACGCCCTGCTTGCAGGTGTGCGGCGCCTTCATCACGGTCACCGACGGCGGCGTCATCTCCTCCCACGAGGCCATCAACATGGCCGGCGACAACGCCAACTGCACGTGGACGCTGGTGGCGGCGGACGCCGGCCAGCACGTCACCCTCACCATCACCCAGCTCGTCGTCAGCCACCTGGACGAGGAGGGGGTGGGTAGCGGCAGCGCAGCAGCGGCCGCCCTCTGGCCTCTGGCTGTCCCGTCGGCCTCCCCAACGCCAACCGGAGCGGACGCTTTGCGCGTTGCAGGAGACGGAGCAGTGCGTGGACAACAACCACCTGGAGGTGTGGGAGGGGCTGGACAACAGCGGGCAGCTGCTGGGCCGCTACTGCACGTCGCACCTGCCGCGCCCCATCACCAGCCGCGGCGCCGCGCTGCACGTCAACCTCGTCTCGCCCCACAACACCTTCCACGGGTGGTTCTCGGCCGCCTACTCCGTGCTCAGCAATGGTACGGCGCACGGCCTCCGCCGGCAAGTAGCTCCGGAGGAGTTGTTCATCCACTTGTGACTCTGCCCCGGCAGCCTGTGGCGGCACGTACAACGCGGAGAGGGGCTCCATCGCGTCGCCGGGGTACCCGGACAGCTACGCGCCCGGCGTCGAGTGCGAGTGGACCATCAAGAGCGCCCCGGGTGAGAACCATGAAATAAAAGCACAAGTAAAAGATGTTCATCTTTTTAAACGATGGTACCCCGTGTGCGCCATGTCCAGGCAACCGCGTGCAGCTGGCCTTCTCGGCCTTCAACCTGGTGGCCTCGCAGGGCTGCGTCGACGACTACCTGGAGGTGCGCGAGGAGCACGCCCTGGGCGCCGTCATCGGCGTGTTCTGCGGCTCGGACGCCGTGCCCACCAACGTGTCCTCCTCCAAGTCCCTGTGGATCAAGTTCCGGAGCGACGACGCCGACACCGCGCCCGGCTTCCTCGCGGACTTCGCTCTCGGTCCGTGCACTCCGTGTTCCGTGTTCAAACACCGGCCAGGGCCAAAAAAAATTTGAAGTTTTTTTTTTTTTTTTTTTAAAGTCTTATTCAACGAACGTTAATGAAAGCAGATGATCCATCGCGTTTCACAACTGCTGTGATAGCCGAGAGGTTAGAGACGTGGGATCGAGTTACCGCAGGCCGGCGTTCGAATACCAGCGTCACAAAAGTTTTTTCGACTTGCTATCCTAAGGGTGGTGGTTCGAGGCCATGAGAGCGGAGCCGTGTGCAACAGGCCCACATGCCGGAGGTTCGACTCCTAACAAATATTTCCATTTAATTTTACTGCCTCACCCAGTGCGGTTCAAACCCGTAAACGTGAGCCCACTCCGAGCATGGGGCGTGGTGGTCCAGGGAGTAGAGGCGTCGGTTCCCAGTGCGAGGGTCGGCGGTTCGACTCCCCCAACTTCTTGCGAAATTTTGAACGGGTCGGTCGAGTCCTGTTGCGTCAAGAGCCCACCTCATGCCGGTCCCCTCATCATGGGCCGTGGTGGCCGAGAACGTAAAGTCGTGTGATCGCAAGGGCGGGGTCCGGGGATCGAATCCCATCATTTCATTACATTTTTCAACCGCCTTCCTCCCAGTGCAACTCAAACCCGTCGTCCAACACGCTGCCAGACGTACAAGCGTGATAGCGTAGTGGTCAGAGTCACATTCACCTGGCCACTCCGCTGTGGGTGTCTAAAAAGCAATCCGCTTCGGCGGGTTGGCCTCGGCACTGGAGCGATGGCGTATTTGATCCATCAATCCAGACCACCCGGTGTGTGGTTGCGGGTGGTGCCTCCTTGACTTGTCGGGGAGGCGATGATAAGTCCTTTGAAGCTGGCCTAAAACGCTGTATGTTCGGTACGGGAGCGCCGGACAGTGGGGGTACCATGGGGTACACAACCAACCCTACGAAAACAAAAAGCTCCCACCAAACCTCTTCTCTGTCTGAGTCTCTCTCTGTCTCTCTGTCGTCTCACTCTACGTCCCGCCCCTCAAAGAGCTTCGTACTGGGTGCTCTCACCCAGCTGCCTGAGCTTTGGGGTCCTACTGGGTCCCCCGGCGAACGCTTAGGGTCGCTGACGGGATTAACCCCAGGTACCTGATAGCACCGGTTCCCATCCCGAACACCGAAGTAAAGCAGGAGGCCTCCCCATTAAGACTGGGGAGGGGGTGTAGAGTTCAAATTTTTTCTTTTCCCTTTCAAATTTCTCGGTTTCTCTGACACCTTCATGTGTATAGTAGTTTTAAGTATGTTTCAAGTGTGAAGGTATCATCTCCTAAAAAAATTTCTTTTCAGCGCACGGTGATTTGAACCTGTCGGGCCCCGAGGGCCAGATCGCCTCGCCACTGTACCCCAGCCCCTACGCGCAGAACGCCGACCTGCAGTGGCGCATCACGGCCACCGCGGCCACCAAGGTCATCAGCATCACCATCAAGGACCTCAACACCGACTACTTCAGCGAGGACTGCGAGATGGTCTACTTGGCGGTACGCGTACCGTACGACACGGAGTCGAACCTCTAGCCCCCAACCTGGAAACCCGATGACCGCCTGGTGTGTGTGCCCTCGCAGGTGTACGACGGCGTGGACGAGACGGCGCCCAAGCTGTTCAAGGGCTGCGGCGGCGCGCTGCCCCCGCCCATGACCACCACGTCCAACGTGGCCTTCGTGCGCCTCTACACCCACCCCATCCGGCGCGCCTCCGCCTTCCTGCTGCAGTGGCGCGAGGTGGCGCGCAACGCCGAGACCGTCGTGGAGGCCAGCGCCGGTGAGTCCCTGGCCGCCCGAAAGGGTTGCCAAGCCCGCCAGAGCAATGCCTCGATGTTTCCTGGTGGGTCTGGTGGGCCTGGTGGGCAGGCTGAGGTTGGCAACCCTTGCCGTCGAGGAGGTTGGTACTGAACGACCGTGCCCGCAGGCGACAAGTGCGGCGCGGCGGTCCACCTCCCCGCCGGCGGCAAGTACAACTTCACCAGCCCCGGCTACCCGGCGGGCTACGGCCAGCACCTCAACTGCACCTGGGTGCTGGACACGGACCCGGGCTGGCACCTGGCCATCTTCTTCAACGACATGGACCTGGAGGTGACGCCCGGGTGCGTGCTGGACCGCGTGCTGGTGTCCACGGGCGAGGGCGGTGGTCCCAACTGGAAGCTGCAGTACACCCTGTGCCTGCCCAACGTCACCTACAACTCCTCGCTGGTCGCCACCAACTTCATGCTCGTCAACTTCCTGTCCGACTGGGGTGTCAACGGCACGGGCTTCGCCGCCACCGTGTACTCGGGTGAGGCCCGCCAGAAAGACAGCACACCGTAAAAGTTGAAATCCCTTTTCAGGCACTTTAAAAATCTTTTCGCAGTGTGTGGCGGCGAACTACGCGGCCCGAGCGGCGTCATCACCGCCCCCAACGACACCACCATCGCACACATGCCCCGCGTGGAGCCGTCGTGCGAGTGGGTGGTGACGGCGCGACAGGGCCGCACCCTGGCCGTCAGCTTCCTCGACCTCGACATCAGCCCCGAGGCCGGCGAGGGCCAGGGCCCCGAGACCTGCGGCAACTCCTACGTGCTGGTGAGTGGTTGGCATTCAAGTCCAGGGAGCACATCGGTCGCTGCTCTAAGGTTCGCTGCTCTGACACGATTCCTTCGCTCTGGCCGCAGCTCAAGAACGGTGGCTCCGCGGCGTCCCCGCTGCTCGGCGACGGCAAGTACTGCGGCAGGGGCAGGCCCACCGTGCCCGAGACGACCGGAAACCAGCTCTACGTCCGGTACCGCGCGCACCAGCCCAACACGGTGAGCTGAGGGAATCCATCTAACGCGCTCTGACCCCGTTACCTTGTCCTGCACGACCCATTGCCCCGCAGAGGTTCGTGCTCCGCTACGACCAGAAGTCCGGGGACTGCAGCCGCGAGATCCGGCTGCTGGACTCGGGCGCGGCGGAGCGCATCGCCACGCCCAACCACCCCAACATCCCCAACCCGCACACCGAGTGCGTGTGGTTGGTCATGGCGCCGCCCGGCCGCCGCGTGCGCATGGACTTCGACGGCCGCTTCGACGTGTCGTCCTCGACGTCGTCGTCGTCCTCGTAAGCAGCAAAAAAGTGCCAACTGTGGTTGGGATTTGAACCCACCGACTTGGCGTTGCCGAGCAGCAGGTTCTAGACGATCGGCTAACGGGATCGTGCTTTACTGAAGGTGCGTGAAAAGCGCAGTGGAGCTCCGCGACGGCGCCACGGAGTCGGCAGCGCTCATCGGCACGTTCTGCTCCACGCTGCCCAGCACGCAGGAGTCCACGGGCAACGTGCTGCGCGTCCGCTACTTCAACGACGAGGCCCTGCCCGGCAACGGCTTCACCGCCAACGTGTCCGTCGGTGCGTCCGAGGCCGGTACTCCAGGTACTCGTTGTAGGCAGCAGGGCCTTACGTGTCCGTGTCCGTAGCGACCTGCGGCGGCACCATCCGAGGTGCCTCGGGCACCATCACCTCGCCGGGCTACCCCGGCCACTACCCGCCGTCCACGCGCTGCGAGTGGCGGCTCGTCGTCAGCCCCACCGCCACCATGACCCTCTCCTTCAAGGACCTGCACGTGTACGGCAACTCGCGCCTCTGCATGGACAACGTCACCGTCACCAGCATGGCCAAGGGCGGCTTCAACGACACCGGTGAGGAACAGACGCCCATTTTCCCGTAAAAAAATAAACCAGCTCGGTATTCGAACCGCGGTCCTGTTCCAGACGTGATTCTCGGCTCGTTTTGCGGCATCGCGCCGCCCGCCAACGTCACCAGTCTGGGCAACGAGGTGAAGGTCGTCTTCCAGTCCGGGCCCCGCGGTCTGCTGCAGTACCGCGGCTTCTCTCTGCAGTTCTCCTCCAACAAGGAAGGTCCGTCCTCTCGAGTTTCTGTCTGTCTGCCTGTCCCCCCCCCCCTAACCCCTCGCCTGCTCCGCAGTGTGTGGCGGCACCCTGGAGATGGCCCGCGGCACCATCCGCAGCCCCGGCTACCCGTCCAAGGTGCCGCGGCAGCGGTGCGTGTGGACCATCAAGGCGCCCGAGGGCCGCCGCATCACCATCACCTTCAAGGACGTGGACCTCTCCCCGGCCGCCTTCCCGCGCTACAACATGCAGAGGATATGGGTGAGACTGGACCCAACTCCTGCAACGTCTCCCTCCGCTGGCGGGTTCGCTGCTCGCTGGCCGTGCTGGCTGCAGCCTCACCTGGCGATACCCCGTGCTGCAGCGCGCTAGAGCAGCGGCGCGCCGGCGCTACCCCGCGCGGGCCGGTCTGGGCGCGTAACCCCGGGGCCTGGAGCGCCGTGTTGGCAGGCCCGCCCGCAACACTCCGGCGTCCCAGACCGACTGGGTTGCCTACCCGGCAGGCGCCGTGTGGGTAGGCTGGCCCGCAACACCCCCGTGTCCTGAACTGAAAAGGTTGCCTACCTGCCAGGCGCTTCCGCTGGTTCTGCCAAAAGTTGTTTTTCTTTTTCAGCTGTACCACGGATTGGAAGAGACAGTGCCCATGCGCAACCTCAACTACACCCTGAAGCAGGGCACCTCTTTCGAGTCCACCTCCAACTCGCTGGTCGTGGTGCTCTACTCGCTCATCGCCACCAACAACAGGGGCTTCGTCCTCGACTTCGACACGGACAAGCCCGTCGGTCAGTACACTGGGTACACCGCCCCTCTGGACCAACCGCAAAGTGCGTGAGCCTTTGTTTTGGCATCCGTGACGTTGATGCGCAGCTTGCGGGGCGCCGCCGTCCACGGCCGTCAACGGGACCCTGGACCAGCCCACCGACGCCGGCCTCGAGTCCTTCTTGTGCAGCTGGCGGCTGGACGCGCCCCCCGACGGCGGCAGCCCCGCCACCAGCCCGACGCAGACGCTGGCCGTGCGCGTCTCCAGGCTGCAGCTGCCGGGCACCGTCAGGTTCCCGTGCCACCGGTACTCCACGCGAGTGCTGGTGCAGGAGACAGGTACGCGAATCACTGCCACACCGCCACTCACTGCTGCTTCCCTGTCTCTTCTGACGGGCGCCGATGACGGTTGCAGATGGGACCGCGGTCACGCGGCTCTGCGGCCCGCTGAAGGAGCCCGTCACCATCGTCAGCCCCTACATGAGCAACATGGTCGTGGTAGGTGTTTGAACTTGCCGCCAACGCGCGCGGTTCTGATTCGCCGGCGTCCTAACCTCACTTCGGGCCCTTCGGGCGCCACGCTGCGCGCTGCGCGGCTCGGCTCCGGCGCCAGTGTGGGTGGGACGGTCCGGACGGCGCGACGGCCCCGACGGCCCCGCTAGGTGAGGGGAAGGGGGCGGCGGGGCGGAGGGCGGGGCGTGGCGGCCGCGGCACTGCGCAGCGCGCGGCTTGTGCGCCACAGCAGCGGGGCGGGGCTGGGCGGGGCGTGGTCGGGCGCGGGGCGTGGGCACGGCGGGGCGGGGCTGGGAGGGGCCGCGGCCCGAGCGAGCGGCCCGAGCGAGCGGCCCGACGGAGAGGCCGATAGTCCGCGCTGGCACCGCCGCGCCGGACAAGGACAGCGCCAGCGCGCATCGACCGCGGCGGAGAGAGACGGAGAGAGCGCGGCGCGGCAAGCGGCAGCGCCTGGCTACGCGCGGGCTCGAGGCTACCTCCTCGGCGCGCTGTCGCCCTGACACGAACACCACCGCACAACGCCGCCCATCTGAGGTTAGGACTCGGCGGGCTCCTCCCCTGCCGGCCGACGGTTCCAGAGCACCGCCTCGCGCGCCCCGCCAGGCCCGGGGCCAGGCCGCCACGCCCCACCGGGAGCCCCACACCACGGCGGAGAGCGGGGAGCGGGGAGCGGGCCAGATGCAGGCGGTGCGGGTGTTGGCGCCACGTCGGCCCGGCCTGGCCCGGCGCCCCGCGGGCTGCCCACCCGCCTGGCCCCGCCCCCCGCGCCCGCCAGCCCGCCCGCCAGCCCGCCAGGCCGCCAGCGTGACAACCGGGCGGGGCCGGCGGGGGCGTGTCGGGCCGTGGCCGCCGTCCACTGATAGGCTAGTCTGATAGGCAAAGTGCGTCCCGGTGCGTCCCGTCCACCACCTCCGCGGCTTGCAGGGCCATCTCGGGGCACCGCGGGGTGCATCCCGACGGAGTGCTGCAGCTGGGCCTGCACGGCCGCCAGCGCCAGCTCGGTTCGGACCGTCCGGAGCCATTCCAACGCCATGACGAGGCTCGAGGCCTAATTGCTCAGCGCGACGCTAATTTTGACAGAAAGTGCCTCCCGGCCACCGTGATGGGGTTTCTCTATGCGTCATGTATTGCCGTGCTCGGCCCCGGGGTTCTTGCGCATTCTCACGCGCCTTGGCGTGTGTGACACACTGTGTGACCGGCCGACCGGCCGACTGGCCATGGTGCGCGCGGGTGCTGGCTCAGCCTCGTGGGTAGGCAACCGACCCAACACACACGTCGGTTGGCTTGCCTCCGTCCGCGGCGCTGCCCTGCCCTGTCTACCATCGTTGCCCCCGGTCGCAGGCGAGCCACCCCTGGTACGAGCGTTCCATGAACTTCACCATGGACTACCGCTGGTACAAGTGCGGCGGCGTGCTGGAGAACCCCGTGGAGCTGACCAGCCCCGGCTACCCGGCCAGCTACCCGGCCAACATGCACTGCGCCTGGAAGATCGTCTTCGACGAGGGCAAGCAGGCCTTGGTGACGTTCGAGCGCGTGGACCTCCGCTCGTGCGACGACGTCCTGGAGGTGCACAACGGTGACAGCAGGACCTCGCCCAAGCTGGGCCCGTTCTGCCAGAGGGCGGACCCGCTGCACTCGTCGGGCCGCCACCTGTGGGTGGAGTTCCACTCGGGGCCCGACAAGCCCGGCAAGAGCGGCGGCGCCTTCAAGCTCTCCTTCGCCACCGACGCCAGGGGTGAGTGCGGAAATAAAGGTAACATTACCTCTATTGAATTCGTCGAACTAACCCACCCCGCCTGCCGCAGCTTGCGGCGGCATCCTCCACGGCACGTCGGGCACCTTCTCGTCGCCGGGCTTCCCGCGCGGCTACGCCGACAACGTGGAGTGCTCGTGGGAGGTGCGCGCCGAGCGGGGCTACCGCGTGTCGCTGCGCTTCGTGGAGCGCTTCAACATCCAGCAGCGCGACAACTGCACCGGCGACCACCTGGAGGTGGTGGACTACGACGAGGAGGCGGCGGCATGGCGGTCGGTGCGTCGCCTGTGCGGCCGGACGCCCCTCGCCGACGGCGAGACGCTGCTGTCCTCTGGCGCGCGGCTGCGCCTCATCTTCCGCTCCGACGGCTCGGGCTCGGCGGAGGGCTTCAAGGCCGCCTGGGGCGTGGCCTGCGGCTTCAAGCGCACGCTCACGCCGGCCCGCCCCCGCGGCGAGGTGCTGTCGCCCGGATTCCCCGTCGGATACGCGGCCAACCTCAACTGCAGCTACGAGCTGCTGGCCCCCGGCAGGGTCATCCAGGCCCGCTTCACCAACTTCAGCGTGGAGACGGGTGCGTCGCGTCTCTCTCTCTCTCTCTCTCTCTCTCTCTCTCTCTCTCTCTCTCTCTCTCTCTCTCTCTCTCTCTCTCTCTCTCTCTCTCTCGCACCCATGCCCTCCCGCGGGCCGCGAGACAGAGACTGCGACATCGACCGCCAAAGTGTGCCTGACGGCGCTCTCCTTGCAGCCAAGACGTGCCAGTACGACAACGTGACCATCATCCGGCAGTTCGACGAGGACCCCACCGTGCCCTACAACTCGGACGGCGGCTACCGGACCGTACACTGTGACCACCGGCAGCCGCCCGCGGAGCTGCGCGTCAGCAACAGGCTGTACTTCACCTTCCAGACGGACCGATGGGTGCAGCAGCAGGGCTTCCGGCTCGAGTACCACCTGGACGGTGAGGAGCGATGACGGCGGAGTGCCCACCGCTGTGTCCTTAACCTGAACGCCCTGCCTCCCTGTTCAGACTGCGACGAGGACATCACGACCCCGGCGGAGATCCGGTCGCCGTCCAAGGACGGGCAGTACACCAACACGGCCAACTGCACCTACAACGTCACCGCGCCGCCGGGCCATGTGGTTGCGATCAGGTACGGCGACCGTGGGTCCGTGGGTTCGAATACCGGTGCGCTTTTTTTTTCACGCGTGTTTCTCCGTCTTTCCCGAGCCAGGTTCAGCTCGTTCGTGGTGGAGATGTCGTTCGACTGCTTCTCCGACTCGCTGGCGGTGTACGACGGCGCGACGGCCAACGAATCCGCCATCCTGGGCCGCTTCTGCGGCAACCTGACGGCCAACCTGCCCCGCCTGCAGAGCACGGGCCGCAGCCTGCTGCTGCGCTGGCAGACGGACTCCAGCATCACGGCCGCGGGCTTCGTCGCGCACGTCTGGTTCTTCAGCGGCAACTGCGGCACTGTCAGGTTCGAGCCGGGTTCGAGTGCCGCCCGCGGCGTGCTGTTTGCCAATGCTCAGGTCTATCCGCTTGCAGCCGGTCCGGGTCCGGCAACACGGAGTCCGCGCTGGCGCCGGCTTCGGCGCTGCAGCTGGGCGTCGGCGAGAGCCTCGTCATCAGCATGAAGCACCCGCTGGCCTTCCAGCACTGCGACTGGTCGCTGACGGCGCCGGACGGCTACACCGTGTCCGTGACGGTGGACAGCGTGGCGCTGCTGGCGCCGTGCCCCAACGCCACGCTGCACCACCGCGACGCGTGTTCCTGCAGCTACCTGGAGCTGGCCGACGGTCTGACGCAGTTCTCCACGAGCATGGGCAAGTTCTGCCGCGCGCAGCCGCCGCCCCGGCTCACGTCCTCGGACCGCAGTGTGCTGGTGCGGCTGGTGGCGGGGCCGGCGGAGGCGCAGGGCACACTGGTGATCCGCGCCGCCGCGGTGCGGTCCGTGTGCGGGCCCTCCACCTTCCGCCTCAACGAGAACATCACCGAGCTCGTCCTCAAGTGAGTGCTCCAGGACCGTGCCTCCAGCGCGCCGCGCCTCTCAGCGTTCAAAACCCGCTTGCTCGCCAGTTCCCCCGGGTTCCCGTCGACGCCGCCCGCCGCCGTGCGCTGCCAGTGGGTCGTGGAGACGCAGTACTCGGTGGGCTCCGTGAACGTGACCACGCTGGACCTCAACGGGCCGGCCCAGTGTCGCGGCCACGCCTTCTCGACCGGCCGCCTGGACATCTACAAGGTGGGCGAGGAGCAGCTCGGTGCGACCGCGTGCGGAATTTCCAATTTCACCAACTTGGTGTTTGCCGGCAGGGCGCTGGCGGCACTTGGTCTTCCCGCAACGACACGCACATCGGCCGCCAGCTGGGCCATCTCTTGACGGTGAGTCCGCGCAATTAATTTTAAAAAAAAGCCAACTAAAAAAATCATTTTGGCCAGTTTTGGGTAAAATGAAATGAATGGACTGTGCAGTACCCTGGCATGACGCTGGACGCCTACACCGACCCGTCGCCGCACTCCTTCTGCGACAACAAGAGGCCCCCGGTGATGAACTTCGGGCTGTTCACGCAGTCGATCACCATCGTGTACTCCTCCGGGGAGAGGCCCGTCGGGAAGGGCTTCCAGCTGCGCGTCGTGGCTGGTAGGAGACGTGGCACCGTAGCGTAGCGGGTAGCGTGACTGCAATGGGGCTCGCTTTCCACGGGTTCAAATCCCCGGCGTGTAATTTTTTTTCTGCAGGCAAAGGGTGCCCCGCCGCTGAGATGGCGGAGCCGTCGGGCAACGTGTGGTTCCCCTCGGACAAGCTGAGCTGCAAGGTGCGCATCACCGCCCCGGCCAACAGCACCGTCACCTTCGTCATGACGGACACGGCCTACGTGGCGGAGTCCACGAACTGCGTCGATGGTGGCGTCCAGGTGCGGCCGGCTCATTTTTTTCGGCAACATTGTCCTAAAATTGATAACCACACTTTAAAAAAATGTTTTTTTTTTGTATTTTCTTTCAGCTTTTTGATGGCCGGGAGACGACCAGCCCGTCGCTAGGCACCGTCTGCGGCTCGGACATGCGCAGGGCCTTCTCGTCCACGGGGCCCAACCTGCTGATCAACTACTGGAAGAAGGACGACAACATGTACTCCAACGTGGAGGGCTGGTATTACACCACCGACCAAGGTACTGCTGGTGCAAAGGTGTACATGACGGGTTTTGATCTCCAGAGTCGCTAAATGGGACCGAACGTGTGACCCCACCAATGGACTGCTCTCCGAACGAGGAATCCATTGGTGGGGTCACACGTTCGGTTCGCGTCCTGTTCAGCGACTCTGGAGCTCCAAACGCGTCTGGAGCTTTGGCCGCCTCCACCGGTGTGCCCCGTGATGCGCTTTGCTTGACGCGCTGCACCGCTGCAGGCCCCGGCTGCGGCGGCAGCATCCACCGCGAGAGCGGCCACGTGGCCAGCCCCATGTACCCCGCGCCCTACCGCAACAGCTCCACGTGCCGCTGGGACATCGAGGTGCCCGGCGCCCGGAACCCCGTGCTCCAGTTCAAGGGTGCAGTAACAACAAAACACGGAAACTGTTTGACGTATTAATTTTTCTAACTCGGCCGTGCTGGTTGCAGTGTTCGACTTGGGCCCGAACGCGCTGTGCGCCACGGACTACATCAAGGTGTTCGACGTGGACGTGGACGGCTCCGAGCAGGAGCGGGGGCACTTCTGCGACCAGGTTCGTCGCCTTCCTTAGTTCGGAGTCGTTCAAGTTTTCGAATTTACAGTGCATGGCTGAGTGAATGGTCGGTTTGCAGACGAAGCCCAGCCTGATCCGTGGCGCCACGCACCGCCTCGCCATCAAGTACACCACGAGCGCGCTCAACGGCGGCACGGGCTGGTTCGCCGAGTTCATCGGCCTGGGCTCCGGGGAGCACTTCCCTGGGACGTAGGGCGCATGACGTAGAACAGTGCGGTGTAATTTATTTTGCCAAAGAAAACGAGTCATTTTAATAAAATAAACTTTAATTGGGACGCCTTCGCTGTCGATGCGCGTCCCTAGTCGACGTAGCCCAAGATCCTCAGCTGCTCCAGGGACTGGCCGTCTTTGGAGCGCTCCTGCACTGTGAACACAAAGCAGCAAGGGAAGCTCAGAGTGACTGGTGGCGCGCGGTCCAGCGATTCGGCCCCGGGTGGGATACTCACGGCAGTAGGGGCTGTCGGAGCCGGTGACGACGGCGAAGGAGCCCCTGGCGGGGAAGTCCGGGGTGTCCAGGCCGATGGGCACGCACTTGCCGCTCCTGCAGGGCCCCTCCTTGACGGGCACCTCGGCCGCCACGGACTTGCGCCACTTGAGCCGCTGGCGAGCCACGCTCGTCTTGTGGCCCCAGAAGCGGCACGTCGTGTTGGCGATGGCCTCGGTGAAGACGTGGTAGGAGCGCGTGTGCGAGCAGCTCACGAGCTCGTTCAGGGCTGCCGACAATCAACAATCAACAACAATCAACAATGACAAAGGGCGGTTTCAAAGTACCCGTCACTGGCGCCGTCACGCCGTACCCGTCACCGGCAGGGAGATGAGGTCCGTCAGGCTGGAGGGCATCTCGACGGAGGGCGTCGCACAGCCGGGCTGGAACTCGCCGCCGTTCAGGTAGAAGTCCACGTGGGCTGCAACCGCCGTCAGTCATGAACCGATCGTCCGATCATTCCCGCTCTGCCGCCATTCACAGTGCACTGGTCGCGCCACGCGTGGTTACCGACGGTCTGCATGATGCCGAAGCCGAGCTGCGTCAGCGGCCTGGCGTTGGTGTGCAGCGCGTCCACGAAGGTGGCGCAGTTCTTGTTGAGCCGCACGGTCCTGGAGAGCGCCTCGAAGCCCGGGCCAGCGGGGTCCATGCCTGCCAAACCGTCGCAAAAAAAGAAATAATTTTTTTTTTTTCAACTTTAAAAAGGGGAAGAAAATAATGGCGGTTAAGAGGGTGCAGTGACCGGTGACGCGGCCGACGTTGGTGATGTTGCGCGCGGCGTAGCCGGAGATGTGCGCGCCGAGGCTGTGGCCGATGATGTGCATGTCCTTGGCCGCGGCGCCGTGCTGCTGGATGAGCGTCCTGCCCAGCCTGGCGGGGACAGCGAGAGGAGAGAGATCACGACAAGGGCGCGGGGCGCGACAAAGGAGGAAAGCCAGACGCCTCACCGAGCGATCTCCCGGCCGACCACCCTGGTGTTGGACGCCGCCTGCAGGTAGTTGGGGTCGATAGCACCGCCGCCCCAGTTGACGATGAACACGTTGCCGTCGACCTGCGGGCCGGGCGCACGCGGTCGGGGGTCGGGGTCAGTTTCTTTCACGCACGGCGTCATCGGCGACGCGAGTGACTCACCTGTCCCAGGATGGCGTCCTTGAGCTTGGCCATCCACTCGTCGTTGCCGCTGTTGAGGAAGCCGTGGACGAGGAAGAAGGTCCTCTTGGCGCCGTCGAAGGTGCTGCCTTGCAGCGACAGCTCAACGTCCGACGGGATGGTGAAGCGGCTCGCCGACTCCCTGAACAAAAAGAGGGTCGGCTCGGGTTTTGAACCCACGGAATCGGCTCGCCTAATGAGCCCTCGCTTGTTTTTCGGCCGCGGACGCGCCGGGCGTACCTGGTGTACAGGAAGAATTCGACGTTGATGCTGTCGGGGCTCTTGGGGGCGGGCAGGGGTCGCGACAGTGTGAACCACGGCGCCTTGAGGTTGAAGCAGCCGATGATCCTGTAGCAGATCTCGTCCTCCGTGGAACGCACCACGGCGAACCTGCGCAGCGTCCACGCGTTCTTTAAGCACCACGTCGGTGAGCACCTCCCCGCGTCAACGCGCCGCGCCGTACCGACCTGACCACTTTGTGGGCCACGCTCAGAGTCGTGTTCTTGACGGCGTCGAAGCTGCGCGCGGCCGTCGACCGCAGCGACGAGAAGGAGGACCTCAGGAAGGAGAAGGGGTTCCACCCGGACGACGACTCATCTGCGGAAAGCCGCTGTCGTCACGATTTCACTCGAGGTTCGACCACTTTTTGACCAACTTGGTCGAAAAATCGTTGCGGTCAAAGCCAAAATCGTTGTGGTCAACGTCTTCCCGAAACAGGGCATGAAAGAGTGGGGTCTTGAGAATACTAGGACGTCGAGGGAGGCCTTTTACGGCGACTAGATTGGACACAGTGGTCACCCAAAGTCAGCAAAATCAGCAAATTTACGAGATTCGACCACTTTTTGACCAACTTGGTCGAAAAATCGTTGCGGTCAAAGCCAAAATCGTTGTGGTCAACGTCTTCCCGACACAGGGCATGAAAGAGTAGGGTCTTAAGAATACTAGGACGTCGAGGGAGGCCTTTTACGGCGACTAGATTGGACACAGTGGTCACCCAAAGTCAGCAAAATCAGCAAATTTACGAGATTCGACCACTTTTGGACCAACTTGGTCGGAAAATCTTTGCGGTCAAAGCCAAAATCGTTGTGGTCAACGTCTTCCCGATACAGGGCATGAAAGAGTAGGGTCTTAAGAATACTAGGGCGTCGAGGTAGGCCGTTGGCCGCAACTAGATCGGACGCAGTGGCCGCCCAAATTCAGCAAAAATGGCAACTTTCGGAGATTCAATCACTTTTTGACCAACTTTGTGGCGTTACTGGCCCCAAACCCGAAGTCCCCGGCAGATTTTTCTGCCTGTCTGCCCTGGCCAGTCCGAGCCTGGTCTCTCTCACACCCGCACCCCAAGGGACGGCCCACGAGGGCGAGAGAGACAGAGCGGCGACAGCGCTGTTGGTCAAGCGGCTGACCGTACCTTGGGCGCTGGCCGCCGGGGGGAGGACCAGGGCGGCGGCGAGGACGCCGACGAGCAGCGCGAAGCCGAGGCGACGGCACATGGTTGGCTCGAAGACACAGCCGGCAAAACAGCCTGGCCCGGCAGGTCGGTCGTTTTGTACAACGCCGCGGCCCGGGCCGGCGTCTTAGGGCGTCGCACGGCGTCGCGTGGCGTCGCGGAGCGTCGCGGCCCGCCATGGGACTAGTCTACACAGGTGCGTCGGCCGCCGAAACCGCCGGCTGATTTCGGCAGTCGCTCCCGGCGACCGAAATACCGAAGCAGCGGAGCCAGTGACACGCGGCGGTCTATGAGAATGCAAACATTTCCGGCGGTGGACGTCGCAGTGCCCGTTGACATTCGGGTGCAACGTTCAAACCTCTTACTCATTGTTTCTCGTCCAACACGTCACAACACGAGTATGCGGAGTACGCGCATAACGCCACAAATTATTACACAATTTTGGAAACCTTGCTTGTCCCCTCCCCGCGCAACGGCCGCGCGACGCGAGGGCCCCGGCGGGGGTGTGATGGCTCCGGGGCGCTCCGGGGCCCTCCGCGGGGCACACGTGTTGTCGGATTCCGGTGTGCAACTCCGGGCGGCGCGGCGGTGCACCCGGACCGCGGTCGCTATTTAACCGGACTCCAGTGCCGGGGAGCGGCCAGTTGCCCCGCAGTCACCATGGAGTACACCAAGCTCGCCGTCGTGCAGGTACGTCCACCGCCTCCCCACTGTGCACCCCGCCCAGTCCACCCATTCGGACCAACCCCCTCCACAGCCCAGCGTCAGAAGACCTTCGACGTATTCTGAGACTTTTCGAGAGCTTCCAAGTCACACGGCGGCGCGCTGTTGTGTCATTCTTAAAGACACCGTAGGGCCTGAGGCCGCAGGGTGTTGGAAATTCTTTTGCGGGCGCCCAGCCGCAGACACCTGTGCGCTAGCGACCTTCAGGCGCTACCTTCGGGCTGGGCAGCGTTCAGCGTGACCCTCGCCTCGCGCCGCGCACCCCTGGCCGCCGCCAGTGCGTCAACCCCGGACCCCGTGGCGGCCGCGGCGAGGGTGAAACCCGTCGAACCGGTTGCTGGCGGGGCGTAGGCGAGGCGGCCTCAAGAAGAAGGCCCTCGCAATAGAGCCACGCGCCGCACGGCGCAGGGAGTACGAATGCACGTTGCGGGTGCTCACGCCCTTGCGTTGCTTGCTGGTTGTTTGCAGCTCTTGTTGCTGGGCTCGGCCCTCGGCCAGCAGCAGCTCTTCGGGCAGCAGAGGCAGGCCTTCCAGTCCGGCTTCCAGCCCAGCGCCTTCCCGCAGCCGCAGTTCCAGCAGTTCCAGCAGCCCGGCCGCCTCCAGCCGCAAGGCGCGCAGAGGCAGGCCGCCGCCGGGGTCCGGTCGCAGCAGCAGACCGGCGAGCAGTTCTCCACCTTCGGCGAGGGCGTGGAGACCTTCAAGCAGATCAACAACCGCCCCGTGGAGCCCTCCGCGCAGCCCGCCGTGCAGACCAGGACCCAGTTCACCCCCAGGTACCGCCGCGGTGTCCGCCCCCACCCCGAGGGCTTTGGCTCTGCAGCCTACCCGTTGCTAATCTTGGTGTCTGTTGGTAGGCCCGCGGTCCCGGCCGTCACCACCGCCACCTTCCAGCCGCCACAGCCCATCCGCGCCGCCCCCGCCGCCCCCACGCCCATCGAGTTCCCCAACGCCCTGCCCGCCCCCGCCGAGCAGCACGACGCGCAGGTGTTCACCCGCCGCCCCCTGACCGGCACCCCCAGCCAGGCCATCCCCGTGGTGAGTACAGTAGCCCCCCTCTGGCGGTTCAATCGCAACAAACAAACCAAAAAAAGCAAAGCACACAGAAAATATTTTTCAAAGACTTTTTCTCATCTCCGGCGCGCGCCAGATTTGTTTGCTATCTCACCGGAAGATCAGCAAAGAGAGAGACAGACAGACAACGTGACGCTGTTGTCGCTTGTCGTCTCTCCCGCACGCACCGCGTCTTCCCTTCGTCTCCCCCTCTCCCTCTCTCTGTCTCTCTCGCCGTGTCGCTGTGCACACGTCGCCCTCTGCGCAAACACCGCTGCACCTGAGGTGACAGAGTGATGGTAGTTACGTGCAACCCTTCAAGGCCAAGGCCTCTGTTGACGGAGAGGTGGGCCTACGGTTCGGCATGGGGCGTGGAATGTACTAGTCCATTCCCCCCCCCCCCCCCCCCCCCGGCCCTCTCTCTCCGCCTAGGTTGCCAGCCCGTTGGACGCGCGCGTACACTGGGTTGCTTACCCTGCGCGCTGCGGGCGCGCGGCGCGGGGTGCGTGGTTGTCGCTACTCCCTGCGCCGCGCTCCCCCGGCGCGCGGGGTATCTCTCACTAGCACTTACGGCCGCGTCGGCTTGCAGGCTTTGCAGCAGCAGCGCGCACAGCCCCAGCAGCCCCAGCAGTCCCAGCAGTCCGCCGAGGCCCTGCGCGTGCAGCAGGAGAACGAGCGCCTGCAGGCCGAGACGCTGCGCATCCAGCAGGAGAACCAGCGCATCAAGGCGGAGAACCAGCGCATCCAGCAGGAGAACCTCCGCTTCCGGCAGGAGACCCAGCAGAGCCAGCAGCAGCCCGACAGCCAGCGCTTCCAGCAGGCGCAGCACCAGATCCAGGAGCAGTTCGTCTCGCAGCTGGACGAGCTCCCCCAGCAGGAGGTGGTGCGCACCGCCCCCGTCGTCGCCCAGGTACGCCTTCCGACTTGCTCGTTGGGGAAAGGAAGGGACTTTGAGTTGTTGACCGCCACGCCTCTCCTCTGCGCAGCCCACCCGCTCTAGAGGCGCCACCCGCCGCCCCATCGCCGTCCTCGACGCCGCCCCCAAGCCCGCCGCCCCCGTGAGGACCACCCCCATCCGCGTGGTGAGCGCCGCCCCCGTGCGCGCCGAGGCCGCCGTCGCCGTGAACCCCGAGGAGGAGGCGCTGTTCGAGGAGCAGGCCAAGAACGCCCAGTACACGTTCGCGTCGTCCGTGGACGACAAGCTGACCGACAACTCCCAGCTGCGCCAGGAGACCCGCGACGGCCTCAACCTGGCGGGGCTCTACTCGTACTCGGACGGGTTCTTCCGGCGCACCGTGCACTACGAGGCCGACGAGAACGGCTACCGCGTCGTCAAGGAGGAGGTGGAGCCCATCGGCGACGGCCCGCAGCTCAACCCCAACGGCGCCGCCGAGGTGCAGGCCCAGATCTCCGGCCAGAACTTCGGCTACCGCATCACCGCCGACGACATCAAGGAGAGGAAGGAGACCGAGAAGGTGCCCGTGCAGCAGGGCAGGTTCCGCCAGGAGCAGGAGTTCAGCCGGTGAGGCGCCGCGTCGGCCAGCGCCTCCACTTCCACTTCCGGTCGCGACCGGAAGCGCCAATAAGCCGCACTTCCCAGTGACACTCGCCCCGGCCCGGGTCAGCCGCCCCGGGCAGCCCGGGCCAGCCGCATCCGGTCGGCAGGAAGTGTGGGAACCGGAACCGCCGCAGCGCAATACCGCGGCGCGTGCCAATACTTGTGATATTTTTTGTTGTTTATAATAAACGAGGAGGAGAATCAGATCACGGCGTTGCACAGTGTCTGCCAAATCGGGGTGAGCGGAGAGAGAGATGTCAATGACTGAGTGAATTTCGCTCTGGGCCGTATAAAAATACATTTATTTCGTAGTATCACATTTCTCACTAACAGAATCACAAAATCTCACTAAGATTAGGAACCTAGGACATCTATCTAGTAACTTTCGCGGGCCGTACAATTAAGTGGTTTGACTTCCGAGCGACCGCGCACCTCACTCACGAACTTAGCCGAGGGCGCAGACCACCGGAACGTACAACACATTAATTGTTAAAACACTAGTTAAATAAAACGACACATAAATGAAATCTTCATTGGTTGCTGCGCTGGGTCATGGCGCTGAGCTTTCGTCGCGAGCTGGGGAAGGACAGGCGGTGTGGCGCCAGTCGGGGTCCGTCTGCAACACAAGGGAATGACGTCATCATCCACCCCGAACGACGCAGGCGACGCAGTGGAAGCGTCGCGTTTCTTTGTCGTTAGCGGAGTTTTCGGGCGACTTTCCGCCACTCACCCGCCGTGTCCGTGGTGGTCGCCGGGGCGGACACGCGTCGCCGCTGCAGGTCGCGGGGCGGCGGCGCGGTGGGGGTGGCGGCGGGCGTGGCGGTGGGCGTGGGGGCGGTCGGCGTCGCCACCGAGGAGCGCGCCCACTCGTGCGTGGGCGACAGCAGCGGCGACAGCAACGACGCCGAGCTCAGGTCGCTCAGGGTGTCCGCGTCGTCCGCGTCGTCGGCGTCGTCCACGTCGTCCGCCCAGGGCAGTGAGGGCGCCGCGGCCGGCCCCGTCTCCGTGGCCGTGGCCGTGCAGGCCGTGCCCTCGCACGCCCGGCTGCTGCAGGTCCTGCAGGTGCACGAGCAGGTCGTGCCGCAGCACGAGCTGCAGCAGCTGCCGCGCCGAGAGCACCGCGACGACCGCGAGCACCGGGACGCTGCGGGAGGAACAACGCATTTGTAGCCGACTGGCGGAAAGTGTTCGCGGGTCTACGTCGGCATCCTGGCCGGGAGGGAGACGCACCTGAGCTGCGCGAGGTGCGCGACGTGAGCGACGCGCAGGTGACGTCGGTGAGGTCCGAGTCGTGGTCCGTGGCCTGCGTCACGTGGACGCTGGGCAGCAGGGTGTCGGTGGCGTCCGGGCCGTACGCCCAGGCCGTGGGCACCGCGTTGCCGTCCGGGACGCCGTCCGGGACGGCCTCCACCACGACGGCCTCCGAGTCCACGGCGCGCTCAGGCGGTGGCGGCGACAGCTCTGGGGTCACCCTGGAAGAGCACCCCGTTGGTTATCCATGCTCTCGATTGGACTATTCCACTGAAACACTCCTTGACGCTGCTCACTTTATCATGACCATGGGGTGGTGGTTGTGCTGCAGGGACGAGGACTGCGGCTCGTCCTGGGGCGACTCGGCCTGCTCCTCCTCGCTCTCCGCGTTGCCGGCCGAGCTGACCGTGCCGTCGGAGTCGTCCTCGGTGTCCTCGGCAGCCTCCTGGGACGTCGTCGGCGACCCCCGAGCCAGGTGGTTCTCCCGGCGCTCTCTGTCCGCGTTCTCCTGCATCAGCGCCCTGCCGAGGGAAGCCCCATGGTTCAATTTGTTTTTGGTGGAGACACCAACGTTGGGGAAAGCATTTGCTGGACTCACTCCGCCTTCTGCTTGAGGACCTTCTGCGCGTCCGGGTAGTACACCAGCGTCTCGTGGAGGTCGTTCTTGCTCAGCACGAACAGGTTGGAGAAGCCCTTGGACCTGTCGGGCCCAAACACGGTGTTAATTTAAACAAGTTACAGAAACAGTTGGAGAAAAAGTTTAAAAACTGACCTGACGTCGGCGGTGCGGCGGTTGCCGCCGGCCAGGGCCAGCAGGCTGATCTCGCCGAAGACGGAGCCCTCGCCCAGGGTGGCCAGCACCTCGCCGTTGGTGGGCGCCAGCACCTCCACCTGCCCCGTCTTGACGATGTACATCTCCTTGCCGACCTCGTTCTGCGGGCAAGAGGTGCGTCAGGCGCCGCTCTGGGGGCACGCCCTCGGGCACGCCAAGCCCCTCCCCGTCGCGACGCGGCGCACTCACCTTGCGGCAGATGAAGTCCCCCGGCAGGTAGAGCACGGAGCGCAGCTTGAGCACGAGGTCGCGAATGAGGGCGGGGTCCGTGATCTTGTTGAACAGCGTGACCTTGGCCAGCGTGCCGCCGTGCACGTCGATGGCTACGTCCGTCTTGAGCTTCTGCGGCAGCGAGTTGAGGATCTTGCCCTCGTCTGCGAGCGAGCAAGCGGGCCAGTCACACAAGAGTCAGCGGGCGTGCTCTACTCACCACGTTTCTACATTTGTCTTTTACGTTTACCGAAGGGCTGGTGCTGGTCCGCGAACGTGAACCAGCTCTGCACGCGGCGCTGCACGTGGTCCGGCAGGCTGAGGCCGCGCATGTGCTCCAGCGTCTCGTCCAGGCGCTTGCGGTGCTCGGTGCGCGTCCGCGACGCCGTGGCCACGATGTCGCGGATCTGGCCGATGAGCAGCGCGAACACGAAGACCCCCATGAGCCACGAGCACGTCATGAACAGGTACTCGCCCTCCGTCTCCGGCCGCGGGTTCTTGCCCACCGAGGTGGCCGTCTTGGTGGCGAAGTAGAAGCACCGGATGTAGCTGCAACAGCGGATCGGTCAAGTTTTCTAGAGTAGAAGAAACATGGGTAGGTGTAGTGGGAGGTAGGCCGACTGATTGAACCCGCGCGCCACCAAGACTCACGCGTTGCCGTCGCCGCCCCGGTACGTCCAGTTGTTGGCGCCCAGCCCCTCGCGCGCCGAGAAGGCGTAGTAGCCGCACGCGTTGAGGTGCACGAGGAACATCATGTAGCACAGGGTCCGCGCCACGCGCACCAGGTACGGCGACATGAGCAGACTGTCCAGGTGGTCGAACAGCTCCCAAAACGTCTGGATCTGCGAATCATCCCGAAAAAATTTGAACTCTACACCCCCTCCCCAGTCTTAATGGGAGGCCTCCTGCTTTACTTCGGTGTTCGGGATGGGAACCGGTGCTATCAGGTACCTGGGGTTAATCCCGTCAGCGACCCTAAGCGTTCGCCGGGGGACCCAGTAGGACCCCAAAGCTCAGGCAGCTGGGTGAGAGCACCCAGTACGAAGCTCTTAGAGGGGCGGGACGTAGAGTGAGACGACAGAGAGACAGAGAGAGACTCAGACAGAGAAGAGGTTTGGTGGGAGCTTCTTGTTTTCGTAGGGTTGGTTGTGTACCCCATGGTACCCCCACTGTCCGGCGCTCCCGTACCGAACATACAGCGTTTTAGGCCAGCTTCAAAGGACTTATCATCGCCTCCCCGACAAGTCAAGGAGGCACCACCCGCAACCACACACCGGGTGGTCTGGATTGATGGATCAAATACGCCATCGCTCCAGTGCCGAGGCCAACCCGCCGAAGCGGATTGCTTTTTAGACACCCACAGCGGAGTGGCCAGGTGAATGTGACTCTGACCACTACGCTATCACGCTTGTACGTCTGGCAGCGTGTTGGACGACGGGTTTGAGTTGCACTGGGAGGAAGGCGGTCGAAAAATGTAATGAAATGATGGGATTCGATCCCCGGACCCCGCCATCGGGATCACACGTCTTTACGCTCTCGGCCACCACGGCCCATGATGAGGGCATCGGCGTGAGGTGGGTTCTTGACGCAACAGGACTCGACCGACCCGGTCAAAATTTCGCAAGAAGTTGGGGGAGTCGAACCGCCGACCCTAGCACTGAGATCCGACGCCTCTACTCCCTGGACCACCACGTCCCATGCTCGGAGAGGGCTCACGTTTGCGGGTTTGAACCGCACTGGGTGAGGCAGTAAAATTAAATGGAAATATTTGTTAGGAGTCGAACCTCCGGCATGTGGGCCTGTTGCACACGGCTCCGCTCTCATGGCCTCGAACCACCACCCTTAGGATAGCAAGCCGAAAAAACTTTTGTGACGCTGGTATTCGAACGCCGGCCTGCGGCAACTCGATCCCACGTCTCTAACCTCTCGGCTATCACAGCAGTTTTGTAACGCGATGGATCATCTGCTTTCATTAACGTTCGTTGAATGAGATTTTTTTTGGAGAGAGAGAATTGGATTTATTGGTGTTTGTGGGTGGTTTGGTCCTTGGTCGTTACCTTGAGGATGCGGGGGAGTCGAAAGAGCACGTTCTCCGTGCCGTACTTGAGGTACAGCAGGTCCAGCGGCGTCAGCGACAGGATGTCCAACTAAAATATGATTCAGTGACTTAATTTTTTTCAAAACGGAGCGCACCAAACACGCACGGGTTGGTGAAACGAAACAACCCACCTTAAACTGCCACTTGGCGAAGTAGTGCTTCCTGGTGAGGCGCTTGTCGCGCACCCAGAAGCCGTCGTACACGAAGATGACGTGGGGCTTGACGAGCACCAGGTCGAGCAGGTACACCACGTCGCAGGCCGTGTCGAACACGAACCACGTCCCCCAGTTGGAGGGCGTCTGGTAGGGGAAGGTGGACCGCAGCGGGATGGTGATGCAGTTGTACATGAAGCCGGCGGAGACGAGCAGCAGCCACGCCAGGTGCCAGTAGCTCTGCGGGTGCAGCGCGCCGCCGTTGCGCAGCGACTGCACGAAGCGGCCGCCCAGCGAGGTGGGCTCCACCAGCTCCAGCTCGTCGCTGAACGTGTCCACGTGCCGCTCCAGCTCGTCGCGCTCGCGCTCGCGAGGCTCGTTGCGGATCGCGAAGTCCACCAGCTGCTCCAGCTCCGGCGTGGGCGTCGGCCGCCCGATGCAGTAGTCTGCGCAATGAGGGTTTCAGTGTTTTGGTTCAACCCCCGCGCGGCGCGGCGGCGTGGCGTGTCGCTTACCGGACAGCGTGTCCCTCTGCCAGGAGACGTGGGGGACATCGCTCTCCTTGGCGTCCGAGCAGCCCGACGGGGACGGCGGGAACCAGTGCCACCTGCGGCAGAGAGACGGGTGTCAGCGACCCAGTGACGCTGGACGATGTCAGTGACACTGTACCCCGCCCAGCGGGCCCAGCACGACGAGGGCGCCACGGAGGCCACGCCCGCAACGCCCGCCAGGCCGCCACCCCCCGCGGTGGGCCAATTAATTTGTGCAATTACATCGGCCGCCTGGCAGTCGCTGGCGGTCGCATGCGGTGCTACCACGCCCACCACAGTGTCCCAACGAAACGGCCGCGAGTTTTCCGGTGGCGCAATGACAAATGGCCTCCCCTCTCTGACGCCGCTGACGGCCACCCCACGCCCGCCCTACCCCAACTCTGCTCCCCCTCTAACCCACTGGCGCCCTGGCTCGCCCCGCCCGCTTTTTAAGATTCGCACCGCGACGCCTCCGTGCGCGACGTGCCCGCCAGGTCTCGCTGGTCTGCATTCACAACGGCACGGCCACGGCGGCGTCTCAGCTTCCTGCCGCCATCCGCCGCGCCGTGTTGCGCGCCGCCTCGGCAGCACGGCCAGCACGGCCAGCATCCCAGCATCCCGGTAGTATTGATTGTGCAGGTTGTGTACACGGAGCGCGGCGAACGCGGCGCCGCGGCGTCAGCGCGCTCAGTCACAGCGGTCCACCGCGTCCCCGTCGGACTGCCGCTTGAGTGGGAGAGAGAGAGCTGCAGCCTGCTGGAGTGGCCGCGGGCATCATGGGCCGTCCCTCGAGGTGGGGCTGGAGCATGGATGGGGTGGCGGCTCCCACACTCACTGAGCAGCTCGGCACGCGTGGCGCCCTCCCTCGGCGCGCGCCCGAACCACCCCGAAGCAGCCCGAGCCACCCCGACGGCCGACGGGGAGGTTCACATGTTTGGCCCGCCCGCTATAAAATCGAAGCGCAGAGTAAACCGAAAAGGTTGAATGGGCGCTCAGGCTTCGCCGCACGGTCCTGGCCGTCGAGGTCGACGAGCAAGGTGCGGCCGCCAAGTCCAGAGCCTCGCGGGAGAACGTGAACAAAACAAGGGCCTGGACAAAGCAGGCCTGGCACTGCTTGGCTCTGCTTTCGCGCTGCTTGCCACTCACCTCCCCATCTGGCCGCGCTGTCAGGGGCAGTGCCAGCGCTCGGACCAGTGTCGACAGGGCGAGGGCATCCACGGCGGCAGCAGAGGCATGCCGACGGGCCGTCACCGGGACGCCCGGGACGTCGACGGGGTCCTGGCGGGTGGCGAGGCCGTGGTGCTGGCCGCGGGCATGGATGCTGGCGGCCAGGGCACGCGCGCGCAGACTGAGCGGGGCGAGGGAGCGCCCCCTGCGCAGCGCGCCGCAGGCCCCGCAGCCCCCGCAGCCCCCACGGCCCCCACCACCGCCGCCGCGTTGGCATCGATCTCCCGTTCCGCCTCCAGCCGGCGGACCGGCGGGCCCGGGGCGGCAGCGTTTTGAACGCGTTCGGCAACGACGCCTAGCCGTTCGGCGTGATTGCAAGCGTGTTGACGTTCCGCCGCGCGCCGCCATCCGAGCCGCACTCTGCGGATGCGATGCGCCGGCCCCGAGCGCCCGGCAGCTAGGCCACCCATCGGACGTCCGTCCCGCCCGGTTAAGCGGTGTCTAAACTCTCCAATATCTGTCCATCTCCGTCGCCCTCAAGGCGATGCCCGTTGTTCTCGCCCTTGTCCCTCGTTCTGGGTCACCCGGGACACGTACACGCCTCGCCCCGGGCCCTGCCGGCCCTGCCCTGGGCCCGCCCTCTGGTGTCATCCGGTCCGGCCGCCCTGGCCCCGGATTAGAGACGGCCGTTTAGAGTCGACTGCAGCACTGCAGGTACTGGGAGTGAGTGAGTCAGCTCGCCCTGGCGGCCCGGCGGCCGGTTCATGCCCATGCGCGATGTAACGTCAGACATGTCAGCGTCAGCGCGTCAGTACCTGAATGTGAGCCCGTGAGTCCTGCCCGGCGGCCAACGCGTCGCGCCGTGACTCAAGTGATTCTACTTAACGTCTCGCGGCCAGCGAGCCAGCGCGGCGAGCGCACCCATTCCGAGCGACAGCGCTTGGCTGCGTCTCTCTCGCCCTCATGTGGTGGCTGGCGGGGTGCGAGAGAGACGGGCACGGGCGGTGCGGTAAGTCAAACCAGTGCGGTGGGTGGTTCTGCCCGCTGCCCGCCCCGAGGGGTTCGGAGACGAGGAACGGAACCTCGTGGGGGTGCGAGAGAGACGGAGCGCGAAACGATCCAAATCCCTCGGCATCGCAGCCAGGCAGCGACTTTGGCAGTGGCCCAGCGCGCCTGCGAAACGCAGGTAGGCAACCCAACCGACGCGACTCCCGCCTGTGGAGCGCCGGGTAGGCAACCCAACGGACACAAGTCCTCCCCGGCGCCTCCACGGACGTACGTACCTACACCTTTTGAACGTGGACGCACAGTCTGATTCTGGACCGCGCCTCGTCGCTCCGTCTCTCTCGCACCCGTTCGGGACGCCCGTCGAGTGCGAGAGAGACGGAGCGACGACAGCCGCGGGCGTTTCTTCAACGCCGCGTAATTAATAAACTCGGAAACGCAGCGCGGCGTTGGAGCGGCCCCTCGCCCCAGTCTGCCGCGGGCGGGTGGGTAACGCCGCGTCCACCACACTGTGGGACTCCGACACGTGAAAGTGACGCTGCAGCTTCTTCGCGTGTCATCGCCGAGGCGAACGCAGCGCCACGCAGCGCAGCGGACCCGTCCCGAGAGTCGTTCTCGTCTCTCTCGCACTCATACGGAGCGTCCCGTAGAAGTGCGAGAGAGACAGAGCGACTGTCTCGGAATCAGTCCGCAGCCTCGATCGGTCTTTTTAAATGTGCGGGCCGCGCATTAATTTTGTACTCCACGCCCCTCGTCCCGTGGCGTGGCGTCGCGTCGGCCCCTCGGCCGCGCCACTGGCCACGCCCGCAACGGTGCACCGAATGCCCGAACGGGGGCGGGGCGGGGCGCGGCGGCAACGAGGAACCAGACAGCAAGCAGGACAGTAAAAGGAAGGGAGAAGAGTGATAACCATCGATTCTCATTCTCCGTGGACGCCGTGGACGCCGTGGACGCCGTGGACTCACTGGTGCTCCGCAGCACGGCGCAGTCGCATTGACTCTTTGACGCGCGGTTGACGCGTTCGTCTGGGCGTTGCGTTGCGTTCTCGGTCGCGGCCTGGTCGCGTCCACCGCCATCGGGAATCCCGCAGCCAATGTGAATGTGACGCAGCTGACGCGCCGGCCGAATCCGCGCGCCGTTGTTTGAATCTGAATGTGGCGACAAGCTGGATTTGGCGCCGCGAGTAATGAACAAGGCTAACCAATTCTGGCGCGCTGACCGAACGGCCGGGCCACAGTGGGCCAGAAGAGCGGTGGAGGCGGCCAAAACTCTAGACTCGGAGGGAGAGAGAGGCAGGGCGACGACGGGGAGAGGCAGCCGATCCCAAACACTCACTGCACTGCAGCAACTGCAGCGCGCTGCAGCGTGGAAACTGTGTCAGTGAGGAGTCGAGTCCGGCGGAGGCGACAATAATTTGAGCACCGGGCCTTTCCTGGCACGTATGGCCTTCGTGAAAGTCAGCGCGCGCCCCGCCCCGCCCCGCCCCGTAATGCAGGTAATCAGGCAAGACCGGCAAGGTGTTTCCCACAGTGGGACACATTTGCATCATGGGAGCGAGAGGCAGGCAGGCGGGCAGGCGGGCAGGCGGGCTGGCGACGAGACGCGACGCGACGCGCCCGCCGCGCCGCGGCGCCAAGTTCGCCCACTCGCCGGCGTCCTGGCGTCCTCCACTCCACGTGTGTTGTCGACGGGACACTCCCGGCCAGAAGCGCGGCGGCGCGGCGGCGCGGCGCCGGCCCGGACAGGCGCGCCCAAAAGCGGCGGGGAAAGGCGGCGACGTGGTCGGCACCAACGGCAACGACCGCCAGCCACTACGTGCAGTGCTGGTTGCTGCTTCCGCCACCTCGCGAAGACCAGAGCGATGACCCTCGCGGACCCGCCTTTTACCGCGTTCGAGTTCGAGTTGACCGTGCGGACCAGGCCATGTTACCGAGCCCTGCCGCCCTGCCGCCCTGCCCGTGTCCACTTGTTCTTTATGAACCCCTGTCTCTTGCTCTGCTCTCCGGCCGGCCGGCCGGCCAGACCGTGGGAGACATTGTGAACGGGAAAGTGAAGGGGGGCACGGCCGCACCGCATGCGACGCGCTTTTCTTAAATATGACCGAGTATGAATCAACGAGGCCCGGGGCCGCCGCCGCCGCGCTCGGACAAAACGCTCAAAGGGTCAGGACGTCAGGACACTCGTTCGACACGGCCAGGCGCGGCCGGCCCAGGTGCCGCGCGAGGTGATGACGGCTGTCTCGGCCGCCCTCTCTCACACACACAGACACGCACGCGCACACGCACGCACACACACACGACGCGCGCAGACACACGGGCGTGACGACATGACGACACTTTGTTGTGAACCAGTGCGGTGCGTCTCGTTGGGACACGGTGAGCATTGGCCGCGTCCGAGTGGCCAGTGCAGTGTGCTGGCCGTGCCGACGACTCTCCTCCCCGGACGCTCCGGCCGGACCGTTCCGGACGCGGCCCGTGCGCATGTAAACTGCCGTGGCGCGGCGTGGCGCGGCGCGGCGGACACAGACGTAAAGGGGAAACATCGGTCCGACGAGGTCCTTGGTGTACGGAGTACGGACTGCGGCCTGCCTGGACGGCCTGCCTGGACGGCCTGGACGGGGAGGTGCTCTTGGGCGGCGGCTTGGCGGCGTCTCTGTTGGCCTGTGTGTGCCACCGCGAGACGCCGTGCGGTGCCGTGCCGTGCGGTGCGGTATGGTGCTGCTTGCGACTCTTCCAGGAATACCACACTGCAGCGGGGGACTTCTCACGCGTGCTCGCTCTTCTGCATACGCCCCCCGCTCCCCCCCCCTCTCTCTCTCTCTCTCTCTCTCTCTCTCTCTCTCTCTCCCCTCTGTGGGACGTGTTTACTATCCCGCCGTGGTCGGCGAGCTTTTTGGAAAAAATGTGTCCTCCTGAAAGCGCTGCTGCTTCAGGTTGGGGACCGTGCGAGCACTGTTCGGACGGCCTGCTGCTGCTGCAGGTGACGCGGGGGAGGGTCTGAAACGTGGCTTTGAAATCGGTCACGTACTTTGGGCAAGCACCAGACTCTTCCTTTTAATGAAACCACTTTATTCCAGTAATTAAAAGGCGGAGTTCGTGTCTAGAGAGCCTGCAAGTAGGCAGCCACTCCCATGTAATTCATCGGTGTCTACTGGGTTGCCTACCTCAGCACACTAGGCAACTCCTCTAAGCCGAAAGTTTGCCTCGGCGGCGGGCTGAGTGAAGTCGCCGCCGGGGAAGGCCAGCCAAGCCGGCCCTGGGACGGCCTTGACGGCGACCTTGGCGGCGGCGGTCAAAAGCGGCCGATGAGCAGGTTGGCCGGCTTCGCCATGTAGCTTCGCTTCGCCCTGGCGGCGTGCTGGCGGCCTCCGGCGCCCCGTCGGACTGCGGCGACTGCAGCACCTTCAGCACCCCTTACAAGGCCTGCCCGACGATGCAGCGGTCTACAAATTGCGCCACTAAATCACCAATCCGGCCGACTAAGTACCAACTAAGTGAGACATTAAACAAGTGAGTCTGGTGCCGCATCCCTTTGCCTGTGCTCGCCTCATCACACGCCGATTCCCGTAACGAGCCGAAAAGCGAGACCACACGGCCAAGCCGCCGGCCAAGCGGGGCAGTGGGCCAGCCCGCGCGTGTGTGTGAGGGTGCAACGACGCGCGTGTGTGTGTGAGAGAGGCTGTGATCGGGCAGACGGACAGACGGACGGGCGGACAGACATGTAATTACTCCGAAGCTGGTGTCGGGCCGCTGAATGGCCTCTGACCCTGCGGCCTGCGCCGGCCTGCGGCTCAGTCAAAACTCGAGTCAGCCCGACGGGCCGATGGCTTGGCCCATGGGTCCGGGGTGACGTACTGGATGTGGCCGGCTGGATGTTGCTGCGGCGCGGCGCGGCGTCGACGTGCTCGTTAAGGCCGTGGCGCCGAGGAGCGCTTGCAGGGCTTGCCGCGCGGCAGTCTGGAAAACGGCCAGGTTTCCGTCGGGCGCTCTGCTGCACTACCTGGAGAACCTGGAGGACCTACTGGAGGACCTACAAGTGGAGGACCTGCAGGAGGGCGGGCAGCCATGGCAGCACGCGCGCGGGCCGCGTCGTTCCACCTGCCCCTCAACGTCAAGCAGGCGGCTTGGTTAATTAGGGGATGAGGCCGTGGTGGGGCGGGGCGGCCCGTGACCTGACCCGCGTCAAAATCATAAATATGAAAGGAAGAGCTCTGGGCGTGCCGCGCCGTGGATTACACACAGGACGAGCGCGGAGACGGAAGGACGAAGGACGGCCACGGACGAGGCTAGGGCCAAAACGAGGCGCTAGTCGGTCGAACGTCGCAGCATCGCCGTCAGAGAACTGCGGGGTTGGGGGCGGTGCGCGCGTCTGGCGATACCCCTCGCGTCGAGGGTGTCTGGATGTCTCCCACGCGCGGAGTAGTAGCGACGGCAGGCCGGCCGTTGTTTTCGTCGCTCTCTCTCTCTCTCTCTCTCTCTCTCTCTCGCACTCGTTGGGTTCGCGTGGGCGTGTGAGAGAGACGGGGTGGAATCAGACTGCCACAGCGATTCATCCCCTAGTCCTGCCGAAAGGGTGGATGCGGCCGGTGGCCCTGCTCCTTCCCCTATCCGGGATATCACTGTTTTTCCGACTGGAATTGGGCCGCGGGGCGGGGCGGGGCGGGGCGGGGCGGGGCGGGGTGGGGCGGGGCGGGGCGGGGCGGGGCGCGGCGATACGGCCCAGTGTGGGTGGCGCGGCGCCTTCCAGGAAAAGTTGCGCCAGGAAACAAAATATATCGAGAGCACCTCTCCGTCCGCCTGGCCGTGCTCGCCGTGCTCCGCTCTCCGCGTCGCGACGCTGTGCGCGGCCGCCCTGCCGCCCCCGCCGCCCCCGCCTCGCCCTCCCGGAGGCAATAAAAGACGATAAGTTCGGCCCTTCGGCCCTTTGGATGTGTTTGGATCATAGGCGCCGCCAGCCGCGAGCCGGGCCGGCCGAGCTGGCAGCCTCGCACTGTTAAGGTGGATGCGGAAGAAGGACCGCCGTCGCTACCCCGCGCGCTGGGGACTACCCTTGTTAGCACTCGCCTGCGCAGGGGGTAGCGACAGCGGCCACTTTGGCACAGGGCTTGGGTTCAGGGCGAGCGGGTGGTCGGGGCGTGCGACACACACACGCTCACTCGGTCGGGCTCCACACACACATACGTGAGCGCTGCCCCGGTCTCGGCCGATGTGGGGCAATGAGTCTTAATGGCGCCGTTAAGGCGTTTTCGCCGCCCAATTGATGAGTATTGTATAAATCACTTTGGAAGTGGCGTGATTGGCGATCAGCAGGTATACGCCCATCAGCCGGCCGCCCGGCCGACGGGGAAGCGCAGAGTAGCGCCGTCGCCGTTTTGCCGTTTCGGCGGGAGATTCGAAACCGCCAATTTGCTCGTCGGCCCCGATTGGCCCGCGTGCCTGCACTGCAAAGGCCGCAGCGCAGGGCCGCCAACGTGTGCTGCGGGTGTCTCTGGACTTGTCGTGTTGGCGGAGTCCAGCAGCGGCTTCCTGGCTGGGGAGGGATGGCGCTCTGGAGCCTCCAGCGCCTCCAGCAGGGGCTGCTGCCCGAGGCTGCCCCCGCCCGGCCTCTATACTTAGGCCCCTCGTTGACTCGCTTCACTTTATTACATTATTATGACTGGCCCGCCACCCCTTTGGGCCTTCTGCCTTCCGCGGCTCTGGCTGGCTGCCTGCCTGGCCGGCTGGCTGGCTGGCTGGCGGGGCGGCGGAAAGCCCGGCCTGTCAGCGAATCATTAGAAGGGGCATATGACTCCTTAATCAGACTGGGCCGCCGGAATGCTAACCGCTGGTCAATTACAGCCTGCCAGCCGGGCGCAGTGCGCGCGCGCGCGCGCGTGTGTGTGTGTGTGTGTGTGAGCGCGGTGCGTGAGTGCGTATGGGGTAGGTATTTTCACTCACCAGTTCAAAATTTTCATTTCTCGAGTTCTTGTATATATTTTTAAAAATTAGTTTATCTTAAAAATTTTGAAACTTTTTTTACTTTTAATTGTACTTAAAAAATTTGCCCATATTTTTCCATGCTTTAGTTTTGTTTCTGAGAGGATTTTGCATGTACTTTTTTTTTCCTCTGAGCTGGAGTCGTCTCGTTTCTAACGCACTTTTTTTGTCTGTGTGCGTACGTGTGCCAGGGTGCGCTAGTCTTTATATTTCCCGCATCTTCATTCTCTCGGATTGGACACACCGGGGCTGTACTAATGTCTTCTTTAGCCGATTCATCACACCAATTTCTCATACGGCCGGGCCTTGACCACTTGCTCGCGGGTCAACGGCGGCAAAGGGTCTCTCTCGCTGCTCGGCCTGCGCGGCCGATTCGTCGCTCCGTCTCTCTCGCACCCTCACGGAGAACCCCATGAGTGCGAGAGAGACAGAAACGTCTCTTTCTGAATCGCTCGGCCCGCTTCGGCGCGGCGTGCCGGGCGCCAAGGATATTGACGGGAAACGGCCTTTGAATGCTCAGATTTCACGGCTCCGGGATTAACGATGGGCCCGAGGGAAAGCGCGGGGAGGGGCCAGGCTAGGAAACAATGGAGAGGGAAAGGGGGAATGGAAAGGGGGGAAAGGCTTCAAAAACGGATTCATAATTTGAATTTATTCACCTCAATCGGAGATTCATCGATGCGGCTCGAACGGAAAATGTCCCAAGTTGTCGCGTTGGCGCCACGTTGTTGTTGTTGTTGTTGTTGTTTTGTTGGTGTGGTGTCGGCTTGCTAATTGGCGACGAAAAGGCAAGGGGATTGTGCGCTGCCTACGCGTCTCGGCCGCTACACGGACGACCGGCCGGCCCGACAGAATAAAGAAATAAAAAACGAAAATGGAAATAAAATGATCGAACACGGCGCGGCGGCGCAAGCAGATATTGAATCACCCCCGGCCTGGCAATTAAAAAAAAATGTATTTGTCAGAAAGAGTATGTCAAGTTTCCCGCGAGAAACGGCGGCAGGTGCGGGATGGGGCGCTTCCGAAATTTTATCGTGTTTTTTAATGCGTTTCTTTTTATCATTATAAATAAAAATATCTGGAGGTGTTTCTCTTCTCTCTCTCTCTCTCTCTCACGGACGGGCGCAGCGCAGGACCCAAACTCCGCGCCGGACCGTGCACCGTGTGTACGCAGCAGCGCGCAGCAGGGACGCGACGGTGAGGGCCATCTAAACGAAAACTCAAACACAGATACAAACAACTCAAACAGAGCCACCCCATGCGTGTACGGCGTCAAAACCAACGCCTCTCTCTCTCTCCCGCGCTGCACTGCACACCTCGGTACCGGGCAGTAAGTCATTCCCCGATCTCACACGTATACACTTACACTTACTCACACCTAAACGCGCGCGCGCACGCACGCGCACTGCGCACCCCCAGTGCAAGCCCTGCGAGCCCCAATTCATGACGCGCGATGTTTATCTTGTCAGAAACAAATATCGTCCGCATCATCACCCGAAAGCTATCATTTGAGGCGCTTTTGAGGCGGTCACGGCGCTGCAGGGCGGTGGGCGCCGCAGGTGCCGGACAGGGCGGAGGGGTGGAAGCCGCCTGGTTACGATTGATTCTACGGAATGCCACCTGTGCGTGTGTGCTTGTGTGTGTGTGCGTGTGTGCTTGTGTGCGTGCGTGTGTGCGTATGCCTGTGTGTGTGCGCGCGCGTTAGCAGGTGTGAGGGCGTGGACACCTCGGTCGACGGTGCCTGTCGGCGGCTCCTTTAGGGGTTGTCCACCAGAAAAAGTACCAAAATTATTGTCTGCGCCACTGACGTTTTTTCAAGAAACTATCAGAGAAGAAACATTGAAATTCCAGATAAAGGTGTGTCACGAAATTTTACTTAACTTTTTTTCGCCGGGTAGGGCGTTGAGGGCGACATTGGCGGCGAGAGGGAAAGAGAGAATGGAACACGTGTCCAGCGAAGCCAAAGGGGGCCGTCAACAAATGACCTACAACTGGCGGCCGGTCGCACCGCGTCGAGGAGCGTCTGCCTCACTTTCGGAGAAAGATGTGATAAAAATTAGTCCGCGATACGTTAGGCGTGACAAACCGTGTGTCGTTGCGGCGGCGTAAATCTAACCTCTTCTCCCGCTGTCGCGGGATGCCCCTCGCGTGGGAGCAGCGGGCAGGCAGGCAGGAGAACGGCACCTCTGAGGAATATCTTTCTACACTCCAAAGCCACACGCCGGCCGGCCGGGCCAGGCGAGACGGGACGGTCGTCCCGGGACACGAGCTAGCCCGGTGCGTTATTTATCGAAACCTAATAAGACATTTTGGGGCAATATTTTAAGGCCCTTTTTGCCCGGATTTACATAGATGGGCCGTAAATGAGGCATTAGGTAGGCAGGCCTGGCCTAATGCGAGGTTGGTCACAGATGGGGCATAAACCAACAGGGGACGCGAGGGGTGCCCGTTGAAAGCGGTCTCACCACCTGCGGTAGCATCGCATTTACGCACACTGAGGACACCCCGAATGATGCGCGGTAAAAAATAAAGACAAGCTTGCCAAAAGACAGAAAAAAAAACAATACAAGCAATGAAATTTTTAAAAAGAGATATGTGAAGGTGCCCGGAGCGATAGTAAGTTGTCTTTCGAGTCTTTCTGATTCTCAATACAAACACTCTCGGATATAGTTACCGAGCCGCGCAGGCCGAATCTATCACCCAAATGAATAATTTAACGTGTCTTAGGGGGGAGTCCCGCGCGGCAGCCCCCCCCCCCCCCCACGCTCCATCACGTCACAGAAATTGAATAAAACGGAAAAAAGAGGAAGAAATATTGATGTTTTTCCCGCCGCCTGTTGCGGCGCAGACGTGCTCACCACAATTATTCAAAACACGGGATCCTGATGGAACCCTTTTGGCACAGACAGAAGCACCACAGAAATTAACATGACATTAAAAAGAAACCTCGGAAATAAATCTTTACCAGGCGTTTAGGGTGAGTCACCATGCCAAATGGCGATTGTTGCAGTCAGCGCCTGGGAGATAGGCAACGCCTCGATCGGCAAAAACCGTTTTCACAAGCAGAGTGCTTTCGTCCCACAGACAATGTCCGGACGCCAAACTTTTGTTTTCGGCGTGTGGCTGCACTGCCGTTGAAATGGGCGATAGCCTTCTCGGCGGATGTTTCCGAAAAGTGACGTGGAACGTTGTTTGGTGTGGAGACCACGGAAAGCCACCCACCCACCCAAACACACACACACACACACACACACCTACACACACACACACACACACAGACACACACACCTGCGAGAGGCGCCTCGGCTCCTGTGCCCCCCGCCGATGCGGCCCTGCCGTTCCGTCGGCCGAGCCTGGCCGAGCCCAGTGCCCAGTGCCCATTGGTGGGCAGACTGGGCAGGCAAGGCGGGCCGCATCGCCGCATCGGCACCGCAGGCAGGCACACTGGGACAGCGCGCTGTGAGAATGCCCCGGCCGCCCCGCCGCCCCACTCCACTGTTGGTGTTGGTTTAGGGCGTCCGGCGCGAACACGAACGCACCTTGAACAGCCCATGAAGCCTTCACTCATTCGGGTGAATGATGACGGTACTCATGGGGCTGCAGCGCCCTGGAGGTGAAGCGAGCGAAGCGCGTTGCCGTGGACGTACTCTCCGTCCGCCCGCCGGGACTACATCCTCGCTATGCGCCTCGACGGCCGCCACGCTGCAGCCGGAGCGCGCCAAATCGCTCGCCTCGTCGGTGAGCCACGCCGTGCGTGTGTGTGTGCGTCGGAAGGGCTCCGAGTTTCTTACACGATTCGGGAGGAAAGGCTCGATACTGATGATGTAGTTGATATTCATTAATGGGGCGGCATGAGGCCCTGTAGCCCTGCAGAGCCCTGCAGTGCCGACCGGACCCGTGCCGTCGGTAGGCAGCGAGGCAGTGTAGGTAAAGGCCGAAGGTGTTTTATGGGCCATGGGCCATGGCCTGGGCCTGCATGGCCTGGGCCGGCCACCAGGTAAGGAACCAGTCGCCCATCCATCCTACTTCATTTCGTCCTCGTTTCCCAAATTTTCTCCTGCCTGGTTCTTTTAATCTGCTCCGCGCCTATCTCATGCGGCTGTTGTCTCATAGGGGGATTTGATCCTCTTTTTGTCTGGTCAGGTGTCTCGCGAAGCAGGTGGGCACAATGCTCTAATATGCGTCTGCAGGTGGAACCGCTTAGCCGCGACAGCGTCAAAGGAGTTTTCTTGGTTTGGCACCACCCTCTCATAGGTGGTTATTATATTGTTATCTCATCGCACCTCGTGGTGGTATTCAAACATGCTCGTGAGAAAGCTTTGAGCTGTGTTAAAGTAAGTGGGTCGGGTCAAGGAAGAGAACACCAGTGTAGATTTTGGGTCGCAAATTTATTTATTGTAGAACATTACATTCACATTTAATAACGTAGATAATTTTTTTGAGAGTTTTGGCGACAACATAAAGTCAATTTTCCGGGAAAATTTTCAAATATTGCTTGGCTGTGGGATGACGACCCGAAAAATTACTTGCATGGCTTCTAGCTATACAATCCTACAACTAGTAGAACAGGCAAATAAAATAGCTAGAGTGAAATAGTTTATAGCGTTTGATACAAACATAATAAATAAATATATTAGTGATCATTTCATTTGATGAGCTTTGGCAGTGAACTGGCTATACACACAACAACTTGCAAACTTATAAATATTCCGGAGTAACTTAAACGGGGGAAACATATAAGCTTATTTAAAACATCGCCAGATTTAAAAAAAAATTTAAGAACAACACAGAAGTACAGTACGCACAATAACTGAAACAAAACGAACAAAAGGTAAGTTATTCCTAGTTTGTGTACACACAGTTAAAAGTTGTTTCCCCCCATGCACATAAAACTAATACTCGTTCAAGAGTGGAGATGCGCCGGAAAGGATTGCAAGCAAGACGAAGGGAAAACTTAGTTCCCGCGTCCTTTCGAGCCCTTTCTGAGCGGCGACAGTTGACTTTCTGCGTTAAATGTATAATTATACCTTAGAGACGTAATGGAATGCGTCTTTTACGAACTTATGGAATGAGATTTCATCGGGTGGGAACAGGATAATACTGCTGCTTGGATAATACTTGTACTATAATCCTGGCACAATACGAAGCGCCACTAGTGGCTCACATTAGAAACAATGAGGACTAGCATAATACAAACCTTAAACCGTAAACGTCGCCAACAGTCGTTGCCCTGTTTGCATTTTGCTCCAAACAAATTGCAAACAAGACACAAATTACAAACGGGCTGCTCGCCGATTATTACTTTGTTTTGGCACGGTAAAGATTTGAGATATTGTAATTTTAAAACTCGTGGAAATGTTATTCCCCACGCTATCATGAACAAAAATACAAACAGTTTCACTGGAATAATCTTGTCATAACTTGACTAAATAATATTTACATTTGGCACCGTAAAAAATGCCGTCGTTAGCACATTCTCCGACGAGTCGCTTTCGCGGGCTTTTCAACTATTTCTACGTTTTGTTAAGTGTTAGAAGGGTCTTTTATACTTTCATAATGTTAGATGTTTTTCAGGACCAAAAGAGTCCCTGCGGACATTAATAGAAATTCCAGAACTCCGTTGGTTAACCAATTTTCCGTCGACATAACTGAGTTAATTAGCTAAAATGGAACTAAGCGTAACACACATGAAGCTTGCGCCTAAACATCTGAGTGGGGTGGGGCGGGTTGGGGCGGCTGGTCGGGCCGGCTGGTCGGCCGGCTAGTCCCAGGGCAGCTGGTTGACGTCGTGGGGCGCGTCGCGGGCCGGCTCGCGGGGGTGGGGCTTCTTCCGGTGTCTGACGCGCACCACGGGCCGCACCAGGGGCACCAGGGGCCGCGGCGTTCTCGCGGGCATCGTCAGATGGTGGTGGTGCCGCGTCCGGTGCGGCTGCTGCTGCTGCAACTGCTGCTGTAGCTGCTGCTGCTGCTGCTTGCGGTGGTGCCGCCGCTGCAGCTGCCGCTCGCTGGGCTGCGGCTGCCACTCGGGCTGGTGCTGCTGGCCGCGGTGGCGCTGCTGGTGCTGCTGCTGGTGCTGCTGGTGGTGCGGCGGCCGCCGGGCGGGGTCGTCGGCGTGGTGCGGCGAGAGGTGGTGGTCCGCCGGGCCGGCCGGGCTGGCCGGGCTGCGGTTGTGGCCGCCCTGGCGGGTGTTGTGCGCCGGGATGGCGTCGGCCAGGGTTGCGTTCTCGCCGCGCTTCTTCAGGAAGAAGAAGTAGTCCACCTGGCTGCGCGGCACGCGGCGCCGCTGGCACGAGAAACCGCCCGCCGCGTCCGGCACCAGGTGCTCGCCGTCGCCGTGCTCGCCGTCGCGCGTCATGTCGCAGCACCGCGGCGGGCCCAGCGGGTTGTACTGGTCGTGGCCGTGGAAGCCCAGCAGCCGCGGCCGCGGGTGCGACGTCAGGTAGAAGAAGTAGTTGCCGTCCACGCACTCCCGGAACAGGCAGCCCGGCCGTCGCTTTTTCTGCAAAGGAGGAACACGCCTTTTTAATGTCGTAGAACGAGCAAAAACTTAAGAAACAAAAAATTGTACTAAGATGATAGAATAAAAAGTTTGCAATTGCACGGAGTGAAAAATAGTTTTATAAATTGATAACGAAAAAAAGTGGTCTCTTACCATTTGGGCTTTGAGCTTGCCGGTCTTGTCTATACAGAGGTGGCGCGGCGGGGTGACATCTGCGAACACCAGTTCGACCACGCCGATCTCGTTGGTCGACCGAATCGTCAGATTGGCTGCAACAAAACAGAGGACTGCAATTAGCGAAAGACGGAGAGCAGAAAGCGCGCGAAACGCCGCGGTGACGTTTACTGCCTAATTACGACACGGCCTTCCCCGGGTAATCAAGTCACTCCGGGGATTTTGGCGGGAAATTTAGAGCCGCCTTCGGAACGGGCGCGGGCGGAATTTCCCATGAAAGCGGCCGCTTGTTTTTTGGCGGGAAAAAAAATGGCGGCCATTAAAAGAGCGGGAGTGTGTTCGAGCAGCCTGTTCCAGTGTGGCGGGCCTGGCGGGCCTGGCGGGGGGAGGGCCTGGAGGTGTGCATTGTGAAACGTCACTAGAAGTCAAGTCCGACACGCCTTTTTAATGCGTCCGTCACCCGGCGCCCGTCAATCAAAGGGCCGTCCGAGAAACAAGGGCTGCCAACACAACAATGTTGCCAACATTAAAACGCGACAAAATCAACGGACCGGCGTCTCGGCAAATCGTCGCAACGCCAAATCGTCTCCCCACTTGGTGATCTCTGCCCGTCCACGTGAGGCTCGGCGGCGGTCACTTTCGGCCTTAAGTCATCGCGGGCGGCGGCGTCGGCCACACACCGGCGGGCCGGCCGGGCAGGGCGTTTTCCAGAAACGATCCCGAAAACCAATAAAACAAAAAGAGCGCGCAAACGGCCGCTGCGCCGCACCGGCAGCGCCCCCGTATACAGCCTAACCCAATTTTTAAACCTTGTCGGAACGAACGAGCGGCGGGACTGCCGGGACCACCGGTGCGGCAGGGGCGGGCCTGGGCCTCCAGGTCGTCAGGCCGTCCACACAAACCACCGGCCGGAACGACGCGGCCACTGGACCGTCCTCCTGGCGGCGAGGCGGCGACGAAACGGTTCCATCTTATTTCGTGCTTTTCGGCTGTCGCGTCGTCCGGGACGGTCCGGGACCGACAGTAAAGACAGTAAAAGCTTGTCTATTAGACGCGGGGCGCTGCGCTCTGGCTCGCCCTGGCCGCGCCGGCCCGGACTGGCCGCTGCTATCTCCGAGCGACGCGGGGCGAAGCGCAAACAACTTTGAAACTGCGCGCGCCACTCGATCCTGAAGTGGCGTAAATCTCTTTCGGGGCGGATGGCGCGGGCTGGCGCGGGCTGGCTCCGTCCGCCCGGCGTCCTGGCCCAGGTCCTCCAGGCCCTGCCATTGGCCGCGCGGATGCCCAATGGCCAGATAGGGCCTCGATGCGCCTTGTGCCTTATCCCTGTGCTAATGGAGGCCATTGCCCAACCAGCCCGCTGGCCCGCTCCGCGCCACTCCGCGCTCCGGGTTGTGTTTACTACGAGGCCTTTGCCCCTGCTCCAGAGGGCCTGCGGCCTCCAGTGGAGCCTCCAGCGCTCCCCGCAAGATACTCACTGAACTTGGACAGCGTGACGTTCCTCGCGGACACGAAGTGGCCCTTCCTCGACGCCTCCATAAAGCCTTTGGTCTTCTCGTTGAACAGTCGCACCTTCTCCTCCATGGGCACCGCCGCACCGCAGATGACAACCTGGAAGCAGGAAGGGGGCGGGCGTCAAGGGCTGGCTCTGTCTCTCTCGCACTCATGGGGCGTCCCGTGTGGGTGCGAGAGGGACAGAGCGACGAGAACGACTCTCGGAAACAGTCTGCGAACCGCCACCTATCGCTTCGATCGCGCTCCATCGCACACGTACACACACACTCACGCACGCACGCACGCACACGACGCCGAAACATCCGCGTGCGAGCGTGCCGCTCCGATCGCGGGGTATCGCTAACGACCAAAGGATTTGTCTTCATTTGCGAAGCGGTGCCGGGCACGCGAGGCTGAGGCGGCAAGGAGGCCGTCGGCACCGAGACCTCTCTCTCTTCCTCGTCGGTCTGTCCCTCTCGCACCGCTCCGGGCGTGCGGGACGGCCCGTGAGAGCGAGAGAGACAGCGCGGCGACGACACTGCGGAATCAGCCTGCGACCCGCGCGGTAGGCCGTCCCGTTGAACACGCGCGCGCAGCGGGTTGCCTACGCGACGCGCCCGCGACGCATTGCCATTACCATTAAGGGCTAGGCCACACACGCCCACACTGGTGGCGCCCTCCCTCGCCCCCGCGGCGACTTGCGCAACTACAGGCCTCCGAGGCGCCAATGACTCGAATGACTCTCGAGGATGACTCACCATCAGCAGGCACAGGAGCTTCACGTAGACGGCTAGCTGTGGTGACCTGAAACAACAAGAGGGGGCCGGTGAGAACAGCGACAACAACAACATCAACAACAACAACAAGAGAGAGCCGGCAGACCGGCAGCATACATGCATCTGGGGAGGGCGTTGCGACGACGCCGTAAAATACGAAATGGTGTTTGTAGTGGTCACTAGACTGGACGGCCGACGCGCGAGCCGAGCCGAGCCGGGCCGAGCCGAGCCTTGGAGCGTGACGCATGCGCGCACACGGGCAGGGCGTAGGAACGCACACTGCACACACATTGCAACCTGCTGCAACCCCGTTTGCAGAAAGTGTCGCCAGGGAACTGGCATCGTTTTCCAACTACCCGTTCCTTTGTTTTTTTATCGCGGGTATCTCGCTGACAGTGTCAAGTCGGCAGCACGCGCCTATCCCTATCCAGTGGCGCCGCCACATGTTTCTTTTTTACGGTGGAGGAAAATCGGCGGCCATATACTCTTCTCCCGCGGCTCTACGAGGCTCAAGCTGTCGGCGCGTCAGACGCGGCCAGGCAGGCAGGCAGGCAGGCAGGCGCCGCGGGGGGCCGTGCGATACATCACCGGCAGGCGCCGATTTGACAAGACGCGCGTCGGGCCGCTCCACTGGGAGTGCGACGGAGAGAGACAGAGTGTCATTATCGCGCGGCTTGGCGCGCGGCTCCTGTGATCTCAGGACGACAACAAGGACTCCGCGGCCCGCTTTTTGACAGTGGCGGTCCAGCAGACCGTCGCTCTGTCTCTCTCGCACTCATGGGGCGTTCCGTGTAGGTGCGAGAGAGACAGAGCGACGAAGACGACTCTGCAGACCGGGAGACGCTGGGAGTCTGGGGCCAATTAATGGGGATGCGAAGGGAAGGGCCCGTTCGTTATGCAAAGGAAACTCTAGCCTGATGGGCCGCGGCCGGCCGAGGCTGCAGGCTGGGCGTGACGAGGACGCAGAGGACGCAGTGGACGCAGTGGAGGCACTTAGGCCGCAGACCGCCCGGCTTTTGGCTTTTGTCCCCGCCTCTGTGTCTGGAGCCTGACGCCGCTGTCGCCGTCGGCCAGGCCGGGGGCAGGCCGGGGGCAGGCCGGGGGCAGGCCGGGGGCAGGCCGGGGGCGGGCCGGGGGCAGGCCGGGGGCAGAGCGGGGCCGGGCCTAAGCGCGCAGGGATTAAGGCCAGTGTCATCGTAATCTCGAATGCGCCACTGCCGGGCAGGCCGCCTTCATTAATACGCGCACGGAGTGATTGACAAGCGCGGAATGGCGCGCCGCCGCGCCCGCCCCGCCCGCCCCGCCCCGCCCCGCCCCGCCCCGCCCCGCCCCGCCCCGCCCCGCCGCGCTAATGCAGGAAAGTCCCCGGCCAAATACTTGGCGCCCGACAATGCCTCAGCAATGACGGTCGGCGCAGCGGCACAACACACCGCGGGGTCGGCGGACTCGGCGACGCGTGGGCGCCCCCCCCCCCTCTCTCTCTCTCTCTCTCGCACCCCTACGGGCCGACGGCACGCCCCGCGAGTGCGAGAGAGAGAGAGCGACAGACAGTTGGGGATGACAGCCCAAGAAGCCTCTTCTCTGAAGTGAAGCAATTTCGGAATCGAGTGCCCCACGGTGGCGTGGACGTCCAGCGTGTCCAGTCAACAACGCCTCGCTCTGCTCGCTCTGCTCCTGGGAGTCCTAGCAGCAGCAGCTGATCTGTCGGGCTGATACGCCGGACGGCTATCAGACGCACCGGCGGCACCAGACGGCGGGTATACTGTACACGGTACGGCCCGGCACGGCGGGAAAAACAAACACAACCCACTCGCCTTGGCTCGGCGCGTATTGCCGCCTCGCCGCCCATTCGCTTCATTAAAATGACCTGCACTACTTTCGTTTATTTATTGCGTACGCGCGCAGACGGGCGGGCGGGCGGACGGACAGGCAGACGGACACACGCGCGCGGCAAGGGCACTGACCAGTCGGCCGGCCGGGCAAATGAAAAGTTTCACCTAGTTCCGGCCGCCCCGCCCGGCCCGGCCCGACCGCCCCAAAGGCTGTCGGGCAGCGAAGCGTCCTGATTGAAAAGCTTTATCTAAAGAACGACGGAACGAAGGCCCTGCGATGCCGCTGCACCCGGGCTGCGCCGTGGCGTCGTTAGCGGCCCACAAGTGCATCAAGATGGCCCTCGATCGACTCGATTAAATCCGATTAACTCGACTAGTCTCGATGTGCACGCCCCGAAACGAATCTCGAACGAATCTCGAACGAATCTCGAACCGGGGCGGCGAGATCTCCGGGGACGCGGAGTACAGTAGTAAGCGCTGTCACTCGCCAGGTGCGTGTGGCTGGCGAGTTTGAGGTTAGCGAGATCTCGATTCGATTCGAGACATCGCGGCGCTAATTGTGGCAAGTGACTAGCCGCTGCTTCGCCCTTGGCAGTCCACCCACTCGCCACCACACCACCAGGAAGGCTGGCCAGGACAGGCCAAGCCAAGCCAAGCCGTGTGATGCGTCGCCGTGACGTCAAGACACCTGGCCTTGGCTCCAGCTGACGGTCCGGCAGCACGCCCCGCCCTTCGGCCCCGCCCCGCCCCGCCCCGCCCCGCCCCCGCCGCTGCAACAGGTTGGCGTGTGTGCCCCCTGACCCGACCCCCTCGAATCGGACCGTGAGGCGCTCCGCGGCAGGCAGCACTGTAAGTGCAAGTTCGTCGGACACGTTTCGCACTCGACAGTTGGCAGCCCTGACGTGCCGGAACCGCTGGAGAATCTCGTCCATGTGGTCCTGTTGGGCCCTGCGTCCAGGCCGCGTACTGTTTCGACCGCCCCGTCAGCTACCCGCGGTGGCCGCGGGGGGAACTTCCTGTAAGGACAAACAGCCCGCAAACAGGAGACTGATTGCGGGTCGCGTCTCTCTCTCGCACTCGCGGAGGGCGCGGCGCTGCGGGTGCGAGAGAGACGGCGCGACAAAACACTCTAGCGGCTGATAGCGGTGGCGGGGCGGCGGGGCCGGGGCGGCGATAGCGCGCGAGGAATCGCGGAATTTGAACGGCGGCGCCGCGTCGCTTTGGGAAAACAAGCGGCGTGGCGACACGGCGTCCAGAAGAGTGACACGCTGGATTAGCACGTCGATAACCACACTATAAATTACTCCCCGTTTCGAGCGGCCCGGCGTGGCCCGGTGCAGCGCGCACCCCGCGCCCAGCTTAGTGCACTCTCAGCGCACGCGTGCTTTTGACAGTTTTACTCGCACGGATGGGGAGATAGCGGAGGAATTTGGCGCGGTGTCGCGTCGAGTGCGGCGGTGCGGCGAGTCATCGTGTTAGAGTGTAGTGGGTGAAGGACCGCGACGACGACCGCCCGGTGGCGCGAGAGGACGCAGGTCGAGTGTCACGCGCGTGGCCACGTCGCCGTCCCTCTCGCACGCTTCCGCGACGCGCCGTGAGTGCGAGAGAGAGAGAGAGAGAGAGAGAGAGAGAGAGAGAGAGAGAGAGAGAGAGAGAGAGAGCTGCCCGCCGTGCTTGCCGTGCCCCAGGAGGGCGTTGCCAGGCTTATCATGTTCGTGCCTCGCAGGTGCTGACCGCGGCCCACCGGGTGGCCACCGCGTCGGCGAATCAGGACTATTCTGTTTTGAGAGCTCCCTACTTGAACGGGACTCGAATGGTGGTGCCGATGGGCCGCCCCTCTGGCCCTCTGGCGCGAAACATACGTCGATCGTTGTCCCGACAGCCCAGTAAGCCCGCCGAACCAAATCTAAAGTGGCGTTGCTACTGGCACTGCAGATAGGCAAGCCGAACCCGACGCGCAATTCACTTCGCACGGCCACCGAAAGTGCACACACACGCACCGCGTGTCGTCATTTAGGGTGTGGGCGCGGCACGCGGTTTGTTTGGGTTCTCGCCTCGCCGCGCAACCGCACTGGCTGGCCGGGGCAGCCAGGGTCGCCTCGCCGGCAGGTTTGCAGTGGATCCAGGCCACTTGATCCACCCTCGATAGCCGTCGATAGCCGCCTGGGAGGCAGGCAGAAAGCAACACCTTGCCCCTGTGAGGTGCGCGAAGAGGCGCTACTCTCCCCCCCCCCCCCGAGGCAGCCCCTGGATCCGCCACTGGTGGAGGGAGAAACTTTGACAGCCGAGCCGGGAGCTCTCGCCAGCCGGCGCGCCGCGCGACGTGTTTGAACGGCTCCTTGGCGCCGCCGTGGCCGTCTCGGCCGGCGTCTCGGCCGGCGGCACGCGGCACGCCCAGCGCCGCGCAAACCCGCCGCCAGCCGCCAGCCCGGCCGGCTACACAGCGACACGCCTAGCAGACGACAAGCAGACGACACGCCCTACAACACGGGGAGGAGGGTCGGCGACGGGGCCGCGCCGCGCCGCCGCCATCGACGGCGGTAAATTTAAGGCGGTGATTCACAGCGAGGGGATTTCGATTTGGGCGTCCGATCGAGGACTCGAACCTCGAACTCGAACGCCGGCCGCGTCGCCGACGTCACCGATCACGTAAGCGCCTGGTGGACGGCAAGGCGAATGTGACGAGCTTGGCCGCCTGCAGCAAGGCCGCCGCGCCGCCGGACTGCGGGAAAAAGGCTTGAAAACCGCCTCCAAATTTCATCCGTCCGATTCCTGGAAGGAGTGCTTGACGGTGCCGCGACCGTTCTCCGAGGACCGCGCCGACCGCGCCGCCTCCCGACCAGCTTTCTTGAAACCGTCGCCTCGTCTCCGATAGGCTGACACTCGGGGAGACACGTTCTGCTCTCAGATAAACTGGACAGGGCGAGTTCCGACTCTCGGGGTTCCTTCGGGTTCCTTCACCACGCCGACGACGTCGCGGCCAGGGCAGCCAGGGCGGTCCGACAGCCAGCCGCCGCGCCGTGTGTCCAGGGGCCGGCTGCACCTCAAGAGCCTCGAAAACACACTCCCAGTGACGTACGCACACACACAGACACACACGCACACAGGCAGCGTGGGATTGATTCCATCTCTCGCGACAACAAGTCGGGTATTACGTGGAGGAAGCTCTTGAAACACTCGACTTGCTGCAGCGCCCCGCCGCCGCCTCGCCCGGCACGCCCGGCACGGCGGCGTCGCCCTAGGTGAGTGCCCCTTTGGGTGCCGCCGCCCCGCCCCGCCCCGCCCCGCCCCGCCCAAGGCGCGCTTGACCTGAAAGGCCAGCACCGCCACAGATAGCATGGGCGCGGCGAAGTCACGTCGGTTCGAACGCCGCACGACAACTTTTAATATTCCATAACCACCTGGAACACGCGCGCACGCACACACGCACGCATACAAACACACACACACGGGCTCACGGCCGATGCTGACGCACTCGGTAGTCCTGCGTGGGAGTTTAGTATCGAACACAGTGAATCAGGCACACAGGCAGACATACAGGCACACAGACAGACAGACAGACAGACAGACAGACAGACAGACAGACAGACAGACAGAAAGGCACACAGACAGACATGCAGCCCACGCACGCGGCCGCACGTGTCAAGCCAAGGAGCCACGCGGCGCCACCGTGTCGCGGTTGGTCTGACGGTGAGTCCGAGGGAGCAGGACCCCTCCGGTCGCTCCGTCTCTCTCGCACTCTTCGTCTGGGCAGCCCTTTCCTGTCGCGTCCGCCCGGCCGGCCTCTCGCCAGTGTGTCGCCGCGGTGCGCGCGCACCTCAAGAGGAAGACAAGTACTCGACCGCAGCGGTGCGGTCCACGCCGTGCTGCAGGTGTCGTCGCCTAGGGGGGCTGCCCTCCGTGCCGCTAGCGTGCCGCCGGCCGTCGCAGCGGTGCGCGCTCGGTCCCTGCACGACGCCCGCTTATCGGCGGTCAATGGAACGCACGCCCCCCCCTCTCTCTCTCTCTCTCTCTCTCTCTCTCTCTCTCTCTCTCTCTCTCTCTCTCTCTCTTCCGATGCGGTTACGTTCGATTGGCTTTTGTTTTGCGAGCCGCCAAAGGTTAAGGCCGCTGGCACGGCCGGCCGGGCCCCTGCGGCCGGGGTCAAGTGGTGGACGCGGACGCCGCCAGCAGACCCATTCCGAGAGTCGTTTTCGTCGCTCCGTCTCTCCCGCACTCGTGGGGCGTCCCGTGTGGGTGCGAGGGAGGCAGGGCGACGAGAGCGACTCTCGGAATGGGTCTGCAGGTTCAGCTTCGCGCTTCACACCGCCCAGTGCGCCGCTCTGGCAGCGTTTTGGAAGCCGTGGTGGTCGTCGTGGTGGTCGTCGTGGTGGTCGTCGTGGTGGTCGTCGTGGAGGTGGCGGTGACGCGCGAGGCGTGGTGCTGGCGGCGCGGTTCGCGGGGCTCGCGGCCGGTGAGGTGGCCGCCAGGCATTTCCGAGATTGCCATTTGGTCCGCGCGTTCGCGGTGGCGTTCGCGGGGGCGGGGCTGACTGCCGCGCCGTGCCGCGCCAAGCCTTCGCCCTCCATATGGCCACTGCGGCGCCAACAACGCGCTCGCCTCCAAATCACCACCAAAAGAAAAGACCCGGACTTATCACCGCCCCCCCCCCAAAAAAAAGAGAGAGAGAGAGAAAATAAAACCGATGTGGAAATGAACCGGATAGTGGCGCCCCCACTGATAGGCACCGCCACACGTGTGTGCCGGATCGGCTGTCTCTCTCGCACTCGCGGGGCGTCCCCACCAGCACCGAGGCAGGCAGCAACTGCAGCAACGCGAAGGACGGCGAGATAGCGCAGGGAGTCCGCCGCGAGGACCACAACGATCGGCCGCCACACCAAAATACGGATGACGGGACGGAGTGCGACAAGAGCGGCGGCGGCGACGTGAGTTTTAAAAGGAGGCGTGACGAAGCGCCAGTGTCGTCGCCCCGTTTCACTCGAAGAGGATTTCCACAGTGGAGTGTCAGCATTACTAGCGGATATTGTTTTCAAAGCCCCACACTGCGCGGTCACCTTTCGCAGCGCCGCCCCCCGGTCTGTGTGTGTGTGCGTGTGTGTGAGAGAGAGTGTGTGAGTGTGTGCGTGTGTGTGAGTGTGAGTGTGTGCGTGTCAGGAAGTTTGGCGACGCCGGTATCGGGCGGGAAGCAAGCGAATCTGATGCGGGGCGGCCGGGGGCGGCCGGGGGCGGCGACGGTGGAGGCGGCGGGGCGGCGGCCCCGCGCTCCGCGCTCCGCGCTCCGTCGGTCGGTCGGTGGCTCGGCTCACTTTGGCTACCGTGTTGCCAGCGGCACCAACACACCGACACAGCGGACGCGGCCGCCGACGCGGTGCGCGCGGGGGGTTGTTTGCGCAGGCTGGAGACTGCACGCACACGCGCGCGCGCGCACACACACACACACACACACACACACACACACACACACACACACACACACACACACACACACACACACACACACACACACACACAGAGGACGGAAGTGGTGCCGATTCCCCGCCAACGAGTTACAACACGACTCTCCGACAAAGGCCTTGCCGAGAAACAGAACGTCGCCTCGACTTATTTCATCCCCCGTTTACTTTATTTTTCGACTCGCCGGCTGGTTCCGGGAACGAGACGGAGACGGCGCCGGTGAATATCGAAACGGCGGAGTCACGCTAAATTCTGTTTTGCTTCCGATGGCTGCGCGTCCGTGACTCTGTGACGGTCTGTGAGGGTGGTGTGGTGGCGGGTGGCGGCTTCCTGGCACTGCCTGGCCTGCCTGGCAGTGTAGGTGGAGGTGAGTTCACCGCACTCGGCCACACACACACACACACACTCGCGCGCGCCACAAACTTGGGGTGGCTGTCGGCCCTGCTCGGCCCTCATGCAACTTCGGGCCGTGTCGCTGCCGTTTATAACTTGGTGCGTCGCGCTGCCGAACTGGGTCACTACCCCCCCTCCCTCGTCATCACTTCAGGAAAGCTGAATCGCCCAGTGGAGGGTACGCCCTTCCGCGCGGATGCTGCGAGCTTCCTTAAAATCTCACTTGATTTTCTTTCTATTTCGGCATGCCTTTGCAACGATTCTTCCAAACGCCGCACGCGAAAGCGAATCCGCAGAATACTTCCTGTGGCGCGTCCCCCCCCCCCCCCCCCGGCGCGATCTGGTGCCGCATTCAAACGTGAAATCTCCATCGCCTCCCCCAGCCCGCCCCAGCCCGCCCCAGCCCGCCCCAGCCCGCCCCGCCCCGCGGAGAGCTCCGATTATGGATGTGTTTGTTTGTGCGACTCCGTCCAGTGACGGTCCAGGGTGGACAACTTTTGTGGCGCCGGTAGCGCGGCGGGGTGGGGCGGGGCGCCGCGAGGTGCTCCAACTTCGGTCGTTGTTGGCGTCTGTGCCGCGCTGCTGTTGCTCGGACCGGTGCGAACCGCCCCCGCGCGCCGCCCCCACCCCCGAGCCCCCCCCCCTCCCACGCGAACGGGGGCGGGGAAAAATCGGAGCAATTGGGGGAAGGTGATGCAATACTGGGGGCGCGCGATCGCTTCTCTCCGCACGTCCATCCCTCTGCGCCTTACCAGTGTGGGAGAAGCCAACATTTTATCGCCCTAGCGATGCGAGCATTTTGCGCACCAATAAATATACATGAACCGCGGAACCACGGTGGACTAACCGTTTCGGACCTCACCGTAGGCTGACTGTCCCTGTCTCTCTCCCTGTCTCCCTGTCTTTCACACACGGTAAGACCTGGTTTTCCTATGTATTTAGCATAGGAGAAACCAGGACGGAAGATCCAGGACCGTGCAAATGCTGTGGACAGAATTCTAGCGAGATAGAAAAGGGTAAAAGCGACACGAGCAGAGCATCTTCTACATAATGACATCGATTCAACGATTCAACACGCGCAGGCCGAGCTTGCAGGGCCTCCCAGTGCAGGACCGCCAAAGAGGGGGTGGGGTGGGGGCGAAACTAGTTTAGAGGAGACGAGATTTATCATCGCCAACAACAACAAGAAAACATCCCCAGCGACAACAAGATGGTAGTAGGAAGGACATCAATGGGCGGCCCGACGGTGTGTGGGCGGCGGGGCCCGGGGGTGCTTTACGGTGTGGGGGCGGGGGGCGCTACTCCGGGACGGAGGGGAGGGGGGCGGGGGGAAGCGCCGCGGCGGCGTCCTCGGTGCATCATACGACAGCCGCCCCCGCCGCCCCCGTCTTGGCCGAGCAGACCGATTCCGAGAGCTCTGTCTCTCTCGCACTCGCGGGGCGTCCCCTGAACGTGCGAGAGAGACAGAGCGTGAGTCTGCTGCCGCCGGCGGCGGCGGCAGCGTTTCACGGGTAGGCACACACCAAACGGCAAGTCCGCGGCGGCGGGGTGGGGGGAGGGTATGACGCAATCCCGCACTATGGCCAAGGGCGCGGAACATCATTGCGACACTTAAAAAAGGAAAAAAATAAGGAAAATAAGAAAAATTGGAGAGGGAAAGACGAAACCGGGCAGGGCCGAGGAAAAATCGTGACGCGCAAAGTCCGGCCTTGTTGTTGAGAAAATGAAATAGACCGCGTCGATCTGGTGGAGAGAGAGAGAGAGAGAGAGAGAGAGAGAGATGGTGAGTGAGGGGTTTTGGTGGCCGCGGTCCAAGACCGAGTGACGTCATACTACATGCAGTGGATCGGCCCGCCCCCGCCAAGCTCCTCGCCCGAGGGATGAATGAGTCCCGGAGGACCGGAGGGGCCCGCCTAGACTCGCCCAGCCTCGCGGTTCCTTGACCAAGGCCATCGCGCGGGCCGGCCGGGGGAGGGGACGCGGGGGCACACAGGCGCCAGGGCCCCAACAGGGGTAGCTAGCCAGCGCCTCGCCAGCGCCGCCCACGCACCACGGCGGGCGTGACGTCAGCGTGGCGGCGAGAACACACATTTGTCCGAGTTGCTTCCCCTCCATTATGGTGAATGGGGGGAATGGAGCCCCGGACCGGCGCCGACTTGCCCGGGCTCCAGACAGACTCTGGGGCGTCCAGACCGTCCCGTCCAGGCGGGGCAGACAGTGCAGGCGCAGGCAGTGTAGACTCCAGCGGACCGGTCTGAGCCGGCGGGGCGAAAGGCTGAAAAGCTGTAAGGCGGCGTGGGTGGACCAGTGTACCAGTGTGCACCCATTTGGGGGTTTCGGGGCCCCCGCCGCCCCCCCCGCCCTGCCCCGCCGCGTCGTGGTTGACCCGGACGGTCGACTAGGCCGAGTAGGCCACGCACACACACACACACACACCACGCGTTCAATGACACAATGGTTCAATGTCGCGGATAATACAGCCCCGGAGACCCCGCCGGTCGCGAACAAACGCGCACACACACACACACACACTCGCTCAAATGAAGCCGAGGCCGCACGCACGCAAACACACGCACCACACACACACTCACTCATCCACAAAACAATGCATAATGTTAGCGCGGGCCCCCCATTAGGTACATTATAACATCGCGTCCGTGACCTGCCGCTTCGCCTTGCAGAAGAAAATCGAGATCGCGTTTGTGTGTGTGCGTGTGTGTCATTAGGATTTTAATTTTCGCGTTAATTACATTGGCGGGCACGTTTCGCTCTTTGGCAACACACGGGACGATAAAATCCATCGCGGCCGCCGACCGGATTATACAGTGTGCTATGCAGAAACGGCATTATTAAAATGTCCACTGTTTTTTCTTTCCTCTTCTTCTTCTCCTTCTTCTTGTTCCTCTCTCTCTCTCTCTTTTGACCCCTTCTGACCCAGACGACGGCGGCCTGCCTAAACCCCAATTATGCCATCGAGGCGACAACCAGACGCAGTGATCGTGTGTGTGTGTGTATGTCTGCGAGTGTGTGAGTGTGTGTGTGCGCGAGAGAGAGTAAGGAATGTGCGCGAGAGTAGGCGTCGGGGCTGTGCTGGCTGGCTGGCTGGCTGGCTGGCTGGCTGGCTGGCTGGCTGGCTGGCTGGCTGGCCGGCCGGCGGGCTGCTCGAGACGCCTGGGTAGGCAGCCGGTACGCACGCGCGCTCGGCGGGTCGGCGTGCCTCCCCGGCGCTCCGCTCCAGCGGCCGTCGTCTCGTCGCCCTGTCTCTCTCGCACTCGCGGTCCGGTCCGCAGGGGTGCGCGGGAGACAGAGCGATTCCCACAGTGCGCACCGAGCACCGGGTCTTCGAAATGCGTTTTATTTCGCAGTGTGGGGGAAGGGGGTTGCGACCCCTTCCCCCAGACTCTCCGAGATTTGCCGACTCTGGCTCTCCCTCTCCCTCTGTCTCTCTCCCCCACCCCTTCCCACTGAGCGACTTTTAATGGTGCAATTGAGACGGCGAAAGAACACGAGAGTACGAGCAGAGCCGTTGTTCTGGCGTTGTGGCGGCCGGGTGCGCTGCGAGCAAGCGGCGGGCAGCGGGCAGCCTCAAGCAGCTCCAAGCGGCCGTGAAGGCGGAGTGGCGCGCCGAGTCCAGGACTCCAGCGTCTGGCTAGGGCGTCTCGGTGCACCGTTTTGGCGGTTTTGTCCGTCGCCAGCTGACTGCCTACACAGCCTTCAAGTGGCAGGTGCCACCGGCAGGTCGCTCTGTCTCTCTCGCACCCCTCGCGAGCCTACGGCACGCCCCACGAGTGCGAGCGGGACAGCGCGACAAGTGCAGTCGGCCAAATGGCGCTCCGCTCCGCCCTCGCCGAGGCCCTCGCCACCCTCAATGCATCGGGCGGCGCTCCAAGGCAGCGGCCAAGTGGCTGGCAGCACACTGGAAAATGGTTTTCGCGCTGCCTTCTCCGGCGGGGCCGCGGGGCTCCGGCGGCCCGGCGCATTTCCTGTGCGTCGTCCTCCCCGTCGTCGTCATGGCGACGGCGGGCGACGCCCGCCGCGCCTACGGCCTAGACGACGTGCTTGAGGGTGGCGGGGCCGCGGCTGGGGGGAGGCCATTGCGCGCCCGCTCGCACACCATCCGGTGCCGCCGGAGCGCTTCCTGTTCGACACAAAGCCCGCCGTCTGGACGGCCCGGAGTCTGGACCGCAGAGTGTCTGGCTGGCGCAGCGCGCAGCGAGCGACATGGCCGTTGGCCTTGCCGTTGGCAGCCCTCTTCGCCCTCTTTCGCGACATCGGGGGAATGGCCTCCGGAATTAGAATATGCTCAGCTCTCCAATTTATTGAGAGAGAGAGAGAGAGAGAGAGAGAGAGAGAGAGAGAGAGAGAGAGAGAGAGAGAGAGAGAGAGAGAGAGAGAGAGAGAGGCGGCCGCAGACGGCATGAGCGCCGCGACCGCCCCGACGACGACGGCGGCGGCGGTGGCGCGACGGGGGGTCCCTCCGGCGGCCCGTCCCACAGAAGCAAAAGACCGTCTACAAGTTGAGTGACAAGCCGAGCCGGGCGTGCGGTACGCGGCGGTGCGGCGGTACGGGCACCACCGAGTACCTCATGTCGGCTATCAGGTTACAGCACACGGACCCTTGTACCCGTTTACCCTCCGCGCGCGCGCGTGTGTATGTGTGCGGGCATGCCAGTGCGTGTGTGTGTGTGTGTGTGTGTGTGTGTGTGTGTGTGTGTGTGTGTGTGTGTGTGTGAGCGCGCGCTTCAGGCGGGGCCAGTAAGCAGGCACATGAGCAGCACAAAGTCGTGCACCCGGCTCCTTTAGATTATTAAAAACAAGAGAGCTTTATTTTTCCCATGACAAGTCGTGCCACAACAAAGCGGCAAAGCAGCAGCAGCGGCGCGCGGTTTGAGACGATTTGGAACGTTGGCCCAGCATGTCCTCCCTAATCAGCTTAAAGTTCATCGTGTAAGTAAACAAACAAGGACAGATCAGGCGGCTGATTTTGTTTGAAGCAAGGGGGACGCGGCCAAAATAATAATGCGACTTATTAGGTGGGCTTACCGGTCTGTCTGTCTGTCTGTCTGTCTGTCTGTCTGTCTGTCTGTCCGTCCGTTCGTCTGTCCGCCCAGCCTGGCGATACTATGATGCCGCAGGGAATAAACACCGCCCTTATCAAAGGCGGCAGCCGAACCAAAAGGCGAAAAAAAAAACCACGAAAACGACAACAAGAACAAAAACAAATGTCGGACGAAGCGAAAAGGTCATGTGCTTCTGGTACTATCGCGGAAACGAACGTGGAAAGAGGTTCGGGGCGTGCAGGCCGCCACAGGCTGGCACTTGCTCGAGCGGAAAGCCGAGGGGCACGACCGCGAGGTCAACTGCACCCAAATCTCAAAACGGCCAAAGTTCAAGGAAAATCGAACAAAATTTCCCCAAGCTGAAAAAAACATAACAGCCTAAAACAAAAGTCACAGACTTTCTGAAAAATTACATATAGTATAAAAAAACCTTAAAATTTTTCAAAAAAAAAAATCTTTGAATTTTTTTTGGAACTACGTACAGTGGGACTCTGCTGCACCAGCAGGTCCGGCTGGAGGCGGCGCCAATGAATTACAACAAATAATGGGGAGTAAAACGAGTAAAACGCAGAGGCAGCCATGACGCGCGGAGCGCGCCGGGGAATGAATTTATTCCGTAATGGACGCCTTTTTTTTTCCAATCCTCGTTCGGCCGTGGCGTGCCGTGCCGTGGCGTGCGTGGCACGCTGTGCGGCGCCGCCACGCCACGCCGAGCCGTTTGACAGATGAGCTATTAGCTGGACGTGCTTACGAAATTCACTCGCCGCCCTCACCGAGACACACCGAGGCACACCGAGGCCTCATCGCCTGCACGCCGCATTGACGCGCCGCTCCGTCTCTCTCGCACCCCTGCGGCCCTGCCAGTGGCCCTGCCAGTGGCCCTGCGGCCCGGCGGCGAGGTCCCGCCCCCCACCGAGTGCGAGAGAGACGGCACGCGACATGATATTGTTTTCCTTTTGAATTAAAAGCGGAGCCAGCTCTATAATTAACGCGGGTATTAATATTCCGGTTGGAAAACCGTGACCAATAGCGGGACGGGGCCGCGGCGGGGCGCGTGGGCCAGCCGGCCGGGCCGGACAGCCTCCACGGCGTTCACGGAGTGCACGGACTGGAGCGGACTCGAAAGCGCTCAGCGCGCACCAAGCCGAGCCGTCGCAAGCCGCTGGACCCGCCGGACACCTGGCCTCTGACGAAGGTAAACACTGTGGAGGTGTCAAGAGCGGACGAGGAAGATATAAGAGCCTTGCAATTTTACGAACCGCACGCAAAAACCCCGTGGTCCCGTCGCAGCCCGGCACAGCACGGCGCAGCGGGGAGCCTCGGAGGGTCCCGCCCCGCCCCGCCCCGCCCCGCCCCGCCCCGCCCCGCCCCCGCATGCAGATCCAGAGCCGCCCGTATCTCGGCACCAAAGTGGCCGTCGCATCTCGTCCTCACGCACACACACACACACACGCACACGTGTGACCTCTGCCCGGCCGTCGTGATGTTTTCATCTCGGTCCGATGACACACGACGTGCTGCAGCTCCTTTGCATCTTTTCGGAGCCGTGGCGGGGCGGGGCGGGGCGGGGCGGAGGTTGCCGCCTGCCTCGCTTATCGCGGCCGGCAAATATAAAACCGGGAGCCAGAACACGACGACCGCCGCACTAATCGTTTTCCGCAACCTCGCCGGGGAGTGCCCCTGCCCCGTGAGTGCGAGAGAGAGAGAGAGAGAGAGAGAGAGAGAGAGAGAGAGAGAGAGAGAGAGAGAGAGAGAGAGAGAGAGAGAGAGAGAGAGAGAGAGAGCACGCTTCGGAACGCAGCCTGCAGCGCGACGGCGCGACGACGGCGCGACCCGGCGCGGCGGCCGGACTGCAGGTGGTGTGCATGCACTGCAGTGCTGCGGCCTGGCTATGCTCGCTCTGCTCCTGGCACGGCACCGCCTGGCACCTCCCGGCCTCGCCCTTGGCGACACGGCGACACGGCGACACGTCCACTCCACGACGCGTCTGCGTCCACCGCGGCACGCTGGGTGTCCGCTTACTGCAATCATGCACCGCAGTGTGCCCGGCACTCACACACTCACACACACACACACACACACACGCAAGCACGCGCATGCGCAGTCTCGCACACACCTTATCGCGCCTGGGTGTCCCTTACTGGTTCAACAGTGCAGCCGGCGCGCCCCCCTACACTGCAGTCTGGCGTGGCTGCCTGCCTGCCTGGCCGGCTGCACGCGAATACCTTTTGCTCACTTTTCCTTTCTTGCGTCTCCCTGGACGCTATCTGGACCTCCCTCCCGGTCTGGATGTCGGTCTGGATGTCGGCCAACGAGTCCGATCGCCGAATATATCGCGCTGCTGCGAGGCTCAAGCGAGATGACGTCCCTGGCTGCAAGCCGCGCCGAGCGAGCTTCCGGTGAGCTTCGCGCCTTCCGGGTAGCAGCGGTGCAACTTCAGCAAGGCCTCGCTCGTCAATTGTTGCATTCGCATTTAGCACATTGACGCTCCCTTCCAAGTCCAATTCACCACGCAGCAATCCCCATGCAATCGATGAAAAATTGAAGTTGCTGCGAATCAATTCTCGAATTGCAATTTCGACTAATCGACTTTGACGTGCACCAATTCATTGGCGCGTCCCTTCGTCCCATCCGTCCATTCAACGCGATGACGAAATAAGAGGAAGACACGATAAAGCCCAAGAGGCAAAACAAAGTCAAACACAGTGTAGGCAAACAGGTAAACACTTTGCCCACTGCGGTGCACCGGGCGATCGAAAAATTCCTAGACGCCGGCACGGCCGCGCGCGTAGAAAGCGGGCGTGTGTGGTCTTTGCTTAGCTTTCTACAAAAACCAAACCTTCTTCAGTTTCATTCTTTTTGGTTGTTTTTGTTGTTTTTTCGGTTCCCTCCGAAAAAAGGACGGGCGACTCGCCAGTTTCCGACACGTTTCCCAACAGTGTAGCGGTGGCCGAGCCAAAACACGGCAAAGGGGCAGGGATGCGATCCTTAATGAGAGGGCGGTGGCGCGGCATTAAAAAACGGCAAGGCGGTGCACTGGCGGCGCTCCAGACAAAACATGCGTTTTCGGCCTAAATCATTTTCTTTTAATCCATAAAATAAAAGCTAAATGGTTGTTTCAGGCGGGGAAGGGGACTCTCGGGAGGTAGTTCGGGAAACGAATCCGCTGCTGATTCGTGCAGAAGAGTCCAAAATTCTGACACAAACTAAAGAGGAAATTTCAAGAACTGTAACGGTGTCGCTTAAAAGCTTGCGCTTTACGCCCCTGGCCGTCTATAATCGAAGGAACCTAACCTGACCGTGGCGCGAGGCGCGGGCCGGCACACCTGCTACTTAGCACGTAGCCGCCGCTCATCACCACACTTTTCGAACGGGCCCAAAAAGCGACCGTGTCCGACCGACGCGGGGATTTCTCTTTCTCGCCCTGCCGGCCGGCCGGTCCGAAAATCCGAAACAAATGAAGACATTATTTGGGGCGCGTGATAACGAATCTCGATACACACGGCGGACACGGGCACTGGCCCACGCCTGACACTTGATTGACATGCAGAGCGATAGCCTGGACAGCCCCTCACAGGGCCTTGCCGGGGCCCTGCCCGGCCCTGCCCGGCCCTGCCAGGGCACCGCGCTATAGGGCCTCACTCCCAACAGGACTCTGTCTCTCTCGCACTGTACTGGACGCCCCATGAGTGCGAGAAGGTTGCTGCAGCGATGGGCGTGGACCGCGCAAAGCCCCGTGAATCCCAGCGGCAGCGGCCGGGCGAGCGCCAAAACAAGCCCCATTTGACGCCGAGCCGCGCGGGCCGCGCTGTCCGCCCAGCGGCCGGCCCATTTGACGCGTGCAAACCGAAACGACGAACGCGGCGGCGCGCGCACAGACACAAGCTTTAACACCTGCACACTGCACGGAAAGAAAGAGTCGGAAGTCAGTCCGTGATTGACGGCTGAATAAACACGGAGCGAGAGAGAGAACTCGGAAACTCTTTTGTCGTTTCCGGAACAAAAGGATGGCCGCAAACAGGAAGGTGCACTGTGCCCTCGCGGCCTAGCGGCGCCGCGAGCTCTTCGAGGGGTCTTTGCGCTGTGCTCGCGGGCTCTGTCTCTCTCGCACTCGCGGGGCGTCCAGAAGGGCCAGAGGGGTGCGAGAGGGGCAGAGCGACGCAAGGGTGGCCGAGCGTCATGAGGGGAGAGGAGCCTCAAACAGCGGCATTACAGCCATAAAGGCAGGATAAATTAGGATAATTACAAAGAGGAACCGCCGGCGAAAACCATAACAAAAACACTGAGGGGGAAAAGTGTTGAAAAGTGGGAGGAAATTGGAAAAGGCTCCCCTCTCTGAGATCCACGGAAGAAAAGGCGTCGGTGAAGTTGGCAGTCGGACCGTCGGACTGGCAAGGCGATCGACCTACGACGCCCCGCCTCAAACGCCATGCAGGCCATGCACCACAGCGCCGGCTACTCCGTCTCTCTCGCGCCCTGACGGCACGCCGGCACGCCCCGAGAGTGCGAGAGAGACAGACGGCCGAGGCGTCCGAGCCACCTCGTTTGATTTATCGCCCGAAATATCGAGAGTGAAAAGAGAGGAGACATACCCTCCCTTTTGGCACCCCTTCCCCGCCTCTCTCTCTCTCTCTCTCTCCCTCGCTCTCGGGGGCTAAAAAAGGAAGGCGGTGCGGCCAAGCTGCGTTTGGCGAACCTGGCCGGGCCTGGCCGGGCCTGGCCGGGTCGCCTGATCGCCGAACCCTCCTCTCCGCGCCGATGCGCTCGACGACGGCCGGCCCTTAGCTGCAGGAGGTCCAGCAGCCTCATCTCTCACTGAGACTGTGTGCGTGTGAACCAGCGTGTGCCGACGTGCGGCCCGCTAGTAGCTTTATTGAGTCTGCTGCACGTCGTCGCTCTCACAGTCACCGCCTTGCTTCTCGTACGTACAGTCACGCAAATCGCGCGCATCCATCTTTTTCGCCCATTTTTCTTTTCTTCCTTTCGGTATATTTGTGGCTGGAGGCACTCCATCGAGCCCAGCGCACACACAGTCCGTGTTTGCGTTGGCTGCAAGGGGTTGGGCTTGGCCTGCCTTGGCTTTGCTGTAATGCGTCGCCGCGGTCCGTCAGGCGGTCCGTCAGGCGGTCCGTCAGGACTCGCCTTGCCTCGCGGCGCGGGGACCACACCGCGCTCTCGCCAAACAGTCTTCTTTCTACCCTGCTTGAAAACCATCCCATTCCCCAGTGTGCCACGGCCATCACCGCGGCACGGACTGCTAGCACTGCTCGCCCTGCCTGCCGCGGGTCGACGACCCCGAAATTATCATCAGACGACGAGAAAGCAGCGCGCGTGGGGGTCGAAAAACGCCGGGTAAGTGGGGCGATTCGAACCACCGACCTCCCGCATCGCAGTCTATTACCGATTCCGCTCGGCTACGCGAGAATGCGCGCGGCGGCGCGAGGAGACGCGGACACGTTCGACGTGTGCGGATGGCGGTGCTTCTCGGCCGGTCGCCAGGCAGGGCACCAGGCCGGGCAGGTCGTCGTCAAGGGGTTCGAGACCTCGTCCGAGACCTCGTCGCCGGCCGGAATCCGTACAGCACCGCAACGCCGTCACACCGCGCGCAGGCATTTATCGCAAATGAGTGATAATCGCGCCAAGGCCGTACAGTCCAGTTCAAGAGTTTGGGTCGGTGGGTGTCAACCCGTCGCAGGCAGCATTTTTTCTCGCGGTCCAGGAAGGCTGGCCGGGGCGGGCTGGCCGGGGGGCGAGCCCGCTGAGAGTCAACTTCCTCGAATACAGGTGCAGTACGGTGTGCTGCCGGACTGTGCCGGACCCCCTGGGACTCCAAATGCGACGGATCTACGCTTCTGTCTGTCCCCGTCCGTCGAGCCCGGCCGGCACCACTGCACCGCAAGGCAAGCAAGGCACGATGCACGGCGAGGCAGCAAACGGAGCAAGCGGAGGCGGAGCACAGCGTGAGCCACACTGCAGGGGGTGCGTTGCAGTGCGATGTGCGATCGAGATCCATGACTTGATTTCCAGTTTCACCGGCCGAGGCCGGGCAGGCGGGGCAGCGCCGGGATGGAAGGAAAATCGGCCACGCAGGCCGAGGCGGCGACAGCCTCACCCAGGACGAGTGGGAAACCACTTTAGACTCTTATATTCAAAGAAAATTTTTCAAAAATGGCTTTTATTTTTACAAACAAAATTTTGAAAAATGTTTTAAAACTTGACCATTTGGTTCAAAAATTTGGTTCAAAATTTGAGAAAAAGCCGTGAATTTTTTAATATTTTTTTTCACGGGTATTTTTTTGCAGTATTTTTTTTTTTTTTTGCAAACTGCATAGATTATTTATTTCCAAGGTGTTTCCTCCTCTTCCTGGAAGTCGGTCGCTCGGCGCCAAGTGAGGGAGGCTGCTCCCGGACACAGTTTTTCGACACTTACGTTGGCGCAGTGGTGTGCATCCAGCAGTTCAGAGGTACGGGCCGCGAAGGCAGCCACGGAGTCCGTCGCGTACCGGGTCCAGCAAGAGGGCGAGGGTGGCGCAGGGCATGCCGGCCGGGGCGCGGGGGGCGGGCGCCGCGGTGGGCGCGGAGGGCGCGGTGGGGGCCTCGGCGCGAACCCTCCGGCTGGGGGGCATTTCACGCGCCGCACGCGCACCAAGACACACACACACCTTCACACACGTTCACAGTTGTTGTATCACACTGCACTAATCCTGGGCTGCTGGGCGCGAGGTGCGCGCACACTGTTCGCCGGGGTGGCTCCACCGGGGTGGCTCGGCGCGGTCGGTGGCCCTAACCGGCCCCTGCCAGCCAGTCTCGGACTTGCCAACATGGACTCGGCAAACTCGGGCAGTGTCGCGGCGCGCGGGTCGAGGCGCGGCGCGCGGCGGGCTCGTGTCGCGGAGTCGCGGCAGTCGCGGCGTAGGGTGGCGAGCTCGGTGGCGAGGCGCGGAGCAGGACTCGGCTCTGGCTCGCTCTGGCTCGGCTGGCGGACTAACACTGACTGAGCGAGCGCGAGCGAGCGAGCGAGCGCAGCGCGCCGAGCAGCGCGCCGGCCCACAGAGCAGCAGAGCTGCGCGGCGCACGGCGGAGCGGGCGGAGCGGCCCGGCCATGGCGGCCTCCTCTCCAGTGCACACAACGGCCGCCCCGCGCCGCCCCGCGCCGCCCCGCCGGCCCCTCAGGGGCGGCCTAGTGTAGGTCTCACAGGTTCCTCCTTCGCCATGCACCCGCTTCACAAATAGGTCTCTCTTACCTTTTGGAGCCCTACCTGGCCCCCGGACGCCCGACGCCCCGACGCCCCCGGCCTCCTGGACTAGTCCTGGACCCCGGACGCGGCTCACGCGGCCCGGCCTGCCGCCGTCCAGAGTCCGGAGAGTCCGCCGAGGCCGGGGCAGAGGCCGGCACAGTGCTGTGTCGTCCCACCGAATCCGCAGCACTTGGCGATGCCCGTTGCGCAACGCAGGAATAGCTGCGCGGATTACCGCTGCCGGCTACTGTGGCTCGGTCGCTCCGTCTCCCTCGCACTCGCCGCGCCGCGGGGGAGCGAGAGCAGAGCGAGAGAGACGGAGCGACGGAATCGCGCTGCTGATTCACAGGACGCTGCCTAATCCGCGGCACGGAACCGCGGAGCCGCGGACCGATACCGCGGCATGACGGCGCGGTCGCAACACCAACGCAATGTGTCGCACCCCCGCCGCGCCCCGCCCGCCCTGGTACCGGACGACCCCACGCCACGCCACGCCACGCCACGCCACGCCACGCCACGCCGCCCTCTGGGGCCTTCCAGGCCTTTCATCTCATTGAAAGGATGGGGCGGCCCGTTTCACAACCTTACGATAGCCTCCCCTTCTCTTTCCCCCACCACTCTCTCCCCCTCCCCTCCCGCTCCCCCCTCCCCTCCCCCGCTGCTCCACGTGCTGAGGGGTGGGTCACTCTCCTCAGCATCGCGCTTTTTACTTCCTTATCAGATGGTATCTCGCGGCGCACCGTGACGTGGCTGCCTGCCTGCCTGTCCCGCCTGGCCGCCCGCCTGCCTGCCTGCCTGACTGCCGGCAGCTCAAAATAACCGGAAAAACGGACGGGAAATATAAAATGGTCCGCCTTTTCGACGCGGGAAGTATGTATATATTCGATCGACTGCTCACGTGTGTGTGTGTGTGTGTGTGTGTGTGTGTTAGTGTGCGTGCAGCGGCGGCGGCGGCAGCCTCGCGTCAGGGACCTGCCGGTGGTCATCCCGCGTGTGTGTGAGACCTGGCTGTGTGTGTGTGCTCGTGTATAATTCGTACCGGAATGAGTGCGCGAGCGTGTTCGCTGTGTACGTCGCAGCGTCCAAATGGAAACATACTGGAGCGCATAGCACGCGTCGGAAATCTCCTCTCCTTCGCGCACACACACGCGCACACACACACACGCACACTCGGCGTCCCTGTGCGGCGCGGGCATTGAATTTCACAGCCCATATCCCATCATACTGTTTGCCCCTGATTTACGTTATGCAAGGTTCCACTTGTCCGCTGCAGCGCTGTGGTGCTGCAGGCCCTCCGCGCCGTGCCGCGCCGCGCCGCGCGGTGGTGGTGTGGTGCAACCCCTTGCGGACGGAATCCCATTTGATCCAGTCGACCGCCCCCAGTCCTGCCCAGCCCAGCCCTGCCCACCACCGCGACGACGACAGAAGCGCGAGGGACGCGACCAAGGTGGTGGCCGGCGTGGTGGCCGGCTTGGTGGCGGCGGGGGCTCGGAGCCACCCCCGCACATCCTTGACCGGAAGGGCGCCCCGCCGCAGCACGCCGCCGCAGCGCACCGCCGCAGCAGTGGCGCAACACACGGAAATGTCAACGAGCGGCAGCCAACGCGTCTCCACAAACACAGCGCCGGAACGACCGGGACGCCCCCGCCACCCCGCCCCGCCCCGCCCCGCCACCGCCCACGCACCCCGCATCCGCAACCACACCGCCCCCGTGCCGGCGACGTCCACGGAATGGAGGCACCCCAGTCGACCCGCTTGGCCATGCAGAAAACGGCGATAGCACTGGTAAGGGCGCCGAGGGGAGGACGAGACGAAAAAACACCGGCAAGGACCCTTCGGGAAGCCTTTGGAGAGCCTTCGGGAAGCCTTCGGTGCCTGCACGAAATGACGCGAGATGACGTCAGCGTCCTTGGCGGTGAGGTCGGCCAGAGGGCGGCTGGACCACGCCACTGTGTGCTGGCGTGGGCGGCGCCGCGGCGTTCGACGAGGAAGCTAGCTAGCTGGCGGGCCGGGGCCCCGGCGGGGGTTGGGTCGGGACGGTTAGCAGGAAATCCGCCTCCGATCAGTGGCGGGAAGTGCGCTTGCCGCCTTCGCGCGCCTTGGTGCGCCTTCGTGCCTTCCACGGGTAGCGGACGGGTAGCCTGCACCTTGGCAGGTGAAATGGCGTGGAAGGAGCGGACCGCCCCGCCATCAGATAGCATTCAATCTGGGCGCCAAACGGAGAGCCAGCCAGCAGCGTGCTCCAGACACGTTCCGCGATAGCGAAACTGCGCGCGCTGCAGCGAGATGACGACGTCGTCCTGGACGTCCGCGGCCACGAGGCACGTGGAGACCCGGCCGGCGCGCCCTTCGCGAGGGCAGTAGCGGATTCCACGCAGCGGCGCCGGCGCACGCTTGTTTGTGCCCTGGCGGGGCGGGGCGGGGCCATGACTTGAAAGTATGCCGAGTGGGCGCACCAGGCGGCACCAGGCGGTAGCAGCACCACGGCGACGAGCAGGCCGACCGGGCGCCGCGAGTGAAAATAACATGACGACACCTGGCCGGGCGCGCCGAGGGCCGGGCGGCCTTTGCACTTGCTGCAGTATAGTGTGGCCGCGTGCCTGGGCAGCATCATGGCTCGGGCGATAAGCGAAAGGCTCTCACGAGGTGAACGGCCCAGATGCTTCGATCCGATGACCACCGCCTTGCATCAGTCATCGCGTCACGGCCGCCGTTTTGACAGTGCAGCCACCACCACCGCGCCAAAACTAACACCATTCCGTTGTTGTTGTTGTTGTTGTTGTGCTGGTGGTGGTGCTGGGTGAACTTGCAGGCGATTTCAAGCAGCTCCTTCTATCGGCGTGTTCACTAAAGTAACCTCAACTTACAAGTTACTGACCACTGACCGACAGTAGTATGAACACCCCCGTGTTACTACTACCCACGCGTGTCGACCTGACGCGGATTCCGTCTCCGAAATTTGAATTATTTGACGGGTGACGCGACGGAGACACTCCCCTTCCCCTTCCCCTCCACACCGTGACGTGTCGTGGCGTCCTGATAGCGCCGTATCGCGTCGCGCCATTACTACGGCGTACGTAAGGCGATGCCGCGGCGACGCGGCGACGCGACACAGCGACGGCGCCGATCCACGCGCCCTGCAGTCGCATGCAGTCGCATGCAGTCGGAGCAAAGTCAGACATCATGCAAGAGGATCCGCTGAAGGTCCTGGGCCTACCCTTTTTTAAATTTTTTTAAATTTTTTAGGTTTTGGTAAATTTAATTTTTTTTTGAATTTTTAAATTTTTTTAAAAATTTGTTTTGAAATTTTATTTCTGACAGTGCTTTTTGGCTGAAAAAATACACAATAAAACGGTGTGAAGATCACTCGATAATAAGCTAACGCACGGTGCGATAGTCACGATTGCAACATCCCCTTTCAAACACTCGATCAGTCCGTTTTACCGTTGCGTCCTCGAAAAGGGGTATCTCGATAAGCGTACGGGGGGTGCGATGCACATGGCAGGGGAGGGAGGGGGATATGGAGATACGAAACAAGAGAGCTAAATTAAAAATTATAATAATCCATATCAGTGCCCCTCTGAGCGGGAAGGGTTCTGGATGGTCAGTCATCCGCGAGGGTCTGATCCGCGCCGCGCCTGTGCAGGACAGCAGGCTTGCAGGCCAGACTGGAGGGGAGCGGACATGTGCGGCATCACCTACTGCACGACCAGCACCGCGAGCTGCAGGCGCTGCAGGCTGGGCAACCTCGGCAGACACGCGCCCTCGCCTGCCTTTTGTCGCGATGCACATTAAAAAATGGGATACATTTCGTCTCTTTTCCCTTCTCAAAAATATAATTGAGTAAAGAGAGGGCAAGGCATGGGGAGGGAAAAACCTGTTATGATCACGGGGGTGGCCACGCACCCCGCCAAAAAACAACTGGTCAAGATTATGACGTCCAAAAGACGCGTCAAATGAGAGCTGCCCACGCCGGGGCAGCCGGGACGAGAAGTAATTTCATTGTTGTTTTGGGGGAAAGTTGTTTGTAAGTCGTTCTTCTCGCACCTTTACCTTCGTTTTCACCCTTTTGTAAAAATTTCAGGAAAAAGGTTGGCAACCCTGAAAGGGAAGCTGGCCGAGTCGTGGACGCCGCACGCACAGCTGGCGATCCGGGCGAGCCCCCGGCGCGGCGGCGAGGCTCCGAATTGAGACGTTCCTTCAAAGTGATCCTCCCCGACTCTGACTGAGCTCTCTTTCAGATGAAGATCTCTTTTTGCGTCACTTGCCCCCTCCCCCTCCCCCTGGCCGGGCCACCCCGGACCCCGGACGACGCCTGACCGGCCGGCCGGCCAGGGCCACCGAGACCTCACCTTGGTGCCGTGCCACGCCGTGCCGAACCACCGAGCCGAGCCCTGGCGAGCCGCACCCAACAGCTAGGCAAGCGAATTTGTCACCCCCGCGTCGCTGGGCTCGCATGGCTTCCCGGATTGCTTCCCCCCAGCCCAAAACCTCCAGAACCAGTAAATCTCCGAGCAAAGTCAGGCGGGTGTCTTTTCGCGCCTAATTCGAGTGCGTTAGCCTGCGTTAGCCGGCATAATAGTGCAGCCCGCACACACTGGCGCATTGGGCGCGGCGCGCATCATAGCGTCCGAGCACCGGAGCGAAGAAAAAAACTGAGGCAGGTACGCGGCAGAGGTGTGATACACTGGTGTGATCCTGTGCGGCGCCGCCAGCCACCAAGGACACTGCCAGCAACTGTAACGCTCAGAAGTCCGCACCCTCTACAAAAAAAATTCAAAATTTAAAATATAATTCAAAATTTAAAAATATAATTCAAAATTTAAAAATATAATTCAAAATTTAAAAACATAATTCAAAATTTAAAAATATAATTCAAAATTTAAAATATAATTCAAAATTTAAAATATAATTCAAAATTTAAAATATAATTCAAAATTTAAAAATATAATTCAAAATTTAAAATATAATTCAAAATTTAAAATATAATTCAAAATTTTAAGTTGGATTTTTATTTTTCGGTTCGTTGGTTTGTGATTTTAAAGATCAGACGCCGCGTTAATTTTCCGGGCCGCGGCGATCGACAGGTGCGCCCTGGAATCCTACTGGAGAAACGGCTGGAAATGCCATCCCCGGGAATGCCAGGCTGGCGGTGCCGGGCGGGCCGGGGCGTCGATGGCGGCGGCGCGGCGGACACGGCCATCCATATCCATCCCGCGGGGAAGTCTCTCTCGCGCGGACGACGCGCCAAACATGCCGGCCGTTAGAAAGCCCGAACGGGCATTCCGATTTCCTAATGGACGCCACGCGTGGGAAAGAGAGGACGAGGTGCGCGTCGTACTTTGCACCTCGGCGTCGGCGTCCTAGTTGGCGGTCGGCTATTTCAGGCGATATCATCGTCGCCGAACCCTCCGCCGTCTCCTCGGCGACCGACGCGACCGATGACCGTGCGAATTCCGACCTGCCAAACTGCAGCGCACTTGCTGTACTCGCTGGGCGTCCTGCCCTGATAACGCCGCGTCCAATTGTCAGCGTGCCTGCCGGCCTGCCGGTGACTTTGGACGCTTTGCACCAGGAATTCAGCCCCCTATCAGTGGTTTCTTCCTGCCGTCAAGTTATTTCGATATTGTCCCTCCTGTAATCCGATTCGCCTCCCTATTCCAAGCTACCCGTTCTAGATACGTCTCGATACAGCACCCACCTAGCTGTACACATTCCGATTGCCAATAGCGAGTCAAACGCAAATTTAGGCTCAGTTTTCGTGTTTCTCTGACCGAAAACCGGAGCCGCGTGTAACTCGACAGGAATTTCCTTCAGCCTTATACGAGCGCGCTTCGGTGCCTTTTGTCCTTATCGACTTATCGAACAGCGACTTATCTTTGTAGGTCGATTGCCGCCAGTCCGCGGTACTCGCGGTACTACAGAGCCAAACCTCTCCCTGGAAAACGAGGGGCGGGGAAAACAGAGTCCCACCAGCAGCTGCGGGTTGTACACACTGCGCCAACGCGTTCAATCTGAGGGCTGTACACTCGAATCACCACCAACGACCAATCGAAGCAACATCGAACGGCCCGGTTCGACTTCCCGAGAGTCTCGATGCCAAAGGTGAAAGCCAATCGACTGTGGATCAACAATTCTGATTTGATCGGCGTCTACAAACATGCGCACACAGCGGCAGTCTGTGTGTTTGGTTTATCGAGCTCGATTAGTAGACTTAAAATTTGCCTCCCGCGGATTAACTTTTTTTCCCACTAATCATATAAGATCCCCGTCGCGGTGCGGGGTCCGCGAGGAACTCGTGTCATTGCGCCTGGCGACAGCGAGGCTGCCATTCACATTAGGTGTTTGTACAAAGGGCTGTGGAAGGTGTGTACTAGGAGGGCGGGGCGGGGCGGGGCGGGGCGCGGCGTTCCAACACGACACGAGGACCAATAACATCCGCGGAATGACATCGCGTCGGATTTATGCCTCAAAGTCAAGCCGGGCCGGCCCATGGCGGCCCATGCCAGCCCATGGCGACCCATGGCGGCCTACGACGCCCACGCCGCGAACGCGTCTCGTATAAATCCCGCCCTTGTCAATAATGCTGATGTTGATGGCCTCCTCGGAAGCTTCGGACGCGCTGCCCTGGCGCCGGCGACCAGCCAGCGCGCCGTCGTCGTCGTCGGGGCGGCCAACTTGGTGGAAAAGAGGCTGCGCGGGATTTCACTTCACTTTGCCCATTTCGCCGTGTGTGTGTGCGTGTGTGCGTGTGTGTGTGCGCGCGCGTCACGGCCGTGCAGGAGCTCATCCACTACCCTCTGCGCGGACACGGCGCGCGGCCAGGCGAGTGCACTCATGTGTGCCGGCCTCCGGGGACCTCCGGGGGCTGTTGAGGTGACGTAATCCCCTATTAAAAACGAATTTACTGCAAGACAGATCGTATCGGCATTGGCCGGTGCGCCCCGCCGGTCGCGCGCGCTAGCCCCAGCTTTTGTGTGTGTGTGTGTGTGTGTGGTGTGTGTGTGTGTGTGTGTGTGTGTGTGTGTGTGTGTGTGTGTGGCAAAAGGCCGGCCAGCCACGTGGCGGCTGCGCTATCCTGCCAATCCCGCTATTATGATGATGCCCGGCACAATGCGGACGGTAATCCATTGCAAACATTCAAACAGCGAGGAGGAGGCCGCGCGGCCGGGCCGGCCAGGCTGGCTCCAACAGTGTCGCACCTCGGGAAACTCGAAAAACAGGAAAGCGCGGGGATATTTGGAGGTTAGGTCAAGGACAGTTTGGCAAACGGCGCCAAACGGCGTAGCGCGCCCTTCCCACCTCTCTCTCTCTCTCTCTCTCAGGGCAAAGTCCGGCCGGCACGGGCGCATCCACTCCCCCCTCCCCCTTTCCCTTCCTTTTCACAGGTGCCGGCTCCGCGGGGGAATTGATGGGTTTTCAGCTGCAGAGGTATTATTTGCAGACGAACCAAACACACTCCTGGCCCGGCGGGCCGTTCCGTACGACCCAAAGTGAAGCTAAATGTTTAGCACCTTCCCATCTCGCTCGCTCTTCTCTCCCTTCTCTCTCTCCCGCTCCTTTACCTGTATTCCTCAAAACACCTCCCTCTCCTACACGCACACACAAGCGCGCGCGCGGCCCAACACAATGCTTATTCATAAGACATAATTGATAAACCCTGGACGACGAGGGTCCACGGGAGGTGACGAAACGCCAAATAATAATCCGGCGACACACGTCACTCACGCACACACGAAACTCTCTCTCTCACACACACGGACACACACACACACGCACGAACGCACGCGAGCCGAGGCGCACGTGACACGACGTGTTTGCGTTTCACGCGGCTGCACTGTATCGGGGCAACGCCGGGCAACGAGGGAATCATGGAGATGGAGTCGAATCCGTTGTGTATTATGACATTCGGAGTCGTCCATTTCGGGGCGTCCCGTTGCGCGTCGATGAAAAAAAAAGTGAGGTTAGACGGCGCGCTGTTCTGTTGCGTGAATGGAATCGAAGAATCCATCCGCACTGAGGCGACTTCCGGCGTGGCAGACTCGGTCAGACTGCCCGCACAGAGCAGCACAGAGCAGTGCAAGCGAATGGGGGTCTACTTTACGACGGCGAGGGGCGGGCCTGGCGGGCCTGGCGGGCCTGGCGGCGGGCACAGCACCTGGGCCAGGAAGCAAGGCTAATGCGCGGTAGGTGACGAGTAGAGGTGTTGCCGACGTGGGTGGCCGAGTGTGGCCGAGGTGAAGGTGTGCGTCAAGCAGGACGCATTGCTCGGCCTGGCCGGAACTCGGGAGGAAGACATAAACATGCCTCCGGCTGACCAGCAGGCCCATGGCACCAGCCTATGGCACCAGCCTATGGCCTGCCGAGTTCAAAAACCGCCCGGCTGGCCTTTCTTCTCGACCCGGAAAAAATCCGCAGTCGCTGCTGCACTCGAAAATGCGCCTCTTCCTGTGTCATCTGGCGGACGGACGCCAAGTCACTCGGTGTGTGTCGACGCCGAGAGGCGCCGAGAGACGCCGGGGCCGTCGGCCACATGGCGGACGAGTGCAAGGCCAAGTTCAAGTGCGCCCAGGTGCCATGCTTGGGTCTCCGACGACTCAGATCCCAGGTGAGGGCATTGTCCGGCTCCACTAGGCTGTGCGCGTTTTGGCCGGCCATGGCCGAGTGGCCCTACAGTGTACACGGCATGCCTCCGAATCCATCAGACGGGAGCCGGTTAGGTGACAACAATATGACAGAGGTAATCCTAGCCAACGCCGCCCTGGACCAGTCACTGCGAGGCACAGCAGCCCTGTCATGTAAGTTGCCTTATCTTGGAACTAAAACATGAGGCGACATCATGTCAAAAAATTATTACACTTCGTCAGGCACACACGAGGAGACCTCCCGGTTCGGTTTGCGCGCGCGTCACAAGCACAGCTCGGAACTTTCGACAAATGTTCGACAGCGGCGAAATAGGACCTCATTGTCCCGCTTGTTCGCATTTGCGCGTTTGCCGAGGCGTTTGCCGGGGTTTGTTGCCGACCAACAAGTCAGTCGGACTGTGGCGGAATTGTTTCGACCGGCAGTCCGTGACGTCCAGCGCGTTTCCGTGACGTTCACGAGGCAAATTGGACGTCATGACTGGGTTTCCACCGTTTCACACGTCCGGCGTGGTGGCCAGACTGGCGGCCAGTCTGGCCACACACGACTAGTTTGCCGAATCATGCGCGCGCGCGGCCAGCGGCTGCGAGCGTGCCGCCAGGTAGCAGAACCACTTCAACCACATTCCCTCATTTTGCCATTTCCTTTTCCACAATGGGTGGCGTCCCTCTCGGGCCCGCTGTCGTCCGGGTGACTCCAGGTGTGCCAACTGCACGGGGGCCGTCCGTAGACAGCGCCGCCTAATTGGAACAAGTCGTGTAACGCGCCGCCACTCGATACTGTACCCTCCGGCTTTATTTTTCCTGCGGTACCAATCACAGGTCCATTTCAACGGCGAAAAAACACTCAACTCTGTAAGTAAAATAATAAAGAAGGTGGCGTTAGCGTTTTCAGCTTTGCGGGAAAAAAGTTATCGCCCGACGCGAGCAGCGGGGAAAGGCGGAAAGAGACGAGCGAATTGTTTGAAGTTGGGGGTTGGCAGCGCCGGGTGCGCCGAGCGGGCTGGGGACTGCGGGGACGGACTGGCCAGTGGACTGGCCAGGGGGCGGCGCGGCCTTGTCACGAAACTGGAAGGTAAAATATGGCGGGGATAATAGCGTAATTGGCAGAGGGTTTAGTGGCCGCCAGTTCGATGCCCCGGCGATGCCCCGGCGATGCCCCGGCGATGCCCCGGCGATGCCCTACTGGTCAGCAAAGGGACCGGGTGTCCCGGAGAAAGACTGGCAGGGGGGAGGGGGGGAGAAGGTGTGAAGGCAGGACAGGGCGGGCGCACCGGGCGCCCGACAAGAAGAGGTGATTGCAGGAATCTTGTTCTTTTGAAAAAATGGGGCAGCTGCGACCCCCTTCCTTACCTGGAACAACACCGTGTGCCCGACGTAGCGGCCAGCTCTCTGATTTACAAAAGTCAGGACTTGTTCGTTGTTTCTTCCCTCTTTTCTCCGGCGGACGCCTGGCGGACGTCGTGAGCGCGTAGGCAATAAAAATAGAGAGATCTTCGCGCCACTTGAAGGCGCATGCCGATAGGTCTGGCCAAGCCAGCGCGAGTCTGCATACCGGGCTAATCATTCGGATTTGATAACGTATTTCGAGTACTTGGGCGCGGTGGCAAAAAACGATAATGAAAATTCCATACAGAAAACAAATACAACATACGCCGCCGTCTCGCTTACGTACATACACGTCTACCTACGACGCTTCTTTGAGTAGCCCTGATGGTTCGGCGAAACGCCGCCGACCTGGCCACCGTGGCTGTCAGGCGCGCGTCGTTCAAGGTGGCCGAAGCGGATGAATAAGGTGTGAAGGAGCCGCAACGAAAACGGAGGGAAAGGCGGGAAAAGAAGGCCGGCCTCTATTTGTCGCGCGACGCTCAAGGAGCCTCAATTGAATAAGCCGGCAACGTCAGCTCCCACAAAACGGGCATTATTTCTGCCGCCTTTATTATAGCAAATGTCGCCGATTCCAGACAAAGTAGCAGCGACATTAATCCGGCACAATTGGCGAGGGCTCGCATTTTGATCTGCGCTACGCGCTGCAGATAAAGGCCCGGTAAGCAGCGTCGCGACGCGGAAAAGAAGAAGAAGAAGAAGAAGAAGAAGAAGAAGAAGAAGAAGAAGAAGAAGAAGACGTACCGTTGTTACTTCATTTCGGCCTACGGTACGCTACGCCCTTGAACCCCTTGAACCCGCACCGCGCACCGCCCGGCCACTGCCTGTCCCGGCCCAGGTACAGTGTCACTTTGCAGACAGCGTGTCTCGAGGCGGCGAAGGACGGTCCAGGTAAATGAAAATGACAGTTTGTGAAGCCCGCGTCGTCACCCCGCGTCCGCGTGCACCCTCACTGTACACTGCCGACGACAAGAAGAAAACAAGAAAAAAACGGATAATCGCACTCAAAAGCACGCCCCGCGAAGTGGATTTCCTAGAATATACATTATCTCACTGCTCCAAGATAATTTGCTCATTTGAAGAGCCTTCCGTACACGAGCAGTGACGCACATTTGAAACTAAATCAAAGGTACCCGCCGTCCTCGGATGCCACAGCGCACACACAAACACACACACGGCGACACACGTGTCAGTGACTGTTCGAAAAACAAAAACAAAAAATTAGAAGAGTGAAAAAATAAAAGTATTTGCGCGGCCTCGCGTATGCAGCGCGCCGACTCCGAGAAGCGCGTCCCACTCCTGGCTGTTCAAATATTCGCACCCCCGACTCCTGACGTCACAGGTATGTACAGCATTCCAGAGGCAGTGGAGGCACCGGAGGTCCCGGAGGCCCCGGAGGCCCCGGACCGGGCCAAGGGCCGAAGAGACGGAGTATATATGGGCAGCAGGGATCCGAAGCAGTCACACCGTTCAGTAATGTTCCGACCGATACTTTCCAAGACAAATTTGACATGCCGTGCGTCCTTGCCATTGGCTCTCCGTCTAGCTTTCTCTGTCTCTGTCCCTCCCTCCATTCCTGTGTTGGTGTGTGTGTGCGCGGCTCCGTGTGCATGTGTGTGTGTGTGTGTGTGTGCACTCCACATTCTTGGTCACTCCTCGACGCTCAGGAGCTTTACTTCAATACAAATCCCATTTTACCCGCTCCGCACTTGGAGTTAATACGAAAAACAAAACGAAAATGGTGACCGCGGTGTGTGCCAAGACACCCAGCCAGCAGCGGCGGCCGGAAGTGCCGAGCTGGGTTTGTTTTTGGCGGACGGCCTGCACGGCTTGCCTACCATACCGGAAGTTTTGCCTAGTTTGGTCTGCTGGTGTGGAGGAAGGCCTCCTGGCTGGCTGTCCGCGCGGGTCGCGTCGGACAGGATCAGTGGCTGCCAGTTTCTTCGAGGAATGTGGGCCATGGCAGTGTACATCGTGAAGTGACGAAGACAGGTAGGCATGTTCTGAATGGTCGGCCTCCTTCAATGAGTCAATGAATGAATGAACGAACGAATGAATGAAAGAGACGCAAGTACGAGCTTGCACCTGACTCTCCGGTGGCTGGAATGCACTGGATGCTTACCTGCGGGAGGCTCCATGTTGGCTGCAGTTTCGGTTGACGGCAAAGGAGTGGAGGACTGCTGTCGTGCTTGCTCATTTGGTTTCGGAGAGGTGGGTAGGATGGCTCTACAGGAATCGAGCAATCGACGACTTTGACATCGATTCGATGTACCTTAACAATTCTGTCTGAGTAGTACTTTACATAGCCTTCTCACATTAACCACCTATCGTTAAACACGTGGTCCTGATCACGCTCAGGGAATGAAGGCACTTGGCGACGGCACACGGGCCGACACAGCCGACGGCGGGCAGGGCGCGTGTCCGCGGTCAAGGAAGCCTCTGTTTTTTGCCAGATTAGCGCCACAAACACAAATCAAGCCGCAGCCGCTAACTGTCCGGGACTGGCGGGGACTCCAGGCAATTAGCGTGCCACTCTCGCGGTGGACAGAGCAGCTCGACGACGCGCGCCATGCACACACAAAAAGACAGAGAAATTTTGACCAAAAATCCTAGTTGAAAATGCATTTTGGTAATTAGGTTCCTATAATCTGCTAATGAAAAGCTTTGGCGCCGGCGACCAATTTCCGGCAGAAACACGACGCTGCCGCATTATGCCTGGGCTTCCCCGCCCCCGCCGTCTGTCCCGAACTAGCATGCTAATGTATGCAGATGACGTTAATATAGTTTTCATTTGCCTTTTCTGTTGCTCTAACGCGTCCACGAGGTTATCTCATGAATCCGTCTCTTTTTATTATATTTGTTTTTTTTGTGAGGGGAGTAGGGCAGCGGGGACGGCGGGTGGGCGGGCATGGTCAAGGCAAGCCGCGGTCATGCGATTCTAACGTTTTTTTTTCCCATCTTAAACGTACCGAGAATTTTTTCCAGTCCAAATACCGTTGTTTTCTGCAGTGTACACAGTCGTTGGTTTAACACTCGGATCAGGGCGACGGGAAAAAAACGAGTCGATATAACAATGGATCATAGCAGACGGCACCAGTAATTAAAACATTAAGCATTTGCTCTTATCTGTCCCGAAGCCCCCCGGGCGGAATGCTTGACCTGTGAATAATATTTTCCTCGCCTCGGTTCGATTTGATAAGGTCTCTCTCGTGCAGCGCTGCAGCGCCACCAGCCTCTGGGCCATTGCACCTGCACCAGTAACACGACACGGCGAGTTACTAATTGTTGCAAATTGTAGCAATTTGGGAGGGTGCGCGTTCGTCACACACAGAGTTGAGAAAACAGCACAAAACTGGATGAAACTTTCAATATATCTGAGCCACGTGCATAGCAGGCCGGACAAATTCCTCCCTCGAATCGTCCCAAAACTGGCCGGTTTAGAGTGAATATCTCATTGAATTCCCCGCCGAGGGTGGCCGCGTCTGAGTATAGGCTTCGCCACCTCGGGATCACGGTGGTTAGTGCCCGACTCGGTGCCCGGCTCCCCGCGACAGTCCGTGTAATAGCGAGGCATAATTGAATAATGCTGTCTAATGGGCCCCGGAGCCGGCGATCAAACCGCCCTTCTGTTGGTTTAGCATTCACCCCGTCCATTTGGATGGAGTACTCTGTCAAAAACCGCGTGACAGTAGTAGAGGTGTGTCGCCCACTGCCATGGTCGTCGTGGGAGGGTGCTGTTTTCGGACCAGGGAAATGAGACTCAGATTGTTGTTCTGTGCCACTGCGTCAAGGACGTTCAGTGTCCGGACGACGGAATGGATGTCCCCTGCTCCACGACCAGTTCCCCGGGCCGGAGCCGATTCGGAGACAGTCCCCGGGCCCACTATTTTCTCTTTTCCAATCCGAACTAATCGTCCGGGCCTCTCCCGTGTGATTGGGAAGAAACAAGTGCAGTGGGCCGCACTATAAAAACTATAGCATCCATGCATACCTAATGGGTACCTAATCCCCTTGCTAATTACGTTTTCCTCAAAGAGTTCCCACCTGCAATGAATTTGGAGCAACCTCTCCTCTTTGCAGACTACTACCGGTTTGTCCCAGTTCGTCACACAGGAATCAGAGGGGGAAATCTCGACATCATTATTGCCTTTGTAATTATTTCCTACAAGACCGCGCTGCGTTACTCAAATCACATCTTCCTACTTTACGCTCTGAAATTTAAGACAGGTGGACAGGCGGCAGGGAGGGGGTGGGGAGTGGCAGGCACTGTGGGGAGGAAGGGATGCAGGACACTGTTTAAAGTTGTTTCGACTGCCTTATCTTCCCATTCAACTGAGTCACAGCAGCATTGGTCGGTGACGGGTTTCACTTACGTCCATTCCTGTGAATCAAAGGGCATTAGGCCACCCCAGTGTTTCGGCCTAGTTAGTGAGGGCATGCCCTGGCACACGGCCTGGGCACGGGGCCCTACGGGGCTCCACGGGGCCCCGCCCCGGCCACTTTCAAACGCATCAGGCGCAGACAGCGCCTTCCAGGTAAGAGCGACTCCTCTTTCGGATGGAACCGAAACCGTCAAAGTCACTTTGTCGGGGTCAGATTCGGACGACAAACCAAATTTGAGCGGGCGGCACGAAGGCGCACGAGGGCCGTTCCCTTTTAATTAGTTTGGAAGGTTATAGAGGGCGGTGCGCACGTACGCGGCTGCGCGGCCCTTTGCCCTGGGACGGGCTGCCGGACGGGCTGCCGGAAGCAGAGGCGGGTCCAATTTGAATTCCCGCCACAGTTACGTGCCAAGGGCCGCAACAACGAATTGGGCGCCTTTCGGGACTCCTCATTAGATTCTATGTGCTTTGCTACACATAGAAAGTCGGGGGTGGCGTTTTCTCACGCTGGTGCAACGACAGAAAACTCTTAAGCACATCGCCTCGAAGTCTGTACAGCGGCAGCGAGTAGGAACTACATTCTCTCTCTTCCTCTACTCGAGGCTTTAGAGGTGCAGGCGCGGGGGCTTGCACACACACTCGTTGTGGTTGGCGATACAGATACAATTATTAATAGGATACGCTACCTGTCTTGTTGCTATTCCTCGGAGTGCCGCGGCTCACGATAAGCAAGCCGAGGATCTATCTGGGAAGCCTTGAGCTCCTGACCGCGGTCGTATCTGGATGCCGATCTCCTTTCTTACGACAGTCTTTTGACGCGCGCCACGCCACTGCACGGGCGCTGGCACGCCACCTGGCGGCCGCGGCCGCAACCGTCCACTGCCTTCTGCCGTGCCGCCTCGTGCTCGTGCGCACTCTTCCTGGTTATTCCAGACGATGTAAGTCACCGGCGAGTTCGCGACCCCGTGACTCAGCGCGTCGCGCGGCCTGCCGCGGCCTGCAGCGCCTGCAGTGCAAATTGCAAATAATTGAACGCCTCATTTCGCCTTCTTTCTCAGCGGCAAAGGCGCAGCTGGGAAAACCGAGCGCGCTCTGTTTGTTCCTTTTTTCCGCTTGCAGGTGACGCGGCGCGAGGTGTGTGTAATTTGTTTATTAACGGATTAGACTGGTTGATGGGCACTGAGTCACGAGGAAAAAATATATCTAAAACGGCTGGGGAAAACAAGCAGGCTGGCCAACTGCGCGCTGTCGAAAATTCACACAGCAAAGAAAATGATCATTTGAATAGAAAGACCAAAAGAAGCCATGTATACCTCTGAAGTTTTTTTTTAAATTAGAATGAACTTAAGAGGAACATTTGACTGTGCCAACAGAACAACAATAGAAAGCAAGCTCCAATTACAGCAGTGGATGGCACTAGCGAGGGTTGCTGACGCGTGCGTGGCACTGCGTGCGTGGCGTGCGCGGCAACATTGTAAACAATGTAAAAGTGTTTTATTGGCCACACTGTAATGATGTCGCGGCGGCGCCAGCCAGCCGGCCAGCCCGAGCAGCCAGCCCGCGGCTACACTGTGTCGGCACTGCGCTAATTGCTCGTCAGGGGCAGGACGGGGGGGAAGGGGGGATGTTGCGTACCGGACCGGGATGGGAAGGGAAAGTATCCTTGTTGTCCACCCCGACCGAGCCGGCGTCGTGTGACGCGTGGCCTTTTGGCAGTGGCAGCTGGAAGACTTTAGTGTGTCGTCTGCTGGGAGAGTCGGGGACGCAGTGACGCAGATGGGCTCAGACAGGGGTGGGAGAAATACGTCAGTCAGCTGACCTCGCGGTACAACATCCTCTAATTGATTCAAGATGTGCCCAAACATTGAACACTTGGCGCACGTGCCGAGGAAGAGCCGTTTTTGAAAATCCAGCTTGTACGTCACTGCCACCTGAAGCGATATTCCGACCCTCCAACCTCCAAAGGCCCGCGGTCAACAAGGAGAAGGACGAGGAATCGTTATCGTGCAACGACACCGGAAAGGAAGGGCCAGTCCCATAAAGGCGGCCGGCCCTTCCGCCCTTCCGCTGCCTTCCGCGCGCCCTTCGCTAGTTCAAACATCCGCCGCCAGGGCGCGCCATTCATTCCACCGCCTTGCTTGCAAGGCCGACGACCTCATTGTTGCCATGCAAATGCAACATGCCTCCGATTAAAATGGGGATCGCGCTAATGGCGGCCATTGGCGGCCACGCCCTCCTCGATGCTCTTTCTGCTTTTCATTGCCTTTTGTCTCGTTTTTCTTTTTTTTTCCGAAACGCTTTTTTTTTTTCGGGGGTGAGGCCGGCGCACGTGTCACCGGCCGGACTAAATCCAGATCCAGATAAAGGGTCGAGGGCGGCGAGGGCGGGGCGCGGCCGCAGCGCAGAAGTAGTCCGACGATTTGTGCCTCGGAATTATTGGTTTCAAAACGAAAACGGGAATGGGGCGTCTGCGTCGTTTCCCACGGCTGAGAGGGTGGCCGACGCCGGGGAGAACGGCCTACGTGCCGCGAGGGCCGTTGCAGATACGCCTAATCCACGGGTCTAGGTGGGGCCCACTGATACGAATTCGGGCAGCGCCGACGTAACGCTCTGGTCATTTGGCTGCAGCAGCGGCTTTATGGAGGCTGCGTGCGCTGGGCCACGCCTCGGGGCGTTCCACCGGCGTTCCTCGGGCGTTCCTCTGCGTGGGCCGCGAGGCGACAAGGCTGGCGGGGCGCTGGCGGGGCGCTGGCCGGGCTGGCCCCACACGGCGGCCGAGGTGTGGCGGCCTGGCGGCCCCAGCACGGCCGGGCAAGAAGAGCGCTGCCGAAATTTATGTTCACTGTTAATTATCGGTATTGTTCGTTCGTGAGGCGGCAGCGCGGCGGAGCGGCGGAGCGGCACTGGTCCTCGTTCCCGATTTTCACCTTGTTCCCTTATATCCCCGTTCGCAGTTGGGTCCTACGTGAGTCGCGCCTTATCCAGCCTCCCATCGCGCAAGGTCCTGCTGCTGCCCCCGCCCGCCGCTGCAATCCAGCAAGCACCCGAAATTCGTTTTGGAAACGGGCCAGGAATACCAACTAGAAACCAGTTGCTGTTTTTGGCCCTCCGCCGCCCCGCCGCCCGCGAACATCAACAACAGCAACAACAATAACAAGGCACAGGGAAAGATATGAGTAGGTTAGGATGTCCTGGCTGCTCATTATTTTCAGGGCAAGGCATCTGCAGCTCGTATTACGCGTGAGGCAACAACAGCAGCAACAACTAGACTCCCCAATCCTGAGGCCTAGTTACACAGAGTAACGGTCACCGGGAACAGAGACCCCGCAGCCTAGAAACACAGTCGCAGTCGGGGGGACAAAAACAATAAGGGCTACTCACTTGACTGGCTAGCGTCCGCCGGCAGGGTAGGCAGCCCAACCGGCCGAGTTAGCAGAGCCCCGTGCGTTGCAATCGTCGTTCACACCCAGTCGCAACAGCATGTCAACACTGCAAAAAAAAAGAGTTAAAGTAAGCGTTAATATTCAATACTGCAATGCATTCCATTCGCTCGTGTGTGTGTGTGTGTGTGTGTGAGTGAGTGTGTGCGCCGCGTTTGGTCCCACGCGAGTCCAATCGAGCGGACCGACCGGCCTTGCGACCCGGCTCACTATGCCCGTGGCTGGACATAGACATACGTGTCAGCTTTCGGTTTCTACGTGCCTCGGCGTGGCGGGGCGTGGCGGGGCGTGGCGGGGCGTTTATTAACAAGAAGGTGTCATAGCGGCGCGTAGATGCGGGTGCCCAGTGTCGCCGCAGCGACAAGCCGGCCCGGCCAGCGGCAACGGATCCCACTCGCCGATAACGTCTCGAATAATTTAATTTTTCTCCCGCCTTCCGTCACAGCGCCTCATTTTTCTCGACGCCTGCGCGGCGACCGCCGCCGTGCGCTACGCCGCTACGCGCCGCGCCTCGCGCCGGCCGACCCGAAGGGGGTTGGAAAAGGGTTGGAAAGGGGTTGGAAAAGGGTCGGGGAGGGTGTGGGAGCGGCCGGACGCACCGCCACCTGCCCCCGATATGCCCCAGCACGCATCTGCCTGCCGCGTAATCTGTTTGCCCGGAGGGCTTCCGAACGGCGCCTCTGCCTCGCTCGCACCCCCACGGGACGCCGACGGCCTCCTGAGTGCGAGCGAGGCAGAAAGCCCCGGATCACCCTGGCGTCGCGCCACGCAAAGTCCAGGCACGTGGCGCTGGTCACGCGCACGCGGCCAGCGAACGCGCGCCTCTGCAGTTTCATTCCGAACTGTGCTTTCTGCCTCTCTCGCACCCCAGCGGTCGGCCGTGCCCGCAGGCCCCGCAGGCCCCGCAGGCCCCGCAGGCACGCGCCGACCGTTGTGTGGACACTGATGGACACACTCTGTGGCGGACGGCTTTGTGGACACGGCGATAGCGCACGCGGTGCACGCGGCGCAAGCACGCATCGGGGAGGGGTGCTTCACCTCGCACCGCCTCGCACCCCCGCAAAGCAGAGCTCACGATCAGGCCACTCACGCATGGACAGAGACACACACACGGACACACACACACACACACACGAGGCGCGTGTGATAATGGCTTTGGCGCTGTGGCCCTTTGAACGCTAATTAGCAGATAATTGGACCGCTGTTGCAGGCCGTTGCAGGCCCCGGCGGCAGGCCGGTGACGCTGCATCTCTGTCAGGCCGCCCTTGTTTACGGTGTCAGTTGCCTCGGTTTCCTCGGGTTCCTCTGCCAACATGTTCCTCCTTTTTCCTTTGCGGTGTAGCCGGGCGACGTGTTTTATTGACTGCAAGCGGCTAGGCGCCACCCGAGGTGGGCGGAGCGGCAAAGCGGCTGCGGCGTCCCGGCTCGGAAAAATGAATTTTATTTCAAGTGTCTCGTTGTAAACACTAGGAAGGGTGTGTTCACGGGGCAAGGAAATTAAAATCCATCACAAAGTTTTTCGTCCTTCGTTCACAAAAACAATTCAAAAACATTAAAAAAAAAAAAAGGTTTGAAATTATGTTGTTTGACTGTGGTGGCTCCGTTATGTCGGACCTTTCCGAGGGCTTCCTGAGAACCCGGTTAATAGACTCATAGACTCGCCAAGATGGCTGCTAGCGATAGGCGGCGATAGCGCCAGGCGACACCCCCACCCCTCCCCGCCCCATTTGACCGGGCCTTGTTGTCGATAAGGGCACCCCCTGCGGGGAGGGAGCCCTGGACACTCCGTGGCTCTGCAAGGCAGAAACAAATGACAATCACACTGTCACCGAGCGGGGAGGGGCGAGGCGGGGACGGAGCAAATCACCTGGAAAACGGGTCGGACATAACCTATAACATTCTTGAGAATGTAATACGTGGACTACCTGCAGCAAGCCGCTGCTGCATCGTCGTCGTTTCAAACTCGGAGGACTTTGTCGTCGCCGAATTTTAATTGGCTGTCACAACACTCCGGACGACACCCTCTTTGTCTCACGCTTTGCTGGTGACAGTCTCGGCTGGCCGAGGCCGGCCGAGGCTGGTGCCGCCGAGACGACCGCAGTCCAAAAATGGAAGGTGCAGAAGTGGCGCCTGCCTTCGGTCTGCCTTCGGTCGGGCTGCAACACAACACCCTCGATGCCATCTAACGATCGTCTGGCACACTGCCGCATTAAACTCGTATGGCCTTTGGGGCTCGACATAAACAAGGCAACTCGGGCGAGGCGGGCTGGGCGGCAGCGCGGTGACATCGCGCGGTAGCGCCGCGCCCTGCAGCCGTTGCACGCGCCGGCCTAACCTCTCTTCTGCCACAACTTTCGCGACGAAAAAAAAAGAACCAAGCCGATGACAGTTCCAACACAGCGACTTGCCAACGTCCAATCAGAAGGGCTTTGTTTTCCTCGCTGAGATGAGAGTTAAGGTGACAGATCTGCTTCGGCGACTTGGACAGGCTCGAGGTTGCGATCCGCTCTCGTGACAAATTGCAGGGATTTATTAAGTCGTAAAAGCGATGGCTACGTCCAACATGCCGGGGACGCCCAACTCACTCACTCACACACACAGACACACACACACACTCGCCTCTTTTGTTTTGTCAGTTATTGATTCCTGGAAAATACAGGCTGTGGCGTATTCCTGCCGTTGTGTTGGTCATACTGGGGAGGGGGCAGCGCCAATGGCAGCGTGGGGCGGCGGGGCGGCCGCTAGTGCAGCGGTGCAAGCCAAGAAGTGGGTATCTTTAATAATCTTGACGGCGGCGGAGTAGAGACGCGCGCACCGGTTTAATTCCCTTCCTGTTTTCGTAACGAAAGCCTCCTTTGTGGCGGTGCGGTGTGGTGCGCGCGGTGCCGCCAGTGCACGCCCACGACGGCCACGTCAAGGTGACGCAATTGGACCACCAAGGGCTGGCAGGGCTGGCTGGGCTGCCACGGCCCCGTCAGGACTGCCAGGCTGCCCCAGCGGGGGAGCTTCGGCTTCGAGGCAGGTGCCGTGAGGTCGAGGGGGGCAACCTGGGCAAACTCCTCACGTCTTGCTGTGTTGTCCTCGCACACTCACGCGTGCACGCGAGGGGAGCGTCTGGAAAGGGGCAGTTGATTGACTTGTGGTCGGTACGGCAACTTGGTGCAGGCCCTTGGGTCTGACTCTAAAACTCGTGCGGCACAACCGTGGACACAACCCGTTGCTCATTAGGAAAATTGGTGAAAAATTCGTTTTTATTTGTGATGGGGAACTTAGTGTGTCCAACCAACAACCCATTCCTCGTTAGCATTATTTTTCCACATTTACCGGATTTTTGGAATGCCAAGGACACACACCCCTGGTATGGTACACTTGCCAAGACATCCCCCTAGAGTGCGGTACCCAGCGAGACACGCGTACGCCCCTTCCCTTGGCGCCCCTGCCGGTGCTTTCGGCCGCGCCTGCGTTTAAGTCTCCCACACGTGGCACTTCGAGGCACTTCGTGGCACCGAGCTTCGTTATCCCTAATAGCTTATTAACTGGCAATGCGCTTTGAGCCCCGCCGCCGCCGCGCCCCGCCCCGCCCCGCATCAAAGTGATCGGCAGCAGATCGGCGCGGTGCGGGGCGGCGGGGCCAAGCGGCGCGCGCTTCCACAAGTGCATGATGCCGAAGGGACGTGGCGGGGCGTGGCGGGGCGTGGCGGGGCGCGGCCCTAGAGGCAAGGCATGCGGCATCGATTCCTGGAACAGCCAAAACCTATCAGTTTGACGCTAAGTGATGTTGTTTTCGTTTTTTCTTTTCGTCGCTCCGTCTCTCTCGCTCGCCCCGGAGAAAGGGAGGGGCGGCGGCAAGAGCAGTTATGAGAGGCGTGAACACACTACCTATTTTCACACCACTGGGGGCAGGTGAGTCAGCACGACGGGCCGAACGGGCGGGCCGCCGTGGGGCCGCTGCGGGGCCGGGGCAGCGCGGGAAACTCGAAATTCGCCGGCACAGTGCCACAAGGACGTGAGTACCCAGTGGCGTAGCAAGCACCGGGTCAGAGGGTCAGCTGACCCCCCAGTTTTTGAGCTGCCCCGGGTCAGTCCCCTGCGAGGTAGGCAACATGCAATACACTGACCCCCCCCAACTATATTTTTTGTCATTTTAAATCTTGCATTGGTAAATTTTAGTTTGTTTCTAAGCACCCTTTCAAAACTCAGCTCAGACAAGTTTCTGAAAGCGAGCGCTCGAAAACAGGGGACTTTCGGCTCCGAAACGGCGGATCCGGATTTCGGGCGGCGAGGAGCCCCGCTGATTGGAAAGGGGTGGATGCCCGGATAAATAAATCAAAATCGAGTAGCCCCTCGTTTGGGGCGGCCACGCCGCCACCCCGCCCCCCGGACTCGCCGCTCGGCCTTTAATGATGTAATTTGAGTTGACTGGTGCCCTATGCGCCGCAGTGCGCTGCCGCGAATACCCGACGTCCCAAAAAATGACCGCCTACTTAAAACCCGCACTTAACCCCACGTGCCCTCCGTTTTCAGCGGGAGCACCGAAACGACCCGTGTCCGAAAATCGGTGACCCCCCCCCCCACACACACACACACACGCACACACACACACCGGAGCGAGGAATCTTCGGGGGTCTGCGCGGCGGTGGTGTATCGGGCGTCGCTATCGCTCAGCCAATTAAATCAAGACCGGGCTGTGTGTGTGTGTTCTTGAAACGACCAGGACGGCGTGCCGCTTCTTGGAAGCGGCCATTTCTTTATTACGTAACGCGTTTTGCTGCGCGTCCGCGTGGAAAGGCGAGGTCAGGGGTCGAGCAAGAAACGCGGGCCAGCGCGGCGAATTAAATTTTGTAAAAAAAAAAAATTGGGAGAAAATGAAGACATTGAAAGGGGGTCGATTTTCCGGGACCGAATTAATCATCACTTTGTCACATTAAGTGTAATTACGTGAAGTAGACCACCAGAGTGCCTGCCCTTGCCCTACAGGGACGGACTGCGCTCCACTTAGACGGCTCAATCTTCGCAAATTAAAAAGCAAGGGCGGCGGCACGGGCTGCGCGGCAGTGCACCGGGCAGGTGGAGGCATCGTCAGGCTCTCGTTATCAAACGGCCAGATGCCGTGGCCGGTACACCGCAAAAGACCACCGACCATAAATATGATTTTTTTTGTGTGTGTGTGTGTGGGGGGGGGGGGCAAGTGCGAGCAATGAGTGCTGTGGGTGAACGAATGAATATTGTGTGTGTGTGTGTGTATTGTCGTCACCAACCCCCGAGGTCGCATGACACCAATTAACGCATGGCGACGGCCGATGAGCCCGCGCGGCTTTTTTTATCCCCTTTCCCCCCCGTTTTATTCCTTTTCCTCAAAATAAAATAGTGCGGGGGGGAGGGGGAGGGGGGACGCGGCGGCGAGAGGAATCCGGCAGGCGCTTTAAAAGCCTGATAGTACTGTTCTCACCCCACGGACGGACCCACGGTTGGTTCCAGACCGAGTCCACCGCCATGGAACCCAGGGAGACCGATTCCGAGAGTCGTTTCTCTCTGTCTCCCTCGCACCCCTATGGTGCGCCCCGTGCGCGCGAGAGAGACGGAGCGATCGGAATCGGTGTGCAGCCCGGGCCGCCCCGCTCGCCGATAACATCGGAATCAGATGGACAGACATCTCGGGCTGGTCCCGTCGTCCCGTCCCAGCCCGGCAGTGTAGTGCCCCGGCAGTGCCGGCCGCCGGCCAGCGCCGCGCCCGCCGCCCGGCCGGCCCAGCCAGCCAGCCGCTGCCCTGCCCTGCCGCCTTCGGCTCGACTGCCTTCGACTGCCACCACACTGCCGCCACCACCGCCGCCGCATGGATTATTCATTTCACTGTGGCTTTTTCGCTTTATTGAGGGCCAGATAAAAATCAGTTCCCCCGGGCGGGCCGGTAGCGGCCCACGCCAATGAGGTGGCGAAGTGGGTGCACCGGAGGGCAGCGGGCCCACCGCCTGCCACACTGCCACAGGCCGCCTGCCAGGCTGGCGGCATCGCTGCTGCTTAGGCTGCTTAGCAACCGATTGCTCGGATTAGAGTCTCCAGATGATCGGATGACCATACGGCCTCGCTACCTACCTCCCGCGTGGAGCCACCGCCGCCATACAGATAGGGTGACCGCTTGGCCCGCAGCCAGAAGGCCTGTTGGCTCAATAGGCCGTCGGATGGGAGGCTGGCTGTGGTTGGCTGGACATTCGGCCTGGTGGCTGCACGCTAGTTACTCGCCCACTCGGTCACTTGCCTGTTGATTTTTGACCGTTTTTGGTCAACTGCGGCCAGCTGGCCTGTTGACCAGAGTCCTGCTGAGAGAGCTGCCTGCTAGCTCACCATTTTCGACAAGTCCCGCACCTCCCTTGTCCCGAACGACTTCTTTATGAACGAGACATTTTATGAATGACACACAAATCCCGCGGCAGACGATTCCGAATTATTCCACACCCTTTTCACTTCCTTGTCGGGCCGTCCGTGGGTCCTAAGGTCCGAGGCGGTGAGGACAAGAAGTAGTGCTTGGCCACGCTCGTTCCCGCCGTGTACGACACGTGTTCTAGCAGCGACGCGGACGAGCGGACGGACGGACGGACAGACACGGGACACAATGAATTGAAGTACGAGTGGGGTGTAACTTACCGCCGCGGCCGCGAGACACAGTGAGGCACACAATGCGGTGGCTTCCCGAAACTTGGATTCATATCTCACTGTAGGTGGGTTGGGCACACTGGTCGAGCACGCCGAGCGCGGCGTCACCGGTGGTCCGGGACCAGTGGTCCGGCCAGCGGAAGGGCAGGCCAGGCACTTCCTCCGAACGCATCGGCCTTGGCTCCAAAAATATCGTCAGTTCATGTGGTATGCGTGAAGGTACGTCCCTCTGTGTGTGTGTGTGAACCGGGAAGGCGCGCCGACCACCTCGGAACATGTTGCACTTGCAATTAACAGGCCGCTCAAAATTGAGTCGTGGCGGTGCAGTGCGGAGCACCGCCTTCTTCGGATGACTTTTACTTTTCTGCGGTAATAAAGTTGTTTCGCTGCTCCCTTTATTTATTTATTTTTTAATTTTATTTTCCCACCAGGACATGCCGCACACAAAGGTCGAAAGGGGAAAGTACTTAAGGCCAAGTGCTCACACCGGACTTGGGTAATCAAGGGCCGCGGGGACTACAGGAGACTGCAGGCCCCCCGCGTGCAGCGCGCAGGGCACTGCAGGGCCAGCATCGTAAATTTCCCTTTTATTTTACAAGAGAAACTCCAATTTTGCGCAGCAGGGTCGAACCAAGGTCCTATACACCCCGGAAAGTGACGCTTCTTCAATGAAACGAGCAGTCTGCAGAGCAAAGCAGCCGCGAAGCCAGACGGGACAAGAACTACACCGAAGGGTGGCATCCATGTCGCACGTAGTGCCAACCCAACCTCAGCTAAGCAAGTAGACTTCTATAAACAGTGAAAGATAGTCCGCTGACATCAATATGACGTCACTGAGTGTTATTCGTGTTCTATAGGGGGCCTCACAGAGAATTCGTATGACAATCGTGATTCTGAACGTCCACGCCCGAATGCTCACGTGTGCGTGGATGCGTGCGTGTGTGTGCGTGCGCGGGTTTGATAGGGGTGGAAATCGGGGTCGGGGCGTCCGCAAGCGACAGCCACAGTCCTATTTTACGGGCCCAGGCCGAAGTTGGGGTGTTTCAGGAACTGTTCACGGCGCGGCTGGCGCGGCCAAGTTGGGCCATCCGTCTGGCGGCCCGCCCCGCCCCGCCCCGCCACACCGAGGAGCGCCCTACGGCCGGCGAGGCGAGGCGGGGAGAACCCCGTGAGTCATTTTCAAAAATTCCAGCGCCACTGCTGTTCCCTCCTTTTTATTTTGTTGAAAAGCGCGCGCGTGGGTTTCGAGCAGCGGGCGACAAATGGCGGGCCGGTGGGGGCGTGGCTGGCTGGCTGGCTGGCTGGCTGCCTGGCGGCGGCGGCCCCGCGGGCCGCAGGCCGGGACGCCCTCTGCCGCGCCGCCACGACGGATGGCCCGAGTCGCGGGGCGCACACACACACACACACACACACACACACACACACACACACACACACACGCACACACGCACACACACACACGCACACACACGTACGCGCGCGCGGCGGCACCAACAGAAATTTATAGCGCAAGTTACCAAGTTACCTGGACTGCCCTGCTGGCGGCTGACGCCCCCGCGTCGCGCCGCGCCGCGCTCGCATCCCCCATAAAATATTTTCGACAAAGTGTGCTCTCTTATTGTCGCGGAGCCACGGCGAGTCGCGGAGGGCGGGGCGGGGCGGGGCGGGGCGGGGCGGGGCGGGGCACCGCGGTGCATTGTACGTGTGAAAGCAGCACAGCCGAGTCCCCTCCCTACTAAAAGTGGGCAAGAAATAAAACGAATGCCATTTCCCAACCACAGGAAAGTAATATATATATTTATAGTATATTTATATATATTTTCGTAGAAAAAATAATCTAGTTTCTAAGTTTATCACCCCCTAATAAATTAACAGTTATGTCATGTCCGAACCAATAACATAATCATATAAATTTTCGTTCAAAATCTATCTTGTTCCAATGTTGATAACCCCATGATAAATTAACAGTGCACATGATACGCCAAAAAATTTGTAACAATTGTCACTTAAAGCGACCACAAAGTCGACACCGGTAGCAAACAATACCCATACAAAATTTAGAGTGTATACAGTCAGCGCTAAAAAAAACAAAATTGTATAAAAAGGTCCATGTGACGTCAATTCGTTTAACAACTGACATCTGAAATCACTCAAACACCGCAGTATCAACCCGATTGATACAACCATCAACACGAGAACGGAGTGCGGAAGCAGTCAGACTGCGTCGCACGCGTTCCAATTTGTTAAGTGCCTAAGTTACCCGGGGCTAGACGGCCGTGGGCTTGTTGGAGTTGCGCGGGCCGTGCGCCCGGTGCTTCGGCTTGCCTCTGCCTCTCGACCGGACGGGTCCCGGCGCTGCCGACGCGGCTTGCTGCTGGCCATGCTGGCCGGCCGGGGCCGCCTCCTCCCTGGGGTTCGGCGCGTTCTGCGGCCGCGGCCGGTGGTAGTAGGGACCGCTGGACGCGCCGCCTGGGAACCTTAGGCCGCCTCGGCCGCCGTGTCCATGGGGGTGTCCGCCGGCAGGGTGTCCGCCAGCAGGGTTTCCGCCGAAGTGCGGGCCACCGCGAGGGCCACCACGACCACGGTGTGCTCCAGGGTGGAAGCCTCCTGGGTGGTGTCCTCCAGGGCGGCCTCCAGGGTGTCCCTCGCCGAACCCGTTGTAGCGCCCTTCTCCGTGCCTCCTCTCTCCTCCGAAGTGACCTCCGTGGTGTCCCCTTGGCGCGCCCCGCCCAGGGTGCCCAAGGTGTCCCCGCGCCCTCCAGGACCCAGGTTGTTCCTGTATCCGCTCCGGCCGGTTGTGATTCTTCCGCTGGATGCCGACGCCGTTCTGCGGTGGCGCCGCTCCTCTGGACTGAAATCAACCACAGCATTACTTCATGCACCCAAAAGATACAATCCTCACGATCGAAATGCCCAGAGGGGTCTCGCTTACTCTGTGCAGGTCGGAGAGGTAGTTGGTGCGCTCTATGTTGTGGCCCCTCGCCTGGTTGAAACCTGTGACACGAAGACACATCACCGTAGAAAACGCGCAAACACGAGCGCGTAAGGCCCAATCCGAAAAACTCACCTTCTATCGCATTTTCGGGCGACCACTTTAGCCTATCGATCATGTACCTGAAACACAAGGCGGTAAAGGATTCAAAGAGTTTGCAGGCGCGATGGTGCGACAAAATTAGAGAGTCAGAAAATTGAGCGAAAAAAAATAAATTGGCTAACAAATCGCCTACTTACTTGCAAACTAGATAGCCCGTCCGGTTGAGTCCGTGAGTGCAGTGGACGCCAATCAGACCTGCGCAACAGACCGATTAGCATCACAGAAAAAAAAACACGGTTTGGAAATCCATCAAAAAGCAGCCGCAGCTGCGCCAAGCTCACCATCCCCCTCGGGGTTCTGGTCGAGGTACTCGTCCACGACTTTGAAAAACCTGCAACAAATCAAATCGTCCATTGGCGCGCTCGGTACGTACTGCCTGGCACTGCCGGACAAACGACGACTCGTTTGGAGTTCAAAGGCGACGCGCCGTCCGCCGCGGGCGTCGCGAGGCGGGGCGGGGCGGGGCGGGGCCCAGGGTGATAACACGTCGCCACCACGCAACCCCTCCCCTAGCAGGCCATGTTGATGCAGACGTCGACTAACTGCGGCTCATCGCTCCACAAAACCCCAAATTTATGTGGGCCATTTTTTAGCGTTGTCTGGTGGCCGCTATCAGGCCATGCTGGCCGTGCTGGCCGTGCTAGTGACGGGCGATGCGATGCTACGCCGCCGTGCCCCCCCCCCCCCCCCCCCCCCCCCCCCGCGTCGCAGCCACCCTCCCCGAGTGCCACCCTGCTTTGCGTCCTACAGCGTCTCACTGCAGTCGAGCCTTTTCCGCCATTCGGGCACCGATTCAAAGCCCTTACTTCAACATCAAAGTAGAAAATTTTTCAAATTTTTACCATTTGACTGACTTGAAAATTTTGCCTCGACTTTGGGTTTGGTTCGTCCAGGCGGACTCCCGTTTCAATCCTGTATGATTCCCTCCCCCCCCCCAATCCTTATTCCGGCAGCCTACTGCCAATAGGAGCGCGAGCCTGGACAGCAAGTCATGACGCGGAACGGGCCGCTCTGTCTCTGTCGCACGCGAAGGGCGAGCCGTAGGGGTGCGAGAGAGACAGCGCGACTGTTCGATGAATCGGACCATACTACAGTGTGCAGCACAGGGGGAGCGCGTCGTGTAAAAGGTTGGACCCATCTCCCCTCGGACGGGGCACGACGAGGCGGCGCGCGCGACAGCGACCCCAACAGGTGTTGAGGCCGCCCCGCCCCGCCCCGCCCCTCCCCTCGGAGATATGAGGCGTGGCGACCGCCCAATTTGGGGGTGCGCGTGCGGCGTGCGGCGCGGCGCGCGGGGCCGGCCAACAGTGTGTAACAGTGTGGCCGCCCCGCCGGTGTTTAGCGGGCTGGAGTGACAGAGGGTGAAATCGTGTGGCGGGAAGGGCAGGGAATCTCAGGCATCCAGGCATTCCCAAATTACGTGGCGACGCTCCCATGGCCCCTCGGCGGGCCTCGGCGGGCCTAGGCGGGCCCGGACGCGAGCGCGAGGGAGACGGCAAGCGTCCTGGAGCCACCTCATAACGACACGGCAACAAATTCAATCTCCGGTCGGATTCACTGCGGCACGCTGTCTCGCTCGGTCTCGCCCAGAATGTCGACTATTCGGTTCGGCCTCGCCTGTGGTCCCGCGACGAGCACCCGCCGCAGTCGCTCTGTCTCTCTCGCTCCGTCCCGGAGAGCCCCACGAGCGCGACAGAGACAGAGCGAGGCGGACGCCCGTTAAAATGTGTAAATATCAACACGGCATTATCATTTTTCGGCAATTAGTCGTGACACGGCATGCCGGGCGGGGGCTCAGTCGCTCCGTCTGTCTCGCACTCGCTGGCCAAGCCCAGGCGCGCGGGGCGTGGGGGTGCGAGAGGGACGGAGCGCCCGGCAGGTAGGCAACCCATCGTCCATGCGCGCCACGACGCCCAAACCTTGCCTTTCACGGTTTGGCGGTTTTGCAATCGACAAACGGGGTTCGAGCACAGACAGCTTCAGACAGCGGAGAAAGGAGCCCGATGGGTTGCCTAGCCCCAAGGCGACGGCGCGCGCGTTTAGAGAGACACTCGCGAGGAGACGGACATGCGATGCACTTTATGCTGCACAGAGTGCAGGGGGCCCCGGCAAGGCGGTTACCTAAGGCGGGACGTCGTAACCCTTTCCCATCGAGTCCTCCTCCTTCCTGGCCTTCCTGGCCTTCCACAGGCTCCACCTCCTCTGCAGGTGGCCCCCGCCCCCTCGAGACCCCCACGGCCCTTTGAGAACGCCGCCCCCACCCCCGACTTGTTTATGTGTGCGTGTGTGTGTGGTGTGCTTGCGTCTCGCTTTTTAACCTCCGCCCCGCCCTGGGCCGGGCCGGTCGGCGCGGTCCCTCGCTGGTGCTGGAAGCCCCGGGGGCTACTCATCCCCCATTTAGGCCTACTTAGTGCCGCCTGCCGCGACCTGCCGCCCCAAACGGCCGTGTGATATGCTATGACACACTCACACACGCGCACACACACGCACGGAATGGGCGTGATAGTCGTGCTTTATGGCCTTCTGCCCCGCGGGGCACCGCCACGCCACGCCACGCACCGCCATGATTCAGGCCGGATCAAGCAAGCAACCCCAACCCATTCAATAAGTCAAGGACCGACTAGGTCCGCTCCCTTCGTTTGGTCCGTTTTGGCAGTTTGGCGGCCGTTACCACACCGCTAGGCATGCGTACCTTTTAACCACGTAGGGCGGCGGGATCTGGTGGCCGGGGCACATGATCTTCTCGTGGGCCACCCCCTTGGCGCGGAAGGCCTGCAAAGACACGTCAAATAGTCGTTTTCGTCGCTCTGTCTCCATCGCGCCTATACGGCACGCCCCAAGAGAGCGAGAGAGACAGAGCGACTACTCTCGGAATGTTTTTCCTCACCTGCGGGTCGTAGTAGCGGTTCGTGTTCGTGATGTCCACGACGAGCCCCAGCTTGGACATCTCCTCCAGCAACGAGTCGATGGTGTGCCATTGCTGCTGGGGCACGCCGGTCCGGCGGAATATCTCCTGCAAACAACATCAACGTCATCAGCGTCCTGGACGGCCACGACGGCCACGGCGGTCACTTCCCGGAGGTTCCCGGAGGTTCCCGGAGGGCACGCTACATAAAGGGCTGCGCGGCGACGGCGCGGCGACGGCCATGGCCGCGGACAGGGGGCGGCCGGCCGGGATGCATGCGTGGCCGTGCCGTGCCGTGCCGTGCCGTGCCCTGCCGCATGCACAAGTTCATGTGAGTTATGCTTTTGGGGCGCTGTAAATTATGAGCCATCTTCGGGCACCACGACGACCAGGACGCCACCACGACGCCGGGGCGGGGCGGGGCGGGGCGGGGCGGCGTGCAGGCGATGTGGATTGCGACCACCAGCCACGCCCGGGCAACGCCGCGCCATATGCAGAGCGCCGTGCCGTGCCGTGCGTACCGCTCACACGATGCCCGTGCATCTTCCGTTTTTCTTATTTTCCGTTCGTCTTTTTTTTTTTCAACCGGACTGCACCATATAGGTTGCACACACGGGGAGGAAGGACGCCCGGAAAGCGGAAAAGTGGGACGCGAAAGTGGCGCCGCCAAAACGATCAGTGTCTCAAAACAACGACAATATAACGCCGAAAAATAAAAACGGCTTCGTTACGACGAGTGTCCGAAATGCGCGCGTGTCAGAGCCGCCGTTGGTACAGGCGGACAAACAGACTTACAGACGGGCAGACAGACAGACAGACAGAGGGACGGGCAGCGCGCAAAGAAGGCGACGTTCCAGACGCGCATAAAGTCCTCCTTATTAAATTTCCTCCGACAATAAATTATCAGTGTATAAATTTGCAGAGTGCCGAATATCGACAGCGGGGCGGCCGGAGTGTCGGAGTGCCAGGCGTCACGGGCGGGCGGCGGGGCTGACTGATGCCGAGAGTCGTTCTCGTCGCTCTGTCTCTCTCGCACTCGTCGGGCGTCCCTTGCAGGTGCGAGAGAGACAGAGCGACGACTCTCGGAATCAGTCTGCTGGCAGTGTGCTGGCAGGGCGAGCACGAGCCGTTCATTACGCAAAATAAAAAAAAATAGATTTATAGTACGCGCCAAAAACGAGGAGCAAGATTATTGCCAAACACACGGAGAAACAAACAACCCCGAAAAACAAAGAGGAGCGGCGGACGGTGGCGGAGGGGGAGGGGGAGGGGGAGGGGCAAGCGAGGGGGTGCAATAAAGATTGCAGAAGGAGAGAGGGGCGCTCATCTGCATGCTGCTTAGGCCGCTTTGTGCAAAACGCCGCCATCTGAGATGCGCGGGTGAAATGCTGCTGCACTGCCGTGCGCTTGATGACCTCACGCTGCAGCGCTGCACCACACTGCAGTGGGGCCACCACACTGTATCATGCCGGTAGATCCCCGCCCGAGCACAATGGCGTCCTCATCATGCTAAAGAGACGTGACACTCCGTGAGGGACGTGAGGGCCCCTATGCCGACAGTTTTTTTATCAATTACCCCCCCCCCCAAAAAAAAACAAAAAAAAACACGAAAAAGTGGGGAAAATGAGGAGACGGGGAGGGAAAAACGGGTGGATAGGACAACAGCGTCTCTCCGATTTCCCCATAATTCACGACACGGCTAACTGGAGAGAAGCATCTCGCGGCTTCGACTCAAACACAAACTAAAAGTTTTTTTTTTTCTCTCCTTCAAAATTTTGAAACAGATTTCCTCTTTTCCGCCTGGCTATCCGCGCGCGCGACGCCGTCCTCGCGGCCCCGCGACTTGTTAGACGTCGTCCTGGAAGGAGGGGACCTTGTCCGGGGCGGGGCACGCGGCCTTCCACAGCCTCGCTTCGCCTTGCTTCGACAAGGCGTTGCAAGGCGTGCGACATGGACTTCCCCCCTGCCCGCCTCGCCAGAGCCAAGCAGAGCGCCGTTCCGAACGTCGCCGTCTCTCTCGCGCTCGTGCGGCGCTCCCTGTCGGCGAAGAGAGACAGCTGCCTCTCTCTCTCTCTCTCCCCTCAGCCAACAAGCAATGGCAGATTCGAATCTGAAAAGAAGTGGCCGCCCTCCGGGAACCTCAGGGGGACCTCAACCTCCGCGCCACGTAACGACGAGACGGACCACTGTAACGTCCCAACCCAACGTGCAGCGTGCGGCATACTGCACGGCAGGGCGCGGCGCGGATACCCCACGCCCCATGCAGTCGCTGCAGCGGGGAGTATATCTGGCCGACAAATCTGCGACAACCCCTGCCGCCCTGCCTTGCCGCCTCGCAGCGCCGCCGCAGCGCCTCGGACAGAAATTCCAGGCAGTGCCAGGCAGTGGGCGAGTGTGTAGACAAGCATGGCGCCACTCGCTCCCCGGGAGTCTGTGCCCCCCCCCCCCTCCCTCGCCTCGCTCGGCCCTTCGGCCCTCTCGCAGGTAAACTTACTACTGGAATCGGAGCGCCCCCCCTGGAGCGCGCCCTGGCTCCAGTCCGGCCAACCCCGGCCGGACTGCCCTGGACTGCCCCGCGGCCCCACAAAACAATATCGTTTGTTTCCACCACTTTCGTTGGCCGCTCCTCTTTCTTCTCCTTTCCAATAATTAATTCAGACGAGAGACGAGGCGCCGGACAACAGCCGTCGCCACGCGGGGCGCACAGCAGAGCAGACCTGTGGCAGAGCGACGCGCGCGCCATCTGGCGGCGGACGGCGGCGGCAACGGGATGAAGCGGTCACAACGCGGTCACAGACACCACCGGACGGACCATCAGTCAGGCCAAACGTTTCATTCGTCAGTGACAACTCCATCAGGGCCATCGGGCTGCCATCGGGCTGCCATCGGGGCGAGGGCGAGGCGAGGGAGACGACACGAAACCGAAACGCACCCAAACGGCAGCGTCTCCTTGGCGGGCCCACGGCGGCCCAGCCTCAGCCCGATGGAGATGGAACCAGAGGACGGACGCTACCGACGCGGCGGCCAGCCGGCAGCCAGCCAGCTCGCGGACTATGCGTTTGGCCTTCGACCGCCCGCGCGCTGCACCGCTGCACCTCCGTCGCGCTGTCTCTCTCGCACTCGCGGGGCGTGCCGAGTAGGTGCGAGAGAGACAGCGCGACCGCGGCAGCGTGCGGCAGCCAGCCCCGCGGCGTGAAGACGTCCACAACAATCCCCGTGCCCATTGATACCGACCAATAATCAATGTAATAAATAGTCCTGGCCGCAGGGTTGTTAACGCTAACTTAGCGACTAGCGTTGCTAACTTAGCGCGCTAACGCTAATTTAGCGATTAGCGTTAGGCGCTAAACATTTTGGGAGGCGTTAGCTTTAGCGTTAGTACGCTAACATGCCCTTTAGCGATTTAGCGGTGCTAACGCTAATTCGGCTCTTGCAACCGGTCAGAGCTTACTTGATTCTTGCCGAGATACCCGCTTTTTTCTCCCCTCTGGGCGGGCTTCCCGGGGCCGGGCGGGTATGCCCCGTATTCCCCCTCTCCGCTCGCCCACCCGGCGTCGTGTTTCAGCTTCAGCGTATTAGATCTGAATACAAGTTGAAATATATAAAGAATAAATGAAAACATAAGTTGTTTTTTTGGGGACTAAGACTGATTTAACTGTGCCATTGCATATTAATTGTTATATTTGCCTGCCTTTTAAGCCTGAGAAAGTTTTCTAGCGTTAGCATCGCTAAATAGCGTTAGGGCTGCTAAATCGCTTTTTAGCGTTAGGGCCGCTAATTCGCTTATTAGCGTTAGCGCGCTAAAACTTCTCTTAGCGGCAGATTTAGCGCGCTAAATTTTTCGAACAGCGCTAATAGCGTTAGCGTTAGCGCGCTAAAGTTTCAAATTAGCGTTAACAACCCTGCCTGGCCGGCGCGGCGGCGGGGCGAGCAGGGCAGCAGGGCACCGCAGGGCCAGGAGGCACCAGGACGACTCCGAGCGGCGCTCCCGTCGCTCTGTCTCCCTCGCACTCACGGCGCGTCGCGACGGCGTGCGAGCGAGACGGCGCGGCCGTTTGGAACCGCTGTCTGGGATTCATCACTCACACTGTGCGCTACGCTGTGCTACGCTGTGCTACGCTGTGCTGCGCGGGGCTGCGCCGCGGCTACGCCTCGCCACGCCCCGGTGTTGGAGCAACACGTCAGGGCGAACCATTAGCACGGCCAGCATCGCCAGCACCGAGAGCCACATCACTTCACTTCACATTGCATCGCGCCGCCGCGCGTCGCTGGCCCTCTGGCCCTGCCGGCCGGGCCTGGCCCCACCGGCCCCCATGATTGATCGACCGCCAAACAACAACAACACCTGTCAGAGGGGGGGGGGGCAGCTCGTTTTGCTTGCACTGCTTGCACTTGCACTGCTTGCACTGTGCGCATCAAGCCCGAAAAAAGTCTGCCCTCGCATCGGCGTCGTTCCCTGACGCGGTTCTGGTCCGAATTTACGGCGGCGTATTGGCGGCGGCGCGGCGAGGCGAAGGTGGAGATTTTCCCAGAGATTTTCTCTCCCCGGCACTGTAAGGCACACCGCCTGGGCACCGCGTCGGCCGGCGGCTCCCTGGGCCTTTGATGGGGTGAGATTTTCATTTCGGCCGATCATGACGTCGCCCCGCCCCGCCCCTGGCCGCGCCACGCCCCCACGCCTCGAGGGCCTCGACGGGCTGCTCCAGGATGTCCAGTCAGCCCTGCGCTGGAACCTGCAGGGCCGGGAAACGGTCGAGAATCCGACCATCCAGGACGTCCAGAGGAAATGCAGGTTTCCCAGGGCATCTCCTGGGCCCGCCAGAGGGCGCACGGTAAGCCATGGGGCCGGCGCCAGGCGGCCAAAACTCTAGACGTGTGTTGAGCCCCAGAGTCGCTGAGCAGGACTCGAGTCGAGCGTGTGACTCCACCAATGGATTGCTCTCCGAACGAGGAATCCATTGATGGGGTCACACGTTGAATTCGGGTCCCATTTAGCGACTCTGGAGCTCAAAAGGCGTTTGGAATTTCGGCCGCCTCCACCGGTCTTCTCTGGCCCACTGTGCGCCCTCTGGCTGCAGCTTCCAGAGCGCACCCAGATCACTCTCAGATCCGCCGGGCCCGCCGCGGCGCGCCGTGAGTGGACATCCAGATCCTGCAGGGCAGCCAGATCCCGCTCCAGATCGGCCCGGACTCGGCCGCCGGCCGGCCAGGCTTTCCAGGCGGGGAGGCACAAAGCCATAATCGTCACGCGATATGCACACAAATTATGTGTATTCGTAGCGGTGCGCCACAACGCCACGGGGCAGGAAGGGCATCGGAGAATGACGCAATCGGACAATAAAACGGACACACACACACGCACACACACACACACTCGCAGGCACGCGTGCACAATGCAGCCAGCAAATCTCGCCACAAACTACCCCCAATAATGCGGTGATATTGAGATGTCACACCGCGTGTGTGAGTGCGTGTCCGTGTGTGTGGTCGGACTGACCCGCGGAGGGTTAGGTTCGGGGGACACCTCCAATGGGGCGAGGGGAAAGCAAGCAGCAGCCGGCCAGCCCGAGCAGCCAGCCAGGCGGGCAGCCAACCGGAAGTGGTTCCGAAAGAGCGCGCGCTTGTAGGTAAAAGTAGCGAGGGGGACCCAAAAGGCCAGCCCGGCCGGCCTGGCCCGCCCCTCGCATTACCACGCATTACAGACACGCGTGCCGTGCCGCGTGTCCTGCCCTGCCCGTGACAGCATCCGCTAATGCATACCAAATCACGTCGCCATTTTGGCGGCACACTGTCAAAAACGGTTCCATAGTGAGGACGCCACGCACAGTGGGCCAGAAGACCGGTGGGAGCGGTCAAAACAATCCCGGACGGGTTTTGATGTCCAGAGTCGCTAAATGGGACTCGTGTGACCCCACCAATGGATTCCTCGTTCGGAGAGCAATCCATTGGTGGGGTCACACGATCGGTTCGAGTCCTGTTCAGCGACGCTGGAGCTCAAAACGCGTCTGGAGTTTTGTCCGCCTCCTCCACTGTGCCGCGGCAAGGCCGGCAAGGGGGTTGCAATTGCAGCTCCTCGTTAGCGAGTCCCTTTATGAGGCCATCCATCCCAGGGGGCGGTTCAGAGTCTCCGTCTCTCTCCCTCTCGGCCCCGCGACGCTACGCGACGCCAAGCGAGGCGAGCCGCGAGTGCGAGAGAGACAGACGCAGCGCCACATCGCGCGGATTGGCCATCAAGAGGGCAGCGAGCCACAAAGTGTACAAAGCCCCCCCCCCCGCGAACCGCTCTTCAGAACAGCTCAAATATTTTAGGGGGATTTTCAAGCAGAACTGCTGCACATTTTGCAATTGGCCCCAAATTTCTAGGATGTTCAAGCAGGCCAAATTTTAACGGTTTCAATCATTCTTCATCCACTTCTGAATTTTTTTAAAATCTTTTTTACAGAATTTAAGGCAGCTCATGCAGTTGAAGCCCGCAGCCGGGCAGTCTCAAGAATTAGCGCATGATAAATGGATGGATGAAAACACTTCGGGGGATCGGAGGGCCTGGGCCGGGCCGGGGCGCGGCGGGGGGCACCTTGGGGCACGGCCAGGCACGGCCACATCCCCTCTGGGGGCTCCGGGGCCCTGGGTGGCGGCAGGCGCGGCCGGGCGCGGCGGGCACACACGCACACACACGCACTCACACCGACGGGCGCGTCCAGGAACGCTCTCCATGCACGCGCATGCCTCCATTGACGAGGGCCCGGGGTAATTGAATCGGTGTCATCGTCGGACGTGGAGGACGAGGAGGATGACGTGCAGGACGACAACAAAGTGTTGCACCAGGGCGACGACGTTGGCGGCTAGTTCCACTCCCGCCTCCCTCGCACTCGCGGCGCGTCAAAGGGTGCGAGAGAGACGCCCGCGAGCCGCGTGAATGTCGCCCATTCGATGTCGGCCACTCCGCCGAGGGGATTGGGTGGCGCGAGGCGAGGCAGCGCGACGACGCGGCGGCGCTACTCTTTTATGGAGTGTTTTATGCCTCGGACTGTCGGACCACCGATGTGGCACTTTGTGTGCTGCGCCCGGCAGCGCCCGGCAGCGCCGCCAAAGACGGCCGGGCCGCTCGAGTCGGGTCCGAGACGGGTCCGAGACCCCCGTAAAGCCGGAGGGCCGGCCTCTTCATTAGGGAGATGGCCAGGACGCCGTCGTCGGCGGCCGGCGTGTCATCGCGGCGGTCATCGGCGTGGTCGTCAGGACGGCGTGCAGGTGGCGGCGGCTCTGCATACAACACCGGCTAATGCGGCCCCTCCGCGCCAACGCGCGCCCCGACGCCCGGGCGGCCACTTCCCGCGTCCTCGCGCTCGTCAAGGAAGACGTCTTCGTGTAGGGCCGTCGAAAGTCGCCGGCCCGGCGCGCAATGGGTCGAATAAAGCCGTTTACGACCTATTAAACGGGGCGGCCGCGCCGGGCCGAGCAATCCCGATGAAGTACACCTGTCCGGAAGGGCGCCGCCGCGACCGCCGCGACGACGAGGACGACGAGGACGCGGAGCTCCTTGCCGCCGCGGAGTGGTCGTTGGCGGAAGCGCCGCGAATCAGACAAAGTGAGGGGCGGACAAACAAGAGCGAGGGAGCGCGCACACTGCCCGCCCCGCGAGTGCGAGCGAGAGGGCGCGACGATGTTCGGAATCAACATGCTGGGAGTGGCGCGGCGGCCCCGCGGCTGCATGGCGGCAAGGTACGCCCTCCGGACTCGACCGCCTCGCCGCCTCGCCGCGGTGCAACGACCTACCCCCCCCCCCCCCCCCCCCCCCCCCCCGCCTGCAACATCCCCTGGCGCCTGCTGTTTGCGCCCCAGACTGATTCCGCGGGAGGCCTGCCTCTCCCCCTCTCTCTCGCACTCGTGCGACGTCCCGTCCAGGTGCGAGAGAGACAGAGCGACTCTGGCGGCGTTCCGCCCTCTCTCGTGGCGCCGCCAAGACCGTCGAGTGCTCCAGGCTCCATCCACTCGGCCGCCGCGCAACACTGAGTAGCAGTGTGGCCAACCGGCCAACCGCGGCGGCGCTAAAATGCCAAAACGCCCAAATTCGAAGCAAAGGGTTGTCGCCCTCTCCGCAGACATAAAGCAGGCCCTCTCGAGCGACCGCCGCCGCCCGGGACCCACTCGGCCCTGGCGTCCTGGCCAAACGGAATGGGATTATAAATAAAAATTTTAATGATGCATTTCCATAGGAATGCATACAAGGGACGAAGTGACTCTCTGGAGGCCACCCTCTGCGAACGCTAGGCCCCTCCATGCCCACCGCCACCCCGCGTCTGTGCCCAGGTGCGAGAGAGCGCCGCGGAGTGGAGTACAGGAGACAGAGAGAGAGAGAGGGGGGGAGCACCCAGTCGCAGGGGAACTGAGCGCGCCGGGCGGCGATACTCCGCGCCCCAGTTTGGTCCGGAACGCGTGGAGTAATCGACCGATCATTTGATCGGCAACTGATACCTCACGGCGACGCCCGGCCAAGACTTCAACGAGCAAATCGACAATGTTTCTAGCGTTTCTCCTCCAGTTGTTTATCCCATTTCTGACCGTCACGGTCCGATTTCTGAAAGAGTCACAACACTTTTGGACTTTCTTTGTGGACGTTCGTTGGGCCCCCGACCCGAGGAGTCAAGATGGGGCAGCCCGGGGCTTAGGCCGGCGTCGGGGGGCTTTTGGGTGGTTTTGGTCCAGGTTTGGTGATATTCGTTATGGCATTCTTTTGTGTCCCTTATCAAAGCGATTGTCTGACCCCAGCACGGCCGCCACGGCTAGGCCACGGCCCTACCGCAGACACAAAGAAATTAGAATGCGTCGAGGGTGGCATGGCATGGCTAGGCCGGGCTAGGCATGGCGGGGCGAGCGTGGGGCCGTGGGGTCTCCTCCCCCCCCCTCTTCGTACCTCTGGATCTGCGCCTGCCGAGAGATTCCGAACAGTCTCTCTCTCTCTCGCACCACGACGAGACGTCTCATGAGTGCGACAGAGACAGAGCGACGAAACGGGACGCTGCTGGACGGCGCCGCTATACTCCGCGTGCGTGCATTGTACGCGTACGGTTCGTGTTCCACTCGGCAATAAATAATTTGGGAACATTCGAGCCGAGGTGCGAAGTGAGCGGCGCGGTGGGGAGGCCGCGGTGGCAGGCCCTTCACCGACACCACGGCATGGCAATACCGCCCCATCAAGACAAACAAAGCCATCACACTGCTTGCTATTGTTTTTAAAAAAATTCTTCACATTTTGAGAGGATTACAGTGGACTTCTTAGTCGACTCTTTGGTGGTTTTGCCATGCGCTCCCTGGCTCGTGATGCAGTTCGGCAAGACTCACCTCTCTCAGTGGCACCTTGAAGGCAAAAAATCTAGTCCCTGGTATAACCCCGCCCACACTTTTGTATGGCAGCCATCTGTAAATTACAACGACGAGTCAAGAAAAGGGTTTGAAATGGTGCAAGCTAGACAGTTTAACATCGCAAAGTAAAATATGTTTGGCACTAAAATACTTCAGACACAATTAATCTGTGACCTAACTCAATGAATATTGGACAAATCAGCAAAAATATTAACAAGACAGAACCAAGGGATATAGGAAAAGGTTCAATGTTAGTGTCACAAATATAAACAAAAAGTGCAAAGGTTTTCAATAAAAAGATCCTTAATAATTATTGCCAGTGGGTACAAGGGGGAAATGGAACACCCACATACAAAGCTGAGCCAAATGGCAATGCACTAGGTAAATATTTTGCCTAAAATTCATCTTGAACAATGAAATTATCCAAAAAGAGACTATGTTGTCGTTGACAACACTACATAAACATAACCTAAGCTCCGACCAAAGAACGGATTTGCATTATGATTCTGTAAAACTAAGCAATAACAATCACCTGTCCGGTATTGGTGAGGGTCCTTTTCCCATCTTTTCGTTTCAGAGTGAAGAACTTTCTCTTTTGATACAAGCTCAGAGTGAAAATACACAAAATACAGCAAAAATTTAGATCACGTTGAATCGAAAGGTGGAGGTGGAGGTGGACAGACACTAAACATGTGGTGGGAGAAAAATTAATCACATACACAATCTTATTCAAATTCTAGAAAAGTGGACTATGACGTATGAATTTTTTTACGGTAAAAACTGATTGTGGGATTAAAGTTTATCTTCAACTGTTTTGCAATTAATCCATAGAGGATTTAAATTAATAACTTTTTAAAGCTGAAAAGAAATCAGCTTTGATAGCTAGATTTCTCACCTTTCAAAGGCGCCAAGTTCTCTGCTTCTTTCTAGAGGGCTACGACCAGCTACGACAACCTTTCGATGTTATAATTTTAATTTTAATTTTCCCTTCCCCTATAAAGTTTGGGCTGATTACGGCTCGTTTGAAAACTGGTGTTTAGTAGTTCAGAGGTCTTTCCGGTCGTGTTGAATTTTTTACCCCTAAAATGTTCAGCAGTTAAAAATAAACTGAAAAGTAAACAAGGCATCCCAGTGAAACATAACCTCAGACATCATGACTGATTTTATGGATCACAGGAGAGAAGAGCGGGAGAAAATAGGGCTGGAAGGTGCAAGAGGTGTTTGGGGAAGATCACCTTCGCGCTGTGATGAGTGAGTTATCTGCTGCTAGAAAGAAGTAGAAATTCAACTGAATCCTGTGTTGTAATGAGTCTTGATTCCCATTGCGCTGTCTGCATCTTTTTATTTTTTTATTTCCAGCTCGGATACTTCAGAATATTTGATAGAGGCGGCTAAACGGAAGAGAGAACAACCTGACGCAGATGCTCCTGATAGCAAAAAGTCTAAGAAAGAAAAAAAGAAAAAGAAGAAACACCACAAGGAACACAAGTCAAAGGTAGTGTTCAGTGATTGCTTGTTGTTTGTGATGGTTAATTTTTGATATGATATTCACCCAGTTTTATCCCTCTTTGCAAACAACAGAAATCCAGCAAAAAGAAGCGCAAGAAGGAGAAAAAGTCAAAGAAATCCAAAAAGAAGCGAGATTCATCTTCAAGCAGCTCGTCAGATGACAGTGACTCTGAAGCACAATGGGTGGAAAAGGATGGTAAGTGACCAGTCCTTGTCGTATGTATTACTGCTTTTAATGAAAGTGGTTTCGATTACACTCTCCATGTGTGTGATTACAGTGGCCCAGAGAAAGTCTCGAAGATCCTCCTCCTCCTCAGATGACGAAGATGGTGTTGTAGGCCCTGTTCAAAGCTCTCATGGGGGATTATCTGCCAAAGACTTTGGCAAGGCTTTACTTCCCGGTGAAGGTGCTGCAATGGCAGCGTATGTTGCAGATGGAAAACGTATTCCACGCCGAGGTGAAATTGGCTTAACATCTGATGAGATAGCTAATTATGAATCAGTTGGCTATGTTATGAGTGGAAGCAGGTGAGCGGATAGCTTCCTCAAAGTGAGTACTAGTACTGCTCTGCAATATAATATGACTAATGTATTTCCTTGGTTTGCAGGCACCGGAGAATGGAGGCTGTTCGAATTCGTAAGGAGAACCAAATTTATTCTGCTGATGAAAAGAGAGCCCTTGCTATGTTCAGCAAAGAAGAACGGCAGAAGAGAGAAAACCGTATCCTGTCTCAGTTTAGAGAAATGGTTACCAGTAAGCTGGAGAAGAAGTCTTAAAAATGTCTTACTATTGTATAAAAGTATTTCTTTGAATAATGTCATAACTTAATCAACCAAGTGTAAATCAAGTGTAAATATTAAGGGAATTGTGTATTGTAGAATTTTCCTGTGATAAAGTCTTTGAAAACTGGGCTCTCTACCCATTTCTCCAATGTTCTCCTCAGAGGGAAGGCCAGCTGTAGTACAATCTGAGTGTCAGTGTCAGTTACTTCCAGCCACCAGGCTCATCTAAAAAAATTTGTTAGAGTTTGTCAGATAAATGTTTCCCCATCACTAGTTAACTGTAAGTATCTTTGTAAGTAACATTGTGACTAAACATTGTAATTGAATGCCTTAAGTTTCTCAAAATTCTCCAAATCCCACACACAATACATTTAAATTGAAGTGAAAAGATTAAGGAAAGGGAATGAAAACTCAAGTGATAATAGTTAAATTTTAATCCTTCTTATGCCACAAACTCGTATGGGATAGGTGCAAGCTGGATGAGCTCCTGTCCCTTGACAATGTGACGGGGCCTGGGTCCCTGGGGCTGAAAGCGAACAAGAATTTTTTGTTAGTTTCATGTTGAAAAACACAATGAACCACAACAAAACGAGACTAAGGACAGTCAAATGCTCACCTGCCTCTTGATGATAGCAACTTTACCAGTCTCCCGAGCTTCCTTCCTCAGCCGCTCGTTCTCCTTAACACGTCGGAGGAAATCCTCTCTGCACTTGGAGTGGGTTACGTGTTCTATTCTGATGTTAATTCTGAAATCAAAGTGATGACATTTAAACAAGATGTCCAATGGAAATAGAAAAGACCAAGCCAGACGGGCAGACCAACAACTTACCTCTTAGGGAGGATCTTTCCGCGGACTCTCTTGTTGACAATGACACCAAGTGCGTGTTTGGTGACGTTGAAAACTCTGCCAGTGCGGCCATGGTAAGATTTGTGGGGCAGACCCTTCTGGATCGCACCGTTACCCTACAAAAACAATAAGAATGAGCAAACAGAAACAACATAAACTCAGTCAGAAAGAAGCATACAGCACAGCCTTACCTTGATATCAACAATATCTCCAATCTTGTAAACCTTCATATACGTCGACAGGGGAATGGTTCCCTTGGTCCGGAACCTCCTCGAGAAGAGGTCGCGGGTTCCCCGCCGGTAACCTTTGGGATTCGTCATGGTGCTGCAAAAAGACGACAAAACATTGATATAACGTTCGATATTCCAGCAAATAAATTTAAAGAACAGACGAAGCCTCGTCGGAAACGATACAGGGCGTCTAAGCTTCAACCGCACAACGCAAAATAGAGAACGGGCGAAGGAAAACCCGAACGACTCTCTCGGAGCAAAGTATGGATCTGACTAGAGCCGACTGGACCAGAGCCACATCTAATGAGAGGTTAGGTCCAGGGGCCATACAACTGTCCCTAGCAGCGACGTCAAAGGGGCACCCAGAAGCCAGGTAAAATCGTGAATAACACGGAGATAATCGGGACAGGCCAAGATCGCCGCTGAAAAAACCTGACGGGTTTTCAGAAACACAATACGCTCACACGTGGCCGCGGACGTCGGCGAGACACGAGCGGACGCCGAACACGGACGCGTAGTGAGAAAACGTCAAGCACACCTTTCCCACCGAAATTACGTGCACTTACAAACGGCCTACGACGCGACTTAAACTGAGAACAGATCAAAAAGCTGTTCGGAGACTGCTCGAGAAATTATTTTAAAGTTTCGACTGAAAGATACGCACCCTGCGAACACACAACAGCGCCGATGGAGGAAGAATGAAAGAAGAAAAGAACGGACGAAAGGAATTTCCGGTTTGTTTCGGTTAGGTATGAGAAATTACTAGAGAAACTAAGATGAGAAATAACGCGAGCGGATTCAAGTGGAGGACAGGGGAAAGGAGGGGTGGGTGCGCGGTGAGAGTGAAAGGAAAAGACGCGAAAGGAACTCCTGAGATTAGGCATCCCGGCTTACACTCCTCGAAACGTCCTATGTAGTCTCTCACTCAAATCTTTGAGAAAATTAGAACTTTTGGGGAACCGTCTGGTCTCTCTACAACGCAATTTATCGATTTGCTTGAAGGGTTATGCGCGTCCCCAACACCAAGCAAGTGTTGGTTCTGAGCAGGGTTGCCAGATTAGGCTAGAAACCGCCACTTAGGCTATTTTTTGGTCTCAGTCGGCGGGTCGAAATTCCGATTTCCGGGAAATCGCAAATTAGGCTATAAATGATACAAATTTGGGCGGTTTTGATTCCTGGTGATCGAAATGGTCTTTTTTGGTTGTTTCGGCTTGTTTCGGGTCCAAGTCGAGAGCACCAATACCTCGCCGCCGAGGTAGTTTGACCGCACCGTATTATTTCCAGGGTTTGAAGACGAAAACTTTGGGGTTAGGGCCTAATTCATTGTTTTGTATTGTCACGGAACAAATAAAGACTGAAACATTAAAATCGGATTTTATATTATTTGTCCCGCGAATTTAGGCGGGATGGTGCTTTCATTAGGCGGTTTTAGGCTATTTTGAAAGGTGGCGGGAAGCGGCGGGTCGAGCGCGCTCTGGTGGCGGGACAGTGCACTTGGGGTCTGGCAACACTGGTTCTGAGTGGTCGGCCCCGCATCTTTCATTCACAGCTGCCGCAGCAGTAGCAAGGGTTGCTTTCGGCGGGCAGTAAGTTGAAGGTGGGTACCTTTTAGCTGGTGCCTCCAAGTCTTTCCACTCTTGTTGCAACCTTAGGGTTCGAGTGAAACTTCGTGGGGTGATTTCACCGATTTCTACCGCCGCTCCAGTTCCATGTTAAAATGGTTTATAACCTGGTCACCTTTTTTTACTGTTGAAAAATGATTTCAGCTTTAACCATTATGAAGAGGTCACTCTTGTCTTTCCCAAATTTATTTAATTTTCCTGTTGACTTTCACACACATCTTAAGTCCAATGGTGGACTACAGAACTTACAGTGACTTTGTCCCTCAATTTGACATTGTGAAAGATGAAACTTATTTGGATTCAATTTGTGATGCATTTGCTGATAATTTGTTTTCTTATCCCCTTATAACAGAGTTCTCTCATATTGTGTGCAATGTTACTGGTTACAACACTCAGAGCTGGTCAAAACTCAGCCGACAGCTGTTGCATTGCATTGTAAATTTAGTTTTTGCATTTTTCAATTTTCCTGTAAAACTGTGTTTCCGTCATCTTTTATCCCTACATCTGTGCTAGGAAAAAAAATTGTTTTTTCTTTTTTTTTTCAAATTAAAAATCCTCAGTGTTTTCCTGTGTCTTATATAGTTTTACGCTTGGTTCCAGGTTCAAGGCTTTGTTAGTTACCATTCGTTATTCAAGATGGCCAAACAGTGGATGGGTTTCACAATATCTATCGATTGTGGTCCTATGGGCAAGTTTCAAGGTGTTGTGACAGCTGTGGAAGCAGAGCCCCAAAGCGTAACTTTAAGCAGAGTTTTCCACAATGGAATACCTCATACTTCACCGTCCATTGTTATCAGGTAAATGCTTAAAACCTATCTTATGATTGTGTTACTTTGACTTCATAAAAATTTTGAAAGGTGGTTCATATAATTCTTATTTTGTTAACAGTGCACATGACATCAAAGATCTCACAATAATTGCTGCACCCCAAGCTCAAATTGATCCCATAGTGAAGCTTAAGAAACCTATCCCCACTCGTCCTGAGCGTAATGTGAACGAAGGGGTACAGAACTTCCATTCACAGCCAGCTCCTCCTAGAGCGTTACATCTGGCTGGCTCTGATTTTGATACGCAGAAGGCAGCTGCTCTATTAGGTTGTGAGCAAGGAGCCCATCAATCAAAAAGCCAAGCTCTTCCCAAAATTGGCAATGGTCTGCCTTTGGAGCTAAATGGTCTACAAGCAGCACTCTACGACGCATTGAAAGTTAGCAACAGCAATCAGGTTGTCTCATCTGCCGCAGCTCCTGCTTCTCTACATACCGCAGTTAAGTTGAGTGCTGCACAAACTGTGTCTCAGCGAGCTCTACAATTGGGCAGACAGCAATCTGCTCAAGCTGCTAGAGAAACACAAACTATGGCCGCACCTCATGGAGGGTTCAAAATGACTGCAGCACTGAGCTCGAACGGACCAGCTTCTCCCCAGAAAGCAGGGCTGTTACATTTCAACCAAGCTCCTTCTGTAGGGTCAGGAAGCATGAAGCTAGGTGCTCAAGCACCCTTCCAAGCTGAGAGCCCAATTTCTCCTCAGAAGGCCAGGCCATTAAATGAATCGCAAGTAGCTCTTTCTTTTGGTTCTGGATCTGGTGCTCAGGCATTGAAGGCACCTAAACCATCTCAAACTTCCTCTCTCAAGAACCTACTGCTGAATGCTACAGAAGCACATTCATTAGGCTCAGCCACTCAAGCTCTTTTACGGGGAAACCAAACTCAAATGTTGTCCCAAGGCGCTGTCGCTCTCCCTAGATCTCAAGGATCTCCCCAGAAGAATGCTCATAAATATCAGCAACAGGGATTTCAAGCTGCTCTCAATTCATTGCAAGTGAATACAGATGGATATGCTTCTGGCTCGGGTATGTCAAGTTCATTGTCATTAGTATTTTCAGCTGAAACAACTAAATTTTGCTTTCTTTTATTGTTATTAACATTCTAAGTATTTTCAGGTGATGGTAACCGCACTCCGAATAAGAGGGACAGACTGCGTCAGCGGTGGCAGGCGCGGGATGAGGCTTGCTTTGGATCTCCTGCTAATGATCAAGAGTTTGATGAAGAATTTGATTTTGAGAAGAATCTGGCATTATTTGACAAACAAGTAATTTGCTGTTTGAGAATTTTCATCAATAAGCCCCTAGCATTCTCTTGGATTTAATTTTTCTGTTCTATGTCTTGTTTTACTAGGCAGTTTATGATGAGATTGCTGTTCAAAGACCTGATCTCGTGCAACCTGCAAATGATCAGAGGAGGCAACAGAACTACAGGCATGATCAAAATATCTTAGTAAACAATCGAAGAATTCCTTCCATCATTGTTCCTAACCCGGGTTCAGCTGAATATGTAACAGGTTAGATTTTCTCATTATTTGTCTTAAACATTCATAAAGTTTAGGATTTTAACTAATGTAGCCTCAGATTGTCATTGTTTTGAGTTGGCTTTGTTGTGTATTTCAGATGAAGGCCTCATTATTCCAAGTATGAGACCAGAACTACTGAGGCAACTGCATCAGAAAGCGCACGATGTTGGATTTACATTTGACCGACAGTCTGAAGTCTTTGCCAGGTGTGCCACAGAAATGTCCCTTCAGTTGTTAGGTGGCGCTCACAGGTAGGTATTTCCACTATGGTCGATGCTAGCTGCGTTTCAGTGACTTGATAAAAATGTGCTCTGTTGCTGGTTTGGTTGACAGGCTGAACCCTCACAACTCCCACCAATGGCCCACTGTCATTGTGATGGTCGGCCCACACAGCCAGGGCGCTGCGGGAGTCATGTGTGCCCGGCAGTTGGAATGTCAAGGAGTGAGCACGGTGACTCTAGTGGTGAACGAGGCTGCTGCACCCCCACTCATGAAGCGAGAGCTCAACTTCTACAAGTGTGGTGGTGCCCCCATTGTCAACAACACTGATCGTAAGCTAGGAGATACTTGTGTGGTTTTAAACTACTTGTTTTAGCTCTCTTGTTGATTTACTTGCATTTATTTTCAGAACTGCCAGACACTGTGGATTTAGTTATCATGGCTCTAGCTGGGCATTTGCCAACGGACGTGTCCAACTCCTTGGAATACGGAAAGGCAGCCTCCTGGGCCTGTAACAAGCGAGCCCCAGTTCTGGCACTTGATCCTCCTCCTGTTGGAACTCCGGGCATCATCACGAAATTCGCTCTAGCACCAACACTCCCTGTGACATATTCTCCACAAAATGGTAAAGTGTATCTCTGCAATCTGGGTGTCCCGATTGTTGTTTTTAAGGAAATGGGTATCAGGTATCGTTCTCCATTTGGCTCCAAATTTGTCATCCCATTGCATCCAAACGACGAGTAATTTAAAAACTATCTTGTTTTTCGATTAATTTCTGCATCATAGGCTGTAATATGGATTGTAGCCACCAAACCAGCATCATTTGTGTAATGAAACCTGACTTCTCAGGTAATTGATTTAACTTATTCAGCACGTCATACAAACAACCTTGACTATGTCTTATTTGTTAATTAATTTTTTATTCATATGTTATTGTACACAATGGCTTCATCTAGTCATATTTTTTTCCTTACTAAGAGACTGTTAATATGAATTTTGAAATCATAAGAATGGAACCTTGCACCTGCTTAAATGTGAGTTGATAACCTTCCCTTTCTTTTTGAAAGCAGTTTTCTCCCATTTGTTTCCCCTTTCCCTCCTATTTTACTTCATGTGATATTGGATTAGGTGTTAAAGTTCATCTAATACATTACTGACTTAGTGCAATGAGCAGACCTGTAATAGAAACCTAGTATATTTGTATATTTGAAACAATTATATTTTATCCAGGAAATTTAATTTAGTGTGTTCTTTGGTAATGTTTTGGAACTATGATTTCCTATAAAAGTGCAATATGGATTGATAAAATCTCTGAATATTTATATCTGTGAATATTTATTTAGTATAGGTGTAGGTAATAGGCTAGTGATCCTTGGCCAAATTAAGTTCAATCATCTCTTAATTTTTAAATGATTTTTCTGAAATTTTTAAAAACCTTTTTCTTTGCCTGTTTTTCATTTATTATTTTTTTTCATGTCTAATTTATCAAATACTGTACTGCAAGTACTTGTGCCTTTCAAAATGTTGATGTAGCCTGTAAAATTTAAGAACTTGACAGAATAGCACTGCTGTGGTTGCTCTTATTTTATTACTTGCCTGTATTTTTCATGCTGTTTGTGAAATGTGTTGTTACTCGGTATTTCCAGCTGTGTAGACATTGAGAAGACAGGAAATGCTATTGCTACATGTCTAATGTGAATTGGTTGTGGATGTACATACAGATGTTGAATTGGTTTAAGCACTTTTTGAAAGGTGGTGCAAGCAAGAATAATACCCACTTACATTAAATCACTTGGTCAATAGTCTAAGATATTTCAATAAGTGTCATTCATCTATTTGGATGTAGCAATAGACTGCCTTCTTGATTCTTGAGGCATTGAATCTGCGTTACGAACTCATATTGCGCGTTAGAAGAAAAATGAACAATAATAAAATAAAACAACTGGTGGAAATGGATGATTTATTTTGTTCCTCCTTGGACCGTGTGACATCCTAGTAGTCCGATGGCCTGTAGTTGCCACACCTGGGGAAGCCCGCGGGGGGCCGCGGCAGGTACCTGCTCTCCCCGACTTGGATCACGGCCTCCATGCCGCTGATCATGTGGTATTGGAAGTGGCAGTGGAAGAACCAATCACCTGTCAAAGAAACGGACACATTATTTCCAACTGCACCGAAGTGTGAATGCTGGTGGTTCCAGTCCGCACCAGCCACCGACCTCTGTTGTCCGCGTGGAACCGGATCCAGATCCAGCCGCCGCCGGGCAGGGCCATGGCGTCCTTGATGGCGGGGGAGGCCACGAAGGTGGGCAGCAGCTCGCGGTCGTAGAGGTCCCGGACCATGGCGGCGCGCTCCTTGCCGTCCAGCACGTCCCTCAGGGTCCCCATGCCCATGAACGAGGAGGAATAGCCGTGGAGGTGCATCGGGTGGGCCAGCAACGTCGTCGTGTTGTCACCGGGATTCACTGAAAGTCCCAGGTCGCGGGTTCAACTCACGCCAGGGTCGGCTGAGACCGAACAGTGTCACTCTGTCTCTCCCGCGCTCGTGGTACGCCTTGGGTGACAGAGCGGTGGCACTCACGGTCCGTCTCGTCCACGACGATGAGGTCGATGTCCTGGCCGTAGGGCACCTCGACGAGGTGCGAGCATGAGCAGCTCTGCTTGCCCCTGCAGTGCCTGGGGATGTAGCCCTCGCTGCAGAACGCCGCCTGGCCGGGCTGCGTGAGGAAGGGCGAGGAGGGCTCCACGTACGCGATGTCGTTGAGCACGCCGGTCAGGGTCACGGGGCCGAACGCTGCGGATGTCGCTCAGTGGATTTGCCAGGCGGTCAAAACTCGAACTGAACGTGTGACCCCACCAATGGATTCGTCGTTCGGAGAGCAATCCATTGGTGGGGTCACAAGTTCGGTTCTAGTCTTGTTAAGCGACTCAGGAGCTCAAAAGGCGTCTGGAGTTTTGGCCGCCTCCACCGGCCTTCTGGCCCAGTGTGTGTGGGGGTGCGAGAGAGACGGTGTCGAAGCGCTGCTCTGGCTAAGAAACCAGGTGACTTTCGGCCTTACCCAGGAACCTGTCGTAGTTGCCCCGACTGAACTGCGTCTCTGGCGGCTCGACCACGAAGCCGAGCCTGAAGAAGACGAGGTGGTCGGCGCGGCTGCAGCCGTAGCGCACGTCGGTGCAGTAGGGCGCCCACTCCAGCGCCTCCAGCTCCGCGGCGCACACGTTGGACTCGGACTCGCAGTCGCCGGGGGTGTTCACCACCTGCGGAGCCACCAGCCATGCACTGTCTCTCTCGCACCCGCACGGGACGCCCCACGAGTGCGAGAGAGACGCGGCGTCTCACCGTTCCCGTGGGCAGTTGGCGGCCGAGACGGATCCCCGGCGGCGCGGTCGGCGGCGTCCTGGGCGCGGCCACGCCGGAGCTCTGGTAGGCCAGCACGGCGCGCTGCTCGGTGCCGCCGCGGTTCTGGCAGAAGCCCACGGTGCGGGCGTAGATCCAGAAGGCCCTGACCGTCGGCCTCCTCTGGGCGTGGATCACCACGTCGTACCGCTCACCTGGAAAGCGTCACGCGCGTCAAGCGACCTCTGTCTCTCTCGCACTCATGGGGCGTCCCGCACCCTACCCGACAAGGTGATGAGCGACTGGGCGCGCCGCGGCTTGATGTCCCAGCCGTCGGACGCGATGACGGTCATGTTGTGGCCCTCGAACTGCAGCTGGATCGGGCAGCTCAGGGAGCCGGCGTTGATGATGCGGAAGCGGTAGCGCTTGCCCGGCTGGATCTCGAACCTCGCCATCGGGGTGAGCGTCGTCCTGTTGCTCACCGCGCTCTGCGAGGAACAAGTCACTAGGCTCTCGTCGTTGTCGCTCTGTCTCTCTCGCACCTTTACGGGACGTGAGTGTGAGAGACACCTTACCGTGGCCGTGCCCTGGCCGTTGATGAGCAGGCTGTCGGAGGGCTGGCCGGTGAGCCTGGTGGCCAGCCCGGGCAGCACGAACTCGGCGTCCACGTGCATCCAGTCCTGCAGGAAGATGACGTGCTCGGGCAGGTCGTAGTCGTACAGCTCGGCGTGCGGCGGCTCGTACTCCTTGATGATGAGCGGGCCGGAGATGCCGTTCACCTTGTGCACGCCTGTGGAGCAGGGTGTCCGTTCACTCTGTCTCTCTCGCACAGAGGGCTGGAAGAGCGGTGGAGGCGGCTAAAATTCTAGACGCGTTTTGAGCTCCAGAGTCGCTAAACAGGGCTCGAACCGAACGTGTGACCCCACCGATGGATTGCTCTCCGAACGAGGAATCTATTGGTGGGGTCACACGCTCGGTTCGAGTCCTGTTCAGCGACTCTGGAGCTCAAAACGCGTCCAGAGTTTTGACCGCCGGTGCCGGTCTTCTGGCGAATACACTGTGCAGAGTCCGCGTGCTCCCTACCCGAGTGCGAGTGCCAGAAGTAGGTGCCGGCCGGCTCGGCCAGGAACTGGTATCGGAAGGTGGTGCCGAAGATGATGGGGCACTGGGTGACGTGCGACACGCCGTCGAACCAGGGCGACCAGGCCTGCGGCAGGCCGTGCCAGTGGATGGCCTCGGCGTGGCCCGGCAGCTCCACCGCCAGGTCCACGCGGATCACGTCGCCGCGGCACACCTGCGACAGCAGACGCTCTGTCACTCTGTCTCTCTCGCACTCACGGGGCGCACCGCAGGGCACCGCGCGAGTGCGAGAGAGACGGAGCCAACCACTCACGTGAATCCCCGGGCCGGGTAGCTGCCTGTTGACGGTGTAGACCGTCCTCTCGACGCCGTCAGCGAACACGCACTGCTCGCGGAAGCAGTCCTCCTCCACGCCTCGCGAGCAGTTGCCGCAAGCCCTGGGGCGAAGCAGAAGCAGGCGGAGCAGCGCATGAGCGAGTTGCCGCCCCTCGGCGGGTACTAACAGCAGACTGTTTCCGCGAGTCGTTTCCGTCGCTCTGTCTCTCTCGCACTCATGTGCCGTCCCGTGTAGGTGCGAGGGAGACAGAGCGACGAAAACGACTCTCGCGGACTGCTGTATGGCCGGGGGAGAGGGAAAAGACTCGTCGCCACCCCGCTTGAGAAGGTACTTCTTACCCCGTCAGCACGGAGTAGATCTCCTCGGTGAAGACGTAATAGCAGAGCCGCGGCTCGGGGTCCTCGGTGCAGTCCCGGTAGCACGGCCCTGGAGCAGCGAACACCAAGACGCCCTTTAGTTCTCCGCCCTTCAGCCCTCTCGGCAGTCTCGGCCCTGCCTGCCCTCTTCCAGAACTTCCTCCGGCGCGGAGGGAGAGCGAGTGCTTTGGAGCTTACCCAGGTCGGTCCTCCACTTCTGGGCCTGGGCGTGCTGCAGCACGAGGGCGAAGAGCGCCAGCAGCGTGGCGAAGGTGGCGGCGAAGGCCATGCTGTACAGCGGGCTCTACCGAGGTCTGCCGAGGTGCACCCGCAGCAGCGTGCCTGCGAGTGTCTCGGTCAGCGTGTCTCTGAGTCCTCTGAGTCTCTAGAGCGACACCGACACCAACGTGATGGTAAAAGGGTTCAGTTTGTTGTTCGGCTAGGCAGCCCACGCACAGCATAGGCTGATTCCGAGACTCGCTTTCGCCGCTCTGTCTCTCTCGCACCTACACGGGGCGCCCCATGAGTGCGAGAGAGACAGAGCGACGACTCTCGGAATCAGTCTGCTGGCTTGGCGGCTTGGCCAGATTCGGCACGTCGCCGCATTTTCCTCGGTGTCGAGCTCCTCTTCCTATCGTGGGCCCGTGGCCGCACCGCTCGGTTCCACGTTAAAATGACTTCATTCCCGACATGTTTGCGACGGGTTTTCAAAATACGTACGTGCTTTCTCCTGGGGCGTACGGCTCGGACGGAATTCCTACAGGGAAGGGAAAGGGAAAGGGGGAAGGCCCACCGTTCAAACTTCGCGCTGGAGAAAATGACGAAACGATCTATCGAAATGGAGGGAGACACTTCGATTCGAGTTCGATGATGGCGGCGGCAGCGCCAGCTGACTGACAGCGACAGACAACCGGCCAATGTTGTTTTCGTCTGGATCGCCTGTTTGACTTTGAACCCTGCACTTGTCGTGTTAAAATCCGCACTCAACGGTCTGTTCGTCCACGCGTCGGTCATCTAGACCTACACTTTGATTCGGCGGGTTGTTGTAACCTCCTCTGAGAACTATTGCAGGAAACTTGATCCCAGCACCCATTCAAAAATGTAATTTGTGCCTCAAGATCAGCTTCTTTCAAGTCAAAGTGGACATATTTTATTACATCATGTTTAATGCTTGTTACAGGACACTTGCCGGCAGAACTTTGTTCATTACTGGGGCTACTAGAGGGATTGGCAAAGCCATCGGTCTGCGTGCTGCCAAGGACGGTGCAAATGTTGTTATTGCTGCGAAATCTGCTAAACCTCATCCCAAGCTTCCGGGCACTATCTACACGGCAGCCGAAGAGAGTAAGTTCTGAATGTATCTATTCGTTTCATATGTCGAAGAGAGCACCACAGTCTAATGCACAACTTAATCCATTTTACAGTTGAGGCTGCCGGTGGCAAGTGCCTCCCTTGCGTTGTCGATGTACGAGAAGAGCAGCAGGTGCAAGATGCGGTTAACGCAGCTGTCAAGCAATTTGGCGGTATCGACATTGTAGTGAACAACGCTAGTGCCATATCCCTCACAGACACTTTGGCAACAGACATGAAAAGATACGATTTGATGCAGAGTATAAACGCCAGGGGCACTTTCCTTGTGTAAGCACTGATACATATTCCAGACATGATTTTATTTTCATGCTCGGAATCGAGACTTATTCCTTACTTCTGCCTTGCAGGTCTAAACTCTGCTTGCCTCACCTCAAGAAGAGTCCCAACCCTCACATTCTTAATCTTAGTCCGCCTCTAAACATGTCAAAGCACTGGTTCCGTCCCCATGTTGCTTATACAATCGCAAAGTATGGCATGTCAATGTGCGCCCTTGGCATGGCTGAAGAGTTTGCCCCTGATGGAATTGCTGTCAACACCCTTTGGCCAAAGACAGGTTTGTACAAAATTTCTACCTTCAAGCTGAAATTTTCACAGATTTCATGCAACAGGATTTTAATGAGGGATCTTTTTCTTCTAGTTATTTTTACCGCTGCCATTGAGATGCTCACTGGGTCCGAATCTGCTCGATTTGCTCGTAAACCTGACATTGTATCAGATGCCGCTTACTTCATTCTCACCAAGCCCTCTCGGTCCTGCACTGGCAATTTCTTTGTCGATGAGGAGGTTGTCAAGGCAGAAGGCATCAAAGATCTGACCCATTACGCTTGTGACCCAAGTAAGTGGCTTCTTTCCATTCTCAGGTATCTCTCTTTCGTTCCTTTAAAATTCGATTGGATTCATGATTTTCTGGTATGTTGTAGGTAATGCACATGGGCTCATGCCGGACCCTTTCCTCGATGAGTTCCCTGTGGCTGATTCTGGTAGCCAAACAGTGGAGGAAGGAAATGCTGCCATCAACAAAGTATTTACAGCAATTCAGAACAATATCAGCCCTGCATATGTCCAAAATGTTCAATCTGTGTATTTGTTCAAAATTAAAGGTACAAAATTTTCCCCATTACTGGAAGTATTTTTGTCAGTTTACAGGCAGGTTCAGCAATGTAAAATGGTTCCCTATCTGGTTTCTTTTATCAGGTGTTGAAGACGGTCTGTGGTACCTGGATTTGAAGAATGGCAATGGGTCTTGTGGCAAAGGAAAACCAGAAGGCAAGGCAGACTGCACTATTTCTATGGATTACAAGAGTCTGCTTGATTTGGTGTCAGGTTGGTTCTCTCTTAAAATTTTCTTAACAGTTTTTAAATTTTACATTTGATAAACAGCAGGCATCTTAATTCCTGCTTCTTCTCTTTCTTTCTGTGAATAGGCAAATGGAAGCCATCTGCAGCTTTCATGACAGGAAAAGTTGCTGGGGATCTGCAAGCTGCGATGAAGCTGGAAAAATTTGTTGAATCATTGAAGAACTGAAGATTTTTTTATTTGCTCATTGTTTTAAGGAAAAAAAGAGGCTATCAAAACTGATAGACTACTCTCTTGCCAAATAGACAAAACAAATGTGTGTATAAAGTCATTCATTTTTTTTTTTGTGTACTGAAATGGCTCAACTATCTGTGATCATTTCTATACTGTTTTTGATATCTGAGCCTTTAAAGTGCTACCCTATTTTTTAGTTTCTTTACTTACAATTTTTTTCCTATTACAATACATTTTAAATAATTGAGCATCTTGCTTCGTTTTATGAACTGTATACATATCAGAGCAGTATTTTTATCTAGTATTTTTGCTATGATTGTTCTTTTATGACCAGATTTTATCCTTGTGTAGGTCTACCCCTTGCATGTTATACTGTGCCCCTAATTTTGTACATCACGCTTCTGTAATCAGGACAATAAATTTGTTTTTATTTTGATGTTAACATTTTTCTGTTTTTATTTGACCTTGACAGGATTCTTGGTACAAGGTTACACAGAGGAAATAAAATAAATCAAAAAATCAATTGTACATGCCTGATTGTTTTTGGGCCATTTTATTTGATGTCAAACAAGACTTGGGTTACACTGCTAGCTGAGAACTGCATACACGATACACGCGCCCGTTTGAGTGACAGAACGAGGAATCCATTGGTGGGCTCACATGCTCGGCTCGAGTCCCGTTTGGCGACTCTGGAGCTCAAAACGCGTCTAGAATTTTGTCCGCCTCCTGGCCCACTGTATGCCCGTCCCTGACCCATCCAACCACGAATCTCAGAGAGTGACAGGGAGGGAGCGTGCGTCAACAACAACACTGCGGCCTAGGCCTAGGAGGTGGTGACCTCTGCCGGACTTTGGCCGGGCAGGTCATTCGGTCGCCGTACACGCGCTCTCCAGCGCCACTATCGGAATATCGGAGCACTTGACCGCCGCCGCAACCCGCGCCCAAGCTTGGCGCCGACAGCAAGGAATCTTCCCAGAACCGGCAATGTGTAGCGCGGACAAGCAAGTTTACGCGGCGTGGCCGGGCGTGGCGGCTTGGCGGCTTGGCGTGGCGGCGGGAGGTTGCCAGCAAGGTGGTCCCCCGCACCTTACCCTTGAGGCGATTTGGGCTCTCGGTGCGGCGCACGTGCCGTCCTGGCGGCTAGAGGCCTGCTTGGGGCCAGGCCGGGGCGGGCCGGGGCCGGGGGCGGGGCGGGGCGGGGGTGGGTCCGTGGCGGGAGAGGTGGGCAGCGGGGGGTTCGACATCTCCATAAGTAGGGCGATGATCCACGGACAAGGGGACACGCGGCGGGCGCGACATACACACACGAACACTCACAGACACCCACTCACACACACACTCGCACACATGTCATGATGCCGGCGGTGGCGGTGAAGCCAGTTTGTTTGCTATCTGTTTGGCCAGTCACTTGGTCCGCCTCGCACCGACCGGTCTCTCACTCGCGAGAACGACTCGCGGCCCGCAGCGCCACCACGACGGCCACCACGACGACGTGCTCCAGCAGGACTCCGCGCCGCCGTCCCCGCGCTCCCCGCCGAGGCCCTGCTGCTGCTGCCCTTGCTGTCCACCGCGAGGCGCCGCCCCAGGCCCTGAAGGCCCTCGCCCTGAACACCCTCGCCCTGCTGCCCAGGGCCAAAGTGGACCCGCGGCTCCCGGCGGCCCCGAGCACGGCGACGACGACGCTGGCGGTCGTCACCGAGATCACGCCCTTCTTGAAGATGCTGGCACTGGCTGCCTGCGTCAGCCGGGACAGATAACATTTGCTCAGGTAAGAGCAGCTTCCAGGTGTCTCCAGCGCGTGATACCTTCAAACCTAAACCATGAAAAGATTTACATGAGGACCCTTTAAGGTAGCAGCTAGTTTCCCTCAAAGTCGCTTTTCTTGAAATGAAATTTTATCTGAAAAGCCGGTTGGGTTGGGGCATGGTCCAGGCACATGCTCGAAAGACGGATAATAATAAACAGCCGGCCAGATAGCCGGCCAGATTTGGCAAGCGGCCAGCAGTTAGGCCTATCACTCCGTTTTCCTTTACGTAACACGGTCTCCACAATCCTCGGCTTGACGGACGAAAGAGCGTGCCTTCTCTCTCTCCCTCTCACGCACTCACGCGTTGGGCCTACACTAGCGAGCTCCCTGAATACACACCAATGGCGGAATCCATTTCGATCAACAGTGTAGTGTCCGTGTCAACAACCCGGGCCTTTTCACACGTGGTGCGAGCGAGACGGCGCGCGTTGCGAGAAGAACCTCAAATATGCGGCGACCGGCCATTGTTTGGGGCCTCCAGATATTGCATTACGGTGTCGGGCTGAGATATGCCGCTGAATATAGAGGGCGGACAAACAGACAGACAGGCAGACGGACGGACAGACTGACAGACAGCGTAGAGCGCCTGCGGGAAGGCGACCGCACCGGCACAGGCGTCGAATGGGTTGCCTACACTGTGGGGCGCGGTCAGCTGCGGCGGCGGCGGGCGTCGCGGCGCGGTGTCAAGCGTAGACGACGCCCGCCTCTCCGGACGCCGGCCGCGGCGGATGGCTGGACAGCCCGGTTTCGGCGGACGGACAGACAGGCGGACAGACAGACGGTGCTGAGTCGGTGGGGCAGATGTGCAGTGCAGCATGTGGCCCGTGCGAAGTGCGAGTCTAGCCGTGGTGCCGGCAGCAGCCTGCAGCGAGTCCATCGTGGTCCACCAACCACCATCACCACCACCATGGCCACCATGGCCAGGCGGGCGCAGCCTGGCTAGCGCGGCCAGCTCGGCCAGCGGGTGAGGAATCCAACTTTGGCGTCGCACCCACCTCTCGTCTGCCGTCTCGCTCGCCTGCATGACAGTGAAGCAGTCAAAGGCTTGCGACAGTGTTCCATCAGCTAGGAACGACCGACCGTTGACACTGTTGGACGGGGAAACGAACTATCGCGGCGGCCCGCTCTGTCCATTTTAAATCAAAGCCCCTGCTCGTCGGAATGGGTCGTTTGAAGGTCCCTCTTGGGGATAACCGTTTTCCTGGTTTGCAAATCTACCCGATTCGGCGGGGTTGAATCGCGGCCCCGACCGATCCCTCTTGTCTTTTCCTGGAGCTAATGCATTTCCTTCCTCTGCTCTCCCCACAGGCGCGAGCGGGTCTGCCTTTAGCCCGCGTCGCGGTTCCATTCATCAACTGTCCGGCTTGCTGTCCGGCTTGCTGTCCGGCTTGCTGTCCGGCTCGCTGTCCGGCTTGCTGTCCGGCTTGCTGTCCGGCTCGCTGTCCGGCTTGCTGTCCGGCTCGCTGTCCAGCTCGCTCTCCGGTTCACTGCCGAGTTTACTGCCCGGCTTGCTGTCCGGCTTGCTGTCCGGCTCGCTGTCCGGCTTGCTGTCCGGCTTGCTGTCCGGCTCGCTGTCCGGCTTGCTGTCCGGCTCGCTGTCCGGCTCGCTGTCGAGATGGCCGGCCTGAGGGACGCGCAGCTGGAGACGCAGCTGGAGAGGCAGCCCCTGATGAGGCCCTTGGGGAGGGGGTCGGCGCCCGGCTCGGAGTGGACGCAGCACCTCGCCGCCATCCTGGGTAAGCACAAGCACGGCGTCGCCATGGCGTCGCCCAACACCACCTCGTCCTACGCGGTCTCGGACCGGCCAGCACGCTGTCGGATCTGCGTCAGCGCTTATGCAACGCACTTGGCCTCCCGACAAGGTCGCCGCCGGCAGCGCCGCGAGGCCCGGTTAGCCTAGCGGGGAGCGCGCTCGCGTCCGGCGCCGCGGGTCGCCGGTTCAAATCCCCGCGTTTCATCTCGGCCGACTGCGCCGTGGTCGGCGACTTCTCGTCACTCTGCCGAGGCGGCCGAGGCGGCCGGGCCGTCCGGGCCGTCCGGGGCGACACCGGCAAGAAAACAGTAATTGGTGCCGGGACAAAGGCGTCCCGGAGCACTGCGGGGCACCCTGACCTTCCCTCGGACTCGCCAATAAGGCGCAATTTGGAGTCGCGGCCCTCTGGCCCACTTCATCCCCCTCCCCTCCCCCGCTCCCCTTCCCCACCCCCTCCCCCCCGCCCCTTTCCAGTCATTTCACTAATTGCCCCATCCTTTGAAGTAAACTCGCTGCTGTCAGCTTATCCCCTTGTCCTTCGCGCGCGAAGAGCCGTGACGCGGCTCGGCACGGCGTGGCACCGCACGGCACGGCACGGCACGGCACGGCACGGCACGCCACGGCACGATCCGCCTTGACAGCGATGAGTTAGTTGTTGATTACTCCGGTACGTATCCCCTTTGAGTTTTAACTCACTTTATTGGCCGTTATTAGGCGACTCGCGCGCCAGCCCCTTGTGCTTCTTACAGTGGTGGTCCTTGTCCGCCCCCGCCGGCCCCCTCGGCCCCCTCCCCTCGCGGGTCGAATTTCCGACCTGGAAAGGCCTGGTCCCGCGCCGGTCAGTGGGCCAGTCTTCTGGCCCACTGTGCGCCGTTCAGTGGGCGCAGCGCGAGGCGCGAGTCCCGGCGTGTTCGCTGTTTCCGTCTTTTGAAAGCGCCTTTCGCGCGCCAGCCACGCCTTATTCGCACTCGACGCAAATGGGACTTGGCCCCCGTAGGGATAAGCAGCGGCCGCCGCCGTTAAAACCTTCCAGGGATCTCGGATTTCGGATCCGGCGCTCCGGCCGGCATCACGTGGGGCAGCGCAGCGAGCGCAGCCCGCGCAGCCCGCGCCACATCAAAAGCGAAACGCTTTCGGAATTCGCGCCCTTTCGAGGCGATCGACCCGTGAAGCTCGAAGCGCGCCGTTCGAGAGTTCAAGTGCAGCGGCATGCGAACCGCCCGGGGTGAACTACCACACGGACGCAAGGGTGCCGCCAGCAGATTCCGAAGAGCGCTCTCTGTCTCTCTCACAGTGTCGCGGCAAGTCGCGGCGGTGCGAGAGAGACGGATGAATGTGCCTCGTTGGCGCAGACTGATTGGCAATCACGGTGTCTCGTCCTCGCGGCAAGGGCCGCCGTTTATTCTCCGCACCCGCTCGCGGACGGCCCCCCGTCTCGCCTCCGATGCACGCCCGGGATGTAACCTAGGCCAACCTGAAGTTAGTCGCCCCTCCTCGTCGCCGGAGCACTGACCGCCCCAAAGCAACCCGACTTGGCGGCGGATCGACGCGGTTTAGTCCGGGCAGCTCCCCGCGCGGCCGAAAAACGCAAAACGCACGCGCAAAGTCGGGCGGACGACCGCAGCATACTGCTAGCACTACTTGGAGAGGGCGGTGCCCCCCCCCCCCCCCCCCCCGGGACGCGCGGCCCCAATGGCTGGGCCGGACCGACCGAACCAGCAGGCCGACGAGAGTCTCGCTCTGTCTCTCTCGCACTCACGCGGCGTCCCGTGTAGGTGCGAGAGAGACAGAGCGACGGGACGACCCTTCGGGATCGGGCGGCAGACCGAACGACCGCAGCCGCGGCATCACGCTAAATTGGCGCTGACCATACCGTCGCCGTCCCCATTCCCCCTCCCCCCTTCCTCCTCCCCCTCCTCCTTCCCCTCCGCCGCCCTACGCATAATTACTTGGGGCGATATTGGCAAGCGCCAAACCCCATCCGGCGGCTCAACTATCAGACTCCCCCTTACATGGCTGCGGCCGGCGCGGCGCCCCCGTCGAAGCCCAGGCCAGCCAGTCCAGGCTGCTGCATCTTAGCCGTGCAGACTGATTCCAAGAATCGTTTTCGTCGCTCCCTCTCTACCTCCCTCCCTCCCTCTCTCTCTCCCTCTCTCTCTCCCTCCGTCTCCCTCCCTGTCCCTGTCCCTCACTCTCACTTTCACTTTCACTCTCACTTTCACTCTCACTTTCACTCGCATTCTCACTCACCATCACTCACCCTTACCCTCCCCTCACACCCACCCTCACCCCAACCTGACCCCCATCCTCACCCCAACCTGACCCCCACCCTCACCCCCACCCTCACCTCTACAGGACGTCGCATGAGTGCGAGAGAGACAGAGCGGCGAAGACGGCTCCGAATCAGTCTGCTGGATAGAAGTCGGACGCGGTGCAGTGGCACACTGCAACCTCGCGGCGCGGCGATGCTTCCCGCGGCTTCCCTCGTTTTGGTGCCGTCCTTCCTGTTTTTCGGACCCTGTTTTTTCTTCTTCTCGCGTGCGTCGACGGGCGAGCGCGATTGCGCGCGCGGCCCGGGAGGTTTAATGGCTTTTTGAAATCGACACGTGCAACTGAAGGGCTGACAACCGGGGGGGCCACGCCCCGCCGCTTGAATGCCAGAGAGAGAGAGAGAGAGAGAGAGAGAGAGAGAGAGAGAGAGAGAGAGAGAGAGAGAGAGAGAGAGAGAGAGAGAGAGAGAGAGAGAGAGAGAGAGAGAGAGAGAGAGAGAGAGAGAGCAGCAAACAAAACAACAAAAAAGGGGTCACGTTTTTCGCTCCTTTCCTCTCCAGGCACGCTGCTGTCCGTGTCGGCCGGCACGGTGCTGGGCTGGACGTCGCCCGCGCTGCCGCTGCTGGGGCTGCCGGAGGAGCAGCAGGCGTGGGTCGGCTCGCTGGCGCCGCTGGGCGCACTGCTGGGCGCCCTGCCGGCCGGGCTGCTGGCGGAGCGCGTGGGTCGCCGTCGCCTCCTCATCGGCCTCGGCCTGCCCTACCTCGCCGGCTTCCTCATGCTGGCCTTCGCCGACGCCAGCACCGTAAGTACTCGACCTGGGGGTAGAAGAGCGGTGAAGCCGGTCAAAGTCGCGGACGCGTTTTGGCCTCCAGAGTCGTTGAATGGGGCTCGAGCCGAACGCGTGACCCCACCAATGGTGGCCCCCTGTGGCCCACTGTGCACTCGCGGGGGCTGCCTGGGGGCTGCCAGGGCGGTTTAGACTGACACGCATGCATGCAGACAGACAGACAGACAGACAGACAGACAGACAGACACACGGACAGAGAGACACACACACACGCATGCACGCACGCGCGGCGACCACGGACAGCGAGAGGCACCCGTTTGAGCGCGGCCGTGGTGGCGCGACCCGGTCGGCCCGGTCAGCCCGGCCGCAGAGACGGGTCATGCTTTATTCCCACAAACACGAATTCACAGTGGCCGCACAGCGCACAGCGCGTGGGGGAGGAGAGTGAGGCCGTATCACGCTAGCCAGTCTATCTAATCATGCATGGGTCCATTAACCCCAAATAACATAAAAGATAACGGAACCGGAATTGAACCCGCGGCGCTCGGTTCCAGGTGTGGCTGGTGTACGCGGGCCGCCTGACGTGCGGCGTGTCCATGGGCGCGAGCACACTGGTGCTGCCGCTGTACTGCGACGAGGTGGCCGAGGACCGCATCCGCGGCGCGCTCGGCGTCTACCTGGACCTCAACATGACGGTCGGCATCCTGCTGGTGTACGTCCTCGGCGCCTACCTGTCCGTCATGTGGATGTCCCTGGCGTGCGCCGGCGTGCCGCTGCTGTTCCTCGTCACCTTCCCCTTCATGCCCGAGTCGCCGGTGCACCTGCTCGCCAAGGGCCGCCACAGGTGAGTCCCGGGGGTCTCGGGGGGTCTCGGAGCGCCCGCAGACGCCGGGGTAGGCCGCCCGCCCCACCGCGGTGCGTCAAGTTGCCTACCCTGCAGTCCGCAGGCGCTCGCGGTTAACTTTTCGAGAGTGACGAACTTGGATCGCTGTCGACCGGTTGCACGGCCCTCCTTCCTCGCTCTGTCTCTCTCGCTCCCTTACGGCACACTCTGCGAGTGCGAGAGAGACAGAGCGGCGGACGCGCGAGTGACGCGGCGAGACGAAACGTGACGACGGCGAGGGGAGCAGCCCGGCCCGCCTTCTCCCCCGAGGGCGGTTCTGCGAGATTGATTTCTCACATTGGCGCTTCCCCGCCCTTCTCAACCTCTCCGGTTTCGACATGCGAGTCGACCGCAGGGAGCGGGGGAGGGGGGAGGGGGAGGGGGAGGGGGTAGGGGGGGGGGGGTAGGGTCAGTGACGAGGCGCCGGGGTCGTTCCGGGCCATGCCACGGCTGCTGATGCGAAGCAACGCAATTCCGACGGCCCGGTCCAGGCCCAGGCCCACGGCCCGCGCCTCTCCGGCCGGACAAGGGTCCGAGGGTTCGAGTCCCGGCCGTGTCGAGCAGCGCCGGGCCGACGCCGGCCTCCCTTTACAACCGCCACGGCCGCGGGATCCATTGCAAAGCGGTGCCGTTCGTCGCCGTCCTCTTTCATGGCCTGCTGGCGGTGCTGCCGTGGTGCTGCCCGCGCGCCCACCATTGCACCGTTATGAGGTGTGGTGGTGGGGGGGGCGCGGGAAATCCTGGGAAAAGCCCAGGGTCGCACTGCCGACGACGACGCTACCCGGCACCGCAGACGACCCCCGCGCCGTCAGGCCGTCACCGGCTGGAGATGATTGTCCTGCGCCAACACACGTGCACGCACACACACACACACGCACACACACACACACACTCTCATAAGGGCAATATGGGGCGAATTTGTTTTCGGAAGGCGGCCATCCTGATTGACTGGTGCGCCTCCACTGCTGCCCACAGGGAGGCGAGCGAGTCGCTGGCGTTCCTGCGGCCCAACAAGGACTTCGGCCCCGAGATGGCGGCCATGCAGAAGATGGTGGACGACGCGGCGGACCGGGACCGCAAGAAAAGCAAGGTAAACAGGGTAAACGCCGACCCTCTCGCCGAACCGCCATTCCCTCTTGGGTCGCTGTTGTCGGGACGTGTGGCGTGTGGGGTTCGATCCCCGGCGGGTGTAACCAGAGTTTATTTTTTTTCCAGGGCAACTTGAACGGCGCGCTCCAGCCCCGGGACCCGACCCCTCCGCGCGCCGTCACGGAGCTGTCGCGGCGCGGCAGCCAAGACGGCGAAGACCCGCCCGTGCCCGCCACCGCGCGCGCCGTGTGCCTCGTGCTGGGGCTGATGGGCGTGCAGCAGCTCTGCGGCATCAACGCCATCATCTTCTACACGGTGGACATCTTCGAAGGTGCGCGCCGAGGACTGTGGAGGCACTGTGGAGGCGGCCTAACTCCTAGACGCGTTTTGAGCTCCAGAGTCGCTAAATGGGACTCGAACGGAGCGTGTGACCCCACCAATGGATTCCTCGTGCGGAGAGCAAGCCATTGGTGGGGTCACACGCACGGTTCGAGGCCCATTTAGTGACTCTGGGTTTTGACCGCCTCCTCCGGTCTTCTGGCCCACTGGCACGGTTCTCGAAATGCAAGTTTGCCTCCCTGTCCGCAGCGGCCGGCAGCTCCCTGTCGCCCTGGGTGGCCACCATGATCGTGGGCGCCGTGCAGGTGGCGGCCTCCGTGGTGTCCTTCTTCGTGGTGGACCGCGCGGGCCGGCGGCCCCTGCTGGCCACGTCGTGCCTGTTCATGGCCCTGTCCCTGTCCGCGCTCGCCCTCTACTTCTACCTCCAGGTGAGGGCAACGCGAGGCCCCGCCTCGCAACGCGCCGTCGCGGTCAGTCCGACTGACTCAGTCGGCCAACTTTAAAACTTCCAGCGCGCGCGCTAACTTTCTCCCTCCCTCCTTTTCTCAGGTGGAGGGCGGGGCCTGGGGGGCGCTGCCGGTGGCCGCGCTCTCCGTGTACATCTTCTTCTACTCGTGGGGCTTCGGGCCGCTGCCCTGGTTCATGATGGCCGAGCTGCTCCCCGTGGACGCCAAGGACTGGGGCAGCGCGCTGGCCATCGCCACCAACTGGGCGCTCGTCTTCCTCGTCACCAACACGTTCCAGGGCTTCATCGAGGCGGCCGGCACCGTCACCACCTACGCCCTGTTCGCCGGCGTGTGCCTCGCCGGGCTCACCTTCGTCGGGCTGTGCGTCCCCGAGACCAAGGGCCGCTCCCAGGAGGACATCCAGACCATGGTGCGCGAGGGCAGAGTCTCCTAGAGTCTACCCCCGCAACTTGCTCGCTCTCTCAATTCGGGAAGGAAAAGCCTGATTTCCAGGCAGCAAATAGTCAACATTCGTTCCGACGTATTTTTATTTATCACAACCTGATGTTTACAAGCGTTACAGTGTGCGCAACGGGGCGCACCGTTCCATTTCGCATCCTTATGTTGTCGTTTTTGGCGACCCTTATTCGTAACGTATCAGGGAATTTTTCTACGGAGACACATAGAAAACACAGAACCATTATAGTATATGTACGAAAATTGGTTAATTCTAAGACACACAGAATGTCTTGTGAACAAGATCAATCCAACATTCATAAATTTAGTACAACAGAAAAAAATGAATAAATAAATTTTTCGCGGATTTCGGTTGGAAAGAAGAGAAACGTCTGTCTCTGACAGTGAATAAATTACAGCTTTGGTGTTAGGACCAATGAAACAGACGAATATCTACAGAAATTAAATATAAGTCAATGAAGACCAGCGAAGGTATCGGTTTATGTACAACTCACCTTATAAGATAACTGTATGTACAACTGAGGTGGTTTTTTTTAATAAAGTAGTTTTTTTAATTAACAAAGTTGTTTTTCTTTTATTTACACTAAAACTCGCTCCAGCGTCTTCCTCGACTCTGGCGTCCTTTCTTTTATCCCTGGAACTCTTTTTTAACGAGCTCCTTCCTCCGAACCCCAATTAGAACATCCCAATTAGTGAATGAACAGCGGCAAAAATCATTGAGTCATTGACGAGAGAACCGTTTAGCTGCAGCACGGGGCGGGCGACGGCAAACAGGGTGCTTTGGTCCGCATCAAAATTAAAGCCCAAAGGCCGAACTTTTCTATCCAGCTATAAAACAGAGGAAATTCTTGGCCGTCGGGGGCAAAGCGAATGACCCGAATCAACGAGCGGGGCGCACAGTGGGCCAGAAGACCGGTGGGGGCGGCCAAAATTCTAGACGCGTTTTGAGTTCCAGAGTCGCTAAACAGGACTCGAATCGAGCGTGTGACCCCACCAATGGATTCCTCGTTCGGAGAGCAATCCAATGGTGGGGTCACACGTTCGGTTCGAGTCCCATTCAGCGACGCTGGAGCTCAAAATGCGTCTGGAATTTAGGCCGCCTCCACCGGTCTCCTGGCCCACTGTTAAGTGGCGACAGGTCATCTCTTCCGTCGCGGACAGCAAATGGTTTGAGGACATTCACGTCCAGTCGGGAGCGAAAGTGGCGGACGCTATGAATTATGCAGCCGAGTACGCTAGGAAATGTGATATGAAGTAGGTCGGCTGTCTAAACACCTCAAATACTTTTTGTCAACTTTTTCTTAACTCTTAACCTAAAGATTAGCACTATTAAAACACCAAGTGCGTCTCGACTGATACTTATTTACATCTTAAACACTCTCGATCTTAAGCTTGGAACTAACGGACTGAAAGATTTATAATTAATCGATTATTAGTAGCACGAACATTAGCAAAGAGAAACATATATGAATATTTCAAGTTATATCTGCCTGCAGTCTAAGTGATCAATAATAATAAAATATTCGTACCAAACACAAACGCATAATGATATTTTTTGTAAACGCTGGACCATGCCTCGGGGAATACATCTCAGCTCCACAAGGGCACAGGCTCAGAGTCATTAGTATTTGTGAATGGAAAAAACGTTTATGTTCAACAAAAAAGAAAGAAAGCAAGAAGGGCTGGCTGTCGAAATCCTCACTGGTTCCGTTTCGACATCGGAAAGACTGTCTCACTTGTGAGCAAACTGTCCCCAGAATCTTGTCCTTGCCTTCCCTTTAGCACTGGTTTGCACTCCCAGTCAGGAGACAGTCGGACATACTTATTCTAGAAACAAGAGGCGTCCATGACCAGAGGACCTTAGAAAAATAATTTTTGAGCGTAGTATCAATCTTACAAAGTAGGCCTTGCCGGGAACGGAAAAGCGCGGGAAAATGATAAACAGTGAACGAACGCTGGCCGGTGAGATTCATTTGTTTTTTTTTTTCCAATGTACAAAGCCAAGCAAACCTACGCAACAAGGTCTTGTTTTCATCACAGTCATGCTACTCCGCCGACACGACGATACACTCGATAGGGAAAGGGCGGGGCCTCGTCACTTCGTCGGCCGACCGACGAGCCGCGGCCGAAGACGGCGACGCGGTTCGGGACGTCGTCGGGGACGTCGTCGGGGACGTCGTCGGGGACGTCTTCGGGGACGAGGAGGCCGCGCGGCAGGAGGGCGTTCGAGGAGTCAGTCCTGGAGGGCGGTGACTATGGCGCGCTCACTCCGGGCCTCCTCCAAGACCCTCCCGAGTTTCCAGTTTCGGTCGTGGGCCTGAGGGGCCCGCCGTGGACCTCTTGGCTGGCCGGCGGCGCGGGGCGGCGCGGGGCCTGGCGGGGCGCGCAGGGACGTGGCCCCCGTGGGACGCGGGGCTGGCGGCGGCCGTTTGGGAGACGACGCTGAGCGTTCAGCCCAGGGCCAAGCCGGCCAGGCGAGCCCCCGCCACCAGCACCAGCACGGTCAACCACAGCGGCTGGGCGGCGAGGCGAACTCCTCCGGTCTGCATCGCCGCGGGGTTTTCACCTGTAACACAAGCAGCACGGCGTAAATGTCAACACATGTTTCCGAAGTTTTAATAGAGTGGGAACTCCTAGACCCACTAGTGAAACGACGACATGGTTGGTAACAAACTAGTTACTACGCTAACCTAGGTCGCCACCGCGAGCGGGCGGCGGCTCGGCGCGCGCAGCGCAATGTCGCGGCGACTAGCGGAACCTCGTCCGCGCGCGAGGCCAGTTTGAGCGGTGACAAGTGTCAGAAGTCATCAGGGAGTGCTCCGGCACAACTTACTTCAGTTTGGACCATCTTTAGTCACTGCCCAGAACGACCGAAAACGCAAGATTTAAGTCTAAGCTGCGCATATATTGAAATGGGTTGTCTGAAAGGATTGCCTGAGCCGACGCGTTGCTTTGCGAGAGCCTAGCGACAGACAGTGTGTGTGCTCCGTAGGGTAAACTGTACACACGCCTCTCCGTGTGTGTATTTGAGTTGCGATAACATGAGTCCGCATCAAGCCGGGGGTAATATTACATATCATCCCGTCACGCGACATGAGCAGCGGGGATATCACTATGAAGGACCACACGGCTCGGCCGCTTTAAGCCATCAGACGTGCACTTGTACAGTGCCACACTTAAAGTGCGTTTCTCGAGTGTACAGCGGGCCAACCGATAGAGCGGTAAAAAGCCTGGACGCGTTTTGAGCTCCAGAGTCGCTAAATGGGACTCGAACCGAACGTGTGACCCCACCAATGGATTGCTCTCCGAACGAGGAATCGATTGGTGGCGTCACACGTTCACTTCGAGTTCCGTTTAGCGACTCTGGAGCTCAAAACGCGTCTGGAATTTTAACCGCCGGCGCCGGTCTTCTGGCCCACTGTGCAGTGTGTTGCCTTGCAGTGTGCCTCTGTGTCCCTGTGCACATGCTGCCCCGCCCGTGCAGACGGCCCGGCCGATTCGGAACATCGCTTCGTCCCCCTCGCACCTCTACGGCACGCCCCATGAGTGCGAGAGAGACGACACTCTGTGTTCGGAAGCGGCCTGTAGGCCGTCCCCTGCACTGGACAAGGCTGCGAACCGGATCATTATTGGAGGAGCAAGGCCTGCATGTCATGCTACCGGCAGAGGGAGGGATTTGGGAAGGGGGGGGGGCTACCCCGCCCCCTGAGAGTGATTCATGGGAACATGAGGTGATCCATGGTGTTCGACGGCACGGCACGCCACGCCACGACCCCCGAGGGCGACGCCGCGGCTCCGGTGACGCCGACTCCGGCCACGGCGTGCTGTCAAGTGGCACTGGAGCGCTGTTGGAGCCCAGCCTAGCCCACCCCAGCCCGGCCCGGACCACAGACCCCCTTCCAGTGTTGCCTCCAGCCTGCGGACCGATGCCGAGAGTCGTCGCTCTGTCTCTCTCGCACTCATGGGGCGCCCCGTGCAGGTGCGAGAGAGACAGAGCGACGAGCCCGGAATCAGTGTGCCGGGCAGTGTGCCGCGCAGGGACTCGCCCCGTGTTTGCACGCGGCTAAGTGCATCTCCCTCAACGCCGCCGACGCCGGAGCAGCCAATATGTGACGAAAAAAAAAATCGGGATGGAGGTGACGGCAAATATTGGCATATGAAATGGCGACGTGTTGTCAAACGACGCCTGCGGACTGCGGGGCGCTGCAGAGAGACTCGGATTGAAAACAGCCATTCCCGCTTCCGAGGTTCCTTCCGATTCTATTAGGTGTCGCGTCGCCGCGTCGCGTGGGGCCCGGATCTGGCCCGGATCCGGCCTGGAGGTCTGGAGGTGCGATAGCATTTGTTCCCCCACGCCGCTACTGCCGCTACCCTACACTGCCTCGGGCCCCGGGCGCGTTGCGCGGCGTTGCGGGTCTCGGGAGGAGGTGTTCGAGTTGGCCGCCAACTTGCCGATGGAGCGAGGGGGGCTCTGCTCTGCTCTCTCTCTCTCTCTCTCTCTCTCTCTCTCTCTCTCTCTCTCTCTCTCTCTCTCTCTCTCTCTCTCTCTCTCTCTCTTTCTCTCTCTTTCTCTCTCTCTCTCGACCGTGCACGGGGAAGCCGTCGAGTGCGAGAGAGACAGCGCGACAGGGCTCTGCTGGCAACCCCAATCCAGGGTCCCTTCACTCGGCTCTGGACGAAGGGACGCCAAGTAGAGGTTCGAAACTCTACCCTGCGGACCGATTCCGAGAGTCGTCGCTCTGTCTCTCTCGCACTCACGGGGCGTCCCGTACAGGTGCGAGAGAGACGGCTCTCGGAATCAGTCTGCTGCGCGGTCCTGCATCTTCGCACGCGCCCCGCCCCTCGCCCCCTGTGTTGGTCTACCGCACCCCTGTCCCCGGCCCACCCTGGCCCGGTGCGGCCCGGTGGGAAAGAGACACACTTAAAGCAAACTTGGGTGTCTCTTTAGGCCGGGCTCCAAGTTCGTGTTCCGCTTACTGCGCCAACCCCCCCCCCCCCCCCCCCCCCCCCTCCTCGCCCTTTTTTGCGCCTGATATGAATGGTATCTGCGTCACCAGCCTTTTCGGGGTACCGCCTGGGACTCCCTGGCCGCTGGCAGTGTTTTGTTGTTGCGCCAACTTGCGCCAACTTTGGAATAAATTCAAGATTGATTGCGCCTGGAGCAGGCGAAATAAAGTTTGCCCGCGGGGACACGATCGTTCGCGGCGAGGCGGAGCAAAGGCGAAGGGCAAAGCTTCCGAATTTAGGACGCCGCCGATATTGAAACCGGCAACAAGACAGGGCGAGACAAGGCCCACAGGGCGAGGCGGGGCTCAAAAAGTCGTTGGCCGCGCCGGCAGCCGGCAGGAGTCGAACCCGGGCCCGTCTAAATGGAGCTGGAACAGAACACGAGGGCCGCGTCGGGTCAGATTCCCCTCAGAGCGAGGAAATACACACACGTGTGGTGCTCGATTCAAGTGGTGCTTTTCAGGGCCCGGGGCTCAAAACGCGTCCGAAGTTCCGCTCGCCCGACCTGGCCCGCCCCGCCCCGCCGCCCCGCCCCGCCCCCGGCCACCTTTCGGCGTCCTAATTGAGAATAGTGAGACGGGCCGGCAGAACGGATGGCGGGCCAAAGGGCCGGCCGGCCAGCGCCGACCTATTTTAATTGAGCCCGACTTGGGCCAATAACAGCCAATACTGCCCTTGTACTCCCCGGGGGGCTAGCCAGGCCAGCCCGACCAGCCTGCCTCCACCGGCCAGGAGGGATGCGGAGGGGGGGGGGGATTCTGACCCGCTCAAGTACACGCTCATTGTTACTGAATTTCAGTGCGATTTACCGCGCCGCGAGTGCGAGAGAGACGCAGCGACGACAGTGACGTGCGGGAGCGGCGGTTCGCAGTGCACCGCGGAGCACGCCATGCCCCTCCCCGCCGCGGCGTGACGTGTACGAGTGGGCCACTGTCAGTCCGACGCTGGCGGCCGATGTACCACGGCCACCACGGCCACCACGCCGGCGCTCCGTCTTCCTCATCGCCAAATGCTTTTTTGATGGTCATTCCGTGGTCGGCGCGGCGCGCGCGCGTCCCAGGTCCCCCTTTTCGACATAGCTCACGCACCCTCCCCCCCTCCGTGCCGCACCCCGCCCCACCCCGCGCGCATTGTGTCATTGTACGCGGGACAAAGCGGGCCGCCCCCCGTGCCTAATAGTCCGGGGTGAAAGGCGGCCCCGCCCCGCCCCGCCCCGCCACGCCGAATCAGCCTCTGGCGTGTGTTCATGTACTCAGGTTTCGGGCGACGCCGCCACCGCGCCACCGCCACCACGACGGCGTTCGCGCTTGGCGCTCCGCACCGCATGCCCGGCAGCCATCCGCGGTTTGGATTCGGTCTCGACCCAAACAACGCGAGCGGCGCCAAGGACACGTTGATTGCTGTGAAGAGCGGCTAGTGCATGCGACGCGCGTGCGAGCGTGCACAGTGTGCAAGTTAGCTAGAGTGTGCACGTCGTGCAGGCGGTGTTCACCAGAGGCGGGCGGCCGGGCGGCCAGGCAGCCAGACACAGGCGCCTCTCTGAAAGGCGCTCATTCATTCATATTTCCGCGCTCGCCGGTCTCTCTTTCCTGGACGGGGTGGGGCGGGGCGGGGCGGGGCGCAGCGGGGCGTGGTGGAGCTAATGCCTTCAACAGATCAAAGTCCATCCCAGCAAGTTTGCTCATTCGTTGGCTGGCAAGGTCCGCTCGTCGGACCGGGGCGGGGCGGGGCGGGTGTTCGGGGCGTCGGCGTGGGGGTAAGCCAGTTAGTGGGCCGAGAGTGTCACGGGGTGCGGGGCAGTGCGGGGCAGTGCGGGGCAGTGCGGGGCAGTGCGGGGCAGTGCGGGGCCGGGGCGCCGCGTGGTCAGGGTGGTGGGGCGGGTCGCGGTCCGGGAGGGGCGCGGTGGCGGAGGCTGGGCTGGACTGGGCCTGTCATTTGGAGTCTAATGAGAGGGCCGTTCGAAACGCCCCCCCCCCCCCCCCCGCCACGCCCCGCCACGCCGCGGTTCGGACCTTCTTCCACCACAATGACGTTGCAGAGCGCGAGTTAGGCCGAGGCAAAAAGGACGGCAACAACAGCAAAAAGGCCAACAAAGAGAGGACCGTCGTCCTTTTGATTAAGCACGCGCTCATGATTGGGAATCCAACCAGCAAATTAGCCATGGCCCGATCCGCTTGCTACCCGTGAGGAAAACGCACCAGCAGCGCCGGCAGCGCCAGCGGGGACCCAGAGGGGCAGCCTGCGGTCAGGGCGGCCCGGTCGGGCCAGGCCCAGGGCGGCGAGGCGGCCAGAGGAAGTTAGAGGAGGAACCCGTGCGGCTGACTTCCCTGGACACACTTTCTCTCTCTCTCTCTCTCTCTCTCTCTCTCTCTCTCTCTCTCTCTCTCTCTCTCTCTCTCTCTCTCTCTCTCTCTCTCTCTCTCTCTCTCCCTCTCTCCCTCACACACGCTTCCCGACTTGAGCCAATCACAGCCCGTCGTCGGGCCAGGCGGAAAGCGGCGGTAAGTCGGTCCGCAAATATCAGACCCAGTTTGCGCGCCTGCCCGACCACGCCTCCGCGGCGTGAAACACTCTGTCTCTCTCGCACTCGGGCGGCGCTGGCGGGCGCTGGCGGGAGGCGAGAGCGAGACAGACAGCAAGCAGACAAGCTTGTCTCCATGCAGAAAGAAAAAAAAAGCTCCGCTCGGAATCGAGGCAGCGGCGCGTGGCGCACTTTGAAGGGCCGCCGAGCGGTTTTAAGAGAGTCGTCTCGTCGCTCTGTCTCTGTCGCACTCCTTTGGAACCTCGTGAGTGTGCGAGAGAGACAGAGCATCTTTTGCGGAAAGGCAGCGCGCCCAGGGTTCAAAGTTCAATCCTTCCACCCGCGGCCATTTTCTCCGCCTTTTCCCCTGACAAAGTCCCGTGAAAATGCCGAGGCTGACGTTCGTTGTCGTCTTGGCAGTGTGCTGAGCTGCACCGTGCAAGAGAGAGAGGGGGCAAACTGTTCGCAGTTTGAATCAAACAGCGCCTTGGCCGCGACGTGCCTCCAGGAGCCTAAACTGTGTGCCGCCGATGTCCTGCTCGGAGGCCAAACTAGACCGGGCTGCCCTGCAGTTTGCGCTGTCTCTCTCGCACCCCCACGGAACGCCCCGCGAGTGCGAGAGAGACAGAGCGAGGGGCCGCCGTTTCGGAAGCGAGCTGTCGGGAATCGGTTGACCATTAGGGGCAGCTGCGTCGTTTGGACGCGGGGCGCGCACCCAGTGCAGGTACCACACCGGCCGGCTGGACCGAGAGAGAGAGAGAGAGAGAGAGAGAGAGAGAGAGAGAGAGAGAGAGAGAGAGAGAGATAGAGAGAGAGAGAGCGCTGCGCGAGATTAGAAACACGACAAGGACGCACTTTCCCCGCACGCTCTGTGGGCCAAGGCCTTGCACCAGACCACGCCGCCTCGCAGCTTCCATTCCCCTGACGTGTGGACGTGGTGCAAGGTGGGCTAGACGCGGGGAGAGCACTTATCGGTGCAGCAAAAGCTCAGCAAAGAGAGGAACCTGATATGCGCCTACCACACACCATCAAGTAAATTAAGACAACAAAAAAAAAAAAAAAAAAAGATTAGGTTTTTAAAAAAATCGAGGCTGGGCGGGAGTTGTTTATTTCTCCTACCTAAATGTTCGCCTACCTGTCTATTTCGCCTACCTATATTTCGCCTTCCTAATAAAAATATTCAATAAAAATATTCAATAAAATATTGCCTTTTTTCGCCTACCTATAGTACGCCTACCTAATAAAAAAATTAAATAAAAATATTCAACAAAAAAAACGAAAAAATCGGCGGCAAAAAGTGGCAATACGAAAGTCTCAAGGAGACCCGCCGATCAGCTTCGGTGTTCTTATGGGAACCGGGCCTTCATCCGACGCTCCCTGCCGCGCAATTCGACAGATTAGTGGGTTCGTATTGGGCTGGCCCACCCGAAGTGCGCGCGGTTTCTGTGGTACAGTGAGAGTCCAGATTCAGAGGCCTTACCTCAGAGGGGTCACATTGGGTATTTGAACCCGCGACCCCGAGTGCCGAGTCTAGTCAACTCCTCTACCCTGACCGCTCAGCCACCGAACCAGCTTGTCAGCGGCGATGTCGCAACTCCTCTTGAGCTGCCGTTCGAGAAATCTGGTCCCGAAAAAATGGTAATTGGAGCGGTCTCGAACCCGGGACCTGCCGCTTCCCACATCATGCTCTTAACCACTGAGCCACCGGGACACCATGGCACCCGCCCTGCCTGCGCTGGTACCCAATCTTCTCTGGATGTACCTCCCCAAGCAATTGGTCGCCGAAAAAATTGTGTATACTACCGGTCCCGAACCCGGGACCTCCCGCTTGCCGCGACATGCTCTTAACCACTGAGCCACCGGGACACCATGGCACCCGCCCTGCCTGCGCTGGTACCCAATCTTCTCTGGATGTACCTCCCCAAGCAATTGGTCGCCGAAAAAATTGTGTATACTACCGGTCCCGAACCCGGGACCTCCCGCTTGCCGCGACATGCTCTTAACCACTGAGCCACCGGGACACCATGGCACCCGCCTTGCCTGCGCTGGTACCCAATCTTCTCTGGATGTACCTCCCCAAGCAATTGGTCGCCGAAAAAATTGTGTATACTACCGGTCCCGAACCCGAGACCTGCCGCTTCCCACATCAAGCTCTTAACCACTGAGCCACCGGGACACCATGGCACCCGCCTTGCCTGCGCTGGTACCCAATCTTCTCTGGATGTACCTCCCCAAGCAATTGGTCGCCGAAAAAATTGTGTATACTACCGGTCCCGAACCCGGGACCTGCCGTTTCCCACAACGTGCTCTTAAGCACTGAGCCACCGGAGGACCATGGTGCCCGCACTGCCAGCAATGGTACTCAATCCTCTCCGAATAAACCTCGTCAAGAAGTCGGTTGCCTCTGCCGAAAAATATGCTCATGGCACTAGCCTCGAACCCGAGACCTGCCAGTCAGGAACGCAGCACTCTAACCACGGCGCTACCAGGTTGCTGTGCACGCCACATACCTAGCGCCAAACTTCAATAGCCATCTATCTTGCTTGGCTGGACAAATAATAACTTCGGCGATGGGGTGAGCCCTGTGCGTAGCAACCTAGTAGCGCAGTGGTTAGAGTTCTGCGTTCCTGAGTATATTTTTTAATTCTGATTTTTGTTTGATAAAATAAATATTAGTGTCGGAAAAAGCTATCTCTTTGGCGCGCTCCTTTGAGAACTATGGCAGCCGGTGATTATTTTCGGGCCGTTGTCTCCGATTTTCACTTTCGGCGGCTCGGCGACGTTGCCGCCCTCGACCCTATCCGTTCCGCCTTCGCAAAGGTCGCGCGCCCCGACGGGCCTAATCCTTTAGTTTGCCCTTTTCACGAGGCGGGGCACCGTTCTGCCGCGTTTTGCTTCAGATTACAAAGTTGTGCCGCGTCTCTGCGTGCCGCCGCCACGCCACTGCGTGTGGCCTGGCGTGGCAACCGTCGTGCCTCTTAGTGCCCTTCCTGGCTTTCTTCAGGGCGTAGAGGGATTCGCGCAGATAAAGAGGGAGAGAGAGTCTCTTGTGTGTGGACACAAGTGAGGAGGCACGGGTGCGCGCGCGTGTTTCTCTCTCTCTCTCTCTCTCTCTCTCTCTCTCTCTCTCTCTCTCTCTCTGTGTGTGTGCCAATGACTTTGTGGGCGTGGTGAGGTACTTCCTTGCATTCCGTATAACCAGGCGGCGTCTGGGGCGCTCCACCCGCAGTCCGTGCCCTCTCCTCCGCCGCCATGTACGCCGCCTCGCTGCTCCTGCTGGCCCTGGCCGCCCTGGCCGCCCCCAACGTCGTGACCGCCGCCGCCTGCAAGAGGGCCAAGAGAGCGGCGCCGAGCGCGGCGGCGGACACCCAGTGCATCCAGGTCCAAGTGGTGAGTTTACCCGCTGCCGTCCGTCCCTTTCGCACGCCTGCGGAACGGCACACGAGTGCGAGAGGGACGGCGATTGAAATAGCGTTGTCTCTGGGTGAGCCCACCTTGTTGGCGCGCCCGGGCGTTCAAATCAAGCGCAATGGTTTCTAGGTGTACCGGCACGGCGCCCGGACCATCGTGACGCCGACGTACCCCACCGACCCCAACGCCGACCCCAAGCTGTACCAGCCCTATGGGCTCGGCCATCTGACCTCGGTACAGTACACTCTCTCTCTCCTCCCTCCCCCCTTTCTCTCCCCCTCTCTTCCCCTCTCCCTCTTTCTCCAGCTTGAAGGCCTCCAACGCGTTGGTTGCAGCTGGGCAGGCAGCACGAGTACGTGCTGGGGCAGCTGCTCCGCAGCCGGTACGTCGGCGCCACGGCCTCGGTGGCCAACCTGCTGGACGCTGAGTACGCCTCGGGGGTGCTGACCACCAAGACGTCGGGCGTGGCGCGGACGCAGGAGAGCGCCGCGTCCTGCCTGGCCGGCATGTGGCCGCCCGCGGCCGGGTCGCGCCAGCGCTGGCACTCCAACAACACCCAGGTCGGCCAGGTGTGGACGCCCATCGTCTACGACATCATCCCCTTCGCCCAGGACAGGGTGAGAACAAAACAAAAAAAGTGTGCGAAATTCTTTTATTGTCAGTCGAGGAGGATTGAGGGGGAAAAGAAAACTTGTCAGATAAGACGGACGCGATAAGGAGGTGACGCGTTTCCTTGCTTGCCGAGTGATAAGGCAGCCGCCACGCCGCGGGTTCAAATCCCACCAAAGTTCATCCTTTTTGAGAAGTTTTATTTTTAAACGGTTTTTAATCTTTATTGACAGGCCATCGCGGGCACGGCACCGTGCGCGTCGCGCGACCTGGAGTACAACCGCGTCGTCACGAGCGGCGAGTACAGGACGCGCGTACTGCGCGTGCTGGGCGGCGAGGCGAACCTGCGCTACCTGGAGACCAACTCGGGCACCAACTACAACTTCAGCGACCCGGCCTCCGCCGCCTTCGCCTACAACATCTTTTCCGCCACGCAATGCCAGGTCAATGGAGAAAAAAATTGAAAAAAAAAATGGAAATAAAAAGGGGAGAAGACTTGGGTACTTGAACCCGTGAACGGGGAGGTTGGCTGCGCTGCACCGTGACGCCGTGGCCTGCCTCTCCATTACGGCATTACGGTGTCGTGTTCGTTAAAGTGACACTCCCGAAAAGGAATAAAGGAATTGTTGCTCCGCGGAGCCGCGCCATCCCCATAACCAAATTGGCCGACGCGCTCTGCAGCAGGCCGATTCCGAGAGTCATCGCTCTGTCTCTCTCGCACCCACACGGGACGCCCCACGAGTGCGAGAGAGACAGAGCGACGACTCTCCGCCCTTGGCCGCGCGGGGCCGAGTCAAGGCCAAGTGGCCTGGCTGGCCTCACTCACCCTTAACCTTGCCACGCGATCCGGCGCCAGGAGCTGCTGGGCCTCACCACCCCGTCCTGGATCAAGAAGCTGTACCCGGAGCCCCTGCGCGCGGCCAGCACCCTGTACCTCCGCACCCTCAGCTACACGCCCAAGCTCATGCGCCACTCTTACGGTGAGCAGTTACGCTAATTCCTTGACACGCTGCCAGCGGCTGCCAGCCAGCCGACGTCGGCTCGGTTTTACGGTGCGGCTGGAATTCGCGGCCGGGAAGGCCTTCGCTTGGCGCCGACGAGTTCGGCGGACTACACTGCCAAGAACGGCCGCCTCGCAGTGTGCCAGAAGGCCCGTCAAAATCCCGGACGCGTTTTCGAGCTCCAGAGTCGCTAAATGGGACTCGAGCCCTCCAATGGATTGCTCTCCGAACTAGGAATCAATTGGTGGGGTCACACGTTTAACTCGAGTCCTGTTTAGCGATACTCAGGAGATCTAAAGGTGTCTAGAGATTTGGCCCCCTGTGCTGGTCTTCTGGCCCACTGCGCAACGCCTGCAAAAGTCAAATAAAGGAGGAAGTTTTGAACCTACAACCTTCAGTGCCAGTGGCCACCTCCTAGACCCCTCGACTAATGTGCGCAGGCGACCTGACGAAGTGGCTGATGAACGCCACCCGCAACTACGAGACGCAGCCCAAGTTCCAGGCGTACTCCGGCCACGACGCCACGGTGTCCGCCGTCATCCAGATCTTCGAGCTGGAGCCCCAGGACGACGCGGGCTTCGGCATCCCGGACTTCAGCGCCTGCGTCATGATCGAACTGCACCGGGACCGGCAGGGCCGGCTGGGACTCCGGGTAGGAAGCAACCAACGACCTCAGCGGCGTAACACAGTGGGCCAGCAGACCGGTGGACCTCAAAACTACAACCGCTGTTCATTCCCCTGCCCACCAGTTCTTCTACCGGCGGGAGTACGGCGGCAAGGTCATCACCATGGTCCCCAAGGGCTGCAACGAGTTCTGTCTGCTGGACGACGTCGAGGAGATCCTCTCCAACAAGATGAGCCGCGACGACGAGACCTGCGACGTCCCCGCCGACCACGGCACCACGCTGCGCGAGGTCCACCGGGCCCACATCCTCGGCCACCACATCCTGGCCGACCCGACCACCCCGTCCACCCCGACCGAAGAGACGGATTGACCGACAGCGCGCGCAAACGGCGCCAGCTACACGCGTCCAGCGTACCGATACTCGCCACCCCAAACACGCAGGGACGCGTGTAACTGCCGCCGCTTACACACTCGCGAACACGCACGGACAGACAGACAGACAGACAGACAGACAGTCAGAAAGTCAGACAGACAACACACTCACACTGCTGCCCAACAATACTCCAAAAAACAAAACACCTACACCAAAACAAATCCCAGTTTTACCTAGTGATGACCAACATACTATGAATGCCCGTCTAAAACCTGTCAACCTGAATGCCAATTCAAAAGCGGTGTCTCGGTCTATTTGACAGTGTGGGAGGGTTCGGCGCGATAGTGGGCGCGGATGATAGCGCCGCTAGTCGCCGATGTTGGCGCTTCTCTGGCGCGCTCGGCGGCGGGGGGGCGGGCCGGGTGTTTGTCTTGTGATTTTCGGCGACAGTCCTCGGGCCCCGGCGATGTTGAATTTATCAAAGCCGCCCCCCGCGGGACTCGGAAGTTGTTCCGCGAGGGCAGGAAAGGTCTCCTCCCTCTCCGCCCCCGCAGCGCCCGGCAGAGCACGGCAGCGCCTCCCTAGGCCCACACCTGCAGTGGCCCCGCGCCCTCCTGGTGTGGTGTCGTGTTCCGTCGCGCAGTGGGCCAGCGGAGCGGTGGACGCGGCCAAAACTCTGGACGCGCTTGGAGCTCCAGCGTCGCTACGTAGGGCTCGAATCGAGCGTGTGACCCCACCTATGGATTCCTCGTGCGGAGAGCGATCCATTGGTGGGGTCGCACGTTCAGTTCGAGTCCGACATAGCGACTCTGGTGCTCAAAACCCGTTTTCGACCGCCTCCGCCGGCCTTCTGGCCCATTGAGCGTCTTTCGGCCGTCCCGTCCCATCACCGCGAAATACTGGGGCACTTTTTTTTTTTGAAAAAGACTGCTGTGCCGACGCTCTGAGAGGGAAGCGCGTCGTGGTTAAGTTATTTATGGAAGGATAAAAGTGACTTCTTATCTCTAAGCCCAGAAATTTTTGTAAAAAAAAATAAAATGGCAGTTTATTTTGCATATAAATGTATTAGGGGTAAGTGATTTCCTACATTAAAACCAAAAATTTTTCTAACAAAAAAAAAGACAAAAAACGTATTTTTCCTTGACTTCTGCTGCTTCATTCCTCGTTTCACTCACCGCTGATGACGTGCACGTAGTTGCTGGCGGACTTGGCCTGCGCCGCCTCGCACGTGTAGTTCCCGGACTGGGCGCGCGTCGCGCGCTCCACCACCAGCACCGTCGTGTTGTTCGGCAGGTCCACCGTCACCTGCAAGGTTTAAAAATGCGAATAGTGGAACCCACGACCAAACACGAGCTCCGGGATTTCAGCCGCATCCACCGGTCTCCCGGCGCGCTGTGCATAACGCCTCCTACCTGGTAGATGTTCTGGTGGTCGTAGTTGACCATGACGCCGTCCTTGAACCAGAACATGTACTCGGGCTCCGTGGTGCCCTGCTCGATGTGGCACGAGAGCCGCAGCTGCGACCCGGACCGGACGAACTTCTCTGCGGGACCCTCGATCACGCACCGCGCCTCTGCAACGCAAAGCAACCGTCGTTAGTGGTGGGTGGGCGGCCTCTGTGGCTCGGCGGGCACGGACCGTATGGAAACCGATAACAACAACAACAACAAACAGTGTCCACTCGATAAGCAGGGAGCCGCGCAAAACGCAGTGGGTAACGAGGCAATAGGCTGATAATTTAAAACAGTGCTGCAAGTCTCTCTCTCTCTCACGAGTGCGAGAGGGACAGAGACACTTGCAGTGCAGGCCCCTCGAGATCTGACTGGAGCAGCTTCCCAACAGCAGCCCGGGCTGGGCTATTCACTCCTGACAAACAACCTCACTGCTGATGAAAAGTTTTCGCCCAGACGCCTCATTATCTTTTAACTTTACTGGTTGGCCGAGCAGAAGACCGTTAGTTGGGCAGAAGAACAAGGAAAGAAACTGCGCAGACGGAGAGAGAGAGAGAGAGAGAGAGAGAGAGGGCTGACTTGGCATGCATGGCTGTCGTTGTTTATCCGGGCCGCTTGTGTCAACCGAACGGAAACAGACTCCGCTAAGCAGCCGGCTGATTCAGAAGAGTCCTTTCGTCGCTCTGTCTCTGTCGCACTCGTGGGGCTCTTCGCAAGGGTGCGAGAGAGACAGAGCGACAAACCGATCTCCTGGATCGGTCGACAGTGCAGCAGCTGGCCCGGAAGTCATCGACGAACTAAGCAGGGCCTTACAGCACAAAACAAAGTCGGTACCCCCCCACTCCATCCGTGTTCTCAGACAAAACTCAACAAAAAAATCTTTACAGATCTGATGAAAAGTATGCCCCACGGACAACTTGTACGCAAAAGGTTTTATCTTTAAACGAGGGAAAGTCAAAAGGCCCCCAACCTGACCATATAAATACGGGTGATATGACGCTTGCAGCACTTGGCTCGCATTCATGTGTGCATGGGTTGTGTGTGTTTGTGGGCACCTTGTGCTCGTGGAACGTGAGTGTATGGCGGCGTGTGCACCCGTGAACGCACGCCTCTGCAGAGACTGCATAAAGTGTGAATATTGTCCCGACGCAATGCAACCGAAATGCGGCGGCACAGAAAAACCCTGCAGAGCTGTTCTTATTCCAGGGGAGCCGAGCGAGAAAGAGAAAGGGGGAGGGAGAGAGAGAGAGAGAAAGCCGAGCCCTGCCTATGCGTCGAGACACACAGCGCGCTCTCTCTGCGCGGGACGGTTGTGAATTATAGAACGAGAGGCCGCGTCGTAAAACTCTTTTAATTGGAAAAAAGGGGGAAGGGGGTGAGGTGCGGATAGCGGTGTACAGGTCCGCACGCCGGGCCTAGGCCTTTATACCTCGTGCACGGCCAGGGCGGCCTGGACCATAGGGCGGGCTTGGGCTGGGCCACGGCCTGGGCCACGAGCACCAGCCGCACCAGCAGCGGCGCCAGCCACTCGCCATCAGGCGTCTGGAATTTAATCAGAAAGCTTTCGGCTTTCCCCAAATCTACCGACCATCTCTCTCTCTCTCTCTCTCTCTCTCTCTCTCTCTCTCTCTCTCTCTCTCTCTCTCTCTCTCTGACGCGCCAAGCCGCCTGCTGCGCGCCAAGCCGCTCGGATGAGTGAAGCGTCAAATATGGGGCGCCAAATTCGAACAGCAATTTGGAGGCCGGGGGAGGGGGGAGAGGGGGGGGGAGCCGAAAGCAGCAGCAGGCAGCGCCGGGTGATAAACTCGGCCACGTTCAAGCAGGAATCGTCGGGCCGACTTCCACAAATGAAGACGCCGTTAATCTCCGGTCGAACTAAAGGCGCGCGCGTGTGCAGGGCTAGCGGACCCGTTCCGAGAGTCCCTTTCGTCGCTCTGTCTCTCTCGCACTCGCGGGGGCGTCCCGTACAGGTGCGATAGAGACGGAGCGACGAAGAGGACTCTCGGAATCAAGTCTGCGGGGCCAGCGAGGCCGGCAAGGGTGAAGGCGAGAAAAAGGGGGAGGGGGAAAAAAAGGGGGGGGGTAAGGGGGGGGGGGCGAAGGGCAGCGCCACCTATTGCGCACGGCAAGTGCCCGCCTCCGTGCCTGTTTATCTGGATGCGGCACCGAGGGGGTTGGTCTCTCTCTCTCTCTCTCTCTCTCTCTCTCTCTCCTGAAAGAGCCCGCAGCGAGCTCGGCGGTTTGAGGAGAGCACTGGTGGTGTGGGCGGGAAGAGTCAGGGCCCCTGGTTGTCCACGGGGGGTAGCAGGGAGGGGGTGGGGGGGGGGGGGCGGTTGTTGGTGTGTCCACCTTGGCCTTCGTGTTTCCTCCAGGAAGTCATGGAGGCCGGCGGGACTGGCAGGGCTGGCGGCGGGCTGGCGGGGCTCAAGGGGTGAAGGGATGACGGTCTGAAGGGCTGCTAACGAGACAAGCAGGCCGGCCGCCTGATTCTGATTGCAGGCTGTTCATTCACTTGCCGCCGCAAAAACAAAACAATTAAATTAATTCAAAACAAAACCACCCCTTCAGGAAAACAGGGAAGAAAAGAAAGTCCTCCCCGAGTAACACTCCTCCCCTCCCCCCTTCCTCCCCCCCTTCCTCCCCCTCCCGCACCGCGCTGCTCCAGAGAGCAGAAAGCGGAGCGCGTTAATTACGCATACCGGATCGCAAGCCGACACAAAATTCGCGGAAGCCAAACTCTTTTCGCCGCCGAGTGTTTCCGACAACGAGTACCGCCAAAACAAGGAGACGGGAAAGCGACCGCGCTCGACAAAAAACAAAACCTTATTGCGTTTCGAGCGCGATGTGCCGCTCTGGAACACCCCCCGCGGTGGTGCGGTACCACCGCCAAGCTGGTAGCCCCCCCCCCTCTCGCCCCCGCGGGGAAAAAGCGCGACCAAAAGTCGAACCCAAAACGATCGGCAAGACAAATAATGGAAACCGTCGTCATCCGGCATCGGGCCGACAAGTAAATTGGTTCGCGGATCTCTCTCTCTCTCTCTCTCTCTCTCTCTTTCTCTCTCTCTCTCTCTCTCTCTCTTTCTATTCTTCAACCGTTTTGACTCCATCCGTGCGGACGACGACCACGCCGCCTTCCCTGGAAGTTTCCTCCTGGAAAGCCCACGCAACCCACGGGCCAGGCCGCTCTAGGCTGCTCTAGGCCGCCCTCACACTCAGGATGAAATCCCCTCTCAATTCTTTTTCGTGTCCGCCATATAACTCCCCCTGTGTGTGTGTGGGTGTGTTTGTGTGAGTGTGTGTGCGCGCGCAAAGCATGCGGGATATGAGACGGTAGGCTGTCCTTGGATGAAAGGTTTACTGGACACAGGACGCGCGTCGTCCGGCCGCCTAGTCCGTATTACTGGACAATTTGGTAGCCGCCACCCCGCGCCACGCCACGCATGCACAGTGGGCCGGACACTGGCGCGGTCTGTGCCCGACGCGGACGCTCACAGTGCACACGACACACGGGTCGACGCGACGTTGACATGACAAGGCTACCCCTCCTGTCGAACGGTGAAAAATCCGGGCGCGCGTCATCGAGACTCGGAAAAAGAAAGAAAAGAGGAGACCACGTCATGTCGCACCGGTAAAAACGGTTCCTGGTTTCCCAGGAAGCCCATGGTATAGACATAGTCGATTTCCAGGCGGTTCCTGGGAAAACCAGGAACCGAAATTAGCGTGCAGGCGCGGAAAGTACCACAGATTGCCCACCCCTCAGGCGTTTTACGAAGCGGAAAGAAGGGAGGGGAAGGGCTACTGACCGTGTGACCCAATCCCAGGAAACGCATTGCAAAAACCCGGCCGAAATCTGCCGATTCAATGGAAGACCTAACCCCAAATGGAGGGGGGGTTGCGGGGGTGGAGGGTGGGGGGATTTTAGTCGGCAGCTCGGTTCCGGCTTGCAAACACTCCGATTCTCAACAACAGTGCCTTGATCGTTCTGCCTGCCTCGCATGCACATGGGCAACGGCCAGAGAGAGAGAGAGAGAGAGAGAGAGAGAGAGAGAGAGAGAGAGAGAGAGAGAGAGAGAGAGAGAGAGGGGGAGGGAGAGAGACTGGGGTCGGAATCAGCCAGGGCCGTGGCGTGCATTAGTGGGGAGTCCGTCCAGTCCGCGATGCGTAAAACTATGCCATCACCATGGAACCTCCCCCCCCCCTCTCTCTCTCCGCTGACGTTGATGCCAGTGCGGAGTAATCATGCAGAAACATGCAGGCGGCCCATGGCGACGGCAGTGGTGGCCAGGCCATGGTGGCCATGGACCGTGGCGCATCGGACTGGCCGAATCAACTTGGAGCGGCACTCGCCAAAATGTGGGCCATGCCTCTGGCCACGCCCGGCCATGCGGCGCGTGCAGAACGAGGAAAACAAGAGGAGGCAACAGAAACAAGAGCAACACACAAGCAAACCAAAAAACGGGCCAAAAAATTATGAAAGACAAGAAAACAAAAACCTGGGATAAAACCAAAACAAAACGGATAAAAACCAAAATACGAAGAAATGAAATAGAAGACACAGAAAAGAAAGACAAGTGCGTGTTTTGAAAAGCAAAGGCCCACGGGCTTCTACAAGTGTGCGCGCTCGACGTCGGTCGCCCTATCCACTCGGCGGTTCACATCACTGCAGAAGCGCCAGAGCGCACGACCGCGCTAAACGCGCTCAACGCGTAGCAACGCGTACTAGTGGTGGCAGCGCGAGTTCGTCTCGTCTCGTCACACACACACACACACACACACACACACACACACACACGCACACACACACACACACACGGCGGCAATAGCCCAGGCATGCCTGCAGACTGATTCCGAGAGTCGTTTTCGTCGCTCTGTCTCTCTCGCACCCGTACGAAACGACCCATGAGTGCGAGAGAGAGAGACAGAGCGACAGTGTGCAGGCATGCCGGCATAGAGGGTGGAGGGAGGAGATGCGTCGCTCTGGAAGCGCTCGGGGCGCTCGCGGCGCGCTCTGGCGGCGGACTAATGAAGCAACGCCAGTCAACGCGCCGCCGCTTGTCCATTTTGCATCTCGGCTTCCATGAATGACGCCGCCATAACGCTCGCTCGCTCTCGCGGCAGTGTGGTAACGAGGAGCCGCATGGAGCCGCGTGTGTGTGTGAGAGAGAGAGAGAGAGAGAGAGAGAGAGAGAGAGAGAGAGAGAGAGAGAGAGAGAGAGAGAGAGAGAGAGAGAGAGAGAGAGAGAGAGAGAGACAGACAGACAGACAGACAGACAGGCAGACAGAGAGATTGTTGTGTGTGTGTGCGTAAGTGTATTTTTGTGTGTTTCACGTGTGCGTGTGATAAAAATGATTCATTCGAAGTCATAAAATAATTGTTTCGCAAGGGTTTTTTTGCTGCCCACGTCGTGTTCCAAACGTGACCGACAATCATCCTCCCTCCAGGTTTGTCCGAATCATTGGACGCCACTCCGGGCCCGCCCTGCGCTGCGTCCCCGCCCCGCCCCGGCCTGGCCAGAGCTTTGCGAACGCCATGTCCTCGAGTTCGGCTAGATCGGCTGGCTTCGATGAGGAGCGGCCCGCTTCAAAGCGAATACCTCCAAGTAAGGTGGGGGGGGGGGGGTCGGCCCTGGCCTGGGCATGCACCCCTGTGACAGGTAGGGTAGGGGCGCCGTGTAAGACGGAGTAAGTCTGGGTAAGGCGCTCCGAGGCGCTCCGAGTGGTGGAGTGGGGGGCGCTGTGGAGTGCTACCGGGCCCTCTTCGCGCGGGCATGTGAGCCCACCACCAGAAAGCGGTGTAGAACACACACACACACACACACTCGCGGGCGGGCGCGTACACACGTTTGAAAATAAGGGAGGGGGCGCGTCGGGGGTGTGGAAAGTTTGAGAACAACGGCCGGCCCCCCTTCCTACTTCCCCCACCCCCTCCCCCTTACACGCACGGCGTGCATGGCGGTCGGAATCATCCCCTAAACTCGGCCCGTTTGCAAAGGCAAGAACACCCTGGCGGCGCCCACCTAGGCGTGGGCGTGCGGCGGGGCGGGGCGTGGCGTGGCGGGGCGGGGCGGGGCGGGGCGGGGCGGGGCGGGGCGGGGCGCGGCGCGGCACGTGGGGCCCCGTATCAGACTGTCTAACTGGCGACCATCACAAAGCCAAAGCCGCTGTTCTTGCTTCCTGAAACAAGGCGTGGGGGTAAAAGGGGGGCGTGCACACTGTAGGTGTGGTAGTTAGGGGCCCGGCGTCCCGACGTGGCAGCGCGGCGGCCCTGGCGGGTCTAGGCGGGACAAAGTCGCCGCCACCGCGGCAAATTGGATCTCGCAGAATACGCGCAGCGTTACATCTCGGGCCCCGCCCCGCCCCGCGGTTCGGGCCGAGACCGATTTCGACATCAGGAAAAAGGGTGGTTCGACACGCTTTGCCACCGCCGCGCCTCGCTTCAAATAATTTATTCGATCATCGATTCAACGACGCGTCTCTCTCTCTCTCTCTCTCTCTCTCTCTCTCTCTCTCTCTCTCTCTCTCTCTCTCTCTCCAGATTCCCTGACTGAGGCGCGTCTCCGGCGCGCGTCACTCATTCTCCAGCCGCTGCACGCCGAATTTCATTTCGCCAATTCTTTTTATCGCTTAGGCCGCCGCCGCTCGAACGCCCGCGCGGCGGGGCTGGGCGTGGCTCGGCAGGGTGGGGTGGGGCGGGGCGGGGCGGGGCGGGGTGGGGCGGGGCGGGGTGGGGCGGGGCGGGCTATTAGTCCGGGCCGCGACCGCGGTGGGCTGAGGCCAACCGAGCGCGCGGTGACCGTTGGCGGAGCCCCACAACAATCAGTTACTCCGTGTCCGGCGGGGCAGTGCACTGGCGGTGCGGCCCGATCCCCAGCAGACAGATTCCGAGAGTCGTTTTCGTCGCTCTGTCTCTCTCGCACCCTTGGGGCGTCCCGCCTAGGAGCGAGAGAGACAGAGCGACGACTCTCGGAATCGGTCTGCAGTCCGGCCGGCCAGTCCTTTGCCGCCAGTGGGTCATCCCACTGCTGCGCTCCCTGCGGCCGCCATCCCCCCGAGTTCCATTGTCATGTTGGTGGACCGACCGGCGCGTGGACCTGGACTTCCTGTTTGGCGGTGACTTCCTGTCCGCAGCGCACCCAGCACCGCGCCGACGTCGTCGTCGTCGACGACGAGTGCAGCGTCATTTTAGATCCCACTGAGCCGGCCACCGGAGTGCGGGGGCGGTCTGCGGCCGGTTCGCTCGCTCAGACGCCCCATTTGGAAAGGCCGGAGGGACCTCTCCGCCGCCCCCTGCCGCCGCCTCCGCCGCCGCGCTGTCAGACGACCAACTGTGTGGAACGGACGTGCGGCTCCAATGCCTGACGCCCTGACGGCCCGACGATCACAACCCTCACTCTCGAAGCGGCACGAATCGCCAAACGGGTTGGAAAGTCCGCGGAGCATAAAGAAGCGGGACGGGACCTTGACTTGGAACCGCTTTGGCACTCTCTGGCTTTCCTTTCCATCGCGGAGTGGAGATTCTCCGGGCTGCTGTTCAAGCACGCTTCAAACCTCTCCAAAGTATTTTGATCAATAGTACAAACTAATTTACTTATTGTTTTACGAAGTAATAGTTCGTAAATTACAAAGTATTTTCCGGAAAAGGTTTTGCTTCACTGACACAATGTCTATTTCGCAGTACAAGTTTGTACTGTTGAAATTCCAGAAGGCACTGCTGGGCGATGAGCGTGGTCCGCGCCCGCCCACACGCTCCGCACCCCCTTCTTCGGACACCGCCGCCCTCTAACGCCCCCGGAAAAGCGCCGCCCCCGTATTTCACTCACACACCCGATCCATATTTCAGCGGCCGCCGCCTCAAAGTAGGATGCCGTCCTCCGATTGCGGGCGGGGCGGGGCGGGGCGGGGCGGGGCGGGGTGGGCCGTTGGGGACGGCGACGGCGACGGTCCGTCGGCGAGGCCTTCTCGCAGATCCCAGGCGACGACATTAAAGTTGGTCCTCCCCTTCAGGCCCTTCGGGCCCGAGAGAGAGAGAGAGAGAGAGAGAGAGAGAGAGAGAGAGAGAGAGAGAGAGAGAGAGAGAGAGAGAGAGAGAGAGAGGGCGGTGAAAAATGGGCGCCATCGCTCAGTGCACCGCCTTGCATAGCGTCTTGCTGCGTCGCTGCGCCCGGCCAGACCACGCCGACGGCGTGCCGACAGGCCGCGCTGTGCTTTGCGCTAATTCCGCCGGAAAAGGACTCCGCGTTTAACGACGGCCGATGAGGCGAGAAGGCTCGCCACGGCTCGGCTCGGCTCGGCACGGCATCGGCCAGGCCTTTACGTGCCTCCTTGTGGCCATTAGAAGCCGGCTTTCATAATTCCGGCTCGGCTCTGTTTGAAATTCCCGCCACGTCCGTCGCGGCCGTTTCCGGCGTGCGGCCCGCCGCACTGCCACACTGCCACGCGCCCCCGCGCATCCGGCCGGGACGGTTATAGTGTCGGTTAGTGCAGCCAATTGAACCCGGGCAGCGCCATACGACCGGCCGGCACCGCCCCGCCGGCCACGACTCGCCGCGACCGCGAGGCGAGGGTCAAACCACCCGGAAATTCTGGAGCGACCCCGATCCAAAAATGGAAATGTTTAAAAAAAAGTTAAAAGTTTGCCCTCAAAAACAACAAAAAATAGCAGGGGTTAGTTTAAATTGGGAGTTTGCTTATCAGCCTTAGGAGTGTTAGTTCCCGAGCCGGAAAAATGTTTTTCCAGCCCTTGCCAGGCATCATTATTCCTGATTCGACTGTTTGCGCTGTTTGGCGGCGCGGCGCGTCGGTGCTCGTTGCTCTCACTTTCCCTGCCCAGCTTCCCAGCAGACTGATTCCGCAACGTCGTTTTCGTCGCTCTGTCTCTCTCGCACCCAGACGGGGCGCCCCATGAGTGCGAGAGAGCGAGGAAGCGACTGCTGGCTTCCCTGGGCCGCGTCAGCCCTTCCGCCTTAATGGCTTGAGGGCCGCTGCCTCCCCTCCGCTCCGCCCTTGCCCTTGGCCCTCCTGGCAGGCACACTCGAAAACAGGAATCTCGCCGCACCGCCCACTCACGCCGCCACTCGCGCGATCATCTTACACCTTGACGCGCCGCTCTTCCTCGCACCGTCTCTCTCGCACCCCGCGGGGGGGCCTGCGAGTGCGAGAGAGAGAGAGAGAGAGAGAGAGAGAGAGAGAGAGAGAGAGAGAGAGAGAGAGAGAGAGAGAGAGAGAGAGAGAGAGAGAGAGAGGCTGCCTCCGCCTCCGGGCTGCCAAACTGGGAAGAAGTCGCAAAGAGATGCCTGCTTTCGGCCTTCGAAGCGGGCGAGGCCGGCGAGGCAGGCGAAGCGGCCAGGGGTCGAAATGAGGCGCCGCCGGCCCTTCCCTCCGCCCGTGCGAGAGAGACGGAGCGAGCGATGCGGCCCGCGGGGACGCCGCGAAAGTCGCGAGGCCAGACCCGATCGCAGTGTCGTGGCGGGGCGGGGCGGGGCGGGGCGGGGCGGGGCGGGCCCCCGCGGGAGGCGGACATGCGTCCTGATAAGATGCGAGACGGCGACTCGCAGACTCAGACTCGCACAGCAAAAGTTGCGCCCTCGTATCCCACAGGGCTGCCGGCTGCCCCACCCTCCCCAGCAGCACGCCGCGCCACGCGCTGACCCCACGCCGTGTTGGAGGCAGTGCCCCCCTGTCTCTCTCTCTCTCTCTCTCTCTCTCTCTCCCTCTCTCGGCCACCAAGTTCGGCCCCGCGTCGTGTCGATGCAAAACGTCTGTGTGTGTGTGTGTTCGTGTATGTATAGCGTGGCGAATGCGCTCCCAATTCACTTATCTCCGCACCTGAGGCAGCCTTCCTTCCCCCACCACACACCAAACGCATAATGCTCTCTCTCTCTCTCTCTCTCTCTCTCTCTCTCTCTCTCTCTCTCTCTCTCACATGCATCGGCGGTTTGCAAACTTGCAGCGCTGCGAAGCCAATAGCCACGGCAAGCTGATCCTTGTGGGGCTCCTGGCTCCACGCAGTCGAGGCGCGGCAGCGCAGAGAGAGCGAGAGAAGAGAAACAGAGAGAGAGAGGACGCTGGTTTGTTAATGCCTGAGAGCTTTATATAGCATCTCCGGAGCGCCTGTCTTTACCCTTCTGGCCGCGCATTAAAAAAAAACGAAAAGGAAAAAACAAAAAATCCGTGGAAGCGACCTTCCGACCACCACGACGCCAACCCCAGCCAGCCACCTCGCATTCTTCACTTTGCGCGGCTCGCCGCGAGACAGACTCTTGGCAGAGACCTCTTGGAAGTCTCCCCGCGGCGCGCGGATATCTGGAACGGATAAAAATAATACTCGCCCCTCCCCCCCTCCCCTTCCCGAGGCGCCATCCGTTTCGCCGTCTAATTCTTGCGGGGGGCGATTTGGCCGGTGACCAATAACCCGCCGGGGGGACGCGGCTGCCATATGTTTCAATTCTTGCCTGGTAATTAACTGCAAAGGGGGGGCGGGGTACGTCGCAGCGGAGAGAAAAGGGTTGTGGGGGGGGGGGGCGTGTGGTTTCGGGGGCGCCAAGCAACGGCGGCGAGGAGGCTAGGCGGCGCCAGGGGGTTGAAGGTTTTGAGGTTAGGGGCAAGGGGAGGGGGTTAGTGTGATGCTGCGTGGCAAGGCTGCAGTTTGAATTACGCGCGCCAAAGAGAAGGGGGAGGGGGGGGGATGGTGCGATGGTTTACGCCCGACGCCCGTAATGCGTACGCGCTTACCTGGCCGCCGCCGCCGCCGTCGGCCCGCAGCTGCGCGAGGTAAGAGTGCCCCTGAATTTTTCATAATGGCGATACGGCCGCGGATGAGTGTTGCTTGGTGAGCCTGTGGCGCCTGTGGCCGCGCCGCCTTGGCTCACGCAGCGGCGGCCCGCCCAAGAGGCTAGGGGCACCGCCGCACCGCGCCGCACCGCGCCCGTCTCGGACCCGCCGCCTTGGCCCACCCGCTCCCAGTTTTGGTCAACCGAAAAGCCCCCCTCATGCGCTGCTCGCCGCGGTGTGTGGGTGTGTGTCTGAGCAAGAGAGAGAGAGAGAGAGAGAGAGAGAGAGAGAGAGAGAGAGAGAGAGAGAGAGAGAGAGAGAGAGAGAGAGAGAGAGAGAGAGAGAGAGAGAGAGAGAGAGAGAGAGAGGGAGAGACCCGGGGCGAGGGGGATACACAGGATGGGAGAGGGCGTTTGAGCTAGGGGATATTACTGGGGTCTGGGTGCACAGACTGGATACGAACGACTGGGGTTTGTTCTGAGTTGCTGCTTTGAAGAAGACGCCGACGACGACGAGTGTGGCCGCACTTTACCGCGCGTGGTGTGTGTGTGTGTGTGTGTGTGTGTGTGTGTGTGTGTGTGTCTAGCTACTCCCTTGCCGGTCGGTCCTCTCCCGGCAGCAGCATCCGAGCATTTCCATGGAAATGCTACCCTCCACCCCGTTAATCCAGTTATAGCGATCGGCGTGGTGGTGGTGGTTCGTGGGGCGGGTTGGTCGCCCTGCCGGCCCTGCTGGCGGGCAGCCCTGCAGCCCTGCAGGGCCATGTGGCCCTTCTGGCCCTTCTGGCCCTTCTGGTGCTGCGGCGCGAGCTGCGCCCCCCGGCGACCCTTGTGGGGCCCTGGAGCGGGCCCTGGAGCGGGCCCTTTGCGGGAGGAGCGACGACCAGCCGGCCGGGGCTCTGCCGCCCAGCAGAGTGATTCTGAGAGTCGTTTTGGTCGCGCTGTCTCTCTCTCACCTTACAACGGGACGCCCCATGAGCGCGAGCGAGACAGAGCGACGAAAACGACTCTCAGTCTGCTGCGCGGTGGGGCGGGGGGGGGGGGGGGGGAGGCTTGGAATAAATGTGCCCGGAGCCCAGTCAAGTAAAAAGCAAGCGTGACCAGCACCAGTGTGGCGGGCCGGGGCCAGGGCCAGGGCCGGGCGGCAAAACACTGCAAAATGTACGGCCGTGGTCCGGTGGCGGAGGGCTCCAGAGTCGCTAAACAGGACTCGAATCGAACGTGTGACCCCACCAATGGATTCCTCGTTCGGAGAGCAATTCATTGGTGGGGTCACACGTCCGGTTCGAGTCCCATTTAGCGACTCTGGAGCTCAAAACGCGTCTAGAGTTTGGGCCGCGTCCGCCGGCCTTCTGGCCCACTGTAGGAGGGCAGGGCGCGGGTGCCCCGATTTCCGATTCGTGCGCGGCCGCAGTTCGGAGCTCCGGACCGCGTCGCCGGCTTACAGACTTACAGTGTGGTTTGCTGTCCACGCTGCGGCGCCATTGCGGTGTCCGAGGCCAACGAGGTCGCCGAGGACAAGAGGATCTCTCCGCGGTCGGTCGCGCGGTTCCAGAAAGGATTGCCACCGCGGTCAACTCACCAGTGGACTGATTCCGAGAGCCGTTTTCGTCGAAAACGACTCTCGGAATCAGTCTGCTGCTCTGCGTTTCTGACGACGGAGTCCGCCTATGGTTCTCCGTCCGCGCCGTTTAGGATCCACCCCTGCTGCTCAGTCTCTCTCGCACTCGCGGGGCGCGTCGCAGTGGCGTGGGGGTGCGAGAGAGAACGAGCGACTGGAGAGCGCTGGTCGCGGAAAATCAGTCAGCTGGCGAAGGCAGCCCGACCGGCGGACGGGGTGGCGGGCCCCTCGCCACGTGTGTCCACTTGACTTGTGGGGTGGAAAAGGACAGGGAGCCCGCTGTGTGTGTGTGTGTGTGTGTGTGTGTGTGCGTGTGTGAGTGTGTGTGTCCACTCGGGCGTAGAGTGCGCGGTGGCCGTCGAGGCTGGCTGCCTGTCGGGCTAGACGGGGCAAATGGTTAAGGGCGGGCCGCTATGCACGCCAGCCAACGCCAGCCAACGCCACAGGCTGCCCACGGCGCAACACTTGGCGATTCGAGGGCCTCGAGGGGCCCCGGACGCCCCACAGTGGGCCAGAAGACCGGTGGAGGCGGACAAAACCCTAGACGCGTTTCGAGCTCCAGAGTCGCTAAGCAGGACGCGAACCGAACGTGTGACCCCACCAATGGCTTCCTCGTTCCGAGAGCAATCCATTGGTGGGGTCACACGCTCGGTTCGAGTCCCATTTAGCGACTCTGGAGCTCGAAACGCGTCCAGAGTTTTGTCCGCCTCCACCGGTCTTCTGGCCCACTGTGCGCCCCGGGCGAGTCCCTTCCGGGCCCTCCGTCTCTCTCGCACCCCCTCGGGCCGCCGCGCGAGTGCGAGAGAGACGCAACGACAACAATGAGGCGTACTCACCGACCACCCTGAGGTGGATGAAATTGCTGACGGGAGGGTGTGTGGACACTTGGCACTCGTAGCGGCCAGCGTCCCGGTCCGTCACGAACTTGAGCTGCATTGTCCAGTCCTGCGAACATGGGGACAGGTTGTGGTGAGCAAGAACGAGAGAGAGAGAGAGAGAGAGAGAGAGAGAGAGAGAGAGAGAGAGAGAGAGAGAGAGAGAGAGAGAGAGAGAGAGAGAGATAGAGAGAGAGAGAGAAAGAAGGGGTACAACGGCGCGCTGTTTGGCGGTTGAATGTGAGGGCCTGATTATCGCCCTCCGCGAGCATGGCGGTGGGGCTGGAGGGCCCGGAGCTGCTCACGGCCTCTCGGAGCTCCGAACTAGTTACAACTGCTTCAAGCTGATCCAATTCACCCTTGTTTTCGCGCGGTTCACGCAGCAGGCCCGAAGAAACAAAGTTAATTGCACCGATCCGTGTTCTGAAAAACAACAACCAACCAACAAAACTTTAAAAAAAAAAAACAAAAAAAAAAACAGAACGGGAACAACAAAACACAACATAAAAAACAACAAACAAATAGCACAACAAAGGGGACCTCCGACTACGTGTCGCGGGACCAGCTTGCCTGTACGAGCCTGGACCAGCGTGCCTGGATGAACTTTAAGTCACCTAACCCACGATTTAGTGTGACTGCAGAGCGTTGAAATGTGGTTCCGAAGGCGAGCCCGGCCGCTGCGACGCCACGACCTCGACCGAGTGCTTGGGGGGTAATTACGTGTTGACTCGCTTCACCCCGAGACCTGACGTGGACCCTGACGTGGACCCTGACGTGGACCCTGGTCTGGTAGGGCCGGCTCGTAGCCTCGGACCTTTCAAACCCTTGGGCCTCGGCCCTTTCACGCGGCCCTTTCAGGATCTCGGAAAGGAGGTGAAGGGCTGCAGGGACAGACTCCCGGTACCGGCCAGGAGGGGCCAGGAGGAGGGGGAAGGGGAGACAAGTGTGCACACGCGAAAACCGTCAGGGCCGGCATAGTTCTCAGCCAGTGACGAAAAACTAAACAAAGCAAATTAGTCAGAGGAGCTCCACGTTGACGCCAGCACCAGAAATTAAGAAAGAAATGCGAGATGCCCAGTTTTACTACCAGCATAACGGACGCATGCACACTTAGTCTATGACACAAGTGTCAAAGATTGTCTCTCCGACATTTAAACCTTTGGACTGTTACAAAATGACACATCAAAACGACAACATCGTGTGCGCTTTTCGAGTTTGTGGGTGGGACACTTGGTTGGACCATCAAACTTAAGTCGCTATTTTTTTTAACGTGTGCTGCAACACACTCAGGGTGGTATCTCCGAGGCGCGGGGTGCCACCCCAGCCAGCCAACTTCCAGCGAGCTTCCAGTGAGCCAGCTAGTACCAGGCAGCCTCCATCGCCACAGATACGTCCGGGCGGTGCCTGGCGCACAGTGGGCCAGAAGACCGGCGGAGGCGGCAAAAATTCCAGACGCGTTTTGGGCTCCAGAGTCGCTAAATGGGACTCGAACCGAACGTGTGATCCCACCAATGGATTGCTCTCCGAACGAGGAATCCATCGGTGGGATCACACGTCCGGTTCGAGTCCTGTTTAGCGACTCTGGAGCTCTGCACGCGTCTAGAGTTTGGGCCGCCTCCACCGGTCTTCTGGCCCACTGTGCGGTGCCTGGCGGTGCCGCCCGACGACGCCAGCCTGTCTGAGAACGGCGATTACCCCGCAGCTCTTCCACGTGATTACCCCCGGCGGGGCAAAGAGTTGGAGAAGGGGGCAGTCGCCATGGCGACGCGCTGTAACGCTGGCGTACGTGTCCGCATCGCAAAATGCACTCATTAGTGGCGTCGCCTGCTGGCATCCTTCAGCGAGAGAGAGAGAGAGAGAGAGAGAGGCAGAAGCAGAGAAGGAGAGAGACGGATGAAAAAGAAGCAGTGGAGTAGTCCGTCCGGCAGCGCAAGAGACGCGCAGTGCGGTGCATGTTTGAAGTGCTGCCGACAAGCCAGCCAGAAGCACCCGGAACCCAGAAGAGTGTAACTGCTGCTGATGAGGCTCATCGTCGCGAGGCGACGCCGCCATGGCGGCCGTCTGCTATTTTTCGATGCCGTGACGAGCAAACACGGCCGCCCGCAGCAGCCAGCGAGTGCGAGAGAGACAGAGAGAGAGGGACGGAAAAAACGGGGCCCGCTCTGGGGTTGAATTATGTAAACTTGACTCTATTGATCGCTGGGGCAAATTGCGGGACACACCCCCAATGGATGCGGTCGTCCGGCTGAACAGCGCCCCGCCCCGCCCCGCCCCGCCCCGCCCCGCCCCGCCCCGCCGCGCCCCGCCCCGCCGGGACGTGGTATGAATGCTCAATGGGAGGTCGGGGCACGCCGGCGCGCCGCTTCGGCTTCCCGGTGGCTTGTCCTGGCTTGTCCCGGCTTGTCCGCGGCAGGTCTCAAGCGCCGTCGTTCCGCCGCGCGATGAGCTGTCCCTTTCTTCCTACACAAAACAGAGCGACCGGCGCGGCACGGCGGTGTCCGGAGGGAAAACGAGGAACGATGCCACGCCGCGCGATGCACAGCAGCATCAAACCGATAAAAAAAAAACAATCACGGAACAAGAAAAAAAAAAACACGAGCCTTAACCTTGCCGACACAAGCGGCGGCAGTTAGGGCGGCGAAGGGGGCCGCCCCCTTTCCTTCATTCTTAGGTAATAAATATTCAGGCCAAACAAGCAAATCGGAATGGGCGTTGTTGTCTGGGAGGCAGGGCCTATCATTAATTGAATTGCCGAGTCAGCAAGCCACCCCCTCCCCCTTTTTTCGGCGGCCCGGCCCCGACTGCAGACTGATTCCAAGAGTCTCGCTCTGTCTCTCTCGCACTCATGGGGCGTCCCCTGTAGGTGGGAGAGGGACAGAGCGAGACTCTCGGAATGAGTCGACTGGGCGCCGCGCCGAACACCCCGACACGTTCATCGAGGAGGGGCTGCCCCGCCAGCCAGGCCGGCCCGGCGAAGCCCCACAGTGTGTCTTCACACCGGATTTCCTTATACCAGCAAAGTGCTGAGGCTAAAGGGGCCAAAGGGGCCAGAGCGCGAAGGCTGCACTCCTCTCCGGACGGGCCGGCGGGGCAATGGAAGAACCAGGAATGGGGGGAGGGGGGGACGGGAAGCAGGGAGACTGGAACTGTTTGGTGGTTCCCACCCGTAACCCAGCCCAGCCATCTGTCTGGTAGACTTAACCTTTTCTAAAACCCGAGCTGCTCTGCCAGTGCTACTGCTTCCAGTTGCCGCTGCTGCGGGTCTGTCTGTCAGTCTGTTAGTCGCTCTGTCTTACTCTCTCTCTCTCTCTCTCCCCTCTCTCTCTCCCCGGTGGCTCCCGCCGCTCCCGCCGCTTCCGTCAATCTCCTGCTGCTCCTCTTCTTCCTCCTCCTCCTCCTCCTCCTCCTCCTCCTCCCTCCTCCTCCTCCTCCTCCTCCTCCTCCTCCTCCTCCTCCTCCTCCTCCTCCTCCAGAGGCGCGCGGCGTTTGCGTCCGAAAAACAAGAGCAGCATGAGTGGCGCCTCCATCCAGGCCCCGAGGCGCCCCGAGGGCTGGCAGTGTCACGGCGCTAAGCTCAGTCAGGCCGACGCAACGCGCGCCAAATAAATGAGAATCTTCTCGGCGCGCTGATGAGTAGAGCCACGCAGGCAGCAGACTGATTCCGAGAGTCTATTCCGTCGCTCTGTCTCTCTCGCACCTCTACGGGGCGCCCCATGAGTGCAGCGAGAGACAGCGCGACGTAAGCGACTCTCGGAATCAGTCTACAGGCAGCCGGGCCGGGGATTTGAGAGGCCGATGTGGATAGACGCGGGGGACGCGGAAGGCGGAGCCGAATCAGCGGATGTGTGCCCCTCCGCCCTCCACGGCGCGTCACGGGGAGCGCCCGGCGCGTAGGCAACCGCCACGCCGCTTCGCGCCACTGCGTTGCGGGCTGCCTATGCGGGCTTCGGCGGGCGCTCCCAAAGCTTTGGCTGAACCGACGAAGCAAGGCCCGGCGCTGGCGTCTGTCTCTCTCGCACTCATGGAGAGTCCCGTATGGGTGCGAGAGAGACAGAGCGAGGAAACGGTCCGTCGGGATGAGGAGGCTGACGCCTCGAAGGTACCACCGCTGTGCATGCCTCCTGCACAAGACGGGGAGAGAGAGAGAGAGAGAGAGAGAGAGAGAGAGAGAGAGAGAGAGAGAGAGAGAGAGAGGGGGGGGGAGAGAGAGAGAGAGAGGGCTCGGCAGGTGCGAGCGCGACGCGTTAAACGAGCGGGTCCCTGCGCCGGAATGTGACCCTGCCGCCGTCCAGGATACGGGTCCGGCGCGGCCATGGCACGCCGAGAACCAGGCCAACCAGGCGCACGCTCTGCTGCGCTCACCTCCACTGCAAATACGCCTTCATTTTTCTCTTCCTTTTTTTCACTGAGCACTGCTAACGCGCGCGGGTACCGCTGGCGGTGCCTTTCTCCCCCTTCCCGGCGCCTAGCAGCGAGTTACACCTATTAGATGTATAAATTGGCGCTGGCCAGCCGCGGCCATTCGGGCGCTGGACACAGGCGTCAAGGCGACTGTACGGGGCTGAAATAACACGGTTAGACTTGGGGCCACCTACCTAGAGCCAAACTTGAATAGCCAGCCATCTTGCTTGATGCTGGACAAATTATAAGTTCGGCGCTAGGAGAGCGGCGTGCATAGCAACCCGGTAGCGCAGTGGTCAGAGTGCTGCGTTCCTGACTGGCAGGTCTCGGGTTCGAGACTAATGCCGTGAGCAAATTTTTCGGCAACGGCAACCGACTTCTTGAGGTCTATCCGGAGAGGATTGAGTACCAGCGCTGGCAGAGCGGGCACCATGGTCCTCCGGTAGCTCAGTGGTTTAGAGCATGATGTGGGAAGCGGCAGGTCCCGGGTTCGGGACCGGTAGTACTTACAATTTTTTCGGCGACCAATTGCTTGGGGAGGCACATCCAGAGAAGATTGGGTACCAGCGCAGGCAAGGCGGGTGCCATGGCGTCCCGGTGGCTCAGTGGTTAAGAGCAAGACGTGGGAAGCGGCAGGTCCCGGGTTCGGGACTGGTAGTATACACAATTTTTTCGGCGACCAATTGCTTGGGGAGGTACATCCAGAGAAGATTGGGTACCAGCGCAGGCAGGGCGGGTGCCATGGTGTCCCGGTGGCTCAGAGGTTAAGAGCATGATGTGGGAAGCGGCAGGTCCCGGGTTCGAGACCGCTCAAAGGACCCTTTTTTCGGGACCAGATTTCTCGAACGGCAGCTCAAGAGGAGTTGCGACATCGCCGCCGACAAGCTGGTTCGGTGGCTGAGCGGTCAGGGTAGAGGAGTTGACTAGACTCGGCACTCGGGGTCGCGGGTTCAAATACCCAATGTGACCCCTCTGAGGTAAGGCCTCTGAATCTGGACTCTCACTGTACCACAGAAACCGCGCGCACTTCGGGTGGGCCAGCCCAATACGAACCCACTAATCTGTCGAATTGCGCGGCAGGGAGCGTCGGATGAAGGCCCGGTTCCCATAAGAACACCGAAGCTGATCGGCGGGTCTCCTTGAGACTTTCGTATTGCCACTTTTTGCCGCCGATTTTTTTCCATGGAACGCACTGCGGGAGTGGCGCATCATTGCTCAGCGGTACGTGTTCAGTGTGCAAGCTACCAGGTGCGAACTGGTCTTACTTCGGCGCGTTGGGCCCTGGCAGGCTCCAATGACATCGAGAGGTTGAATCATTTTGGCCGCCTGACCTGTCACAGCCCCGGTGGCGGTGGCCCCGAAGGCCGGGCGGAGGCCAGGCGGAGGCCGAAAGGGCTTGGTGAATGATTCTCTTCCACGAGAATGATCGGATTACCTTCAGCCCCTGGTGGCCTGGCGGCGATCCGGGGTCCCGGCCAGCCATATCTGCGGATACCCTTTCACAGTGGCTTTGTCGTCGTCTCCTCAGCGGACCAGCGCGCTGCAGCGCGGAGGGAGAGAGAGAGAGAGAGAGCACTATCTACCGGGCAGCGTGTGCTCCATTCAGATAGCGAGGCCCGCTCAAGCGTTGCAAATGAACTGCGTTCAGGTCGTGACCCTCTGGTGTGCGGTCCAGGCCAGCAGCGAACCGGAGGAACACGGTGCGTTGCGGCGGTCAGAGCGAGACAGACGGACAGGGAGAGAGAGAGAGGAAGAAAGAGCAAATGAATAATTTTCAGGGCCACTCTCTTCCCTTCTGTGCTCGACCGTTTACTCGACTGCCCCTCTTTGTCTTTCTTTTTTATTTCGTTTTTTATTCTTCCTCAGGACCTCCGGACTCTAACGTTACATGGTCTCCCGGGAACAAAAAAAAAAAAAGTTAAAAATCAACATTTTAAATAAATATTGAATAAGAACATTGTAAAGTTAAAAGGGACTTTGAAAATTACTGCGTACAACAAGGCAGAGCACCTTTGTCGCGCCAGGATCGGTCGAGTCATTTAGCTTGCACGGCACTGGAAAATCTGAATTCATTAGCTCCAATTACCGTCCGCCGTCTATCATGTCCTGATTGGCCGAACCAGTCGGTCGCCGGGCCAACCTGATCACAGGGAGCGTTTTGGAAGAGGGGAGGGGCAGGTGTTGTGCCTCTCTCTCTCTCTCTCTCTCCCACACACACACGAACGCACACACACACGAACGCACACACGCGCACGCACGCACTCAAGCTAACATCAACACGACAGCCGCTTGGCGGGTCAAAGTAGTGGTGGTGGTCCAGATTCGAAGTAGGGCGTGCTCTACGCGACACGCGGGGGGGGGGGGGGGGGGGACGGCGCTCGGGGCGGATGAGGGGGAAGACTCCTCCGGGGCCCCCGACACCGGATGAGGGCAGGGGTGCCACTGAGCTGACAGCAAACGAATTCCAAGGAGCAGTGCGGTCAGAATTGCATTCCTCCGCCACTAGCAAGCTCTGGCATGATTGCTTTCCTGTCTGAGGGACGGCGGACTCGGGCGAGGCGGCGAGAAAAGGCTGCTGCTCTTGTGTATGGCCACTATGCCACTCCACATGGTAATGCGCTGCCGTGGCCGAGGCCCTGCAGTGGCCCTGCAGTGGCCCTGCCGACCTCGACGCTTATTGTTCCTGCAAATCACGCCGGTCGTGTCGCCGCCGAAAAATCCAGGGCACTTCCAGGGGGAAAAGCGGCTCTCTTTAATTACAGGCTAGATTCCAGGCAGAAAGTGCACGGCATCACAGTGGGCCAGAAGACCGGTGGAGGCGGTCGAAGTCCTGGACGCTCTTTGAGCAAGAGGGACGAAAAACGTGGCGTAATTTGTGGACGGCCCCTCATACCGGCGGCAGGGCGGCGCGCCCCGCGCGGGCGGAACCTCTTCAGCCAGCAGATTCGAATCTATCGAGTCTTACCTGCAGGAAAGTTTTGGTTTGTTAGATAGCCGCCGTTCTGGCGCGCCCTGCCTCGGCCTGCCTCGGCCTGCCTCGGCCTGCCCATGCTCTAATTAATGGTCCGACTATTTTCCAACATTGAAAGTAATGTTCAACTACACTTCGTGCGTGGCCCGCCTAATGGGGCCGCCCCATCAGCTGCACTCCCCCGCCCCCTTTCCCCCTCCCCCTCCCCCTTTCCTCACTTTCGACTTTCAGTGCAGTAATTGGGGACGCCTTAATAAAAGTCGTGCTGATAATTTTCTTGTAAAGTCGGCGGGGAGGAGAGAGAGAGAGAGAGAGAGAGAGAGAGAGAGAGAGAGAGAGAGAGAGAGAGAGAGAGAGAGAGATACGGCGGAAACTTTACTCGCATGCCGGGCGCCAATTAATAACAAAGGACGTTTGCGAGTCCCGCTCCTCGCCGAGATGAGGCGGAGGCCATCAGGGCCGCCAACGCCGGGAAGGCCGGCCTGAAAAAGGCCCGGCCTCGGCGCACTGTAAACATTGGAGGCGAGTGAGTAAGCAGTGTGGGCCCGAATGAGTGCTAATTTCGGCCAAGTTAAGGGTTTGTTTCAGTCAAATTAAAGGCGATTTGGTCAAATTAAGGTCAATTGCACTGAAATCGAAAGTGTGGTGAAATTACCACATTTGGCTGTGGTACTCGCAGTGAGTACCCGAGCGTCCATTTCCGAGGCGGAAATCACAGGTCGTCGGCAAACAGACCCCTCGGCCAAATCCTGCTGCAGTACCTCCTCGTCAGCAGCGTGCACTCATGGCCTAATGAGGGAGCGGGCGGGCAAGCACCGCTGCTCCAGGATTGTGTTGTGCTGATCCCGTGCCGCGTCCAGCAACTTCCTGTTCGGCCTCCATCGGTAGGGGCGCGTGCAATTTTCGCAAGTGGCTGCGTAACATCCGCGAAGCCAGGGCAGCGCAGCGGACCCTGCCCGCCGGCGCACTTGCGCATTCTTCCGTCTAGGCGGATTTTCCGCACCCGGAGAAAAGTAAAAATTAAAAGTTGGAGAAGAGCTCTCGGATCTGAGGAACCCTGAAAACCGTACAGCACTGTGCGCCAGACGACCGGTGGAGGCGGCCAGAGTTCCAGACGCGTTTTGAGCTCCAGAGTCGCTAAACAGGCCTCGAACTTAACGTGTGACCCCACCAATGGATTGCTCTCCCGACGAGGAATTCATTGGTGGGGTCACACGTTTCGTTCGAGTCCCATTTAGCGACTCTGGAGGTCAAAACGCGTCTAGAGTGTTGGCCGCCTCCACCGGTCCTCTGGCCCACTGTGCGCAACAGCCCTACGACGCCACGTTCGGCCTTGTTCCTTACCTCCGGGTGCTGGTCGTGAACCACCTGGAAGCGGTCGTCCTGGGCGTAGCCGCCCCGAGCCACCGTCAGGAGGTGGTGGTCCCGGCGCCGAAGCCACGTCACCTGCAACACGGCATTAGCATTGCACTGTCAGAGAGAGAGAGAGAGAGAGACAGTGGGAGAGGGAGTGGCAGGTCAACAGAGCATGTGCGTCTCCATCAGAGCGACGTTCCGGCCAAGTTCTGACGTTCGTCACGGTAGATATGTAGGGACGACGCTCCGCCACGCCACGCCCCGCCACGGTACGCCCCGCCGCCGTCATGCGAGTGTGGTGCCGCGGTACCGTCCGTCGCAAAACTCACCCCGGCGCGAGGCTACGCGAGGATTCAGGGGGGGGGGGGGCTGGAATATAAAGGGATTTGCATCCCGCGCCCAGGTAGTCCGTCCGCCAGGGCGGCAGGCCCGTCCGCTCCACTGGCTGCATTTTATTCGGCGTTTGAATGGAGGGGAGTGTCGGCGGCAATGGACCACGGCGGAACACGATACAGACCGGGCGGGCGGACAGACAGACAGGCAGGCAGACACGGTGATGAGGGGCACGCAACACGGCGCGGCCATTTCACCGGGTCATATTCATGACTCAATATCTGATTAGATTACTGCACCGGTCAGTCACACGGGACAGGCGGGCGGGGGCCGCGAAAGCAAGAGCCGATGACGCGTGTAGCGTGGGAAAGGGGTGGGGGTGGGGGGTGTTATGGGGCAATTAGGCAGGGCACTGTCATTGGCGTGTAGCGCGCCGGGCTGCAGCCCGCGGGCCACACAGTGGGCCAGAAGACCGGCGCAGGCGGCCCAAAACTCTCGTCTTTTTTTTTGAGCTCCAGAGTCGCTAAACAGGACTCGAACCGAGCTTGTGACCCCACCATTGAATTCCTCGTTGAATTTCGGCCACCCCCACCGCTCTTCTGGCCCACTGTGTGCACCACCACCACAGTTCGTCCCGTCAGTTTAATCTGCTATTTGCCGTCGACAAAGAAAAAGAAGTAAACAGGAACGCGTACTGCATGTAGTACAGCATGCGAGGGCGATAGGGAGCGCGCAGCGAGAAGGGTATTAGCACTCGCGTTTTGTTTTTTTCATCGGTCCATTTTTACGTTGATCTTGTTGTTGTTGTTGTTGTTGTTGTTGTTGTTGTTGTTGTTGTTGTAGGAGGCGAGCGAAAGGCCGGCGCGAAGGAGCGTCCGAGACGGCGGCGCCCCGGCCAAAGGAATCGATAACCGAGTGTGTGCCGTCCGACAGATTTACAGCGCCGGCGTGATTTAGGTCGTAAACAAAGTTAGAAAACGGGGAGGCGGGCTGCTGAAAAAAAAAAATGCGCGCCAGTAGGCAAACGGACGCACGCACGCTCTCTCCTCTTCTCTCTCTCTCTCTCTCTCTCTCTCTCTCTCTCTCTCTCTCTCTCTCACTCGCGCCCATTGGATCATCCCTCGCGCGGCAAGGATACTGCTGAAAAGGGTTGACTGCACATTGCCAGACTTATATGCAGGGCGGGCACATCTTTTGTTTCGGTCTCGCTGTTTTGTTGGCCGCCTGCCTCGGCCCGCCTCTGCCTGCCGCTGCAGCTAATGGAAACGAGGCCACGCACAAGGTCACCGCCTCGCTCATCCCATTTCCCAAACAACAACAACAAATATAAAAACAACAACAACAACAAGAGCAACCTGCACGGCTTTGTTCGGGCGGCCCCGACGGTGGCGGCGCGGCCAGGGTGCAAGGCTCCTTGGCACCAGACTGATTCCGAGAGTCGCTTTCGTCGCTCTGTCTCTCTCTCTCCCAGACGGGGCACGCATGAGTGCGAGAGAGACAGAGACTGCTGCGGAGAGACGCGACAGACGGGCCCGCCCTTGCCCGGGTCGCGGTCTGGCGAGGGGGTGGGGGTGAGTGGTGGGAGCAGTGTGGTGGCAGCGCAAAGAGTCCTTATTGTGCCTTTAAGCCCGACCGTCGCGCCGCCTCACCTTGCTCTTGCTCCCTCTCAGAAAACATTTATTCCCGCTGCACTGCTGCTCTCCGTTCATTAAGGGCCGCTTCGCCGCGTCGCTTGTCGTTGCCGCCGCCACTCGGGAGGGCGCCCTCTCACCACACCTGCACAGTGGGCCAGAAGACCGGCGGAGTCCACAGGCCTGGGCCAGGGCCCTCCCCGCGTGCTGCAGCAGGGCTTCCTGGAAATTTCCAGCGAAAAGCGGCGCGTTTCCGGGAAAAGGCGACCACGGCGGGCGGCTTCTTGACACAGCTTGGCTGGCGTAGGTGGTGTTGGTTGGCGGTGTGCCTCCTCCACCCACGCGTGTGTGTGTGAGTGTGTGTGTGGGCGCTCCGACGGAAGACGCATGCAATTACCCCCTTTCTGCCCCCCCCCCCCTTGCCGGCGATACTCTTGTTAGACGACGGCACGCCACACACCGTGTGTGTTCCAGCGTGCCACAATGCTGTTTGGCCCCTCCTGTTGCACGTGGCGGGGGTGGGGCGGGGTGGGGCGGGGTGGGGTGGGGCGAGGACGAAAGCAGGCTTCCCTACGACAACGTTTGGGGGCCTTCCGCCTTAATAAGGGGGACGTGTACAAGGCAATTGACGAAAAGAGAGAGAGAGAAAAAAAAGGAGGAGGAAAAAGATTGTGTTGCAGTGCCGGCCGCGTGTGAGGTTGGGGTAGGTTGCCTCAATCTGTCTGTCTGTCTGTCTGTCTGTCTGCCTGTCTGTCCTTATATGTCCGAATTAGAGGGCGCACCCCGCTGGGGAAACAAACCCGAGCGTCAATAGGGCCCTCACGTGCACGGCGCTTACTTGGCGACGTCAAGGGGCCGGGGAGCGGCAGCGCAGCGGACTGATTCCGAGAGTCGTTTTCGTCGCTCCGTCTCCCTCGCACGCACACTGGGACGCCCCGTGAGTGCGAGAGGGACGGAGCGAGACTCTCGGAATCAGTGCGCAGCGCGCGGGCTAAAGCAGTGGCGGCAACAAGGGAGTAGGTCATGAATGAGAGCGGCAAGGCGGAGAGGAAGGGAAAAGGGGGGGGGGGGGTTATATTGCTTGTGCGCCAGTGTGAAAAATTGTGGAACTATGGCGCCTTGTCGCATTATGCGAAAAACATGAAGAGAAATGAGATTGTTTGGAAAGATGGGCGAAAGCGAATCCGAGGGGAGGGGCGACGACGACGGCGTGAGAAAAGACGGACCCCAAGGGGGAGGGGGGGGGGCGCAGAGAAACCGCCCCTAGGTTCGTTACCGCGTTTCCTCCAGGAGAGGGGGGGAGGGAGGGGGAGAGGCTTGGGAGCTTGGCCGAGCACTCCAAGCGGTGGTCGTGGACCCGGCGAAGAGATGTTAGCATCTGCGGGGAAGTCTAGCAAGGATATTGTGTGTGTGTGTGTGTGTGTGTGCTACGTTACGGTCCAGTTGGAAGCCCCGGAGATATGGTTCTGTGTACCTCAACGTGCCCGCCCTGATGATGACGAGCAAGTAGACAAAGCGGCCGTCCAGACAACGCTCAAACACACACACACACACACACACACACACACGCTCACACACACACACGCGCAGAGAAACGCAGTGTGCGTAAAGGGTCCCCCAAGTCAAATGAAATCCTTTCTGGATCCCCGCAGCGCGCTTAATGAGCCACGGAAAGCGCTATCAGAAGACGTTCGCATCCCCGCCGCTGATGTTATCTCCCGGAGGACATGAAAAGGCCGAGAGGCAGCGGACCGCGCGCGTGCGTGTGTGTGTGCGTGTGTGTGTCCGTGTATGTGCGTGCGTGGGCCCTTCGAATTAGCTTTCCGGCTCGAGGATTTTCTTCGCCACACAACATGTCTGCAGTAATTGCACCCCGTGTCCTGGTGCGTGCATGCGTGCGTGCGTGCGTGTGTGTGTGTGTGTGTGTGTGTGTGTGCGTGTGTGTGTGTGGCGCACGGACTGGCGCGCTAGTTTTTGATATGAATCGCGTAAGGAGGCTGAGAAAGGGCCGCTGCCGCCGGTTGCCTTTGCTTTGTCTCCCTTCTTTCGGCGAATAAGGGTCGATCCGCTTGGCGCGCCTCGCCGCCCTGCCGCACAGTGGGCCAGAAGACCGGCGGAGGCGGCAGAAGCTCTAGACGCGTTTTGAGCTCCAGAGTCGCTAAATGGGACTCGAACCGGCCGTGTGACCCCACCAATGGATTGCTCTCCGAACGAGGAATCCATTGGTGGGGTCACACGTAAGGTTCGAGTCCTGCACAGGGTCACCCTAGAGCTCAAAACGCGCCTAGAATTTTGGCCGCCTCCGCCGGTCTTCTGGCCCACTGTGTGCCGCTCCGCCGCCTCAGCCTGGAGGTTAAGACGTGGCAATTTTCCCGGGGAGCTCCGGTCGTGCGAAGAATCTCGGCAGCGGCAGACTGATTCCGAGAGTCGTGTTGGTCGCTCTGTCACTCTCGCACCCGTGAGCGAGCGGCCCGCGAGTGCGAGAGAGACAGAGCGACGGACGCGACTCGCGGAGTCAGTCCGAGAGAGAAAGGCGTCGGCCGGGAGAGCGCCCGGGGGAGCGGAGCTTGCGCGGAGAGCCTCCAGGCTCCGAGGTTTCCCGGAAGGTTCCCGCCCGCCGCCAGGCGACAGGCTCTCCCCAGGCAGCTCCTCCGGCCCGGGGACCCAGGCCCGCATCCAGGCCCCGGTACCATCTGCTCGGTCGCTGACTAATTAATGCACCCCAAGAATGCTCGAGCGATGCTCCCCTTAACCCCGGTGCCATTTTCAATTTGTGGCTCGCCACAAAGTGCCTGCGCCCGCTCCGCCCGCTCCGACACGCAGACAGACAGACAGACAGACAGACAGACAGACAGACAGACAGACAGACAGGCAGACAGACAGACAGACAGACAGACAGACAGACAGACAGACAGGCAGACAGACAGACAGACAGACAGACAGACACACACACACGCCGCTCCCGCACCGGCCTAGCCCCAGCACTCCCCCGCGAGTGCGAGAGAGACGCCGCGTCGCGACAACGTCTGAATAAACAGCGACTAGGCCGCTGCCGGCGTACGGCTCTCGTCACTGTTTTCGTTTGGCAGCCCGCAAGCAGACTGATTCCGAGCGTCGTTTTTCGTCGCTCCGTCCCTCTCGCACTCGTGGGGCGTCCCGTCCGGGTGCGAGAGAGACGGAGCGACGAATACTGCGACTCGCGGAATCAGTCTGCTGGCAGTCTGGCTGTCTGGCAGCCGCCACACCCTGCACCCCCCAGCCCGGCGCGGTGCGGCGCGGTGCGCGCTGCCAAGTCTGCACCTCCACAAATCACGGGCACACTGTCACGGCGCCCCTTCGCCGCCACGGAGGCCGCCATCCAGACCGCCTTCCAAGCCGTCTTCCAGCTCACCGCAACCCCGTGACCCAGCCAACAACAACTTTTCCGTTCCTTCCGCGGCGCGGCGCGGCACGGCAGGGCAGGGCATGGCACGCGGCAAGGCTCAAGCTCTGGCCGAATCCCCTCCCCGTAAATGAGTTATTCATAACATTCGTCGCGAACAAAGGAGGCATGGTGCGTTCCACGACAACAAAACACCATAGCAACGCGGGAGAGAGAGAGAGAGAGAGAGAGAGAGAGAGAGAGAGAGAGAGAGAGAGAGAGAGCGAGAGAGAGAGAGAGAGAGAGAGAGAGAGAGAGAGAGAGAGAGACAGAGAGAGAGACAGAGAGAGAGAGAGAGAGAGAGAGAGAGAGAGAGAGAGGGGGGGGAGCTCGGCCTCGAGACCGCCGCCACGGAGACACCTTCCCCGGCAAGGAGGAACGAAGAAGGAAACTAGGCAGAGAAAGCAAGACGCGCGGGGAAGTCTCAACAAAAAAGGGCACCGGTTCCAGCGAGAGAGAGAGAGAGAGTGAGAGAGAGAGAGAGAGAGAGGGGGGGGGGGCGTCCAGCAGGGAAGTCCAAAAGGACATAGAGTGAAGCGACAAAGAAGGGACTGACATACTCGGACTCACCACCCCTTTCCCTGCGCGCGCGTGCACGCGCACACACACACACACACACACGCACAGAGGCGCTGGCACTAGTGATAAGTAGTGCATGAGGTGTCGCAGCGAGCCGGGTTGCCGCGCTGGAAGATGAAAGCTAAGCCGTGCGCCGTAATGGGCTAAACTATGAAACAGGTCGGTTGGAGCGCCGCGCGTCACAGAAAGAATAATACCCCTCTCGCCGCCCCGCCCCGCCCACGCCATTCCCAGCCGCCCCGCCCACCACCGAGTATACAGTGTGACGTATGCACGCGGAGCGACGCAAAGCGTTTCTTCCGGCCGCATGCTGCAGCAGGCGGATTCCGAGAGTCGCTCTCTTCGCTCTGTCTCTCTCGCACTCACGGGGCGTCCCGTACGGGTACGAGAGAGACAGAGCGACTCTCGGAAATCGGTCTGCGGCGACGACTGCCTCGCATCGCCGGGTCGGAAACGACACCAGAAAGTTATTGAGCAGCCAGTGGCAGGGTGAAAAAAAAATAACAATAAACTAGGTTTCTTTGAAAGAAAATTCATTTTGCTCTCTCTCTCTCTCTCTCTCTCTCTCTCTGTATCTCCGTTACAACAACAAAACAACCAACCCCCAGACGAACGAAAGTTTATCTCGTCTCGCGCATCATTAAGAAAACACGCACACACACACGCACACACACACGCACTCTTCCGCCTTTTTCTAGCAGTGTACCTCAGCAAACATTGCAATAACGGTTAACGAGCTAGCGTGTTCCGCGGCCATCTTGTTAGCCGCGGTCCCGTTCCAGGCGGCGTGTGCGCGGCAGTGCGCGGCAGCCGGGTCTTCAATGAGAGAAAAAGCACCCCTCGCGCTTCCTCGCCGTTAATTATTTAACCCGGGTGGAAGGATCTGCAGTTTACACTACATTGGAAAAATATAGATTTTTTGTAATGTTCAACTCAATTTTTAAATAGTTTTTTTCATACTTTAAATTACTGTAATGTATCGTTTAATTGCAGGTAAAGTGTAGTTCAACTACAGTTTAATTGTAGTAAACTACAATTAAACTGCAAAAAAAGTACCAGTTATTTCGGACAACTATAGTTTTTGACCCAGGTTGTCCTAGTCTTCAGATCAGTTAACTATAGTTCAAAGTACAGTTATACTGTAGTTTAGTTACACAGCCAGAGTTAGTTCAAAGGAGAAGACAATCTGCAGTTTGAAATTTTGGTTCAAAATTCAAAATTTTTAATTTTTGAACCCTGATTTGAGAGGACTCTTCCTCCCTCTGACCCCTTAGGTGGTTGACTTTGAGTTAATTGTGTTTTGTGATTGGATGTTGCCGGGAGTTGAATCTCGGACCCATGACTTGTGAAGCAGAGGCCTTGACCACTGCTCCACTGAGCTTCCTTGTGGATAGGGGCTTGGCTACTCGACCACATGGAAAGGCCGGCTTTCCTCAGGAACCAGAGTTCAACTACTAGAAAACTACAGTTTTACTGTAAGCCACTCTGTACTTTGAGTGAAATCCACTTGTCCAAAATGTAATTTATAATGAATTTACCTCAGAAACCAAGACACCATGGAGTGATTTAATTCAGAGAGCCTTCAAGGTCTTAATTTTCAACGACTGGAGTCGTTACCTTTTCAACTTCTGAGACGCACTGCATCATAATGCTTTCTAGTTTTATTTGTGTTTGACATTTTATCATCCAGTCATAATGAATTTGATGCCACTTAGCTAGACCTTGTTTGGCGACAAGCTGGCTAAATTTTGTGGCTTGTTGATTTCCACGATACTTTGTGACATGCTACCTGACCAATATGGAACATTATAAAATAAGCAAGCAGATAACCAGATAGTATTTTAAGAATTGGTTACATTCAGCCATATAGGTTTTCATATGGAAGTTTAGTCATGTCTTCTAAAAGTCTCCAACGTCAAGTATTTCAACGTAAACCTTCAAAAGAAATAACTGAAACTTCTAAGAGATATTTCCTTTTCAATCCTTATATTATTTTAATCACTCAATGTAATTGTTTTTGTTTCTTCATATCAAGTTGCAGTGCTTGACATCTTAAACTATGCCTTAAGCGAAAAATTACTACAAATTGTAGTAAACATTCAACTAGTTTGTCATTGTGTAAAAAAGTATGAGCAGAAACTTTATTTCCTTTGTAGATCCTGCTGCAGATATAAGTGTAGGCAGATCTTCAGTAGTGGACTATTTAAGTAGATTAGTATTGAGAAACTTTTAACTTCACTTTTTAACTACAGATAGTACTTAATACCTGGCCAACAAATAGCAGTTCATCTGGAAAGCAGTTTACATACACAGCAAACTACAGATCCATGAGCAAACTGAAACTGGACTTATTCTGCACTTTGTTCTTAACAAAAACTGCAGTTCAGGAACTGTAGTTTTGGCACTACAGTTTAAACTGCAGTTTCACTACAGATCCTTCCACCCGGGAAGAGTGCGATTAGCACACCGCATGCTCCACCCGTTCGGTTGAATAAAAAAAACAAAACAAAAAAAAAACGTGAGGCACCTGGTGGCTGTGGTGGTGGTGTTCTATACTGCTGCGCACAATATGTGGAAATTAATGGCGTTTAATTATACAAAAAATTGAGTGCAGGATATGAAGAAATGCCCTTGACTTGAGATAGAAGGAGTGCTCTTGACCTGGAGAAACCCTCCATTTTTATCAATGTACGCCAAATTTTTAAATTTGTTAAAAAAATGTCTCCTAAAAGAAATTAGTCTCCTCCCCGCCCCACTATCGGCAATTGTTTCGTTGACATGCTTGTCAGGAAAATGACCCTGGCATTGTTCATCGAGTGACAATCATTAAAATTTCCACAGTGTGCCCCAAGGACGAGACTCGTCGCGGCCCTTCGCACTGACCCCTCATCATGCTCTTCCTACTCCCCCCTCCCTCCCACCTCGACGCGGGCAAAAAGTGTCCCGTCCCGCCGGATACCGCGTGGCGGGGCGGGGCGTGGCGTGGCGGGGCGGGGTGGGGTGGGGCGGCGGCCTTGGCGCTGTGTAATTTGCGTATAGCTCCCCTGATAAATGGCTTCGCCAGTCAAACGGACATGGTTACTTTGCCAACACTGCATCGTGCGGTAAGAAGCACAATCCCGACGTCTACCCCACCCCCTCCGTCTCTCTCTCTCTCTCTCTCTCTCTCTCTCTCTCCTTGGATCCACGACCTTGCCAAGGCAAATGAGACGGCCGAGCGCAGACAAAAAGGCTTAACGGAGGAATACGTGAGCTAAATATGGACGCAGACGCAACTATTGACTGCAAAGAAAGTATGCGATGGCAGTAGAATCACACACATTCTTCTTCTTCTTTTTCTTTCCCGCACGAAGCGTGACTTGCTTGTGCTGGGAGCAAAAAGCGCGCGACTCGCTATTAATTTCTTTCCTTTTTGCCCCCATCTTCGCGTGGCCGTTAGCCTTCCTCCGTTTTGACAGACTAACGGGCTTAAACGGCCGCTCAAGTGCGGCGTGGGAAAGAGAGGTTGGGGGAAAGGGAGGGGGGGGGGGTCCACTGCACAGTGGTCTTCTGGCCCACTGTGCAGTGGTCGAAAGACGAACGTATTATACGTCCTCTTCCCCCTCCATCTCCACGTCGTCTTTCCGGTAATCTTTTCCTCCTAATTTCCTCCCCCGGCCTCCCCCACCCCTTTCCCAGCCGCACGCCTCCGGGTTCCCAAGCTTTTCACCACTGCACTGGCAAAACAAAAAAAAAAAGGCAAGACAGAGGCCGGACGCGGGGCAGGGCAGCAACTCTCGGATCTTCTTGACGAGCTCCGGCGGCACGCCAGAAGAAGCGGCCTAGCCGGGCACTCACTTCGGGCCGCACACGGACACCGTAAAAAAGTTTTTTTTAAAAACAAAATGATTGCCAACGGACGTAAAACTGGTAGAAAATTATAAAATATTTGGCAAGAAGAAGCGGCCGGCCACTTAAAGGAAATTTTTCAAGAAATATTTTTAAAATTGCCAAGAAGAAGCGGTTGACTACTCACTTATCAGGCCGTTGGCACACACCAATACCGTTAAAAATGTTTAAAAAAGTACCAGATTGCAAATGCCAAGCTGGAACTCACCAGTCCGTCGGCGATGTTCTTGATGACGCACGGCAGGTAGGCGGTGGTGCCACGCTGCGCCACCACCACGGTGTTGTTGGGCGTGGCGAACTGCATGGGCTCGGGCTTGAAGAAGATGTCCTCCAGCTGGTTCTGGGCCTTCTCGTCCTTCTGCTCCACGGCGCCGGGCTCGTCCACGTGCACCTGGGACTGCAGCACCATGACGGCGAAGCCGCTGATGAGGTTCTCGGCGAGGTTCAGCAGGGTCATGGTGGGGGCCGGCGTCGACGGGGTGGCCGGAAGGGCGCTGGAAGTGACGGCCGCCGTGACGACGCCGGGGCTGGGCGTCTCCGCCGGCTCCAGCTTGCTGCGCTGGAAGATGTCGCCGCGGAGGGCTGTGGGGTCGCCGGACCGGTACTCCGGCACGGCCTCGGGGACGGCCTTCGGCGTGGCCTCCGACACGGCCTCGGGCGTGGCCTCCGACACGGCCTCGGGCGTGGCCTCCGACACGGCCTCGGGCGTGGCCTCCGACACCGCCTTGGGCGTGGCCTCGGACACGGCCTCGGACACGGCCTCGGCGGGCGCGCACTTGTCACCCTTTGAGCACGGCGCCGCGCTTCCCGGCCAAGTTCCCTGCGCCACCGGCTTGTTTGCGCGCCACGCCGCCGTGATGGCCCCCTCTGCCCGGCCCACGGCCCGGCCCCCGCTTGCGGTCTCGGTCGTCACTTCAAAGGCTGCTGTTGGCCGGTGCGGTCCAGGAGTTCCGCTGGTCACTGGTGACGGCGGTCTTGTCGGAGAAGTGCTGCCGGGCGCGGCAGCGTGAGTCGACGGACTGCGCGGCGGTCCAGCTGGAGTGGCCGCCGTGTCCGAGGCCGACTGCTGACGCGGCGAGCCCGCCGCTGACGGCGAAGTGCTCGTCGCTGCGGGCGTCCTCGTCGGTGCTGCCGGCTGCCTGGTTGGCGGTGAGGCGGAAGAGGGCGGCGTCGACGGCGTCCTGGTTGAGGTCGCCGACGAAGAGGCCGTCGTGCTTCGGCGTACTGACGATGCGGGTGTCGTTGTTGGCGGCTCGGTTGAGGTCAAGGAGGGCACCGTTGACGGCGTCCTGGTTGAGGGCGCCGACGAGCTGGGCAAGGTTGACGGCGACCTGGTTGAGGTCACCGATGAGCTGGACAGCGTTGACGGCGTCCTGGTTGAGGTCACCGATGAGCTGGACACCGTTGACGGCGTCCTGGTAGAGGTCACCGATGAGCCGGACATCGTTGACGGCGTCCTGGTTGTGGAGGCCGATGAGGGGGGCGCCGTTCGCGGCGTCCTGGTTGAGGTCGTCGAGGCTGACGGCCTCGTTGAGAACCACGGCAGACTGGTTGCCGTCCGAGTTGGGCCAGCTTGTCCTGCTGACGGGCTACTGCTAGGCGTCGGAGGGGGCGACGTCGCCGATGACAACCCTGACGGCGAGGCGGTTGTACTCGGACGAACTGCAACACAGAAACGAAAAAAAGTTCTATTTATCTGTGTATTTTTCTTTAGCACAAAAACATGAAGCAAGTTCACCACTTTGGTCAAAATGACAGGCGGGACAGACCGAGCCGGGGACATTTGTTGGGGTGCAGTGCCTTCAGGGGGCAGCATGTTCCAAACTTGCACCAAATTCCAGAGGCAGCGCCGAAGGGTCTCATCGGAACTATCGAAACAAGACAAGGGGGGTGGGGATCGGAAAACGTTGCGACTGGCCGGAAGTAGTGTTCATCTCGAGCGGCGGCGCCAGGATTAGCGCCGCCGTACACACATAAACAAGAAACTAGCGCACAAGTAGAAACATCGAGCGCGTGCTCAACAAGACGCTAACTCCGACAGTTTAAACTCAGCGTGGCGGGGCGTGGCGGGGCGTGGTGGGGCGGGGCGTGGCGGGGCGTGGTGGGGCGGGGCGCGGAGGGGCGCTGGTCAGGCGCGCGGCGGGATGGGATGGCGCAGCGACGCTATTCCATTACGCCAACAAGTTCCCCAAAGTGACATTGAAAAAGAAAATTGCGCAAACTTGGCCCCGTGCGCCGTTTGTGCCGGCAGGGCCCCGCCGTAGTACACCTTTCCGATGGCCGGCGTGCCGACGGCGTGCGTCAATCCCCCCGCGTTCGAGGCAAAGCTCCCCCAGCGGAAGGCCCTCGACAGGCAGACAGGCCGCGGCCTCGGGCACGACAGGCATGCACGGGATTTGGCACGCAACACGTAAAAACGGAGAAGTGGGGGGAAAGGCGTTCAAAGTCCGCGGAGTGGGTCGAGAGGGTTTGAAAAGGGTCGGAAATCTTTTACGAGGATGCATGAAGGGCGCACGGCCAGAGCGTATTCCATTGAAGCAGCTCGCGACGCGCACGAACTGCGTGGCTCAGCGTAGGCAGCCCCAGCGGCGTGTCCATTCAGTTCAAACGGCCAGGCAGGAGCGAGGCATCAGTTGAGTCGCGAAACGCGCACCAATCCACACCAGCGGACGCCTTCATTTTTATTTTCCGGTCGGCGGGAGTCGAACCCGGCACCCCGGGCGCCGAAAGCACGCGCCTCTACCACCGCGGCCACGGAGACACACAGTGGAGACGAGTCAACAGGCAGGGCGTCTCGGCCAGCTCTCCGAAAGCAATAAAGGCCCTCGCCTCGCTCGGTCCACCCCGTCGCGCCGTGGCGAGCTGGAAGTGTGTGTGTGTGTGTGTGTGTAAGTGTGCGCGCGCGCGCGTGTGTGTGTGTGTGTGTGTGTGTGTGTGAAATCAGACATACGGCCGGCCTGCTGAGTAGCGCAGCGTCGTTGGAAAACACTCGGAAGCAATATCCGCACAGTGCGCCACGATCCCAAACGAAAACCGCAGGCCGGCCCTTGGCTCCAGCGAGGCTCCAGGCGCTCCAGCCAGGCCGGACCGCTGCTGCAGAACGGGAAACGCCGCTCTGTCACTCTCGCGCACAGCGGACGCCCCGTGAGTGCGAGAGCGACAGAGCGACGAAAGCGGCTCTCAGTGTGCTGGAGCGAGTCCACCCTGCCGGCCAAGGACGCCCCGCCGCGCACAGAGAGAGACCCATAAAGACTGTATCGAAGTCGCCCTCCCAATCGGCCATCTACGTGGCCCGGGTTCGAATACCGGTGGCGGCGGACCGCTTTTCTCTGCCAGCCTGCTGGTGACTTGTCCTCGGATTATTGCACCCGTCATCAGATCCGTCTTTCATCGAAAGAGACGTGCTGTTGTGGCAATAGTTATGTAGCTCATAAACATTTGGTGCGCACAGCCAATTGCAGGCCTTCGTTGTGACGGTGGCGTGGCGCAAGACACACGTATGCAGAGCGCCGGGATGGCGAGGCCTTCGTGGAAGGCGTGGCTGCCGTTCGCATGCAGCTGGTCTACTTCGAACACAGTGGCCCGAGCAACAGTGGGCCAGAAGACCGGCGGAGGCGGCCAAAATTCGAGACGCGTTTTGAGCTCCAGAGTCGCTAGATGGGACCTGAACCGAACGTGTGACTTCGCCAATGGATTCGTCGTTTGGAGAGCAATCCATTGGTGTGGCCTACTGCGTGGTGCGTCAGCGGAACATTCGACACAAGTCGAGGGGGAAAATTTGCGGCAGTTTTTTTGCTTGTCAAACACGATGGGAATCGTTGACCATAGCGGCTGCGGGGCACCAATAAACAACCCGCACAATTTGTAAAGGGTGGCAAAGAGCGAGAAATGACATCCACCCCTCCGGCGGCCAGGAAAAAAAAGGTTTCGGCCGCGCTGAAGAAACAAGAGCAAATGCCTTTTTCTTTTAAATCTGTCACGTTACCGTCACACTAATAGAAACAAAATTAAACTTGTTTAGCTGCGCGTTGAAGCGCCAAGCCGTGAGGTGCCGACGCAGTGGACCTCTTGTTTTCGGCTTCACCCGAAGCTAAACGCGATACCTCTCCGCAGTAGGCCTGTTTATTTCGAGTACGCGTATCAATTCACGTAGTTTGTTGTGATGAAAATTTTCCAAAAGTACGCGAGTTTTGAAACACACGGCCTACTGGCGCCTACTGGTAAAGAGGCGTCAACACTGCGCTACGCTGCGCTATGATTTGGAGATGTGTGCGCAGTGTTTGCGCAGTTGCGGCTCGGAGGCCTTATAAGGGGGCGGCTAGGCGCTCCCGTCGCCACACGTAGAAGTGTGTTCGTGACACGATGAAGATCCTGTTTGCGGCCCTACTGGCGTTTGCGGCCATCCAGGTGAGGCTAGGTCACCGAAGAGTCGCCGATAAGGGCAACCAGCCGTCCAGTGCAGTGTCGTTTCCTCAGCTCGCTTCAAAATTCGATTTCGGTCGCCGAACTTCGATAGAGTCCCGTCGAAAAGGCCCCAAACGCACACTAAATGATTTTTTGTGCATGAAGCGGAAAACGAAAATATTGTACCTTATTTATGAACTTTATAATACATAGCCCACTAATGTATGTATCTGTCCTGAACAAGTTATGGACAATAATAGGAGATAAGCATTTAGTGTGTGGGATGGGGTCTCGTCGTGATCAATGGCTGTCAGACACATCGTGCCGAAAAAAAAACCAGCAGCCTTTCGCATCAGGTGAACGGCATTTGAGCAGTGAGCCGCGCGGTCCGGCCGGCCGCAGGCAGCACACGTGGATTTTTAATGACGCCAGTGATGACAATGCGGTCTGACGGCTGTGCAAACGGCGCGGCCGCGTGGCGTTGACTCGCGGACGGATCAGAAAAAGGGACGCCAATTTATTGCGTTGCATGTGATCCGCTCCGACGTAAATGTGAGGCCCAGTTGAAGCGTTTCAATTACCTGTCTGTCCACGGTGAAAACAATTTCCCGGTTCTACAGCAACGTGTAAACCTTCAGCTAATGATGTGTTTGATATTCTCAGAGTATTAATGCATTGAATGAAAAAGAAAATGAAACAAGACTCATTGTGTGTTTCTAAATTATTTTTTTTATTAGGCCTGCAGGGCGGCGGACCAGGTCCGTGTGACCGCCAAGTCGGTCGGCCTGGACGAGGAGGAGACCGCCATCGTCAATGGCTTCCTGGAGCTCGTGCAGGGCGTGGTTAAGGCCGGCGGCGACATCGACAAGATGTCCGGCACGCTCGCCAACATCAAGACCCGCGTCGAGAAGAAGCTGAGGGACAACGGCGCCAGGTACCTGGACAAGCTGGCCAAGACCCTGACCAACGTGTACATCTCGGAAGACAACGTCAACGCCCTCGTCAACAGCATCAACAACATGGCGGTGAAGGATGGCGTCAGCATTCCCAGCAAGAGCAGCGGCAGCAGCCGCTCCAAGCGTTCCCCGAAGAAGAAGTTCAAGGGCAAGGGCAAGGGCAAGAAGGGCAAAAAGGGATGCGGAAAGTGAGCCTTTCGTTGATTAAGGGACTGCCCCTCTCATTTCTCTCATTTTGAGACTTTTATTTGTGTTTCATCCCAGAACTTAATAAAAACATTTTTATAAGCCCAGCGAACAGTCAGTTAGTACACACATATACGAGGGCAGAAAGCGGGCAGACGGGATGTGTTTGATGAGGGAGCGGGGAGGGGCGGGGGGAATCCAGTCGGCACAATTCCTCGTATAAATGAGAGCGTCCGCTGGTAGCCGCTCCGCCCAGACCGCCTCGTCACAGCCATGCCGTGGGTGCGAGGAATCGCCGTGCTGCTCCTGGGGTGTTTATCCGCGGCCCAGGTACGTTAAAGCTGGATTTGGGGCAGAGCGAGTGCAAAAACACAAAAACGCCAACGAACAACCAGGAAACAAACCCACCACAACGAAATGTTCAAACGAATAGTTCTCTTATTCTTGTTTTTAAAAGCAAACGCAGCACAGCTGACCAGTCAAAAAAGGCTTAGCGTTGTTGGCTCGCGGGATGGGTTTGAGGAAGAGAAAAGGGGGATGGGGGGATTCTGCAGTCCAGACTCGGCGTGCTTTCCAGTGCGCCGTACCATTAGTATCATTTGCAACGACAGGAAACATTGTGGAGCGAGATGGAATGAAATTGCGGCTATTATTGCTGCGCGCACGGAATATGGAGCCGTGTGTGTGTGTGTGTGACACTAACTCGGCGGCACTCTACCCTAGCAGGGAAGGCCATTGTCGATCTTGTCGATCGAGCGTCCCAGAGATAAGGGGCCGTACCCATATTACGTGACCGATTTAGGGGGGGGAGGGGGTTCGGCCAAATCCTACGGACGGTCACGAGGGGGGAGGGGGGGTTAATTCAAAAGTCACGTAGTCACGAATTTGGAAATTATGATAGCAAAACACACGAGGTAGCGGCGCGGTCAGGCAACAGATATCTGTTCCTGCTGCATCCAAGCGGACAGAAACCAAGTTTCCCGAAATATGACAAGTTTTAGCGGTCGTTTTATGAATTCAAAGTCGCCATTTGATGTAAAATTGCTTAAATTTTACTTCCTCTGACCTTCAGGGTTCCAAAAAAAGACCCCTTCTATGAGCTAATAGACTATTCCAGTCGTCGACTGAAGAACAAGAAGAACAAAACCGAAAATGAAGTGGATAACGAGCAGGTAGCGAGCCCAGTTTAAGGGAGAAATGTTGAGAAATATGTTTCTTTCCTTTACCAATAAGTATTACGGTACCTCCTATCGAAAAGCGCTCAAATTTCTGGGTTCGCTTAGAACTCGCTCATCTTGGGGAGCGTCAGAAGAACCCGCTCAGCTTGGCGGCCGTCCGGAGAAACCGCTCATCTCGCAGCGCGCTCGGAGAAACCGCTCACCTCCGCGCGGCCGGGCGCTGGTTAGGTTATGTTGCCGCTCGTATTTAGTTAATTACTGCCAATCCAGTCAACATTTGAAGCTAACCTTAGATGTAAAACAAAGTTCTGATTCTGACGAGAGCATGTGATTAATCATTTCGACCCAAATAAAGAGTCAGTGCATATGAAGTACATTTGTAAATCTGGCAGCCGCCGCCCGTATTTGGGAAGGTGAGCGGTTTCTCCGAGCGCGCTGCGAGATGAGCGGTTTCTCCGGACGGCCGCCAAGCTGAGCGGGTTCTTCTGACGCTCCCCAAGATGAGCGAGTTCTAAGCGACCCCAGAAATTTGAGCGCTTTTCGATAGGAGGTACCGATTAGAAACAGGCCTAATAGCATATCAACGCAAGAGGATTCGGGAACCTCTAAAATTATTGCACTCGAACGGGTGGACGGCGCCATTTCCGGTTTTGTGCGGCTTCTTGTTCTTCACTCACCAACGACTGGAATGGCTTCATCGATGATCTTTGTCTTTCTTCACATCAGGAAACATCAAATTAGACGAAAAACAGCTTTTGAGAAAATCCTACGTGACATCGGTGGGGGGGAGGGGGGTTCGCGAAGATCCTACGGTGTGTCACGATGGGGGGGGAGGGGGTCCAAAAGTGGCCTAAAACCGGTCACGTAATATGGGTACGGCCCCTAAGACAGTCGGCGGACTCTGCGGCGTCCCGCCTGGAGACAGAAGCCCCTGTGATGGAGAGGGTAGGCGGGCCCGCAAGACACGGCGGCCGCCAGGTGGACTGCCTCGCAGGCGGCCTTCGGGCCTCGGAATGCATGATGCTGTACGGCCTTGTCCCTGTTCCAGGCGCAGGACTTGATCTCGCTGCCGGCGCACGTCCTTCAGGACGGCCTGGCGACGGGCATGGCCTTCGGCAACCGCACTTTGGCTCGCGTCTCCACCGCGCTGGGCACCCTGCCCTTGCCGTCGCTGCCGGGGCTGCCCAGCCTCAGTATCCCGCCGCTGCCCAGCATCAGCATCCCACCTCTGCCGAACGTCAGGCTCCCGCCGCTGCCCAACGTCAACTTCCCCCCGCTGCCCAGCCTCAGCATCCCCCCGCTGCCCAACCTCAGCATCCCTCCACTGCCAGCGCTGCCGCGCCTGCCAGGCGTCGTGCCCGCCGTCCGCGCCAAGTTCAACGCGTCCCTGAGAACCACGCCGTGACGGCTGCGCGGCGGCGGTGGCGGGGCGGTAGCGCCCTGGCGCGGCGTCTGCGGGAGACAGCGGCGAATGAATAATAGATCTGAAGGCGTCGACGCGTTCGCTGCCAAGCAGGCCCGCTTTGTGCAACGCGCTGGCCGGCCGGACAATGCCTGCAGACTGATGCCGAGAGTCGTTTTCGTCGCTGTCTCTCTCGCACCTCTACGCGGAGCCCATGCGAGCGAGAGCGACGGAAACGGCCCTCGGAATCAGTCTGCTGGACGGCCAGCAGCGCGGTGGGCGGCACGGCGACAACAACCTGGCGCCTCGCTTCAGTCCGACCACAACTTTGTAGAAAGCCAATAAAAAAATGTCTCGGAAAAGTTGGTTGTATGCAATGCATTTATGCATGGATGGCGAAAGCTTCCTTCAGATCCTACCCACCAAAAAATCGTTGATTTCCGAAGGTCGGTGCCTTTTTTCGACCCATTCGATCCAAATTTGAGGGTTTGTTTGTCGCTCCGGGCGATTTGACCCTGCCCTTGGGAACGCACACGCAAAAGCGTGTCGCATCGACCGACTGATTTGATCGTCACAGCAAGTTAAGGCGTGACGTGTCTACAAGGTTGCGACTGCAGGCCGCCAGCTGCCGACGTGTTGTGTGAGAGTGTGTGTGCTCAGCTGGCGGTACGAGGACTCAGCATACTGCGTCATAATGGCGCACATTACGCCCTTGCCCTGAAACAGACGCCGTCCCGCAAGAGCGACCGCACTCGGACCCTAAAATCACCGCCCACTGTTATTGTTTGAGCTTTCTCACGTGGCACACCCCAAGCACGCACTCACTCTCCAGCCTTCAGGGTCGGCAGCCAGCCCCTGACTCGGATATGGCTAGCGCAATCGGCAAAAAGCATCGACAGTGCGATACATCGCAGTCCCTCCTCCCTTTCCTAGTCTTCACCAGACCCACACGTCACAGTCGGACGTAGCCCTTTTTCCGTCGGGGTTTCCCCTCCCCCCGGTTTCGGCTTCTCATCGCCGTGACGACAGCAGAAATAAAACCGACAGCTCCTCCCTGCTCGGCCAGCTCGCGTTCAACATCCCTTCCCCTTTGTCATCCGAACATCAGCACGGCGGCGTGTCCCTGCTGGGCCAAAACTTTTTCATGATTTAGGCTCGGCACGCGCGTTTCTCAGGGAGAGTTTCGGCCGTTGGATAACGCGTTTACCGGCTGCTTCTAATTACTGTCGCGTGCCAAGGCAAGCTAACCGTATATTTTTGGTTCTGCTTACAACTTTTCAACAAAAAAACAAGTGGTCAAAACCATCCACCGCATTTCCAAAAGTGACAAAATTGTGACCCTATGACACGTGTTAAACAAACCTTAGCAGCCGAGCCTGTCCAGTTTGAACCCAAGCTCTTTTCATCGCGTTTCTCATGTAAAATCAAGTTGTAGAAAGCAAAATTCAAGTACTTTGTTACTCTATAAAAATGGCGAAGTTTTCCTTAAATTTATCAGCCAGATTCTTTGTGAGGGCAGTAACATTTGCATAAGAACATAAAACTACATAAAACCTTTCTCGTCCTTTATCGAGATGAGCAAACAAGAGATGTTAGTGACACACCTTCTATCCTCCAGGTAACACACTCAGGGAACACTAAACGATTATTCAAAGAATAAACGGCCTTGCTGATTTGATGGCCTTTTCAACCCAGGAAGAGTCCACCCCAGCCAAGGCCGGAGCTGATGCCGGGGTAAGCCAGCCCCATGGAGGTTCCAGTACCGATGGCGGTACCCGTCGGCCTGTTCGTCTCGATCTTGGTCGCCCCAGTGGCTGGGTCGTAGGACACCTTGGCCTCGTCCGTAGTCTCGATGCGGATGGTGGGGCCCTTGGAGGAGGCCTCCACGACGACCGTGGGCGCGGCCGTAGTCGAGGTGGTGGCGACGGCCTCGGCCGTCACGTACACGGGCTGGTAGGGGGCGATGTTGTTGTGGATCTCGTTGTTGGTGTTGACGTTGATGTTGGGCATCGGAGCAGGGTTCACGATGACGGTGGGACCTGCCGCTGCTGGCGCAGCCGTGGTAGTCGTGGTTGTTGGTTCGGGTTCAGGGGCCGCCGTAGTGGGAGCTTCCGGTTCAGGCTCCGGCGTGGTGGGAGGTTCCGTTACCGGTTCTTCAGTCGTCAGCACAATCGTAGTGGTCTCCGGCTCAGGGGTCGTTCCCGGTTCGGGAGTCGTTTCCGGCTCAGGGGTTGTTTCCGGCTCCGGGGTTGTCACCTCCACAGTGGTGGTTTCTGGCTCGGGGGTCGTTTCCGGCTCGGGAGTTGTTTCTGGCTCCGGGGTCGTTTCCGGCTCGAGGGTAGTCAGCTCCAGGGTGGTGGTTTCCGGCTCGAGGGTCGTCAGTTCCAGGGTAGTGGTCTCCGGCTCAAGGGTAGTCAGTTCCAGAGTGGTAGTCTCCGGCTCGAGGGTAGTGATTTCCAGAGTAGTGGTCTCCGGTTCAACGGTGGTAGTCAACTCTTGTTGATTCTCGCTGGGGTTGACGTTGATGATAATGACGATCTCGTTGGGTGCCGCCGTGGTGGTCGTGGTGGGCTCGGGAGTGGTCGTCTCCGGCGCCTCCGTATTGACAATAATTTCCACGTCAACGTCGGTGCCGTCGGTCTGCCTCGCGGGGATGACGATGGTGACTCCGGTGGCCGGTGCCTCGGTGGTTGTCGTGGTAGTGGTGGTCGTGGTGGTGGTGGGGTCCCGGACTCGGACGCGGATCACAGTACGGCCGGTGGTGACCGGGATTTCGATGGTGGAGTCGGGGATGCCGGTGGTGTCGATGCCCGCGGAGCGCAGGATGTTATGCAGACTCATCTGGATGGTCTGCGCCTGCCTCTTGGACCGGCTGAGCACTTCGTCCTCGGCGTCATCCTCGGGCGTCGGGAAGGCCAGGAGGGCCTGTTTAATAATCACAACGATTCGCAATCAAAAGAGGCTCCCGCTAGTCAGACCAATCCTCCCTTCAAAAATAGTTACATTACCACATCTCCTTTCTCACTTAAGTTTCGCTTGCCCAAATATACGATGTAAATGGAACAGATCAAGGCCCGTGATTTTACCTGGACGAGCAGGGCTCCCCACAGCAGTGCTGCGACGTGTCTGGCTGCCATGGCTTGCAATGTGCTCGCGGCAGTATACGCTCCTTATATACTCGCAGGTGTCACCGTCAGCAAACACCCCTCCTTCTCGGCTTTGCCGAATCAAGCAGACGCACTTCGCGGCGTGCAATACCGTACAATCACCCAAAACGGCGTGTTCTTGTCCTTGGAGATTTCCTGGCCAATAAGAGGAGACATGACAGGATTCACTACGATAATCATCACCGTCGATTAAAATTCTAGGGATAAGAACTTCCTATTTTCGCTGTCACACAGGCGTCAATATTGACTCTTCATGTTTCATTGTCCGTTCTCACTACAGAAAGGGATTGCCACGCTTAGGTACACGGATCGTTGCGCTTCAAACTGGTTTTAATGCGCTACCACGTGCACGCAGATGCAGCACAATATTTTTCGAATGCCTCTTTTTGAAAGGGTTGACGAAGTGTGTGACTTTGAGTCACTCGTGTCGCGTCAGACGTGCAAGGCGCTGACGCCGGTCCGTGACGTCATGCTCCGCGGACTGCTCCGAATGCACGGGCCGCCTTTTCGGCCTTGCCTGCGTTCCACGCAGGGGCAGGCCCGCTATTATGCGGGTCCCCCGGTCCGAGAGAGAAGTAGAGAAGGGGTGGCTGGGGTCGGGGGGCGCCTCGGTACGTCGGAGCAGCGTTCAGCCAACATGTAGGGCGAGTTACATACCGCGCTGCTTAGCATTTTAATGGGAAACAGCGGCGGGAGATGGACGTATAGAATGAGGGGGACTTGGGCGCTTAATGCAACCGTCGAATGCGTTGGCTGACGGCCGGGGACGTGGGCCCACAGCGCTGCGCTGGGCAAACCGGCAAAATCTGGGAGTGACTGCTTTCACGAATCCTGACTGCGTTGCTGCAAGAAATACGATGCTAAACAGGAAACCAGGATCACGGGACCGTTAGTTCGCCTGGCAAAGTGGACTAATCCTTATAAAAGTAGCTCCCATACAGCAAGCACACAAAATAAGGAAATTACCAAAAAAAGTCGCTTGCTTTTGGTGCGTCCGTATAGAGACAGAACGGCTTTCACCTCGGATGAATCAGTGGATTCATGCTCAGCCAATAACACGTCTCACAAAGGGAGTGACTGCTCTCGCTCTCCAAACTTTGACGACAGCACAAGCCGACTCCGCTTGGAACACGAGACAAAACACGAGCCGTTTAGACTGCCTGCCGAGATATCTCGTTTCACTGCGGAAACTATCTAGCGTGCCGTAATGCTTTCCCATTCACCAGGCTGACAACCCAGTTTTGCCCGCACGAGCTCCGAGCGCCGCCCCACCCATCCGTACCTTTTTGAGCCGCGCGCATGTGTCCAATCTGTTCCGGGGAAGCGCCCAGACCCGTTACCAAAACGCAGAGGATCTCGCGGAATCTCCTCTTTCGCGAGCGATTCATCAGACGGAGGCGAGCGCGGCACTCGCGACGCGGCCTCGCCAATTTATAGGGCATTTGCATACGGGCCCTCACCATTGAGGGGGACGTGCCATAAATCTGGTACGAAACGCATTTTTTATCTGTTCGGACGTCACGCGTGAAATTGTTTGCTTTAGCGCGCACCTTTGCAGTCGCACCGCAGTTTATTAATCATGGCGGCAGTTTTGACGGCGGTCGATTTATTTCGGTTGTTTTTCTCTGCTTCCCTGTATGGTTTTTTTTAAGGCGCTAGAGCAGGCACACTCGACCAAGAGTAAAGACCCCCAGTACTTCTCTGCCGTACTCCAGCCGTCCTTGCCCAAGCCCTCCTGACAACACTTCTCGCCAGGGTTTTTGCGGCTATGAATTATTGTGTTGTGGCCGTCTCCTCAAGCTCGCTCAGTGTCACGTACTCTGCAAAGGACCGCACTGTATTATCAATAACGCCCTGCAGCACTGCCGCCGCATGCCGGGGGCAAAAAAGGCGCACTAAAACGTCGCCAGGCCTGTGGCACGCCAGCCATGACGCATAACCTCGGCCAACATTTAGATTCGAAAATTTTTTTTGCAGGGCGACTTCTAGTGTTGACCTACATAGACTGACAACCCTGGTGAACGTGCCTGGGCAGAGCTCGCTTCCCTCATGCGGTGCCAAGAGCAATTTAAATACAATTAAACTTGAAGAGACTCAAGACGGCGTGCGTGGCGGCCAAGTCGATGACAAAAAGCCTTCCCCCTGGCCGCTAAACCCCCTCCCCCCGGGAGGCCAGCTTGGCACGGGCGGGCGCTGTCCCACGATGGCACTATGCCCAGTGACCAGAACAGCCGCGGCGGGCGAGCCGCAAGTCCGGAGCACGACGACGACGCTGAGGTTCTCGGTGAACGCCACCACGACGGCAAACAGAGACTGCGGGCGACGGTCCCGACGGGGCTTCGGGTGCGATGGCCGCCAACCACGCTGCGATGAGCGGGCTCGTTAAATAGGAAGCCTCTGGGGTAGCAGGCCCAGACCGGCCCGGGCCAGCACTGGCGGGGCCGATCCCGTCGTAGACGTGCACGCCGAGCGGCAGCCCAGCCTTTGTGTGCCCTCGGTACCCGGACCGACCACGCCGATGGCGGTAGGTTTAGCGGGGCCGGTGCGGGCGCCGTCGTAGCTGCGGGGTATCTCTCAGCGCCCGCCCGAGCACGACTCAATATTACCGGCCTAGCTCTGTCGGCGGGGGATGGGAGGGGGGGTCCTCCGGAGGCAGGGTTGGGGAAGGCCGGCTGTGCGACGTGCGATAAAGACACTGAGGAGCCTTTAGAGTAGGAGGAACTCGTAATCTTGAGCAATATATGCCGGGCTTGCCATCCACGTCGAAGCCAGCCCACCATTATTGCCAGCGCTCGCTGCGACCGCCCCACACCCCCCAGTCCCTGGAGGCCATGATGTCCGTCCTCCAGTCCCACTGCTGCCAATGCACGGTCGCAAAAATCGAATTACTGCCGATCCGCCGCAACGCGCTCGGGTTCGACTACCGGCCCCGCTCCTTGTTTTTCTCGGCCGGATCTTTGTTGATCTAAGTGCACGCCCGGAAAATCAAAAGCGGCCTGAAACAAGTGAGATTTTTATATTCGGGTTCTTAGTTTGCAAAGCGTTGAATTAAGTGGTTGCCGCTACCGACACTAGTCCATATTGACTTAAGGATGGGGCTTTGCAATTCTTTCGCAGCACTTCTCCGCAGTGCGGTCCGCGCCTTCCAAAGCGGTTCAAGATCGACAGCCGCCAATTTGTTGCCCCCTTTTTTGGGCGTGTCGCAGACTGCAAGGTGAAGCGGGCGACGCTTCGGCGCGACCATGCGATGAGACGACACAATTCCACCATCAATCACTAATCCGCGGTGCGACAGTGATGAACAGCCTCTATTTGGGGCGCGCTGCTGCGCTGTGCTGCGCCTCATGAGCTATAGGCACACGGTCCAATTGGATCCCAGGTGCGATACCAACGCGTCGTCCCGTGTGCCCGCCGGGCCTGCCCAGCCCGGCCTGCCCGGCCCGGCCGCGTCCCGGAACAGCCCAGTGGCGTGCCTCGAAGTTTTCCAAGTTTGGTGGTCAAGCCACACTGAGGGTTGTTATGTGACAACAACACAATTACCAACCTCGACACGCTGTTCATCTGGTAACAACTTTCAGTCATTCAGAAAATTGGCAACAAATTTACTGCTAAACTACAACGCTGTTTCCAACAGTGCACGCTTCTCGTCTACATTCAAGCAGAGTGTGAAGCAATTCGCCTGCCTCTTTCATAGCGGCTGCCTGTCTAGTGCATAAAGAGGGGGCCATCACGACTTTGACGCCCCTTGCAAGCCCCACTGGAACAGCCCCTGATTTCCAGGAAAGAAGACCGAGCAGCACACGCACCGTAACGTGAAGCTCGTCAAGGTGGCCGACACCGAGTACGAAGCTGGTAATTAAAACACGAGTGCACGGGGCAGGGCGAGACTGCGGCTTGCCACAGCGCCCAACTTTGGTCCAAATTTATCGCAAAACCCCGTTTCAGCGAAAAGCAGCGCGCAAAGAAAACCCTGAGCAAAACGCGGCAAGTGTGCCTGCTTTGCGCCCCTTTTCCAACCGTTGGAGCGTCGCACTCCCACAGGAACTCCCACAGGAACTCGGCAAAGCAAATTGCTGGCTCTCACGAGGTTAGTTTTTTTTTCAAGCTAACGCGCGCTTCGCGCTCATGGCACTTCGCGCTGCAGGCCGCGGCGCCACCCCACCGCAAATATTCTAGCTGTTGTTTTTGTTGTGGACGGGGACGTGCGGGTGGTCTACTGGGAAAGGTGAGCGCGTGGCTGGGAGGGGACGCCCTAAATAACGGGAAGCGAAGGCGGAAATCGGGTTTGGACAACAGGGGGCGAATCAGGGGGAGGGGGCAAGGCCAGCTGGGCGGCAAACCTGGGTTTACGTCACACCGTGGTTGCATCACACACGAGGAAAAGACGCCCACCGAAGCCCCACCACGGAGCAGCCTCTTCTCCTCGACGGGCGACGGCAGGACCGGTTCAGAAAGACGGGTGGGCTGTCTAGCCAGCCGCCTCGGTGGCCCACCAGGACGCTGACGGTGTGGACTATCTCGGGGCGCAGCGCTGCTCCTCCCTGCCACCCGGATTACCCGGCGTGTGAAAGGACGCCCTCGACTTGAATTACAACTTGGAGGCAAAGAAGCGCGGTGGATCGGCAGATCGCAGCGGCCAGAGAGGCCCGTGAGGGAGAGAAAAAAAATACTGAGAAAAGGTGAAGTGCTTTTAAAGGTTTAGCGATGAAGACATCATCTCTCCATCGGATCGCTTTCTTCGGCCGGCCGATCGGCTTTCGATTTCCACTGCGGCGCTCGGCCAGTTCGAAACCATTTATTGGCGGCAACGTTGTTATTCAGGTGGAGGCAGATGGCGGGGCACAAAGTGGCGCGGAGGTCGCGGTGGCCGAGCGGGCTCAGCGACCGATCCCTGCGGGCAAAGTCCCAAGTTCAAAACCGCCCCCGTTTTTTTTTCTTTTGACGGACGACCGACGCAGGGAACCCCTGCGTGGCGCGCCTTGACCTCGGTCCGGGCGGTCCGGACCCTCAGACCCTCCGCGACCTTGCAGGGCTGCCCGGCCCGGCCCGGCCAGGACAGTGAAAAGGCGGCAGCACACGGACTCCAAACGGCGCTTGTCTCCCTTGCACACCAGTGTGTGAGAGTGCGAGAGAGGCAGCGCGCTGAGTCCGCAGCGGGCAGGCCGGGCACCGCCGAAGCACCGCTGGGATGGACAAGATTGCCGCTGCGAGGCGCTGCGAGGTGTGTCAGGGCAAAGATGCATGGAAGCGAGGATGTCTCCGGTGGGGGGAGGGGGGGGGGGACTCCGTCCGCCGCGCCTCCCCCGCTCCAGGCGCACGAACTTCGGACCGCCCCGGGTATTACGATTTATTGTTCGAGACGTGAGCAAAATAGCCAGCCATACTCGGACCCCAGTAGCGAGCGCGGGGCGAGCCAGGGGCGAGCCAGGGGCAGGGCAGGTCGACGGTGAGGGGTCTTCCACCCCCGGTCCCTACTCTCCGATTCTCTCTGCTGCCCGGGCGCGTGTTCCCATACTTATTGTCCGTGCGACCCCAACCGAGTTCACTGGCGACACTTTGGCCATCTCCGAAGAGTCCGCGCGAGCTTGTGCCCCCCCTCCCCCCCCCCGAATCCCCGCACCGGGACAAAGTCATCCACCTACCGCACGCCCGAAGCGCGCCGCCCGAGTTGGACGGGCACACTGGCGGCTCTTCATTCCAGCGAGCAGCAGGCAAGTTGGCGGGCCAACCAAATTAGACAGCGAGACGCTTCGCAACAACAACGAGAAAACAACAACAACAAAACGACACGGTAGTGGTTCGCCTCCCCCTTCGCTACACAGTGCACATACACAACGGCGAGGGTCAAAGGGCGGGGCAGCGCATTCCGTATGCCCCATGGCCTCCGACCGTTTTTGCGACGATCCGAAACGCGTGGCGAGCGGGCCACTTTGGCCGGGCCGTTGGCGGGGGCGGCGGGGGCGGCGGGGACTGCGTGCACCACGCCTCGCCGCGTGTCGTCCGCCCTAACGGACTTTTGGCGCCAAACGGGCCGTGGGAACAACGGATCAAATCAAGGTCGGGGGCTCGCCGCGCGGTGATTCTCGTCTGCCGCGCGGAACGCGGGGACGCACAGTGGGCCAGTAGACCGGTGGGGGCCGTCAAATTCCCGGACGGGTTTTGAGCTCCAGAGTCGCTGAATTGGACTCGAACCTGACGTGTGACCCCACCAATGGATTCCTCGTTTGGAGAGCAATCCATTGGTGGGGTCACACGTTCAGTTCGAGTCCAATTTAGCGACTCTGGCGTCTGGGGTTTTGACCGCCCCCACCGGCCTACTGGCCCACTGCGGGACGGCTGTCCAGTGGCGCGCGGGCGTGGCCGACCCGGGCAGACACTGACAGCCTCACAGACTGACAGAGACACGGCCGCGTCCCGCGCGCGTCGCCGCGGGCCTTGGCGGATTTCTCTCACGGCCCATCCATCCCTGTGGGAGTGACGCGGCCGAAGCCGCTTGGTGCTTTGCGGCCCGCGGCTGGCACTATATTTCATTTTCCCCGCGCGAACACGTACATTTTTATTATTTTATTATTTTCCACTTTTTTTTTATCCAAAGTTCCCTTTTTGTTTTTGATTAGCAAAGTTTGGGGCGGCGCGTCAGCACGTGATGTGTGGGTAGCATCACGCCGCACGGCCGTGGGGAGGAGGGGGGGGGGGACGCCGCCGAGTGGTAGGCGAGAGCGAGACGGGAATACAGTTTCGGCTTTAACAGGTCCGCCGTGCAAATAATGCAAATGGACCGCCGCCCCCCTGCCGCGCCTTGCCCACACTGCGTATAACGGGGACCGGCCTCGGAGTGCGGGACTGGCGGGGACTGGCGGGGACCGGCCGCCGCGTGGCCGCGAAACACTTGGGGCCCGTGTTCCTGATGACAACGATCGTGTCCCTGTCGGCGGCGGGCGGGATGCGGAGAGCCCGGGGCGCCACGCCAGGTATGGGCGCCGGCTCCGGCTCGCCCGCCGCCCAGACCTCGCTCCGCAGCGCTTCGCTCCAGCCCCCGCCCGTTCGTCACACTTATGCCCCGAGGGCCGTCGCTGTGCCAGGCCGGGCCGGGCCGGGCCGCGCCGGGCTACAAGACAAGTTACTTCCCTTATCCCAACCTGTATGGCTCCCCCGCCATCCCTCAATGCTGTACCCTTGGAGGGACCTCCCCCCCCCTCCGCCCACTCCAGCCAATCGGGAGGGCCTCGTAAAACGCCAACAGAAGGGGCTGAAAGAGATGCAGGCCGCCAGAGCGGGGAGGGGGATTGTCGGATCACAGCAGCATCCTGCCGCCGCCTGATTCCGAACAATCGTGGTCTCTCTCTCTCTCTCTCTCTCTCTCTCTCTCCCATGGGACGCGCTGTGAGTGCGACAGAGACTTCCGAGTGAGGCGGGTGGCGCAAGGGCGCGCAAGGCCGGGAGTGTTCCTCGCTTTAACGCGCCTGTAAAATATTCTCGACAACGCCGCGCCCGCGCCTGCCGCCCGCCTGACCTCCGCCACCGGCACCTCGTTCGGCGGCGGTACAGGGGCGCGCTGATCCGCGGCGGGGCTCGCCGGACACACACAGGAACACACACACTAAGACACGGTCGCCAGCTCGCCGCGTCGTGAACATCCGGTATGTGCTCGAGGAGCGAAGGCCACCACCGTCACCACACACACACACACACACACACCACCGTCAACCGCCTCCACTATTTCCAGCCCACGTTACAGGGCACTGCTCACGTTACTGGAGTGTGTGAGTGAGGGACTCGCGGCGGGATTGAGCCGCACGCCGTTATGGCAATAAGTCCCGCGCAAAGTGGCTTGGCGGCCGCGGCGTTCTCCCAGCGCCACCGCGACGACGCGGCGTCCCTCGCTTCGCACCTCGCCGCCGTAACGCTGAGTGATGAACCCGGAAGTGGGGCGCGCGGCGATTTCCGGTAACGCTCTCTTTTGTTTCGAGTTACAAATGGCCGAAACGGCCCGGCCGGCTTTTGTACACCGCCTTGTTGATGACGGAGTGCGCGAGGCGCTGGCGACGTCGGCGGCGGGAGGCGGCGTCCACCAGGTCGACGTCGACGCGCGGAGTGATAGTGAAAGTGCGCGCGAGACTATCCCGGGACACAAGTTGGCGAAATTTGTCAGCGCGCCGCGCTATCTTACACGGAGGGCTTTCGCCTTTCCCGCCTGCCTCTGTTTTGCGGGAAGTTGATGCGGAACGGAGTGGCGAACACAAGAGCAAGGCCTCGCCGCCCGGCCCGCCCCCTCGCTACTGTAAAGTGACAATCTCGGCTTTCGACTCTCAGCTTTCGGAAATCGCGTCAACGCCCGCGCGCACGTAAGCCGAGTCCTGCGACTCCTGCGCACATTACGGGGCAATCTCCACGGCGTGGTCGTCGCCGTCGTCAGGGCCAGGGGGAAGGGAAGGGAGGAGGGGGGCTACAGTGCGCGAGGACGACGCGCCCTTTCTGAATGTGTGATAACAAGGCCGCTCGGTGTCCCTGGAGGAATTCCCGGAGGGCACGCCAACAAGGGCATGCCTCTCGGATACGGAATCCGCGCTCGACCCGAACCAGCAGCCCCTCGCCTCGCACAACCGGCGACACACTGCCGATTCCTGTCTCCGGTTTCACTTTCAGTTTTATCGATTGATTGCCACTAAAGTGCTTTTTTTTTTAAGGTTCTGCATCGTACTTTGTGCACGATAACATCATCTTTATTGTCCTTGTTCTTCTTCTTCTTCTTCTTCTTCTTCTTCTTCTTCTACTACTTCTTCTTCTTCTTCTTATTATTATCATCATCATTATTATTAGTAGTAGTTGTTGTTTTTGTGTATTATTTTTTTCTAAAGAGAGCTGCCGTTCTGTGTAACCGGGCCGCGCTCCAGTGTGGCCTTGTGGTCGGAGAACTGACCGGGCCCCAGCACCTTCCCCGAGGAAATCGGCAGACAGAGACAGATGTACGAAGCGCGCCGTAGCTGCAAAATCCAAGACACACAAAAGGGCTGCCGAAAGGTGGGATCCTGCGGGTCATCAGTTCCACCAAGTAATCGGAACGGAGTGGCGGCGCCAGGTGGCTCGGTCAACGCGGGGAAGAGAGAGCGAGGAGAGAAAGAGGAGGGGGGAGGCAGTTTTAAAGATCCGACTTCCTGCTCGTCTTACTGCTTGACCTGTTCGCTTCATTCAAGCGTACAACGATCTGACGCCCTTCTTCGAAAGCTTCAAGGCAACGTCTCCCACGCGTTCAGATAGGACACGGTGGCTCCTGGTTTTCCAAGGAATGTTCCTCTCGCTCCAAATCTGACGGCAGCGCAGCCAATCAAAATGCCCCCGTGCCGAGGGTCGCCTAGCAACGCGCGGCAGCGCAGCGGCAACGCCTTGGGGCGGACCAAACATTTACACAATACACCGAAGTATAACAGCACCTGTTTGATTTGCAGTCGGGTTTCACTGTTTCGCTGGGCAGGCGGGTGGAGAGCGGCGGGGTGCCCGGAGGTGAGCAGAGTGATTGAATATGCAGAGCAGGGGGCTGCCTGTCCGTCTGCCCGCGTGGGTGCCTGGGACGCGGACCCGCCGCCCTTGGGAAGGGTGTCACCGCCTGATTGTGTCCCTTGTCTTGCTTGTCGTGCCCGTCTTGGCCGGTGTGTTGTCGCTTTGGCCGAGTGATCGAGTGGTCGTTCGTTAAGTGCAGGCCTGGTTTAGAGGACGTTGGCTCGGCGTAAACTGGCTTTCGGTTTTCACTCTGAAAGGATTCTAAAAAATCAACTTTGTTGCCTAGGATGTTTTCAAACAGTTCCATGCCCTTCAACATTATTTTTTAAATTTTAGCATAATAGTTTTTATTTTAGTTACAAAGTTTAAAGTTTGTCAAAGCTACGCCCCACGCCCCGTCCGAAGCCGTTTTTCTACGTTTGCCTCCAACCGGTGAAACAAGCAGCAGTCCGGAAAGCACAGCAGGCTCGTCAGTGCCACGCGGCTCGCGGACCACCCCGACTGCAGACTGATGCCGAGAGCGCCGTGTCTCTCTCACTCGTGGAACGCTCCGTGAGTACGAGAGGGACACAGCGACGAGAACTCTCGGAACCAGTCTACTGGGCGGCCCGCTGGGCGGTGGGTGAGGGACTTGTTTGTTTGTAGCCAGGTGGAACATGCCCCGGTACACCGGCCGGTGATTGGGAGGAGCGAGTGTGGAGCAAAGTGGCTGACTGATTTATCGGACGAGGCAAGTGGCGTGGCACCCCGCTGTTGTGTGCAGATCGGCTACACGGTTAAAAACACAAACTTTGAAGACAAAAAAGGCGCAGGGTTTGCGACAGGCCATGCCGTGCAAGCTGCGCTGGCTTGTTAGATCAAATCAGACAAAAAAGGTCGGTTCTTGACTCAACGATTACTTTGCGGTTTAAAAATTAGTAGAGGAAAGGCGGAGAAACAGCTCTTCCCAAAGTACCGAGCAAGTCTACTGCGGTGACAAAAAATCACAAGTGAAACCAAAACTTTTTTCTTTTTGTTTTAAAAAATCTCCAAACGAAATCATCGCGAGGAAGCGCGGCAAACAAAAAAAGAGCAGGAATATAAAAAGAGCGTGGCGCTGTCGGTGGCGTGGGGGGGGGGGGGGGGGGGGGGGGGGCTGTCGTGTGTCGCGCTGATGTACGTCGCCTTATTGTGAGATTGCCGCGCACGGAGGGGGTGACAGGGGGGATAAAAAGAGAGGGGGGGTAAAAGGGAGGTAAGGAGGAGGGGGAGGAGGCTGGATGGAGATACAGGGCAGTGGCAACAGAGGGGCCGGAGTGGTCGCTATGACGGGCATCAAAAACAATTACCCAGCCGCCCCCGGACCATCTTAACGTAGGCAATAAGGGCGTTGGCCGGGGGGGGGGGGCAGGGCAAGCTGATGCCGGCAAGAAAATGAGCAGCGGCCCCCCAGTCCATACAGAGCGACAGCGACACAGAGCGACGCACAGTGGGCCAGAAGACCGTTGGAGGCGGCCAAAACTCTGGACGCGTTTTACGCTCCCGAGTCGCTAAATGGGACTCGAACCGAACGTGTGACCCCACCAATGGATTGCTCTCCGAACGAGGAACCCATTGGTGGGGTCACACTTTCGGTTCGAGTCCCGTTAAGCAACGTTGGAACTCAAATCACGTCTAGGGTTTTGGGCCGCTCCACCGGTCTTCTGGCCCACTGCGAGGCCGGTGGAGGGGACGGCTCGCTAATTGTCATCAGGGCAGCAGCAGGAAGCCATCCGGTCGCTGGTCGGCAGTCGGCACGGTCGGCACGCCCCCCAGGAAGCGACGGCCCGTCGAAGCACGACGCCCCCGCGTCCCTTTTGCCTCTCGCTCCAAGGCGCACAGATTAAAAAATCCAATTTCAGCGCCGTTAATTATTCAAGCAGATGATACTCATTTGGATTCCTCCTCGGGAGGTATTCGTGGGAGTATGAGATTGTTTTCAGTGAGCATCGTGGCTCGACTAGCCTACAGTGGGCCAGAAGACCGGTGGAGGCGGACAAAGTCCCGGACGAGTTCTGAGCTCTAGAGTTGCTCAACAGGACTCGAACCGAGCGAGCGACCGCACCAATGGATTCCTCGTTCGGAGCGCAATCCATTGTTGGGGCGCACTTGCTCGGTTCGAGTCCTGTTTAACGACTCTGGAGCTCGCAACGCGTCCGGGATGTCGTCCGCCTCCACTTGTGGGACCGCCCGCCAACGGCGGCATAGGCAACGCGCGGTGCAGCGCTGCGCCGGGGATGCCCGCCCTGCAAGGCTCCAACTCGCTTGTTTACGTCCGCCTGCAAACTTCTCGATAGCGTCAATATTTCCTCCGGGCCGAGTTGTCGTCCCCCCGAGGCGGGCGCTGCCTCGGCGCTGCGTCGGCGCTGCAGGTGTGCCTGCCTTGCCTGCCCTGCCTGCCTGCAGTTTGGCGTGTTGACCCACTCAATGCGGAGCAACAGGCGCGGCGTCTCGCGCGAGGCGATCAGAGACCCATTCGCGAGCAGTTTGTTGGCGAACTCGCCGTCCCCGGGGAAATTTTCAAGCCCCATTCTGCCGGCGAAAACAACAACTTGACTATCGAGTCGTATTGCAGGAAATGCAGATGGGTGTGTGTGTGTGTGTGTGTGTGTGTGTGTGTGTGTGTGTGTGTGTGTGTGTGGGTGGGTGTGTGTGTGTGTAGGTGTGTGTGTAGGTGTGTGTGTGTGTGTGTGTGAGAGAGAGAGAGAGTGAGCGCGCGAGCTGCGGTGGTACGAGTGCTGGCGTGTATGAGACTGGCCGAGAGGAATACAGACACGAGTCTCTCCCCCTGACTCCGGGCTCAAGAGAGCGCTTCGGGATGAGGTGTTCACTGTAAAAAAAAAAAAAAAATTCTCAAAAACCCAAACGACTAAAAATTAGTCGAAAGCAGATATTGCTGAATTCTGAATATTCCAAAAGAAACCTGCGCTGAAAAATCAGACTTCAGCAACTCTTATCCTTCAATCGACACTTTTCGCAGTGTAGAGACCCGCCCCAAGTCCGAGACCCAGTCTGTACATCCACGTCCTGCCGCCGGCCAGACTGCCCCAGGCCGCGCTGCCCCAGGCTCTGTGCCCAGAGGCAGGGCACCAGCCAAAGAACGGGACCGCTTCGCCGAACCTGCCTGCACTCCTACTGCTTTTCCCTGCGCGTTTTCCTCAGGGACTCGCCGGCAGCGCCCAGGGACCCTTCGGACGAAGCAGTCTGAGCGTGATCAGACGGCAACACACACACACACACACACACAAAAAAAAAAGAGAGAAAAAGGGGGGGGGGGAATCTCAGCCCTACTATAACCTAACCTAGGCCACGTGAGGAGGGGTTGGCCGCCGAGCTATCTTGAGCACATGAGGCAAATGGCAGCTCTCGGAGGGGCGGGGTGACGACGGTGGCGGCGCAGCAGGGCCCAGAATAGGCCACTAAGGACTAGGCGGGACTCAACGAGCACGAAAAAAAACAAGCAAGTGCGTCGAGATTCGAACCCAGGCACACAATCTACCTCCGCGCACTTTTGGTCGCGCGGCCGGCGGATCGGCAGACAAACTGTGGGGGAAATCCGGGAAATTGGAGTCTGGGACCACCCCGGTGGTACACCGTACACTTGTACGCCGTCTTGGGGGCTCGCCGCTAGGGCTGCGCGGCGACCGAGGGGGAACTTAATACCGGCAAGGAGTTTGCTCGGAAGGGTTTGCCCCACGCAGCCCGAGGCGGCTGGCCAATCGCGTAATGCCTAAGCGGCCCCCATCGGCCGCGTCGGCCCCCACCCCGGGAGTAATTGTATACCTGCAGGCTGAATCCGAACAGCGCTGTCGTCGCGCCGTCTCGCTCGCACGCTCGGGGCGCTCCGCGGCGGTGCGAGAGAGACAGAGCGCTTCTCCGGACCGCCCCGGACCGCCCCCAGGCACGTCCGGAAAGACGAGCCTATCCCCGCACACCACGTGACGTCATGCCCAGCTGCTCGTCTGGGGGGAGACGTCCCCGCACTCTCTCATAAACACACCTCAGCGCTCTCGCTCTCTCTCTCTCTCTCTCTCTCTCTCTCTCTCTCACACACACACACACACACACAAACACACTTACACTCACTCACACACACTTACACTCACACACACACACTTACACTCACACACACACACTTACACTCACACACACACACACACTTACACTCACACACACACACACACACTTACACACACTCACACACTCACACACTTACACACTCACACACACACACACACTATTACACACTCACTCCTAAACACTCACACCGACACACACACACACACACACACGCAGAGTGCCGAACGGTGGGGCGCATCGGGACGGCGGCGCAGCGTCAGCACAGTGTGACATAAGACCGAGAGAGTCGGTGCTCAGTGGCCTCCCGGACATGCCGTAAGAAAGGCGGGCGGACGACTTACTGGTATCACCCGCCGCCGCCGCCGCCCGCCTGGCCGCCAGCCACGCGGACAAAAGGAAACGGATCGAAGGGGGATGAAAAATCCCGACCTGGACGGCTGAATCTCAGTTTCAATGTTGTTGGTCAAACTTGGAAAAAAATAATAATGTTTTAAGAAAATCTCGCACCGCCGCCCAAGAAAAAAAGTTACGTACTATAAAACAAAAACTGAAGTGATGTGGGAATTCCAAAGTCGCATCACACGGTGGGGAGGAGGAGGAGGAGGATGGTTATGGTGAAGCAGCTTTTCTGCTGAGCGGGCAGGGGTCCGGCCCTTCAAGACGTCCAGGACGGACAGCAGGGTGATGGGGGTGGGGGGGCGGCCGCCCGGGGCCGGGCCGCTGGGCCGCGCCTGCCCCCCGAAGCTCGGCAGACGCCCGCCGGCCCCGCTTCGCTTCTATTCTTGACCGTAATTGTTAATCTGCCCGGGAAATGGGGAAATGGGACACTTGGACAGTTCGGACAAGGCGGACTGTGCCCCGCCCCGCGCCCCGCTACCCAATACCCCGCAGCGACGAAGGAAAAAAGCGGCCCGCCCCTGCTGGCGGAAGGTTTTGTTTGAACGCGACCAGAACACACACGGAGCGCTATCTCCGCGGAAGGCAACGCGACAGAGACCTCAGACTGATCCCGAGAGTCGCTATCGTCGCTGTGTCTCTCTCGAAAGGGAACGCCCCATGAGTGCGAGAGAGACAGAGCGACGAAAACGACTCTCCGAGCCAGTGCGCTGACCACCCTGTCCTGCGGCCTGCCGGCGAGGTGCACGCTACCATTGCGAGTGTCAGGACGCGCCCATCAACGAGACTATACGAGACTCAAACAAAAATCATCGTCGCTACCCCGCGCGCGAGATGGCACACTGGATAGCGGCCATACGGGATCATCGGGGACTGGCTCGACGTCAATACACCGCGCATAAAGCACGCCCATAACGCCGGCAGTAAAAGTGGCTCGCTCGCGCGCGGAGTATCGCCGCATCGCCGGCAGACCGATTCCGAGAGTCGTTTCCGTCACCCTGTCTCTCTCGCACTGATAGGGCGCCCCGTGAGGGTGCGAGAGAGACAGAGCGACGAAAACGACTCTCGGAATGAGCCGGCGGGCCGCAGCGCGTAGGCAGGGCTGGGCAGGGCGGACCGCCCGGGACCCGGCGAGCCGAGCGGCGAGCCATCCGGGGCGTTCCGGAGTGTCGTTTTCCGCACTAAGGGCTCAACTCGGCCGTCGTGCCGCCGCTACACCCCGGCTGATGAATCGTGCGGCTAGTTGAACCGCCCGCACGCCTCGGATCCAATTCCAGGGGCAGCGTGGGGTGGGGCCTGGAGGGTGCGGGGAAGCGGCGCACAGTGGGCCAGAAGACCGGCGGAGGCGGCCGAAACTCCAGACGCGTTTTGAGCTCCGCAGTCGCTAAATGTGGGACTCGAACCGAACGTGTGACCCCACCAATAGATTCCTCGCTCGGAGAGCAATCCATTGGTGGGGTCACACGTTCGGTTCGAGCCCTCTTTAGCGACTCTGGAGCTCAAAACGCGTCTAGAGTTTTGGCCGCCTCCACCGGTCTTCTGGCCCTCTGTGCGGCGGAAGCGGCAACCGGGCAGGCTTACAGTGCCCCGCCTCGCCGCACCCCTCCCGCCGTGTTTGCTTCCCGCGATGTAAGAAAACACAATCTGAAAAGGGAGGAAAAAATATTCCGCGCCGCGCGCCGCTCTCGCAATCCGTACCTGCCTCCGCGGCGTGGCTTCACTTTGTTCAAGAGGCGCTTAAGCGCTCGCGCCAAGCACGCAGCGATAATCATGTACGTAGGCCCCTTCCGCGCGCCAGACGAGTGGGCTGTGTGCTGTCTGCGAGCGTCGCGACTGTGTGTGGGTGACGCGGCACAGGCAGGAAAAAAGGTAGCTGGAGCCCAGATCTGTCGCAAAGTGAAGAGGAAAAGGGGGCGGGGGAGAAGCGCGCGAAAAACGCGGCAGCAGCATCGTGGAAAGGGAAGGCAGTTTGGGGCGATTTGTCAAGCGGGCTGGGCTGGGCCTCCCCGACAGCGCAGGTATATGGGAGGCTTGGCACCCACGGCCCGGGGGACTCTGTTGGACGTGAAGCCCATTCCCCCCACCTGTCTCTTCTAGGACTCTGCAAACACTGCGACTTGGCAGGAGCATTGTCCAATCAGACGGCGGTCCGGAACCGTGGCACCGACGCCCGCTCCTCGCACCTACACGTCGCGGAGGTGCGGGATATTATTCGAGTCCGCGAATTTTGTCAGTGGCGCGTCCTTGCTACCCTTGGCCGACCGGCCCCGCCCTGGCACTGATCCCCCACGCTTTGGCATCGGCATGGGGACCTCTTGGCTTGCCCGGACTTGCCCGGGCTTGCCTTTGATCCGCCGGACCTTCCACCCCGCATCTTTCTCCAGGACTCCGGGACTCTAGGACAACGCCCCAGGACTCTAGGGCAACACTACAGGGCTCTATGATCCCAGGACTCCAGGAATCTGGTCTAGGACGACTAGGACTCCTGGGGCGCCAGGACTCCAGGAATCTAGGCTAGGACTCCAGGACACGCCAGAATAGGTCTCCAGCACCCTAGCCTAGGACTCCAGGACCCTAGCCTAGGACTCCAGGACACTCGTCTAGCACCACAGGACACTAGTTTAGGACTCCAGGGCCCTCGGACTCCAGAACTCTAGGCCTCTTATAGGACTCTCCAGGACACACTCCAGGGCTGCCAGGACAGGGCGACCGCGCTGGAGGCTACCTCGGCCCGCTGCCTGCTGGCGGCCCGCGCGCGGTCCCGCCGAGTTTGAATAGTTGTTTCAATGTCTCCGCACTTAGAGCACCACAAGGAGCAGCGAGGAGCTGCGAGGAACTCGGGGTGCACAACAAGAGCTGTTCATAACAACGACGGCCAAGTTGCACGCGCCCGGGATGGGGTCGGCGGAAGGGGTCGGCGGAGAGAGGGTCGGCGCAAAAGAGGTCGGCCGGCGGGGAAGAGGTCGGAGGAGACAGGGTCGGCCAAAAAGAGGTCGGCGGAAAAGAGGTGGAGGCGGCCAAAACTATAGACGCGTTTTGAACTCCAGAGTCGCTAAATAGGCCTTAAACCGAGCGTGTGACCCCACCAATGGATTCCTCGTTCGGACAGCAATCGATTGGTGGGGTCACACGTTCGGTTCGAGTCCCATTTAGCGACTCTAGAGCTCAAAACGTGTCTAAAGTTTTGGCCGCCTCCACCGGTCTTCTGGACGACCCACACGGCCCGCACGACGCCGGGCCGCCTCAAAAAGGGGACCTCCCGGCCGGAAAGTGAGAACGGGGCGGAAGAGGATCAAGTCTACGACTTAAGCCACCGTGGAAGCACGCACGACGCGCTGTCAGGCCGGGACGGGCCGGGACGGCGCGGGACGGCCGGGAACGGCCGGGAACGGCGGGGCCGACGCTGATTGGCCGCCCCGCCCCGCCCCAACCACGCCCCGCCCCGCCCCGCCACGCCCCGAGCGACCCTGCCAGGACCCTGCCACTGTGCGCGCTGGGCCTGGCTGGGCCTGGCTAAAGACCTGTATGGTAAAAGACCCGCAACCGAGGTAGTCAGTTTTGATTGGCCGAGCGAGGTCACGTGCTCACGGGGTCCGCCATTTTGGGGGTGTAGGGTAGGCAACATATAATGAAAAAAAATAACGTAAATATACGAAATAGTTTGATATCGGCAAATTGAAATCATGTTTCTATCAAGAAACTTAAATCAGAAAGCGTAAAAGATGATAAATAAGTTTCAAAGCTTCTGAAACGAAATGTTCATGTCCGTGTTTGAAGCTGTATGTTGGCCACATTGAGGCTTTGTTTACGTTAGTTTTGGAGGTTAGGTGCACGCTGCACGTTGCCGTGGCGCGGGGTGTGGGGCAGAGGGAGGGGAAGCGTCGCCATTTTGGGGTGGCGGGCCGAGCCGTGGCGAGCCCAGCCGTGAGTCTGCGGGTCTTTTACCATACAGGCCTTTAGGCCTGGCCGGGCGTGCGTCTGTTGCTAGATTGGGGTAGGGGCCTGATCGTCGGAAGGTCATGTAAGGATTCCGAGCGGAGCAGGAAGGCAGGCGGAGCGTGATTAGCAATGCAAACGACATGACAACGCAAGTGCGACAACTGGTCGCCTGGTCGCGGCCGGGGTGGGGCGGGGCGGGGCGGGGCGCACTGCCACCTCGCTGTGGCCTGCGGCCCAAACTAGTGATCCCGGGGGGATTTCATTTGCCGGGGCGGGGCGGGGTTGGGTCGGACGACCCACGTGCGAAACAGGCCCTCCACACGTTGACGCGTGGTGTCCACCAATCACACGTAACAAGAGGACGGCAAGCCGAAGCCTCGGATCCAAGGCCACCGGTTCCCCAGCCCTTCTCCTCGCCTGTCGTAACGCCCAGCCAAACTCTTCACAGATTTATTCCGTAGCAAAAAACATATTGGGTAAAAGCAAGTCAATCTCGTAATTTTACGCATGTTTTGAAGTAAAGGTATCATCTGCTCAAAATAGATTTTTGTACGCGTTTCCGATTCTTTTCCTCGCGGAAAACAGGTATCCAACTCCTTTCACCACCTCGTATTTTCCCCCACTTCGCGGCTGACGCGCGCGGGTTCAACTCCGTGCTCCGGGCCTTTCCGGGCCCCCCATCCATCATCAATTTCGCACAACACACTCGTCACTGTCGCCACTCCCTCTGATTTATATTTGCCGGAACGCTGCCCTGGAACCAGTAGCAGCGCGCCAGACTGATTCCGAGAGTGTCGTCCCTTCGCGTCGCCGTCGCACTCTCGGGGCGTCCCCGTGGGTGCGAGAGAGACAGACGCTGAGACGACTCTCGGAGTCGGTGCGCTGCAGCTGGAGTGGTACCGAGCTTCGCAGCACGTCATGAGCCCCGACGCCGCTGTCTCTGTCGCACTGACGGGGCGCGCCGTGCGGCCCGCGGGGGTGCGAGAGAGACAGCAACATGACTGGCGTGTTGCACCTCGGCGCGCTCGTCAAGCGGCGCGGCCTCCGCACCGAAGTGCCGCGTCAGGGAGTCGGAGGCCCCCGTCGGCGTCCCCCGGGGACGCGGCCACGCACAGTGTAGCGCCGCGCAGCGCGCACGCGGATCGGCAGCCGAGGGAAACAACCCACATTTTCTCACCGCCGAGCCACACGGGCAGGGCCCACCCACTTAGAGACACTCTGTCTGTCTATCCATCTCTGTCTGTCTGTCTCTTCTCTCTCTTACTCTCTCTAACACCTAAAACTGCGGAGAACTCCGTGAGTGCGAGAGAGAGAGAGAGAGAGAGAGAGAGAGAGAGAGAGAGAGAGAGAGAGAAGATGAGCCTGCCGTGCGCCTCGCGAGAATCACGCGCATCACTCGCACGCCTGCCACTGCAGACTGATTCCGAGAGTGTAGTCGTTTTGGCCGCTCTGCCTCTCTCTCGCATCTACAGGAGGACGCCCCGCCCCCCCACGAGTGCGAGTGAGACAGAGCGACGAAAACGACTTCTCGGAATCGGTCCGCGACCGGGGCAAGGCGGGGGTAAGCTGGCAGCCAGGCAAGCCAGGCAAGCTGATTAGAAACATGACTGGGAGCGTCTCGGCAAGTCTGCCGGCGGCGCAGTTCGCCTTCAGGGCCTTCGCGGCCTGCACGCTGGCGCGGCAAAACTAGTGCCAGTGTGCTGACAATATGCTTTAGGCACTCACAAAATCGTCTCTCGCTCGCTCACTCCGCCACCGCTGCTACTGCCAAAGGCTCCGTGCCCCGGGGAGACCCTCTGTCTCTCTCTCTCTCTCTCTCTCTCTCTCTCTCTCTCTCACACACACACACACACACGCATACACACACGAGGGACCGCATGCGAGGGCTCTACTCGCTCTATGCCTGGGGTTATGAGCGCCGGCTGTCCCAGACAGTTGTCTCGCTTTTTCCAAGGTTAAGTAGCTCATGATTTGGAGCCAGTCTCCCCTCCCCCCCCCCCCCCCCCCCCCCCGTCGGCCCCCTCGCTCAAACGTTCCGCCCCTCCACCGTAATCGGCTCTCGGTGACGTAATCTCGCGGCTTGAAAACGCAGAGGAAAGCTCTAAATGTTTGCCGCTGTGGCCGCAGGCCTTCACAAGGCCGGCTGCTTTTTTTTTGTCTTTTTCTTGATTTCTTTTTTTCATTTTTGCGGGACTTGATTTTTTTTTAGAGCAAGGCAAGGCCAAAACGAAATTCCCGTTTGTTTCGCTCTTTCACTTATTTCTTTGTTACTCTGTGTGTGTGTGTGTGTGTGAGAGAGAGAGAGAGAGAGAGAGAGAGGGAGAGAGAGAGAGATTCGCTTCGTTTCTGCTCTTGACTCTGGCGGTGATCGGGCGTTGGCCCACACGCGCAGCGCGCCAGGACAAATCTCGGTAAAGTGTGTCCAACTTCGCCACTGCTTTACAGGCGAGCCGCAGACCTGCCCCAGCCAGGCCTCCATGCCCCCACCCCCCTTCCCCTTCCCACCCCTAAGCACGGTGTACGTCTTTGGCCGTTCTCCTTGGCGGTGTGGCGGGGCGGGCAGGCGGCCGGGACCTGGCAGGGCTGGCAGGACTTCGCAACGACCTCGGCAGTATCGCGCGAGGCTCACCGCTAAAGCTCGAGGGCTAAAACTGTTAGTCTTGCACCAGACTCCTCCTCCGGCCCCTCCGGCCACCAACCATCACCTCCAGCCACCGCCGCGGGCCTCCCCGGCCTCCCCGTCCCCGTCGTCTCCGTCCTGGCCTGGCCGTCCCCGGCAGGAGTCCGACGAAACACAAAACACCGCCGCGGCGCCGTTGGGGCGTCGAACCGGCGACCGCCGGGCCGGCCGTGCCCCGCCGATGTTTTTGTCCGGCGGAAAGGAATGGGTAGTATCCCTTTTTGCCGTATTGTTGGCACCCGTCGGCGCGGAACGCACTAAAACCAAGGACGAGGCACGGCCGGGACGTGCGCAGGGCCGCAGCATTAGAGCGGCCAGCAGAGTCGCTTTCGTCGCTCTGTCTCTCTCGCACTCACGGGCCGTCCCGTGCAGGTGCGAGAGAGACAGAGCGAGACTCTCGGAATCGGTCAGCAGACGACGCACAGCACTCCAGTCCCCGCGGAAACAATCTCCAGTCGAATTTCCGCCAACCGCCTGCCCGGCCTCAAAGGACGACGTGTCGCTCCGTCTCTCTCGCACCCCCAAGGCAAGCCGGCACGGCCCGCGAGTGCGACAGAGACAGAGCGCCGGACGGGACGACCGGTCAAGATGAGTCCGCGGCCCGCTTCAGCGGCTCGGTTACGCCCTCCACGCCGACTCCGCTTGCCCGCTCGCGAGCTCGCGTCGACGGCGGACCCCCCCCCCCTCTCTCTCTCTCTCACACACACACACACACACACACACACACACACAACTTGAGCAGTGCGACAGCGAAGCGCGCGTGCCACGATGGATGGGGAACCACGGGGCTGCAGCTCGCGCGCTTGATCAAGCACGCCTAGTTGTTGTCGGCGCCATGGTGCAGCAGTGCACGGCGAGGCCAGGTGCCCCCCCCCCCCACCTCCTCCTCCCCAACCACTGCGCTCTTGGCTGTTCCGGGTGCCCCCACCTCCTCTCCCGGCGGCCCCACATCTTTCTCTGTAAGCCTCCTGACCTGTTTCGCGGTGAACTACCCCACCTATCCCTTTCTCTCTCTCTCTCTTTCTTCTCTCTCTCTCTCTCTCCTCTCTTTTCTCTCTCTCTCTCTCTCTCTCTCTCTCTCTCTCGCCGTCCGTCTCGTGGCGCAGAGTCGGCCTGGTGCCGCACGCCATTAGAAGAATAGCCGTTTATCGGATGAATGGGCTCGCTGCATAGCCGTTAGGCCGTCTCTCTCTCTCACCGCACCGGCTGCTCGCCGTCTGCGGACCGCAGCAAGAGTGACTCTTTCCCCCCCCCCCCTGCCCTGACCGCGCCTAAGCAGTCCCCTTTGTTCTGGGCGGCGCGCCCCGTCGTGGGAGAGGCCGGGCGCCACGGCACCGCGCCCGCTGAAAACTTTATAAAGAGAACAGTTTCCTGAAATAATGATGAAAACCGAGTGGACCGCCACAGAGCCGGCATGAGCCCTCAGCTCAATTTGCTTATTTCAGTACGCCGACGGGGGAAATATATTTCGAGCAGCTAACTCCACCGAAGGGAACACAACGCAAAACAAACTGGACACACATTGAGCTTTCCGTAAGATCGTAGTCCGTGTTTTTCTTTGCAAAAAAACCTTCTTTGCATTTTTAATACATAATAAAAATGAATGAAGCGGGCCGTTTTCTCAAACGCCACGCGGCGCGGCGGCATCATCTGCCTTCGCAGTGTGGTTACCGCGGGCTGTCCGTCGGATTGTCAAGACACCGCCGAATAAATTGTTCCGCCGGGAAGCTTTCCCTGCGGCCCAGTAGGAAAAGAGGGAGGAGGGGGAAAAAAGGGGGGGGGGCACGGCGAGAATGGGGGTCGGGGTTGCTCCACGCGGCCCTTGGTGGTTTATGTCCGGTCACAAACGGCGTCACCCCTCGCACCAGTTTTATTGCCCCCCTCCCCCCCCTCCATCTCCCCGTTTCGCTCGGACAGGCCGCCGCCCGCACTACCCAGCAGCGGCCGCCGCCGCGTTGGAAAAATACCGAGTGCTGTGTAACGGCGAGCACCTAAGGAAGGCCGCCGGCGCCGTCTCTCGGAGTGGGACGGGGAGAGAGAGAGAGAGAGAGAGAGAGAGAGAGAGAGAGAGAGAGAGAGAGAGAGAGAGAGAGAGAGAGAGAGAGAGAGAGAGAGCGACGCCTCCCCCGAGGAGGCGCCACGGCAGCGGCTCGCGCGTAAATCGTACGATAGAGGCCGGACTCTCCGGGTCCTCTCTGCAGCTGCGGCAAAACCAGGGGGCCGTCAACGCATCGCTCGTCCCTGCGAGCGGAGGAAGAAACAGAAGAAGAAAACGAAGGGAAGAAGAAGAAGAAAGCGCGGAGCTCGGAACGGAACTGACCGCCGCCTGCGAAAGTCGGGGTAGGCCCGCCCGCTGAACACACGAGAGCTGCGGGCTAGCCTACGCAGCAGGCTGTCCCCTTCAACGCCGAGCTCTCTCTCGCACACACACACACGCACGCAAACACGCCGCGTCAATTATTGACATGCGTCACTTGACCGCCTTCCGTGAAATATTCACGGCGCGCTGCGTCGCTCTGTCCCTCTCGCTCCGTCCCTCTCACTCCGTCCCTCCGGCTCCAACCGCGACGCGCGTACGCAGCCACTTGGCGGCTCCCCCTGCAGACTGATTCCGAGAGTCGTTTTCGTCGCTCCGTCTCTCACGCACCCACACGGGACGCCCCACGAGTGCGAGGGAGACAGAGCGACGAGAACGACCCTCAGAATCAGTCCGCCGCGTCCCCGTGGGTCCCCGCCGGACCGCGCGGCGCGCCATGCAACATTCAGGCCGGCCTATTAGAGATTTCTGCCACAAAGGAGAGACGAGGGAGAGCGAAAAATGACGCCGTCCGAGAGGAGTAAACGACATCAATTTAGAGAGCCGCATAGACAGCGAGGCTGAACAAGGCTCATGCCGGTGGACGCGGGGACCGGGATTTCAGCAGTGGCTCCGGGACGCGCGCCAGGATGATACCGGCTCCCGTCGCTCTGTCTCGCTCGCACTCACGCGGCGTCCCGGAAGGGAGCGAGAGAGACGGCGTCGAGAGCCTGCAGCAGCAGCGTCCTGATTTCCGCCGTTGCCGGAATGCTGGCGGTACACTGCTATTCGCAGCCCGCTAACAATCCGCCAGGGACACAGCCCGCGGGAACGGGCTGCATTCCCTCGCGCTGCGCTGTCTGGTACAGCCGAAACACTCCGGAACACTCTTTCTCGCAACCCCCCCCCCCCCGGACGCCCCACGAGCGCGACAGAGACGGAGCTACTTTCTTTTCGGGTTCGACCCGCTGCTGCTGCCGCGTCCATCGACTGCTGTCTCCCCGCCTCTGACTCGAGTTTCTGTCCCTGTCGCACTCCCGGGGCCAGTGGCGGTGCGAGAGAAGGCACACTGTAGGCAGGTGCGAGGGCGTGGAGCTCAAAACGCGTGTAGAGTTTCGGCCGCCTCCACCGGTCTCCTGGCCCACTGTGCAAGGGGCCGGGGCAGAGGGCGCTGGTGACGTTCCGAAGTGAGACAAACTTGACGGCTAACGTCAAACAACAGTCAGGGTTAATGACAAATTAGCATCGTTGGTCTCGGCGGCGCCCCGCCCCGCGTTCCCCTCCGCGGGTTGAGGGCCCCGCGGTGCGCCCCTTTCCCTTCCCCCGGCCCTACAGTGCAAATTGAGGGCCTTTTCCGCCCTTCCAGGTCGTCGGCCGACTAAGTGGCCGGTAAAGAAGACGACGACGCCAAAGTCCGCCATTACCTCCATGCATAAGTCGCTCTGTCCCTCTCGCACCCGCGGGGCCTCCGCCGAACAGGCGCGAGGGAGACAGAGCGACGACTCTCGGAGTCAGTCTGCACGCTCGCAGCGCACGCAGCGACACGCAGCGGCACGAAACGGAATTATTCGAGTATTCATGGAACGATACATATTCAAAGGGCAATGTCATTTTTGTGCCGCCCGCCCCGCTGCCCGGCCTGCCTGCCTGGCCTGCCGCCTGCTGGGAGTGCAGTAGGGCTCGGCCGCCACGGCCGGACTGCCGCGACCTCCAGCGTCGCCATGACAACGCGGAAGAGGAAGACAACAGGTTTTTCGCCGCCACCGCCGTCGCCGCCACTTGACCGAACTTTGCCACTGCCGTATCTGTCTTTGGCGAGGCCGACGGCGTGGACGACGTCCTTCTGGCCGCCGAGGGTCCTCACCGAGTCAACGGCCGAGCCGCGGGACACAGTGGGCCAGAAGGCCGGTGGAGGCGAGTCCTGTTTAGCGACTCTGGAGCTCAAAACGCATCAAGAGCTTTGTCCGCCTCCACCGGTCTTCTGGCTTCTTGCGACTTTATTTCTCCACGCCCTCCGGATTGAATGATTGAATCCTTGCTGCGAGCGGCCCGGCCCGCGCCCTGCCCAGGGAGAGTCGCGGCGCGACCCCGAGGGGCCCGCCCGCCCCGCCCCGCCCCGCCCCGCCCCGCCCCGCCCCGCCCCGCCCCGCCCCGCCCCGCCGGCCTGCACAGTTGGCCTTATTCGATTTCGGGGACGAAAAAGGGAGTCTCCTTCCTGCCTTGCTTCGCCTTGCTTCGCTTGCGCGGAAGCAATCACACATATGCGAGGCAGGTCGCTCGGTGTCAGTATTCGGGGCGCACTGCCGCGCCGCCGGCCTCCCCCCTCACCCCCGTCGTCCTGCTCCTCCTGCACGTCCCCGTCGTCCTCGTCGTCCTCCTCCTCCTCCTCGGCGTACTCGACGTCCTCGTCGTCGTCGTCCTCGTCGTCCTCATCGTTTTCGTTCCCGCCGGCCACACCAAGTTGGTCGTCCTCGCCGTCCTTGTCCTCGTCCTGGACCCGCTCCCTCCTCCCCCCCAACTCGTCCTCGTCCTGGATCCGCCGCCCCAACGCGGCCTCCCTCACCGATGCGACTTTGAGAGGACAAGGACAGAATGCAGTCAATGTGCGCGCGAGCCCACTGCGGCCCACTGGCCAGTAGTGGCAAATGAAAGATTCATGAAGGCGGATATGGGCACCCAAACACACACACACACAACACACACACACACACACACACACACACACACACACACGGCCCTGTGTGCATTTGGGCAAGCACGCCCGCACACACCGCGCACGCACACACACACACACTAGACGACGAGGTATTGAAGAGTATCGCAGTGGGTTGGCTGTATCAACACGGCAACAGGGACGCCGCCAACCCCGCCCGCTCCCTCCGCAGGGCAGCCCCAGCCAGCCCGGACCGCCTCGGCCATCGCGCGCGCATTTTCAAATGAATACACAAAGCGAGCCGAGAGGCCCGCGGATGGATAGGCCAGGGCGGTGGCGTGTTGGTGCAGCCTAACCGGTTTACAAACCGGGAAAGCACGACTGCGGCGCACTTGTGTGTGTGTGTGTGTGGGCGTGTGCGAGGGAGTTCAGTGTTTTTACACGTTCCTACTCCCGGTGGACGCGCAGGGGGCGCGGCGCGGAACCAGGCAGCAGCAGCGCGCTGGAGTTGAGTACACACCGGCCATCCTGTCACCGGCACACGCGGTTTAGAAAAGTCCGGCAACTTTTGAAAACTGCGGAGCGTGATCCTGTGTGTGTGTGTAAGAGAGAGAGAGAAACACGCATGTTCTCGCCGCCCTGGCCGCGCGCGAGCAAAGTGTTCTGTGTGTGTCTGTGTGTGTGTGTACCTGTCCAAACGCGCCTGTTGTCCGCTGTGCACGCACCCTTCCACACAGTGTGGGCCACACGCACGCCGTTGCCTTGTACAGTTTGGCGCCGAAATCAAATTTGGCGCCAATTATTGAGTGGTGTTGACCGGGCGTGATTGGCCGGCTGCAAACAGTCGGCGGGCGGGCCGGGCCGGGCCGGGGTTCGTTACCCGGCCACGCCGCTCCGAAGGAAAACGGCTTCCATTTGCGCGGGAAAAGCGAGTTAGCGTTTTCGTTGCGCCAGCAGTGGAGCTCTGGAGCTCAAAACGCGTGTAGAGTTTCGGCCGCCCCCACCGGTCTTCTTGCCCACTGTGTGTCGGCGGGGATTCGCGGAGGCCCACTGTGCGTTGCGCGGTGTTCCGCGCTCACACTGCAAAGCCCGTTCGGCCTCTTCATGTTGCCCGTGGGGTCCGGAAAAAAAAGTGGCAGGCGTGGCCGCGCCGGCCGGGCAGGTCCAAAAAGTTTCAAGGAGAAGATGATTGAGTTGCAAGTTGCGGGCGTCGCTTCCTGCTATACACTGGCAAATATCCCGTCGGGCCTTTCGGCCGGCGGGCCGGAGAACAGAGACGAGGAAGGCATGAGGCTGTGCCAGCAGACTGATTCCGAGTGTCGCTTTCGTCGCTCTGTCTCTCTCGCACCTATACGGGACGCGTCATGAGTGCGAGATAGATAGGGCGTGGAAGACTTGTTAAGCCCTTAGAGGGCTTAGTTTTTACGCCATTGTTTTACCAGTGTGACGGAGCGTTTGCGACTCCAGGGGACTCATAGACGGCCGGCCAGCCAGCCAGCCAACGGACCGAGGCCCGGCGCTCCGAAACAGGAATTAATTTCGCTGATGAGGCCCCTCACACAAACAACCGAAGGCGATCGAAAAAGTTGGGGCCGTCGGCACGGTGAAAACGGCGGCAGTGACATTCAGGAAAGCCGCGCTGTCGCCAAGCCAAAACAGACGGCCGCGCCGTGAACATCTGCGGAGGCGCAGAATTTTCAAAACACTGGAAAATGTAGGTCATTAGACACATGCGAGCCGCTGCGGATGTTACAGTGATGCATCGTGCGTCACACACTCGGCGACAGAGAGAGAGAGAAAGAGAGAGAGAGAGAGAGACCCCGACTCATTAATAAGAGAGGGACAGACGGACGAAAGCGAGACAGCCGACACCTCCCCCGCACCCAAGAGTCCCCCCCCCCCCCCCCCCCCCGCCGTGGCCGCTCCAAGTGTCCGAAGTGTCCCGCCAGACATTACGTGCCACCATTTTTCTACGCGCGCGGCGCCCTGCGACGCCCGGCCGCCCCTTTAAATATCAGCTTCAGCTGCTCTCCCCAACTTTTTTAAGTGCCGAAGTTGTTAAGTTGGCCGGCGCTACAAACCCGCGCGCCCCGCCCCGCCCCGCCCCGCCCCGCCACTCGTCCTCTGGAAGGTCCCCAACGCCGCGTCCGCGCCACGGTCCGTGGTGCCCGCCCCGCCCGCCCTGGCCGCCACCAAGGCCGTCGCGCAGGCCGCGTCGCCGCGTCCACCAAGTGGCAAGCGGTTTCGTAATGTCTCTTCTTTGTTTCTAATTTATCGCGATTGCAATGACGGGACTTATCAGATTTGAGAAAAGTGCACAACAAGGGCCCGAGATTCACGGCGCTGTGCGGGCGTCAAGGGATCGGGGGCCCAGTGTGCCGGAACTCGAAGCCCGGCGATTCAGTTCCAGGGGCGATTCGCAGTCAATATCGCCGGGCTCCTGAAAGGAGACACTTTAAACCAGGGGACTTCACGGAGACATAGAACAGCATTATCGTCTCTCTGTCTCTCTCGCACTCGGAGCGTTCCGTGTGGGTGCGAGAGAGACAGCGCGACGAAAGCGACTCTTGGAATCAGTCTGCAGGAAGACGGGCAGGCAAGTCAAGCAGGCCCGGCACTGTGGGTCCACCTCCTGCCCGGCCGCCGTGCCCTCGACTCCGGGCCCGCCGGCTTGCTTTGCTAAACTAAACACAAACAGACCAAACACCACACTACTCTCGGGGGTCTCTTTTGTCAAGGGGCCGTGGGCGGCCGCGCCGTCGTGGTCGGCGGGCCGCGAGACCTCCAGGGCCGCCAGGGCCTCCAGGGTCACCAGGGCCACCAGGGCCACCAGGGCCACCAGGGCCGACGAGAACGACTCTCGGAATCAGTCTGCTGGTGGCCGCGGGCTGCCCCGTTCCTCCCAAGTGACGGCACACACGCCTATACACATGCCTCCGTGTCCTATATCAATTTAATGGGCCGACTGACGGTGCCGGACCGAATGCCTTGTCGACCCATTGGATATCCCCGCAGTGGCGAACAAACAATCTCTCTTTCTCTCTCTCTCTCTCTCTCTCTCTCTCTCTCTCTCTCTCTCTCTCTCTCTCTCTCTCTCTCTCTCTCTCTCTCTCGATCGTACATTTGGCAGCTACTGCTAAACGGCACTGCTGCATACCACATACACATACACACACACACACGAGAAGACACGCGATGTATTAGTGTCTTTCAGTCGGAATGCGCGAAGGAACATTTACGACTGTAGTGCCCTTCGCAAACGCGCAAACGCCTGTCATAAAACGAAGCCGAGCAAAATCAAAAACGACAAAAAAACGCGCCATTTCTCTTTACACGCATTTTGGCGCGTTTGCCGCCCGCTTGCTTCCTGCATGGCGGCGCCCCGCCCGTCCGACGCCCCGTGTGTTTCGCAGAAAGCTTTCGCGTGATTAAATTTGGGACGTTACGTCACCTAGTGACGCGGTGACGCGCGGCGTAATCGGTGGGTCGCAAAGCACCGAAACAAAAAACCAGGAGGAGGGGGAAAAAGATCGAAAAGCGATTTCTTTGAAAACAGAGGTTTTGATGTCGGTTCTTTTCGACAGGGTTGTCTGTCACACGATGGGCACGCCGGTATTCTTACGACCCTACTCTTTCATGCCCTGTTTCGGGAAGACGTTGACCACAACCATTTTGGGACCAAAGTTGGTCAAAAAGTGGTCGAATCTCGGAAATTTGCTGATTTTGCTGACTTTGGGTGGCCACTGTGTCCAATTTAGTCGCCGTAAAAGGCCTCCCTCGACGCCCTAGTATTCTGAAGACCCTACTCTTTCATGCCCTGTATCGGGAAGACGTTGACCACAACGATTTTGGCTTTGACCGCAACGATTTTTTGACCAAGTTGGTCAAAAAGTGGTCGAATCTCGGAAATTTGCTGATTTTGCTGACTTTGGGTGGCCACTGTGTCCAATCTAGTTGCCGTAAAAGGCTTCCCTCGACGTCCTACTATTCTTAAGACCCTACTCTTTCATGCCCTGTATCGGGAAGACGTTGACCGCAACGATTTTGGCTTTGACCGCAACGATTTTTTGACCAAGTTGGTCAAAAAGTGGTCGAGTGGTCGAGGGAGACAGCGACGAAAACGACTCTCAGTCTGCGTGCTTGCAGTCTCGACGCACCTGGCGGCGTGATCGCTCACGGCGGCCCGCCGCGGACGAGACAAAGGGGCGGGGGAATAGATTTGCCGTCATTACACGTCTGATCTTTGCAGGGGTGGGGATGTAATTGGAACACGGCCAAGATGCGAACGGCGGGGCGGGGCCGTTGGCGGGGCCGGCGGGGTTGTCCTGGTGACGGCTGCGGGGCCGCGGGCCTGGCTGCCTTGATAAAGCGATGGAGGGGGCGGGGGTTGCCGGCGACGTGCTCCGCCTTGTAGTTGCCTGCTCCGCCGCTCCGCCTGCCTGCTGCGCTACCTACCCGTCCACCGCCTTCTCGACAACCCGGCCAGCCCGGCCGTCGTCACCGCCTTGCTCGCTTTTGCGACACACAGGCCGACCGCGGCACCGCGGCCTTGTGGGCGCGCTGCTGTGCGCCTCGGCCTTCTTCGCGCGGATCATGAGGGCGGGGGCTGTTTGCCCCGTTTACCCATCCCGTCAAGCGGCGGCCGGGCGTGCCGGAGGGTGCGGCCCCGCCCCGCCACGCCCCGCCACATGCCACGGCCAGGTCGCCTGACCCCAGAGTTTCCTGTTTGGTTTTCCATCCTCGGGAAAAAAGTTTCCCCTGGCCGATAAGCCGCGGGACTGCTACTATAGAGCTGTGCTCAAGCGAGAGCGGCCAAGTTAGGGAGGGGGGTGGGGGGTCGAGCTAAGCCCCACCGGGCCGTGGGATGGTGAGCCAGCAGAGCCAGCAGCCCTGCTTGCTCGATTGATTGGCTTGATGCGTCAGCCAGCGTCAGCTCAGCCAAGCCAACCCATCTGACTTTTTCTCGTGTGCCTGTCAGGTCACGCAACTCGGTTCTGCACCCCTGCTGCTCCGACCCTCTCCCCGGTCCCCACCCCGCGCACCTCCCCGCACCGTTGTCTCTCCTCCCTTTTTCCTCCCTTTTCAAGTGGCACTGCATTTCTCACGCGCGGGCCGCGCGGTCGGGGGCAGGCGCCCCCCTTCCCTTTCCAGTGGCCCAGAGTGAGCCAGAAGACCGGTGGAGGCAGCCAAAACTCTAGACGTGGTTTAAGTTCGAGAGTCGCTAAACAGGGTTCGAACCGAGCGTGTGACCCCATCAATAAATTCCTCGTTTGAAGAGCAATCCATTGGTGGGGTCACTCGTTTGGTTCGAGTCTCATTTAGCGACTCTGGAGCTCAAAACGCGATTGGAGTTTTTACCACCTCCACCCCTCCTCTGACCCACTGTGCGTCCCCCTTCCCTCTCCATCTCCACCGGCCTGGCCTGCGGGCGGCCCCGCCCAGCGCCTCATGGTTTTGAGGTAACTCCGAGGTTAAGCAAGCGGACGTTTAAAGCGCCAGGGGGCGACTCCGGTTGGAGCCATTGGCAGGAGCAGGACCCGGGGCAGGGCCCGAGAGGTTGACCCCCGGGCCGTCGCCCTTCAAGGGCCTGGTCGGGCACGGCAGCCGGGGCGCCAGGGCGAGCGCCAGGGCCTCCCCAGCAGGGCCTACACCGCCAGGGCCTACACCGCCAGGGCCCAGCAGGGCCGGCCAGGGGGTCGTTTGGGTGGCGTGGCCTGGCCGAGTGGCGTCTGGGTTCGTCTGCCCAGATGAATTACAGGCAAAAAGTCAGGTTAACTCTTACACGCAGACCCCTAAGTTCTTCGTGTTTTTTCGCCCTCCCACCACCCACCCCCTCGGGACTCGGGACTCGGAGACTGGGAACAGAGTGGCGGAGGTCGTGCACGAGTGCCTTCAAGGGCAACAACCGACAGAAGTGGTGCCGGACACCAATTACCGTTCTAGTTTTCACTTTTTCTTTCTTTTCAACTAAGTTTCCTCCAAGGGGGGCTGACTCTCCCGAACCGTGTACGAAGTATTATATATTATAGGTATTATAGAGTATTATAGGTATTATTCCAAATATTATATCCAGATAATTGTGTCGTTGTAAGTGGTTTTCCGTATACCAAAGGTTTCCAAAATACGCAAGCAAGTTGAAAACAAGGATTCCGGCTCGCGCTCCTGGGCCTCAAATTATTATACAGCGCATCTTTAAGAGCCTCAGCACCAAGTCATTTCTCTCAGCGCCATTTTCTTACTCTAACGTTCCGTCTAGAAATCTCTGAACGCTTGTTCACCACAATTTTACACAACTTTCTCATTTTAAAACCAAAACTGCACAAAATGTGCGGCATTTTTTGGTATTATGGATTATAGTATTATTCAAGTATTATAGGGCTGTGTACGAAGTATTATAGGAGTCAGCCCCCCTTGGTTTCCTCGCCACTGTGCCCCGTGCTGAACCGGAGGTGCGCTTCTCACTTCTAATCTCAGCTTTGCGCGTGAAGCCCCCTCATTTCTCGTGCATATTGCTGACCTGACGCACAGTGGGCCGGAAGACAAGTAGAGGCGGTCAAAATCCCGGACGCGTTTTGAGCTCTAAAGTCGCTAAATGGGACTCGAACCGAACGTGTGACCCGACCAACGGATAGCTCTCCGAACGAGGAGTCCATTGGTGGGGTCACACGTTCGGTTCGAGTCCTGTTTAGCGACTCTGGAGCTCAAAACGCGTCCAGAGTTTCTGGCCGCCGTGGGCCGGCCGACGCAGGCCCACTGCTTTCAAGCTCCTCGCCAGCCTCATCACTGATCAAAGGCTTGACAGACGCGGCGGCCGCGGAATCCAAAAAGGAAACACGAGGCAAACGAGGTCAAAGTTGGCGCGCCAGAGAAGAAAATGTGTGTTGAATAAAAAATGCGAGCGGAAAGTCGCAAAGAAAAAAACGAAAATAAATAAGTAAATATAAATAGTGCGGCAAATATTCACCGTAACTCTGGTCCAGCGTCAACGGGGACGAAATTAAATTAGACGACGACAAAGCCGGCGACATCGCCTTTAGGTCCAGTCGGTCACGCGCGTGCGTACCTGCAACACAAGAAATACGAAACAAATTTAGCATCCTCAGTCTGTGACGTAGTTCGCCTCGGTTGGCCGGGACGTTGATTCAGTGGACTGTCTGCGCCTTCGTGCCCAAGCACATCGGTAGCCAACGAGGGCACTTACTTTAAGACGGTCCTCTCTCTCTCTCTCTCTCTCTCTCTCCTCTGCTGGTGGGACCAATTAGCCAGAGGTCTGTAAGCCAGCCGACCCCTTGTAAGCCGATTAGACTGCAGGCGGGGCAGGCGGGGCCACTTGCAAAGCGTTGCAAAGTCACCACCACACCGCTATAAGGCGTCAACCCTTGTCAGGGCGTGGCTTATAACGCGCGTTCTGGGTGCGAGTGCTGGCCTTAGCTTTTTGTTTATGTTTGGTTGGTAGATACCCAGGGTCTTTGCTGGAGGGGCCGGTTCGCAACACCACGCAACGGGTTACAAAACTCGTCTTTCTTTCCAGGAATATCAGTCAATGCCCACGGCTAAACCGTGCCGACGCCTTGCATAGCAACCACGCCAGTGGGATTACTTCTTCAATTTTTTTTTTCGGTTGATACCCTAGTTTACCGAGTGTTAGCAGGTGGCCACGCTGCAGCGCTGCGGGCGCCCTGACTGCCCACACCGTGCCGTGCCGTGCCGTGCCGCGCCGTGCCGTGCCGTGCCGCGCCGCGCCGCGCCCCACTTGCCTCCACGGGCTGCAAGGCAGCGGGGCTGCAAGACGGCAGGCGGGCCCCCCTTTGTGGCTGCTGACTGCTTCGTTACACGGAGGCAGACAGCGGCGGCCTCCACTGCCGGGAGGAGGGTCGGCACACTTCACCACGCAAGCATTATTTACCCTAGTGTGAGTAAAGGTCCGTCCGGCGGCGGGTTCGCGCCGTGCCGTGCCGTGCCGTGCCGTGCCGAGACGACCGAGGGGCGGGTGGCCAGGGTGGCCCCCTTTCCGTGGCTGCTTTCACACACCTCCCACGTCACTTCGCGCCCCCTTCTGGACCCTCTCTATTTGCCCTCCCCCGCCCCCACCGAGCCCCTCACCTTCCCGACGCAAAATCCCTTCGCCCCCGCGGCCCCCCGGACTCCCTGCTAAACTAGACTCCAGCCGAGCGGACAACGCTCCTCCAACCGCACGCAGGTCACACACAAAGACACACACACGCACGCACACAGACACACACGCACGCACGCACACGCGCGCACACACTCGGAGGGGTGCGTACCCAACACAACAATGGAAGGTCTCCGTAAGCGTCTGTCAGTGATGATAGCGGCCGGGCTACTCGAGTAGTAGTCACCGCGCGTTACACTGCGCCGCACAGTGGGCCAGAAGGCCGGTTTGGGCGCTGCTTTATTGACTGCGAAATAGTAAAAAAACCAGAGCGAAAACAGCGCAGTGCAGGCACACTGCAAAGGCTCCAGGCTGCAGCGGGTGCAAGCGCCACCAAGGCGGAGTTTCGCTTGCACAAGCGCGGCACGTTTCGAACCGAAAAGATAGTCCATTGATGCGCCGCGCCGCCATTTCCCCTGCTTTTTTTTTGCCGTCGGGAGAGAATTTCCTTGGGCTTTTCTTTCTCAGCCGTCCGTGGAGTCGTTTCGTTTCTCGGTCCGTCCGTCTATCTGTCGCTGTCTATCGCTGTCAGTCGTGAGGGAAGCCGATGATGGCCGTGGAAGACATAACTGTGAAATGTCACAAGCCTCGCTGGCGCCGAGAGGGAGCATGTAGATCCAGTAGCATATGACACAGCGATGTGACAGACGGACAGGCAGGCGGACAGACAGACAGACAGACAGACAGATAGACAGACAGACAGACAGTGGAGGGTACGCACGAGGGTCGGCCCGCTCGACTCAGGGTCAGTCCAATGTGAGGGCTAAGTGAGTGGGCCAGGCGGCCGTTTCCGAGAGTCGTCGCTCTGTCTCTCTCGCACCCCTACGGCGCGCCTCACGAGTGCGAGAGAGACGGAGCGACGAAGGGACAAGGACTGGAGGGAAAACACAAGGCGCAGATAAGTACCGCCAAGGCGCGCCAAGGTTTGGGGGGGGGGGGGTGAAGAGCCTGGCCAGCCTCGCCCTGCTGCTCCGGCCAGTAGTGCAATACGGCGAACAAAAAAAAACAAAAAAAAAACAGAAAAAGCACCTCTTCTCCTTTGCTTTAACAGAAAAAAAGAAGAAATCCTTCCGACGTGCTGTTTGTTCCACTGCCCTGGCCAGAATGAGACCCGTCAAGGATTATCGCGCTTAAGACCAAACGAAGCATTTTGAGCATACAAAGTCATGATATGACATCAGTCCGCTGCCGAACGGCGCAGCGACCGTCATCTCTTTTGTGCGCAGCGCGACGCGGCGGACTCGGCTCGAATTTGGTTACAGATGGACATAAGGGCGGCCCGGGCCGGCACAGCGGCGCGGCATGGGAATGGCGGTTAAATGGAAGTCGGAGCTCCGCTAGCGGATGTTGCGACAGGATGGACGGGACGGCGCGGCACGGCCCATGCAGGCCGGGGATTGAAACTAAGGAAACGGGAAACGGGCCGGAAAAAGCGTGGCTTGGCGGTCCAGGAAGGGGAGCCAGAAGAAGTGGGAGTCGTAGGGGAGGAGGGGGGGGGCGTCCAGTTAGACGCTGGAACGCGGCCAAGACCAGTGCCCTCCCTGGCAGTGCAGGCAGTCCCGCAGGATGATTCCGAGGGGCTCTGTCTCTCTCGCACCTGCACGGGACGCCCCGCGAGTGCGAGAGAGACAGAGCGACGACTCTCGGAATCAGTCTGCTGGCACCGCGGGGGACGCCGTTCGGGGTTCGGCGCGCGAGGCGGGGCGGGGCGGGGCGCGGAGGCTTGAATTTCATTGCGATTCCTCCCTGATTAGAGCCAACCAACCAGAAGTCGGCGCCAAAACCCCAAACGGAGGCGGGAAATAAATAAAAACACCTGAAGGGCGGTCCTAGGCGCAGCGCGCAGGGCGGAGGCCGCAGGGCCACGCGAGCGCCGTCCGCGTCCATCCCTTCGTCCTTCGGTCGGACAGCGCAGGGGCGGGAGGGGGGGGGCTCCCCAGGGACTTTGCTCTAAGTCGCTCGCCCGATCGGCTTCTTCTGGAGCTCACGGTGTCGCAAAAATCTGGCCAAGCAATCTTAGCTCCGGATCAGGCCGGGCTGGCTGCGCACGCGGACCGCGGGGACCGGCCGACCGAACCCCGCAGGACTGCCCTGCTTATGATCCGCTTCGAGGAATAAGTCATTCCCCCGACATCCCCGCCCGTCCCACACCCTCAGAATTAATTCAGGGCGGAAAGTTGCGCGATATCGCCGCGGCCCCCGACCAAGGCGAAGGCAGCCCCGCACAGTGGGCCGGCCCGGGTGCGTGCGAGAGGGACAGAGCAACGAGAGCGACTCTCGGAATCAGTCTGCCGCTGACTGACTGTCCCTCAACCGCCGAGACAGCTAACTAGTCCCGCTGGCGCGCCGCTGGCACACTGCTGCAGTGCGCGCCGCGTTCCCGTCGCACTCGCGCGGCGCGAGAGAGACAGAGCGACCTAAACGACTCTTCGGAATCTCTCGGCTCGCCCCGAAAACGAGACACAGTGTCGTCGTTAGCGTTCCGAGGCCGTCAGGGCGGGGCGGGGCGGGGCGGGGCCCGGACCAGACCCCCATACACGACGACCCGCCACACTTTTTCCCCGTTTATTCTCACCAATTTTTTTTATTTTTTCATCTTCCGCGTTTTATTTATCATTTCGCGTGCATGAATGGAATTGCGCACTTGTTGGCGCCGCAAGGGACGTGTCAAGACAAAGCCCTTCTCACGGCGGCGGCACGGCACGGCACGGCACGGCACGGCCAAACAATCCCGCGCTCGCCCTCCGCGCGCCCCACTCACACACACACACACACACACACACACGCCGCCGCCGCCGCGTCCAAAACCCCCAAAACTCCAGGAGAGCGGGTCAGGCGGACAACAATGTCGCCGGAGAGGGCAGTGAAATGCAAGAAAAAATGCCGGCAATTCGGCCGGCTGGCAGTCCGCTTTGCAAGGAAGCTTTGTGCTGCGATGCTGTGTGTTGCTGCGTTGTCTCCGCTTCGCGCCAAGCCCTCCTCTGCGTCTCTCTCTTTCTCTCTCGCATCGATACGAAACGCCCCGTGCGTGCGAGAGAGACGGAGCGACGACGACTCTCGGAACCAGTCTTTCGCTTGGCCCGCCCGTTCCATCGGTAGAATGAGCAAAGTGCCATTTGTGGCACCAAGAGGCACCACCAGGCGGCTCCTCGCTTTGCAAGGCAGCAATGCTTTTGCGTCGATTAAAAGAAAATAATAAAAATATGCTGTCGTTTCTTAGAACTGGAAACTGGGAAGAAGAAGAAGAAGAAGAAGAAGAAGAAGAAGAAGAAGAAGAAGAAGAAGAAGAAGAAGAAGAAGAAGAAGAAGCAAAAGAAGCAAAAGGGGAATTGAAGGGAATCTAGAAGACAGCTCAGGCAGCTTGTTTGCAACATGTTTGCTCCGTTCTCCTTAGAAAATGACCGCCCAGACGGAGCTGGCAGCACGGCGCGGCAAGGGCGCCGGGCACAGCCGGGCAGGCACAGCCCTTGTGGCCGCGCGAAATGATTCCCCCCGGGAGGGCCCCGTGGAGCCATCGCACACTCGCAATACGTCCAAGGGACCTTCCTTGCAGGGGGCCCGATGCCTGGCCCCATGCCGAACAATGCTCTTTCGTCGCTCCTCCGTCTCCGTCGCACTCGTGGAGCGTCCCGTCCGGGTGCGAGAGAGACCGCCGCCGGGAGTAGTCAGTCGGCCTGCAGGGCCTTCCGAGGGCCTTTCCAGCAGCAAAAGTACAGTCGCCAAGGGCAGCGGGACCTTCACTTGGCCGGGATTGAATTAAAATTGAGAAACCATCAACACCCCAGGGCTGCAGGGCTGCTGCAGGGCCTGACAGCCATTTGGTCGAGGAAGGCGATTGATTGCTCGATTTCGACACTCCTTTGTCGGGGATTTCTTTGCGCGCGGACTCGCGAGACCTGTGGGCCCATTTCGAAACGGAGCGCCGCCTGTCTCTCTCGCACTCTCGGGGCTTTCTGCACGGGAGCGAGGGAGACGGAGTGTGCAGCCATCGGTTCATCTCTCTCGTACCGGTACGGAGCACCCCATCTGAGAGAGAGAGAGAGAGAGAGAGAGAGAGAGAGAGAGAGAGAGAGAGTAGCCCCCTCCCCCGGGCCTGTCTTTTAGCCCTTTCCCCATCAGTGATGGCCCTGCCTTTGTGGGCCGCCCCGCGAGCTGCAGCGGCGTGCGCGATCTTTCAGCGGATTGGCCGAGGTCGAAACCTCATTCGCAGGGCTCGGCAGGGCTCGGCCCTTCGCGGCCTCGGCGGCCTTCGTGGCCTTCGCCCTTCCGAACACAATGCCGGCCTCATCTCCGGAGCCGTTCCACTCCACTGGCCGAGGGCCGCCCGAGTGTGGATATTCATACCTCTGCGCTCGACGTCGCGGGGGCAACACGGGAAAAACAACAACAAAACCAGAGTGGCTGCGTCACGCGAATGCCGCTTTCGGCACCGCGCCACTCATCACGGAATGCTTGCCAACCCCTGCACACCAAAACGGTTTTCATCACCATCGTGGAACGCCTGTGGGACTTCTGTGCAGTAAAATGCGCAGAATAGTTTATTCCGTCATTTTTTAAGAAAATAGAATAGTGCCATCTTTAACCAAGCCGTCGATTTTTTTCAAAAGCATTCTTTTACGCAGAAGCTGGAGAAATTTAGAAGTGCATTCTTTTCACGTCAAAGGCTGGGAAAATAAAGAAGTGCGTCATCTTACGTAAAAGCTGGGCAAAAATAAATAAAAGTGCATTCTTTTACGTGTAAAAGCTTGCGGCCCCTTTTCCAACCCTTCCCTCTCCTTCGGCCGACACATGATGGCCGACCCATCGCGAACACACTTTCCCGGGATGACTGAATCGGGCGAGCGGTTTTAGCACCCCGGCGAACGGCGAGGCGGAGCGGGGCAGAGCGAGGCCGGCCGTGCCCTGCAGGGCCACTCCGGCCGCGCTAACTCCCTGCATAAAAATGGCTGGTCCGGCGCACAGTGGGCCAGAAGGCCGGCGCAGGCGGACAAAAACCCGGACGCGTTTTGAGTTGCAGAGTCGCTAAATGGGACTCGAACCGAACGTGTGCCCCCACCAATGGATTGCTCTCCGAACGAGGAATCCATTGGTGGAGTCACACGTCAGGTTCGAGTCCTGCTTAGCGACTCTGGAGCTCAAAACGCGGCTGTGATTTTGGCCGCCTCCGGCCCACCGTCCGGCGCGCGACCCATATCTGCCTTTACGGCAAAATCCACGCTGCCGGGGTACATGTAGTGCAAAGTGTCACTCCACTCGACACCGGGGCGTAAATCCGGGCCGAGTACCTGGCCTTTACGACGCGGCCGGGGCTTTTGTGTTCCACGGCTGGCTTTTTCGGGGGCTGACATGTGTCACCGGGGCCTGGCCGGGGCCTGGCCGGTGCCTGGCCGGGGCCGCTGCCGGGGCTTAGGGCAAAACGGGCTGCCCTGGAGCAAGCCGCGATGTGGCGGCCAGGCCGGCAAAATATGCGCCCAGCCTTTTGTGGAGCCGTTGTGGAGAGTCCCGGCCTTGAACCTTTTGTCTATCGCCGAGTGGCCACTGCGCAAGGAAAACGTCAAAATCAAGGCCGAGTTGGCCAAAGGTCACGTGATCAAAAGGCGCGACTCTGGAGTTCGAAACGCGTCTGGAGTTTCGGCCGCCTCCACCGGTCTCCTGGCCCACTGTGCGCCGCCACCTTGCATAATGGCCCGCCACGCCGCCAGGGAGGCGGCTCACCAGCACGACCACCATGTGTCCAATTCCCCGCATCGGCGAGGACCGGCCACCGCCAACTCCACTGCATTGTGATGCAGCTCATGAACTTCAATTGAGCGTGGGGCTGCGGGCTACCGGAGTACCCCTTCCCCCGACCCATTACGCCCCCGAGGGCGTGTCATGTCCCCAGACGTCCCCCCCCCCCCCATTCTTCTCCAGCTTCATTCCTCCGCGCACCCCAGACGGGGCGGGTCCCTAGCCGGAGAACATCTCCGAAGCAGCAAGCGCTCTAATCTCTCAAACTATTCCCATTTTCTCCTTATCTGAGGGCACTCCATTACGATTCAGAGGCACCATCTTGGCGGCGTGCTTCGTTTCCCTGCCCTGCCCCAACCCCCCTTGCCTTTCCGACGTGTCAGCCCCCCCTCCCTTTCTTACCCTCATCGTGCCGCCCGATTTCCGCCTCTCCCTTGTCTTCTCTCGTTAGAGGCCCATATACGCATTATCTGCCGCTCGGTTCATGAGCACATGGAAAGCAGCTTTGGTGCCCGCCGCGTCGTCCTTGACTGTCGTCGCTCTGTCTCTCTCGCACCCATCCGGGGCGCCCCACGAGTGCGAGAGAGACAGAGCGACGAAAGCGCGTGCTGGCTACGCACTGGGGCGGCAAGGCCGAGGCACAGCCTCACTGGGGCACCAGGGCGGCAACGGACCCCTCCCCTTGTTCGGCGGCACGTCGATGCCTTCGAATACGACCGCGTTTCGGCGGTTCAGTGTTCCCAGCCCCCACAAGCTCGCCTTGCCGATCGTCCGCATAGTAACACAAAATTTAAAAAAAAACTTTTTCTGCTGTAGTTATGCATTTCGATGGCTCCTATGAACAAAGACAGATGTGCATCGCGTCCCGCCAACAAAGACAGAAGTGTTTGAGGGTGCGCCAACAAAGACAGATCTGCGTTTCGGAGTCGTCCTGTGTCCCGACTTTAAACGAACGGTGCAGCCACTGTGTTAGACCTTTCATTTTCGGCATGACATTTTCTCATTCTTTCAAGATTCACAAATGCAAATATCAAATCGAATAATACACTTTCGGCAGTTTAATGTGCGTAAGGAAGGAAGAAAGAGGAAGAAGCGCTCCTAACCTAAAAGCAGATCTGTCTTTGTTGGCGCACCCTAGAACACTTCTGTCTTTGTTGGCGGGACGCAATGCAGATCTGTCTTTGTTCATAGGAGCCATCGATTTAGCTGAGCTGTATCCATGCCAAATTTTTCGAAAGAATTTTTAAAAAAATCAGATTTTGGGATTACTTGTCTGTAACAGAAAAACTTTCCCGCAGGTCCTTTATTTTTAAGGGCATCTCCCGACTTAAGGGTGCGTCTCCGTCTTAAAAGAAGCACTTGCCTTCTCCGTACTGCATAGTGCAACATAGGTCCGACATTAAACTTGCAGGTCCACTGCACTTATCTCTCTCTCTCTCTCTCTCTCTCTCTCTCTCTCTCTCTCTCTCTCTCTCTCTCTCTCTCTCTCTCTCTCTCTCCCCTTCTGGAAATCCAGCTCGTTCCGGTCTTTTCGATAGTAACACGCCTTATCTCCATTCTCCCTCCGAGTAGTGCCTTCCAATTAGGGGCCGATGTCGCCCCCGCGATCCGATAGCAAAATAGAGCGGCGTGCGTTCCTTATTCAAATCGCCTGGTTGGGGGGGGGGGGGGCATCCCAAGACACGGGTTCGGCTCCGCGCGCGTCGGCGGCGGAAGATTTAAGCCGCCGGGGCTCAGCCCGTAGTCTCATATGCTGTGTGCTGTTGCCGCGCTGCAAGTGCCGTTGAAGTGAAAAGCTCGAGCGGCGGCTCATCTGCGTGCATTATGGACGGAAACGCGCAGGACCCAGCGTGTGTGTGTGTTTGTGCGTGTGAGAGTGTGTTTGAGTTTCTGTGTCTGTGTGTGGGTGTCTGTGCGCCACGCAATTTTTTAATCTCAAGTTAAAAAGCGGATTTAGTCAAGTTTGTCGCTGAGAGGGAGCGACGCGGGAGGGCGCCAAGCGGAGGGGAACAAGAGCGGCGCGCGACACAACATTAAAGTCCTTTAGCCGACAATTTATGACGTGGGGGCCCCTTTTGAAATGCATCTCATTTAGAACAATAGCCGAGACTGAAAGCGAACATAATCTATTCCGCAATTATTTAGAGTCAGTGCCTCTTCTCGCTGCTGCCCGCCCCTCTTGCATTGCATCCTCCCTGCTGCTGCCACCCATTTGTATCCGCCCGCGGGCAAAACGCTTTTTTTCTTCTTTTTTTTTTTCTTTTTGGTGCCGCTTGCGCGACTTTTTGAGCCGCTGGTGCCGGATCGGTTTCTTCCGGAGAGTAACGACCGACCAACGGGACGGCAACCCTAATTGCTGGCGACTCAAAGCGGACCACCTCTCTGGGCCTCTCTGGTGCCTTTCGGCCCCGGGACCGTCGGCCGCAGCGTCATTTTTTTATTTTTTCATTTATATATTTCTTCAAACATTTTTTTTTGTTGTAAATTTAAAAAAATTTAAAAAAATAAAAAAAATTTAAAAAATTTAAAAAAATTTAAATTTAAAAAAAAAAACGGAATCGGTCTCTGCAGCGCGGCGACGCCGGGCGGCGCTCCTCGCGGCGTGAAGCAAAGCCGCCGCTCCTTTCCCACGGCCCAAGGGGCACTCCGGGCCGCAACGTCGTCAACTTTACCGCCTGATTAAAAGAAATTAAAAAGAAAACTTCGGGGTCGCTTTTTTATTTACCCGGAAAAAGCGGCGGGGGGGCTGCCACCGCGCGCGGCCTAGCCCACCGAATGCGAACCGCAGTGTGGGGTCCACGGCCACCACACTGCGATGCCCAGCAGGCCGAGCAGGAGGCTGGTTCCGAGAGTCGTTCTCGTCGCTCTGTCTCTCTCGCACTCATGGGGGCGTCCCTTGTAGGAATCGGTCTGCAGAGCGAGCAGAGGTCGTCGGGAGAGAAAGAAAATTGTCGAGCCGACGAGGTTTTTCCAGAGTGGCGGAGCGCTGCAGGCAGGTGCGCAGCAGCACGGGCTTTTGTTGCACCAGAGTGACAATTTTGGGCCACTACGCTGTAATGACTGCAGCGCCGTGTGGGGCACACTGTGGGCCGCGGCCGGCCGGTCGGTTAATAACCATGGCTTGGTTAATCACCATGGCGACGACCGGGGCGCCACCGTGCGCGGGGATTGCAGCGCCCCGCAGAGCCGCCCCGCCGCCATCCCGAGATTGAAGTGGCGCTCTCAAGTGCGGCGGCATTTTTCCTAGCGCCCCTTCGCCCCGCGTCCCCTCGGCACCCCCCAAAAATTATCACCATTCGCAATAATTATCTCCACGTTTAGGAACCGAATGAGCAGTGCTGAGCGGGGCGAGGGAGGGAAAGGGAGGGGAATGGCGCCGCCTTCTTTATAAAGAATGAATCGCCTGACCCAGAATGCTAAGCGACGCGCGAGGGGGAGGGGAGGGGGGAGGCAAAAAAGGGGTGGGGGCCCGCCGCGGCCCGCCGTCCAGGATGACTCCAGAAAGCTGGAGCGAGATGATTATCCAGCGGCTTAGCGCGGCGCGTGCTCCAGGGCGCAGGGGCGGCGGAGCGAAGGCAGCGCAGCCAGCGCCCTATCGAATCGATTTATCGCATCGATTTATCGACAAGTTTGTTAGTTGCTAAACAAACCCACCGCGCCGCGGAGATGAGCAGCAGTCTTCTCGACTGAAAGGAGAGAGAGAGAGAGAGAGAGAGAGAGAGAGAGAGAGAGAGAGAGAGAGAGAGAGAGAGCCCCTCTTTGCCGGAACGCTTCCCTTGCAATCCCTGCCGAGGCGCGAGCGAACGTCCTTGCGGGTAAACAGTGCCGTTACCGCCGCAGCCTGCTCAAGCTAATTGCAGTGCGAGGTGCAACCGGCACACTGAGAGTCGTTTTCGTCGCTCCGTCTCTCTCGCACCCATGGGGCGCCCCGTACCGGAGCGAGAGAGACAGAGCGACGTCTCGGCATCAGTCTGCAGCTCGGAGGAATCTTTCTAATTGGCGTGCGAGTTCGCTGGGCTCGCTGGGGCGTCGCTACTCGGGTGCGTCGCGGTGCTGCATTCAATAAGTCGCACTAATGCTGATTGCAGCGGGGCCCCTAAATGGTTACCCGCCGAGTTGAGCAGCAGACCGATTCCGAGAGTCGTTTTCGTCGCTCTGTCTCTCTCGCGCTCCCGGGGCGTCCCGTGCGGGTGCGAGAGAGACGGATTGATTCAGTCCGCGGGGTCACCTGAGTGGCCGGGGAGCGCGAGCGCGCCGCCGCGGGACGAAGAACCGTCAATTTCAAAGTTCGGCGCGCGAGCGGCGCGAGCGGCGCGAGCAAGGAGGCGACTTGGCAAGGAGAGCGGCGTTTAATCCCCACTGCAAGTCAAAGAAGGGACCGCCCCGGCAGCGAGAGCAAACCTACAGTCTCATGCCGAGCGCCGCTCTGTCTCTCTCGCACCCACACGGCACGCCCCGCGAGTGCGAGAGAGACAGAGCGGCGCGAGGCACGCCCACTCCCTGTCGCCTGTTCCTACACGTGTAGGGCGCCGAAAGGCGGCGCAGTTTGTTCCATGTTGTGTTCCTCTCATAAGGCCGAGTAGTCGGAAAACGCGTGGAAAAAGTCTGAGAAAAAGTTTCCATCTGGGACTTTGGACACCGGTCTTCTGGCCCACTGTGCGGTCCGCTCCTGACCGAGCTCGCCCGAATAATAAGCGCCTCTGGCTCCGCGTCCGACAATGTCAAAAGGTCAACGCAATCGGTATGACAACGAACGGGGCGGGGCGGGGCGGGGCGGGGCGGGGCGGGGCGGTGGCGGGGCACTGGAAGCGTCAGCCCGCGAGGCGTCAGGCGTCCTCCTATCCGACTCATGCAAATAGCGCGCATTCTGTTTCCCTCTCTGGAAAATTGAAATGAATTCACAACGCCCGGCCACGCCATGACGCCGCTGCCAACCCCCAGCGCCGCCCCCGCCACCCCGCAGAGAGAAGAATAATAATTCCGCCATCCGCTCCTACAATGCGAACAAGCCGGCCAGGCCAGAATCAAGACGAGCCTTTTTGCTCGAGCGCCACCTGCAGCGTCGCAGGTATCGTGTGTGTGTGTGTGTGTGTGTGTGTGTGTGTGTGTGTGTGTGTGTGTGTGTGTGTGTGTAAGTCAGTGACAGCGAGTCAAACCAGAAAAAGAATTTTGCGATGCCCAAAAGCGCATGCCGAAAGAGACCGCTGCGAAGCGCTTATCTTCTCTCTCTCTCTCTCTCTCTCTCTCTCTCTCTCTCTCTCTCTCTCTCTCTCTCACACACACACACACACACACACACTCACACACACAGAGCCCTAGCGGCAATAGACTCGCCGCTCAAAGCACGTTCGAAAGCTTGTTCAAGGCAGCGTGAGGCAGAGGCCGCTTCCCCGAATTTTGCGTGCACACGCAAGCGACGCAGGCAAGCGACGACAAAGCCGCGCACACACTGGCAGTCGGGCTACTAGCGCGACGGACGGAGGGGCCCGTCTCTCTCGCACCCGAGGGCCGCGCCCGTCCAGGGTGCGAGAGAGACAGAACGGCCTGCCTAACGAAGGGAGTCGGCCCGGCGGGCGGAGGCACACCACTTTGCCGGGGCCGCGAGTCGCTCTCGTCGCTCTGTCTCTCTCGCACCCACGGGGCGTCCCCCTATCGGTGCGAGATAGAGACAGAGCGACGTAAACGACTCTCGGAATCAGTCAGCAGCCTGTGCGTGGGCCGCTCTTTCTTTGCGGTGTCCGACAGACAGGGGGTCGTCCTGGACGAGGTCCTGGCCGAGGTCCTGGCCGTGACAAGCCGAGGTGCACAAGTGGCTTTGTGTCCCAGCCTAGCCGCCTCGGGGAGGGCCTGCGACAGCCTGCGACTGGCGGAGCAGCAGCCTCCCTTCTCCCATCTCTCTCTCTGTCTCTCTCGCACTCACGGGGCGTCCCGTACAGGTGCGAGAGAGACAGCGCGACGGGACCTCCCCCTCAACCGGCAGGTCGCCTGCCCCGGCCGCTGACGGGCCGACGGACACATGCCGGTCGCCGCTGTCAGTGTCACGGGGCGGGCAGGCCTCGTCGCTCTATTAGTGCGAGTGAGACAGACAGAGCCCTCGGGGGCAAGGCCGGGCACGGCCAGGGAAGTGCCTTGCCTCTCTCTCTTTCTAATCCAGGAGCAGCGCGCAAGGCTGCGCGTGCGCGTGCCGTGCCCGATTTTTGGACGGATAAAAGCGCGCTGCACAGTGGGCCAGAAGACCGGCGCAGGTGGTCAAAACTCCAGACGCTTTTGAGCTCCAGAGTCGCTAAATGGGACTCGAACCGAACGTGTGACCCTCCACCAACCGATTCCTCGTTCGGAGAGCAATCCATTGGTGGGGTCACACGTTCGGTTCGAGCCCCATTTAGCGACTCTGGAGCTCAAAACGCGTCTTGCGACTTTTGGCCGCCTGCGCCAGTCTTCTGGCCCACTGTGCGCGCTGCTCACCCGACGGCGATAAGCCAGCAATGCGGATTGCAGTACTTATTCCTTTTGTGCGTGCACTGCAACTGTGCCAGTGTACCAGCGGCGGCCGGCAGCCCCTTGAACGAGCGCATTGCCTTCTCTCTCTCTCTTTTCTGTATTCAACTCGCCCGACCTGCGACTGAATTCGCGAGCCAGATGAAGTTTCCTTTTGAGCCACTTGGCGTCCGCGCTGCCGCTCCACTGTGAGACGTGCGAAAAACGAGCGCCACTTTGTTTTCTTTCTCTTTTTTGTTGCTGTCCTTGTTCGCCTGCCCTCCGGCTCGTCTCTCTCTCTCTCTCTCTTTCTCTCTCTCTCTCTCTCTCTCTCTCTCTCTCTCTCTCTCTCTCCCTCTCTCTCTCCCTCCCGTTGCTTTGAGTGCAACAAGCTGCTGCTTACAGAGTTCGAATCCTTGCAGCCGCTTAGCTTTTATTTTCCAATTATTGTTCCGCCTTCTTGTTCTCGGGTCGGCATGTTTCCCGCGGCACTGACGGCAGCACGGCCGCACGGCTCGTAAGTTTCCATCTTGACTCCGCTCCCCTTTCTCGTCTCAAATGGTGAGTTAATGCGAAAACCCGGTTCTGCGATAGACTGGAAATCCCGTCGGAAAAGGACTCCACTGCACAGTGGGCTAGAAGAGCAGCGCAGGCGGCCAAAACTCTCCAGACGCGTTTTGAGCGCCAGAGTCGCAAAATAGGACTCAAACCTAACCTGTGACCCCACCAATGGATTCCTCGTTCGGAGAGCAATCCATTGGTGGGGTCACACGGTCGGTTCGGGTCCCATTTAGCGACTCTGGAGCTCAAAACGCGTCCGGGATTTTGGCCGCCTCCACCGGTCTTCTGGCCCACTGTGTGCCGGGCGTCCATTATGTAGCGCCTCTGTGGCGCGGCCGGCGCGGCCAGACTCGGCCTCGACGATGGCATCAACGACCAGCTTCCTGTTGTGGCCGTCATGGAGATGGAGCGCTGCCGAGGAGCGCTGCCCGGAGCGGTCCGGGAGGCAATTGGGTCCCGGAAACAAGAATGTCACGGGGCGGGGCGGGGCGGGGCGGGGCGGGGCGCGGCGGGTGCGGTGGTGTCGCGCGCGCACCCGGCGCCGTCACCTAGCAACGGGCGAGCGCGCTGCGGGGACTTTGAAACGAAAACGACCACTACACCGTGAATGACCACTAGAGGGACTCCAGTCCTCCACCCGAAGGGCGGTGCTTCGAGCGCGAGGCGTGTCGCACCGCGTCACGTTCGGTATGAGTTTAAGCGAAAAGTGGGACACAAATTGAAGAGAGAAAAAAAAGCGGCGACAACCGCTGGGAGTCAAATGTTTGGCGAAAGTTGGATGGCCTTCCGCCAGTGTATACACGGCTCGGCTCGGCTCATCCCACAAAAAAATAAAAATGAGAGTTCGGCTTTCAAATTGGCAGCAGTGACACTCAAACCGCGTCTGGAGTTTTGGCCGCCTGCGTCGGTCTTCTGGCCCACTGTGTGTCGTCGTTATGGTGCTGCGGGTAGGGTGTCAGTTCCTCCGGGCCGATTCGCGCCTCTCCTTCCGGGAGGAGAGACCTCTCCCCCGGGACCCTCCTCCGGGCTCGCCATCCTCCGGGCTCGCCTCCGGGTGTCAGAACATCGGCGACGGGAAACAGATGGCCACTGTTATTGCCTGGTGCGCTCGGCGCGCTCTCCGCCCGGATCAGGTGGATTCGTCCGTCGTCCTCTCTGCCGCCCCGCCAGCCAGCCAGCCAGCCAGCAGCCCAGGCAGGCAGGCAGCCTTTCCCGCTTTCCTTTGTAAGGAAAGATTACACTCGTTGACGGAGAGGAATCAGTCAACGGCATTCACGCCTCGTTGGCCAGAGCGGGGAGGAATGGACGGCAGAAACAAGGACACTTTAAAGCTTCAGAAGAACATTCCCCTCCAAAAATCAGAGAAACAATCATACAAAGGAATCACTTACACCTTCCAAAACTACAGAGGGCCATATACCTTCACTCAACACCGAGCTTTACATACGAGCAAACGGAGGGCACCGGGAGGACACTGGGCACTTGTGTAACGAAACAACTTTGAACTGGTCAACTGGGGACAAATTTGCCGACTCACACTCGCACACACACACACACACACACACACACACACACACACGCACACGCACACACACACAAGGGCGCAACGTGGCCCGTCGAGAGGGGTCCCGGGGGACGACGGCGGTCGGCTTTGAGTCAAGGAGCGCCCTCGTCATGCTGGACGACGGGTCGTGGAGGTACTTGATTTTCGAGCCCAGATAGTGATAACCCCCAACCCGGCACGGCGACGACCCTACGCGCGCACACGCACACACGCACACACGCACACATGCGCACACGCACACTCACACACACACAGCTCGCTCGGGCTCTCGCCATCCTCTTCCAAGCCGGGTCGCCGTGTCGGCGTAGTGGTCGAGTGTGGGAGAGGGAGAGAGGGAGAGAGAGAGAGAGAGAGCAGGCGATATACCGCGCGCTAGGAGAGGAAGGAGGTGCGAGCGTTTTCTAACGCCAGCCCTCGCGCGCGCCGGGCGGACACCGGGACCAGATCGTAAATCACTCCATGTTTTAAGATGTGCTCTCGGGCCGGGGTGGTGGTGGGGGGCCTGAGGAGGGGGAGAGGGGAAGGGAAGGGGAAGGGGAGGGGGAGGTGGTTGCCAGGCCGGCCCGGTCCTAGAGGGCATCAATAATCCGCAGATAGATTCATTGCGGTTTCCAGGGGCAACTCTTCACCGGGCGGTGAATTCGCCTCCCCCCCCCTCCCCTCCTCCCCCCTGCCCCGGAGAACGCGGCGGGACGTGCGTGCACGCATCACTGGGAAGGGAAGCGCCTGGTCCGACTATAAAGTGGCTTTTTGCGGTGTGATGGCGGCGGTCCGCACTCCATTGCCGTGTGCGTGCGAGCGAGTGCGGAGCGACCCCCCGGCCCTTTCTGTCTGCCTTTCTGTCTCCAGCGGCAGACTGATTCCGAGAGTCGTTTTCGTCGCGGCGTCTCCGTCGCACCCACACGGGGCGCCGCAGAGGGACGCAGTGAGACGACTCTGGCGGCATCAGTGTGCGGGCGGCTCTCCACGGCGACCACGTCCACGCGAACCCGCTCTCCTTCTTCTATTCCCTCTTTAACCCCTTTCATACTGCTCAGCGCCGGCTCGGCCTCGAGGACCAATTACGTTGTTCCGGGCCGCCGCCACCGCCTCGCCGCTTTGAGCTGCCTAGCACTGAGGACACCGGCGAGGACCCCGACGACGACAACAACGCCGCCCTCCTCCTCCTCGCCGGGCTGCGGTTCTACAACAACGCGGAGAGGCGCCGCCGCACCCGCCAAGGCGCGCGCCAAGGTGCTGCACTAACCATTCCCGGGCATCGTTGTGTCCCCGCAAAGTCACCGAGTGCGGTATACGGCCGCAGAATGCACGCCGCGCACACACACACACACACAGAGGCCGGGACGGGGGAAAGCGGCTTACGGCTCATACATCCCCACCACCAGCACCCTATCCTGCCCCTCTCTCTCTCTCTCTCTCTCTCTCTCTCTCTCTCTCTCTCTCTCTCTCTCTCTCTCTCTCTCTCTCTCTCTCTCTCTCTCTCTCTCTCCACACACACTAACTGGGCGGCGGCAGCCTGGAAGATTGCCTCGGCGGCCGTTTTGTGTGTGGACACTCCCCGGGCAGCCCTGCCGCCGCCAACGGGCGGTTTCAAAAACGTCGTTGACACATTTAAGCCGCGTTTTCGCGCCGCCCCAAGTTAATAATTAATCTTGTCCGGGGCCAAACGGCGCCGAGGACGGCGAGGCCCCGAGGCCCCGAGCCTGGGCCGGCCAAGCAGCAGACTGATTCCGAGAGCCGTTTTCGTCGCTCTGTCTCTCTCGCGCTCGTAAGGGACGCCCCGCGAGTGCGAGGGAGACGGCGCGACGAAAACGACTCTCCGCCGGCCTCCACGCCCCCGGCCCGCTTTACCCCGTGCCGCGGCCGCTCTGCCCACTTCTTCGTTCCGGGAATAATTTATGGATAAACCATGGCAAAAAGTGGCGGCCGCGTGTGGCGCGCCGCGTAATTTAATGCGGAGAAAGAGAAAAGGGGGAGGGGGGGGCACCGGTTTCAAGTACAGTTAGGTCCAAAACACACGCAGCACGTCCCGGTCAGCCCCCAACTTTTCCTCGGCCCAAAGGCATTCATCTGCATGGGAGGAGGATTAGGCAACTTTCAAATTGAGTGCACGCACAGTGGTGGCGCGAATTCAAGTCCATGTTTTGGCCATCTCTTTGAAACGTCGGCGCACGTTTCAAAATAAGGATGCGTTGTTTTTTTTGTCAGTATACTGTTTTTTGTTAGTATTGTTTTTTGTTAGTACTGTTTTTTGTTAGTATTGTTTTTTGTTAGTATTGTTTTTTGTTAGTATTGTTTTTTGTTAGTATTGTTTTTTGTTAGTATTGTTTTTTGTTAGTATTGTTTTTTGTTAGTAATGTTTTTTGTTAGTAATGTTTTTTTTTGTTAGTATTGTTATTTGTTAGTATTGTTTTTTATACTTAAGTTGCACTTTTTTGTGTTTTTTTTTGTGTGTTTTTGTGGTTTTTCATTGCCTTCCGCGTCGCCTTGCCTCCACCTGCAGTGCCACCAGAGCCGTGCCCGCGGCTCGCAGTGCACTGCTCATAACTGGCCGCACTCGATCACCAGCCACGACCGCCAACTGCAACTCGTAACTCATTCTGTTCGGGGCGAATCCAGTACCGCCCGCGGCGGACTACTCGGTGACGCTGTACTACGGCACTGCACGCCATCCCCCGGCACTACACTCCGAAAAGGAGGAGGTTAGGTCGGTAGAAAATCATCAGCACAATACGTTGCTCGTGCAGCCTCACCGTAAGACGTCAACAACAGTGTCATCGCAAAAGTGGACCGCCCCACGGCAAGTGGTCGAGTCTCCCTTTTTAGCGCTTCACGTTTGCAAAGCGTCCTTATTGGGCCTTGCCTGAATCAGCCAGTGGATGAGGGGAGGGGGAGGGGGGACACCATGCCACCCTGCCATGGCCCACTCCAGTCCCGGCTGGAGCCACGGCTGGAGCCACAGCCGGACCGCGCGGCGGCGGCGGCGTGGCTCGCCTCTCCAGCCGATATTCACAATATCCCAAGTTTATCTCTGGAGTCGTCTCTGCAACCGACGGGGCGGGGCGGGGCGGGGCGGGGCGGGGCGGGGCGGGGCGGGGCGGGGCGGGGCGGGGCGGGGCGGGGCGGGGCGGGGCGGGGCGGGGCGGCACGCCCCATGGCTCCGGCTCTGCACCCCTTGCCCCCTGCTGGTTTATAGCCGCAGATTTACTCGTTTTTCTTCCAAACAATAAAGTCCTGGCTCCGTGCGCTCGGTCCCTTCTGCTCCCGTGCCCTCCCACTGTAGCCGGCTGGCTGTCTAGGGCCCGTAGGGCCTCCATCGCCACAGTCCGGTTTTTGCCCTGTTTCGCCTTTCGCTTTGCTGTTGATGTTGTTGTTGTTGTTGTCGTTCATACTTTTCGCTATGTTGCTCTGCAGTCATGAATAAAAATAAAACGACGGGACCGGCAGAAAAAAAAAAGAAATTAAAAACAAAATATTATTTTTCTTGTACATCATGTCCAAAATGAATGGGGAGCGAGACGAGATAAGATAACGAATGGACGAGGTAAACAGTACAAGCCGCGGGGATGGGAAAAAAACCGTGAAAAACCGGGGGTAACCGTGAAAACCCCGAGAGCCTGGTCGTCCGAAGGCCTTTTCAGTCCTGTTTACGGTGCAGCGTTTTGCTTTACGAACACAAACAAACCGGCAAGCGGGCAGGAGCTCTCTCTCTCTCTCTCTCTCTCTCTCTCTCTCTCTCTCTCTCTCTCTCTCTCTCTCTCTCTCTCTCTCTCTCTCTCTCTCTCTCTCTCTCTCTTGCACACACACACAGAGGCGCCCACTCCGGTGAGATTTTTTTTCCAGTGGCGGCGGCAACAGCTTATCGGAGAGCTACCAGCAAACGCTTGCGGTTGTTCCAACCCAATCTGGGATTGACAGACTGCGGACAGCCGAACGGGCAGACAGACACAGACAGACAGACAGACAGACAGACAGACAGACAGACAGACTGCGGCGCCGGCCAGCGCAACAAGTCTCCTTGCAGTGGGCAGGACGGCCCCTGCGAGGTACGCCACTCATCGCACAGCTGCCGAGCGTGTTGCCTACCCTGCGCTCCACAGGCGCTCTCCGACCGCGCAGTGGGCCGGAAGACCGGTGGAGGCGGTTGGTGTAAAATCGTTACCCGACTGAAAAAAAAAGTAACTCGACTGCATTTTTGTTTTCAGTTTCTCTCGATTCGAACTTGACGCCACGGAACGGGTACAAAGACGCCAGCGCATTTACATCCAGAGCGGTTCGGTTCCCCTTTCAAAGCCACTCCTCGAGCAGCGAGGAAAAGACTTTCGCGCAGTTACACACGCCGAGTTGGAGCCTGACTCCGTCTCTGTCGCACTCGTGAGGCGTCGTCCTGAGAGAGAGAGAGAGAGAGAGAGAGAGAGAGAGAGAGAGAGAGAGAGAGAGAGAGAGAGAGAGAGGGAGAGAGAGAGAGACTAGACGAGAAGACTTCGAAATCGCTCGCCAGGCAAGGAGACCGACTGCCGCGCGCGTGAAGTATGCAGTGTGTCCCGACGCCGTCTTACACGGGGCAGAGGGGCTGTCTGGCCGGCCAAGTCTCACGAAAAAAAAAGGTTTCCATTTTCGAATTTTCTCAACAGTGTATAAAGTGGGTCCGTGGAGCTGGCAAAGCCAGTGGCGGAGCCAATTCCCAACTCAGCGATGCATTGGTCCACGCGCTGCGGAGGCCCGTGAGTTAGTGTGTACCCTTTCCGCGTCTTTGTCGCGGTGAATGTGTGTGTGTGTGTGTGTGTGTGTGAGATAGAGAGAGAGGGGGAGGGGGGATGGGAGAAGTGTGGCTGTCAAAAAACGTATTTCCCCGTCCCCGGCACGGGACCCTGGACATCGTCACGCGCGCATAAGAGGATGAAGAGGGTGCGGACAAGGTCACCAGCAGACCTCTCGCGTAATAACAAAAAAAAAAAAATTTTTCCATGTAAAAGAAAACAATAAAAAATGAATTTGTGATGAGAAATTGGTCGAAGACAAGTCCAGTGCACCAGTCAGCACGGCCAAACTGGTTCCCGGTTTTCCCAGGTGGCCTAAAGTCAAGACAGACCAGGGCGATTTCCAGGGAGTCCCTGCTGGGAATACCAGGAACCGTTTCCGCCCTGAAAGGATGCCGCTAAGCAGTCCAATAGAGTCTCGCGGTGTGATGGTGTCGCCACGGCGGTGCTCGAGTAGTCGCGGTTTGCATGCGTTTTGGCGCTCAAGGAGCACAGCGCCGCGGGGCGCGACGGCGGCCAAGCCAAACTCCTTGACTTTGGGGTCGCCCGTTTTTTAGCCGCCGTTCTTTTCACGCTGATGATTATTTGGTCTCGCTTCGCCCCGAGAAGGGGAAGTCGCCGCGGGCTCATCGCGCCACCCAAGTCCCCTTCCTGGAAGCCTGGAAGCCTGGAAGCCTGGAAGTCGTAGCGCCAAGTACCCAGTACACCCAGTCCAGTGTCGCGGCGCCCCGCGCATTGCGCTCGCAGTGGCTTGCGGGCTGGGCCCCCGCTCGGCCCCCGCTCGGCCGCACACTGTCCCCCTGGCCTACTTAGCCCGCCCCGCCCCGCCCCGCCCCGCCCCGGCTGGACTGTTGCAGCTTTCAAAGGACCCCCGCCCCGGCATTCAGGCTTGCATTTCTGCACCATCGTCGTCCGCACGAGCTGTAACAGCGCGGGGCGGGGCGGGGCGGGGCGGGGTGGGGCGGGGCGGGGCGGGGAAGGCCATCCAGGATGCCGCCGCCACCGTCGTCCGCGAGCCGATCTGCAACCCGATTCCGAGAGACGCTTTCCTCGCTGTCTCTCTCGCACCCACACGGGACGCCCCGTGAGTGCGAGAGAGACAGAGCGAGACTCTGGGCATCGGGCTGCTGCAACTTTGTGTCGCCGGTCGGCGGGCACGTGTGCGCGTCGTTCCGGCTCGCGAGGGTCGCGGGCCGCGCGGCCGGGGCCGTGTTTTCGGCCGCTAAAGTTGGACCGATAAAAAGCGCGGATCGCGACGCGATGCCCGTCACGGCACGGCGCGGCACGGCACGGCACGGCGCGGCAAGGCAAGCATCCATTCAGCGAGCGGCATATCGATACACGCGTACAAACAAACACTCATCCGGACGAACACATAAACACACACACATACACACCTCCGCCACACACACACACAGTCAGCGGGGCTGCTTTCCGGGCAATAAGAGAGAGAGAGAGAGAGAGAGAGAGAGAGAGAGAGAGAGAGAAGCGCCCTTATTCCCGCGTGATACATGATTTAATAATCCAAACAACATTCGAATCCGCGGCGGGGCGGGGCGGGGCGGGGCGGGGCGGGGCGGGGCGGGGCGGGGCGGGGCGGGGCGGGGCGGGGCGGGCGTTCGCGGGCGGCCTACCGCCGCGCCCTCTCGGCCCGGCCACGCCAGGCTACGCCGCTACGCCGGTCGGCTGCAGCGCGGTGCGTAAATATCCCGACGTGTCGCGAGCGGCGCGGCAAATTTGAATTAACGAAATTATTGTGCAGAGGCGCGCCATAAAATGGAAATTACGGCCGGCTGAGTGCGCGCGCGCGTGTGTTGCTGTTGTTGTTGTTGATGATGGTGCTGGTGGTGGCACCACTGGAGAAGTGCTTGTGGGTTACGCGTGCGGGGGTCCGGGGGGCAAAGGGCCGCTCTGCCGTGAATCAAACACGCGATGGTGCCAATTGGATTGCCTTTAGAACGATTTACTTGTCGCCCGCGTACCAGTGTCAGTGCGGCTGCGACCTTGGAACGCATCCCGGGCAGTAGTGTGGGGGGCCTCGAAACGTTGCCGCGGGTTAGGTCCGGCTCGCCGCCCCTCGCAGTGTGGACGCTTCCGATCGTGTGGCGGTTCTGCACACAGACGCACGCACACACAGACGCACTCACTCACACACACACACACACACACGCGCGCGCGCGCCCATACAAACACACACTCTAAAAAATTGTTGTAAATTTACAAAGAAAAATTGGATGATGTCATTGTTTTTTGCCAATTACAACACATGTTGTAGTTTTACGAAAAAAAATTGGGTGGTCTTGCCATTTTTTGCAAAGTACAACACATGTTGTAAATTAACTTTAAAAAATTGGGTGACCTCACTGGTTTTTAAGCAAAAAACAAGACGTGTTGTAAATCTACGATAAAAATTAGGTCATCTCGTTGTTCTTTAGACAGTACAACACTTGTTGTAAATTAATAGAGAGAAATTGGCTAACCATAATGTTTTGTGAAAAGAACAACACATGTTGTAAAGTTACGAACAAAATTCGGATTATCTTGATGGTTTTCTTTTGCAAAGTACGGTACATGTTGTACGGTTACGAAAAAATAATTTATAATCTTATTGTTTAGTTCAAAGTACAACTAATGCTGTTAATTTATGAAAAAAAATGGATTTCCTGTTCATTTACCGGAGTTTGGCTGAAAAAAGAAAGGGGAGGTGCGCTTCAAGTGTTATAGTACAGCTGACACCTCGATTCATGTATGTCTTTGTAGCTAAGTGGTAAAAGGCGTGCGCCGCAAGTGAAACATCACAGGTTCAAAACCACCAGACAGACCTGTTTTTCAATATTTTACATCTTTCGCTTTAAATTGACAAAGACAAACACATTCAAAATTTTACAAGTTGTCGTATAATGATGACTTTTTCATTCATTTGATGATCGTGGTTGTATTTGGCAACAACCCTCTAGGACCGAAAAAAAATTGCCCCTCTTTGTCACCAAAAAACAAAGCTGCCTGTAAAAGTACAATCGTGTCGTAATTTTCAAAAACAACGAGTTTGTGGTACAAAATTTGCAGAAGTTTTGTTGTAAATTTACGAAAAAAATTCTTAGAGTGCACTCGCCGTAATTAGATACCTCTTCGCCCCTATTTTTTTCCCCGCACGCCACACTCAAAAAAATTTCAATACAAAATTCTGTAACATGGTTACGCAGTAATTTCCACTACAAATGTTACAGAATTTTGTATCAGCACTGATACAAAATTTTGTATCACGCGTTACGGTAAACTGTTTCCCGGTTACAGAATTCTGCAATGCAAAAATCATAAAAAATTGTCGTTTTATAAACAAAATTTGAACCTCAACGATCGTTCGTTCCTACACATTCGCTCCGTCGCTCCTGTACTCCCGATCACCCGGAGAAACCGAACTGCGTTCTCCGGAACCGAACCCCGGTCCCCCGGATTGCCAGCTCGGCATGCTACCGCTTGCGCCACAGCGCCGTGTGGGGAGGCACGCCTCAGACTGTCGATGACACCGAGCGGGCACGCTGCATGCCCAGGTAGTGGTGGGAAACGAGCCCTGTGGCGCGACAGTTAGAGTTTCTGGCCCGAAGCTTCTAAAGTACCATGCCCCACGTTAGAACTTTTCGCCCGATCAACTGTGATGTTAAAATTAAGCTCGTAATTTGACTTTAAATTTGCGATATTAATTTTTGCATCAGACGATATGTAAACTTGTAACGATATGTTACGGTTTTCTGTATCAGTTACAGTTATTTGCATAAAGATCGCATTTTTACATGGAACTATATCACTGATTGTGAATATTGAAACGAAAAGTACAGAATTTTGTATCAGTTTTAGAATTTTGAAGCACTGATTCGTAAATTCGTAACATTCTTGACGTGATACAGAATTTTGTATCAAGGATACAAATTTTTGTATCCGACTGACGTGTTACAGAATTTTGTATCAAGATCGTTACAAAATCCTATATTATTTTTTAGAGTGCACTGCAGTGGACACTTCCCCATTTCATTTTTGTTTTCCGTTTCCTTTTATATTAGTTTTTTGGTTCATTTCCTTTCGCGTTCCGTTTGCCAAAGCAGCACGCATCATTAGGTAGCGACATGACCGAGGCCGCGGGGTCGAGTTAATCAGTGCCAACTTTATAAAAAAAGGAGAAAAAAAAACAAAAAAAAAGGGATCGAGAGGGCTGCTATTAGGGTAATTCGATTCGGGGGTGTCGCTAATATCGCCAGATTGGTCAATCGACTCATATTCTTCCCGAGCATCCTCGCCCTCTCTCTCTCTCTCTCTCTCTCTCTCTCTCTCTCTCTCTCTCTCTCTCTCTCTCTCTCCGGCCCTTTCCGCACCCCCGGTCGGGTATTGGAAGCATATTACCGCACGGTCGGTGGGGCTTAACGGTAAGTGCAGCGCGTTGGTGGAATGAAAATTTCTCATAAGCAGAGAGTGCTGCTCCGCCCCGCTTCGCCCGCACCGCGCGCATGCCGGCCTCAGGCAAACAAAATTTTTAAAAATCACAAAAAAGGAGCATTTTTTTGGTCTAGGGAACTTTAAAGTGTACGTGGTGTTCGGGGAAGACGAAGCTCTGCCTGACCGGTCATCCGTCAACGCGTGTGGAGTTTCGTCCGCCTCCACCGGTCTTCTGGCCCACTGCGAGCCCCGGTAGCCAGTGTAGGGCCGGAAGAAACCGGAGGGACGGCGGGGGACCAAAACAAAGCCCGGTGGGGAAAGGACGAACCCGTGAAAAACTCGATAGCGCCAATTAGTCGTATTTTCGTCTCCTGCGGGAGACGAAAGATAGGCGGCTTGGAGGCGCAAGGAAGGCGAATTGGAGACGACAAAGAGGCGAAATGGCGACGGGAAGAAGACGAGACGCTCGTCTCCGCCTCGTCGTCGGCACGACGCCGTTCTGTCAGCGATTCGTCGCCGTTTCCTCTCTTAAATACGTCTTTCAGCGACGACATGGAGACGAAAGGGAGACGAAAACAAAATGGATGCTGAGAAAAATGAACCACGGAGTAAGCCGGTGGTGGGCGTCGAACCACGCAACTGTGGGTTAGAGAGCGAGGGCGGAACCGTTCGGCCAGAACTATTCCGCACGTCTCGAAGAGCGGTGCCGGAATGTCATCAATAGGAGACAATTAAACATCAATGCAGCATGACTTTCCAAGAAGTAAGTCTGGTTTCCTTTTAACGACGTACAATCCGTTGCTGACATGTACTCACTAAATACATACTTAGAGACAGTCGCATAGTCGCATATCAAGAGAAGTCAACGTCAAAGTCTACACTGTAATGGAAAGCAATGTGCGAACTCCTGAACTAACGGTGTCACTCTTCAAGACTGGCGGAATCGTTCTGGCCAAGCGGTTCCGCCCTCGCTCTCCAACCCACAGTTGCGAGGTTCGACGCCCACCACCGGCTTACACCGTGCTTCATTTTTCTCAGCATCCATTTTGTTTTCGTCTCCCTTTCGTCTCCATGTCGTCGCTGAAAGACGTATTTAAGAGAGGAAACGGCGACGAATCGCTGACAGAACGGCGTCGTGCCGACGACGAGGCGGAGACGAGCGTCTCGTCTTCTTCCCGTCGCCATTTCGCCTCTTTGTCGTCTCCAATTCGCCTTCCTTGCGCCTCCAAGCCGCCTATCTTTCGTCTCCCGCAGGAGACGAAAATACGACTAATTGGCGCTATCAAGTTTTACACGGGAAGGATCGGCCAGAAAGCCTTTTGAGCCTGTGGCGTCGTTGTCGTCGTTTCGATATCTTAATCCCATGACGTGTCTCGCAGGGAGAGAGAGAGAGAGAGAGAGAGAGAGAGAGAGAGAGAGAGAGAGAGAGAGAGAGAGAGAGAGAGAGAGAGAGAGAGAGAGAGAGAGATTGACAGAGTGAGGAAAAAGCGTCTGACGAGGGCACGGCCCGACAGTTCACAGCGTGGCTCCGATTCTGGGAATACAGTCGGCAATCCGCGGCAGTCGCCTGCCTCTGCTTTCCCTTCAGAGGTCCTATCAGGAGGAGGAGACGATTCACGCTCAAAAGGGCCAAAACGACGACATCTCGCGCGGATAGAGGCAGAGCGACGCAAAGGACTGAGTCAGGACTCTCGGCATTGAGTCCGCTGGCCGCGGCGCCGCGGTGCGGTACACTGCGACACCCCCCAGCAAAAGTCTGCTATCTGTGCGAGGCTAAAACATAAGCCGCTATCTGCGTGCGGTCTAATTCTAAAGCCGCCATCTGCGCCGGCCCAAAATAAAAGCCGCTAACCAACTTACCGTATAGGTTAGGGTTGACATAAACATAGCAAATTACTAATTAACCATTCGGACAATGTTTCTGGGCCGTGGCAAAGTTACTCAGACAAACTTTAGTAACAAACAGGTAAAAGTTTGATAGCGATGTCTGTATTAGTTCTTAAACTATATAGAGTAAAAGTCGCGAGGTGGGGAAAGCAGATAGCGGCTTTTATTTTGGTCCGGCGCAGATGGCGGCTTTAGAATCGTTCGCACGCAGATAGCGGCTTATGTTTTAGCCTCGCACAGATAGCAGACTTTTGCTGGGGGGTGTCGACTGGTCGACGTCCCGTCAGCCGACTGGCGTCCACGTGCGCGTCTTCGGACCGCCTCGGCCCGTCAGGTGGTCGAGCGTCGAGTGCAAGGGGCACGGCAGTCGCTCCGTCTCTCTCGCACCTGCACGGCCCGGCCCTCGAGTGCGCGAGCGCGACGGAGCGCGGCGTGGACTTTATCTGTCGCCTGGTCCGCGGCCCCTCTGCAGTCCGACGGCAGAGACGCACCGCCGCGGAGACACTCTTCGCTTCGCGGGCTCTGCGGCGCTCTCGCTCGCTCCACCAGCACCATGCGTTGCGTCGCCGTCGCGCTCGTGGCCCTGCTGGCCCTGGCGGCCGCCCCCGCGGACGCCCTGCGCGCCCTCATGGTGTTCCCCTTCGCCGCGCACAGCCACAACACCATGTTCAAGGTAGTCGCCACGCTCGCACGACGCTGTCAAAACTTTGGTTGATGAAAATGTTCATCATTAAGTGACGAAAACTTGTCATCGTTTTTGAATGATGATAACGGTCATCATTTTCAAGTGATGAAAATGTCATCTCCAAATTCGTCATCAAGTGCCACCACAAGCGCTGCAGGTTCTGAGACGCCTCGTTGTCCAGGGCATGGCGGAGGCGCTGGTGGACCGCGGCCACGAGGTGGTCATGTTCAGCCCGTTCCCGCGCAGCAAGCCGCGCGCCAACTACACGGACATCAGCACGGCGAGCGGCGAGTCCCTGGTGGGGTCGGTGGACTTCGACAAGCTGACGCCCGTCACGGTGGACGTGCCCGCCCTGGTGCCCTACATGTACATCAAGGCCATCCACGAGATGGGCGGCGACCACCTGTGCCGCCAGGTCTTCTCCATGCCGGAGCTGCAGAAGGCCCTGGCCGGCGGCTACGGTCGCTTCGACGTGGTGTTCACCGAGGCCTTCGCGTCGGACTGCTGGGCAGCCATCCCCCACGCGCTGCAGCTACCCGCCATCAGCCTGGCGTCCGGACCCGACTGGCCCTGGATCCACGAGCGCATGGGCTCCGTCGACAACCCCTCCTACATCATCAACGTCTTCACCACGTTCAAGGACCCCATGTCCTTCTGGGACCGCCTGCGCAACACCGTCTTCGCCACGTCCATCAACTACTTCTTCCAAGTAAGACTTCAAAAACGAACAATTCTTAGAACTCTTTCTTGTCGTTCATTTTCTTGTGATTGACATGAATGTTTTTGTTTGTTCGTTCCCAGAGCAAGCTCCAGGACGGCTCCGACGCGGTGGTGCGCGAGTTCTTCGGCGACAATGTCCCTCCGCTGCGCGAGCTGGTCAAGAACACCAGCCTGCTGCTGCTCAACCGGCACGAGAGCATCAACGCGGCGAGGCCCACGCCCCCCAACATCGTGCACGTCGGCGGCCTGCACATCGCGGTGAGTCCCCCACAGTGGGCCAGAAGGCCGGTGTAGGCGGCCAAAACTTCAGACGCGTTTCGAGCTCCAGAGTCGCTGAACAGGACTCGAACCGACCGTGTGACCCCACCAATGGATTGCTCGTTCGGAGAGCAATCCATTGGTGGGGTCACACGGTCGGTTCGAGTCCCATTTAGCGACTCTGGAGCTCAAAACGCGTCCGGGATTTTTGACCGCCTCCGCCGGTCTTCTCGCACACTGTGTGACGTTTGTCTGCGGCACTGCAAGTCTTTGCGTGCCGACCAGTCTCTCATTACGACGACCCGACAAACTTTGGCCGTGGGAAGGCTCGCCGGCGTCGCCATGGCGTCGCGCGGCACGGAGGCGCGTCACGCTTTTCCTTTTACTTTGGCCACCAAGACCAAGGCCAGGACGACGCCTAGGTGATGCGGGTGTGACCTTAATTTAATCAGCAGGTGCTCCGCTACCGAAGCGATATTACTATTTGGCTTCGCGGAGTTTGGCGATTAGATTGGTTTTTTTTCTCTCTGTAAGTTTCATTAGAGTGTCTGGCGGGCTGAATGCAGCACTGAGTGACGCACAGTGGGCCAGAAGACCGGTGGATGCGGTCAAAATCCCGGACGGGTTTGAGCTCCAGAGTACCTACATGGGACTCGAACCGAACGTGTGAACCTAACAACCTCGCTGACCAAAGTGCTGTGTGTGCAGCCTCCGCCCGGCACCCTGGACGCCGACCTACGGTCCTGGATGGACGGCGCGGAGCACGGCGTCATCTTCTTCTCGCTGGGCTCCATGCTCAAGGCCGCCAGCATGCCCACCCAGATGCGCGACACCCTGGTGGAGACGTTCCGGCGCATCCCGCAGCGCGTCGTCTGGAAGTTCGAGGCGGACATCCCCAACCTGCCGGACAACGTCAGGATCTCCAAGTGGCTGCCCCAGATGGACATCCTCAGTGAGTGTCAAAAGACTGTTCCCGGTTCTCCCTGGGAACAGCCCCTAAAAACCGCCTCAGTCTTCCCTGAAGGCTACCCGGGGAAACCAGGAACTGTTATCGCCGCATAAAAGCGGAGGTCGCCGACGGGATTCGAACCCACGACCCGCGGCACGGCGGTGCACGTCTCTAACCGCTCGGCCATCCCGACAGCCCACCCCAAGACGGTGCTCTTCATCACCCACGGCGGCCTGATGGGCACGCTGGAGTCGCTGCACTGCGGAGTGCCTATGATGGGCATCCCCCTGTTCGCGGACCAGGGCGTCAACATGGACATGTACCGCGGCCTGGGCATCGCCGAGAGCATCGACCGCTTCAACATGGACGTCGACACCACCGTGGCCACCATCAAGAAGCTGCTGGACGGCGGCGGGTAAGCAAGGGGCGGCGGGCCCAGAGCCGGCTCGCAGTGGACCAACCCGCCCTCTTGGCGGTACTCTAACGACGTCTCGGCGTGCAGGTACTTGAAGCGGGCGCGCGAGATGAGCGCCGCCTTCAAGGACAGGCCGCAGCAGGCCGCGGACCAGGCAGTGTGGTGGACCGAGTACGTGGTGCGCCACCGCGGCGCGCACCACCTGCGACCCAGCAGCGTGCGCCTGCCCCTCTACCAGTACCTGCTGCTGGACGTCATCGCCTTCCTGGTGCTCTGCTCCGCCGTGGCCGCCACCCTCGTGTGGGTCGCCCTGGTGGCGGTGGTCAGGCGGCTGTCACGCGTCGCCGCCAGCACCAAGGCCAAGAAGGCCTAGCGCGCCGCGGCCGGGCGAATCTCAACGAACTGCGCATGCAGGCTGCTTCCGACGGCCTGTCTCTGTCGCGCCCACACCTATAGGACGCCCCATGAGTGCGAGAGAGACAGAGCGACGACTCTCGGGATCGGTCCGCTGATTGCACGATAGCGAGGCGTCAAGACGGCGACCTTGTCCTTGGTCGAGGACACTTGTATATCGGCTGCGGCACTGCCGCCAACCCGAACCAGGATCTCACGACGCACTGCTGTGATTGGCTGGCACCGACACCAGTGGGAGTAAATTATTTATTGAACGATGACGAAATAAATTGGCGGACGATGACGACACTTCGGCAGTCTTACTTGGCTTTCCCTCAATGTCGCACTGAAATTACACGGTTGACTCATGTAGTCAACTCGGTAAAAACGGTTCCCGGTTTTCCCAGGAAAGGCATAGGCGACTTCCAGTGAATTCCTGCGAAAACCTGAAGCCGCTTTTACCGTGCATCTAAACACTCTTCCGTTTGCAAGCGTGTTGCAACACACGATGCAATGGCGATAGGTATTCGCGACAATTTCAAGAGGCAGCGAGCGTGAGATGGCGCAACCGCCAAGTGGTCGGATAATCTGCCGATAAACAACAAAGAAACTCATCTAGCGAACCACGTCAGCAGAAGTGGGAACCATGTAATGCGTCACTGCGCACCAAAAAAATATCCGCTTCTTCAACTGATATACCTGCATCGTGCGAACTTACTTGAATGTGCCAACTATAAATTCGCTAACTGCAAGTGAATTTTCTTGGTTCACGCTACAGCTTCTTAGGATGTGGGCAAGGCAATGGATCCGAGCAATTTCCGGACAAGATACGAGCAACTTCCGAGCGACTTCCGGTGTGCCGCCCGCTTGCTGGCCGCTTGCACCGCCACCCCACAGGTCGAGGCGCAGGCGTCGGCACGGGGCTTGCCGCCAAAGCTAACGGGGACAGCTTCAATTTAAAATGGGGTGCGGGAGAGGGGGGAGAAGAGGGAGGGAGAGAGAGAGAGAGAGAGAGAGAGAGAGAGAGAGAGAGAGAGAACGCCAGCGCCACCTAAGCCGCCGTCGCGGCCGCCCTCATACCCGCCTGGTTTTTCCGTCGCCATAGCGGCGTCCCCCCCCCCCCCCCACTTCTCACCTCCTAGGCGGCGGTGGCCGAGCCTCTCGCGTTATTATGCCAATATCTCACCAGCCGGCCATCCGGGCCATTTATTTGGCCCGTCCAAATTGCCTACCACCCCCCTCCCCCATTTTGTCGGCGCCCCCATTATCCCTTGCGGTCCTTGCATGCGGTCCTCGGGGGTCCTTCCCCCACCTGCTGCCTTTTGCAGTGTTGCGACGCCCTTCTAATTAGGCGGCGCATTCCGACTCGTATTTATGGAGCCGGCCGGTAATTACTTGCAGTGTCGTTAGTCGCCGACACCGGACCGATCGGGAGGGCGCTACTCCACAGTGGGCCGGAAGACCGGTGGAGGCGGTCAAACTTCCGGACGCGTTTAGGGCTCCAGAGTCGCTAAATGGGACTCGAACTCAACGCGTGACCCCACCAATGGATGGCTCTCTGAACGAGGAATCCGTTGGTGGGGTCACACGTTCGGTTCGAGTCCCATTCAGCGACTCTGGAGCTCAAAACTCGTCTGGAGTTTCGGCCGCCTCCACCGGTCTTCTGGCCCACTGTGCACTCCCGTTCGTTCACCGCGTCTTGCCACTACACTGCGCGGCGGAAATGGCGACGCTTTTCCTGCGGGCGACTCGCGGGAAATAAAAAAGGGAAAGCAAAAATAGGAACCGGTAAACAACAAAAACAAAAAAGACACGCATGGCGGAACACTACGGATCAATTTCCAAGCCAACAGAGCGTCCGGCTCTCTCTCTCTCTCACTCGCACGGACACACACACATGCGTCCGTACGGGGGACCAAATCAAACGCAAACAAAAGGGGGCAATAACGCTCGTCCCATCGAAATCAATTACGGTGTGCCATTCCGCCCCGCTGGACCGTTTTGCCTTTTGTCTGCGAGGTGGCCATCGATATAGCTGTCTTGATAATTTTTCAGGCGGATAGAGAGAGAGAGAGAGAGAGAGAGAGAGAGAGAGAGAGAGAGAGAGAGAGAGAGAGAGAGAGAGAGAGAGAGAGAGAGAGAGAGAGAGAGAGACTTGTGACGAGTTGTGTTGTGTGGCCCCCGCCCCGTCCTTTGAAACAAAATGACTGACTCCCTCGCGCCTTTTTTTGCGGGTCGTTGTCGCCAACAAGTTTCGAGTTTCAAAAAAAAAAAAAAAGATTTTAAACAAAATTTAAAAAGTCTTGAAAAAAAAGTGCATTTCAAAAAAAAAATCTCATTCAACGAACGTTAATGAAAGCAGATGATACGTCGCGTTTCACAACTGCTGTGATAGCCGAGAAGTTAGAGACGTGGGATCGAGTTACCGCAGGCCGGCGTTCGAATACCAGCGTCATAAAAGTTTTTTCGACTTGCTATTCTAAGGGTGGTGGTTCGAGGCCATCAGAGCCGAGCCGTGTGCAACAGGCCCACATGCCGGAGGTTCGACTCCTAACAAATATTTCCATTTAATTTTACTGCCTCACCCAGTGCGGTCCAAACCCGTGAACGAGAGCCGACTTCAAGTGTGGGACGTGGTGGTCCAGGGAGTAGAGGCGTCGGTTCCCAGTGCGAGGGTCGGCGGTTCGACTCCCCCAACTTCTTGCGAAATTTTGACCGGGTCGGTCGAGTCCTGTTGCGTCAAGAACCCACCTCACGCCGCTCCACATATCATGGGCCGTGGTGGCCGAGAGCGTAAAGACGTGTGACCCCGATGGCGGGGTCCGGGGATCGAATCCCATCATTTCATTACATTTTTCGACTGCCTTCCTCCCACTGCAACTCAAACCCGTCGTCCAACATGCCACCAGACGTACAAGCGTGATAGCGTAGTGGTCAGAGTCACATTCACCTGGCCACTCCGCTGTGGGTGTCTAAAAAGCAATCCGCTTCGGCGGGTTGGCCTCGGCACTGGAGCGATGGCGTATTTGATCCATCAATCCAGACCATCCGGTGTGTGGTTGCGGGTGGTGCCTCCTTGACTCGTCGGGGAGGCGATGATAAGTCCTTTGAAGCTGGCCTAAAACGCTGTATGTTCGGTACGGGAGCGCCGGACAGTGGGGGTACCATGGGGTACACAACCAACCCTACGAAAACAAGAAGCTCCCACCAAACCTCTTCTCTGTCTGAGTCTCTCTCTGTCTCTCTGTCGTCTCACTCTACGTCCCGCCCCTCAAAGAGCTTCGTACTGGGTGCTCTCACCCAGCTGCCTGAGCTTTGGGGTCCTACTGGGTCCCCCGGCGAACGCTTAGGGTCGCTGACGGGATTAACCCCAGGTACCTGATAGCACCGGTTCCCATCCCGAACACCGAAGTAAAGCAGGAGGCCTCCCCATTAAGACTGGGGAGGGGGTGTAGAGTTCAAATTTTTTTCTTTTCCCTTTCAAATTTCTCGGTTAATACTCGTTTGGTTTTCTTATACGTAGTAGTATGCGGGCTCATTCCAAAGATAGTAATTAAAATTGTGTATAAAACAAAATATATAGACCCGAGCGAGGTGGCCGGTGCCATGCCGAGCTGTGGCCTGCAGCGCTTCCCCTGCCGCGACGCTGTCGCGCTTCCCCTGCCGCGACAGCGTCGCGCTTCCCCTGCCGCGACAGCGTCGTGCTTCCCCTGCCGCGACAGCGTCGCGCTTCCCCTGCCGCGACAGCGTCGCGCTTCCCCTGCCGCGACAGCGTCGCGCTTCCCCTGCCGCGACAGCGTCGCGCTTCCCCCGCCGCGACAGCGTCGCGCTTCCCCTGCCGCGACAGCGTCGCGCTTCCCCTGCCGCGACAGCGTCGCGCTTCCCCTGCCGCGACAGCGTCGCGCTTCCCCTGCCGCGACAGCGTCGCGCTTCCCCCGCCGCGACAGCGTCGCGCTTCCCCTGCCGCGACGCCGTCGCGCTTCCCCTGCCGCGACAGCGTCGCGCTTCCCCTGCCGCGACAGCGTCGCGCTTCCCCTGCCGCGACCGCGTCGCGCTTCCCCTGCCGCGACAGCGTCGCGCTTCCCCTGCCGCGACAGCGTCGCGCTTGCACCGCCCGCCGAGCTGGCCCGAGTGCCCCGGACCGGGCTGAATCGGGAGGCATTGTTGCGCGATATTCCGCGCCTGGCCAGGCGGGGAGGGATTGTCAATGTTGCGCGCAGGCCGTCGCGCGCGAGGAGGGGCTGCTATTGTTTACGCCCGGTGCCGCTGGCGCTGTATCGGGGAGTGATTGTCGAATTCCGCGCAGGCTGCGCCTCATTGCCAGCCAGCCACACGCACCAGCCCGCCCCGGCAGCCAGCCCCTATTATATTGTTGAGGACACGCGCTTCGTTTTTGGACTCGAGAGTAAAAGCACGCTGACACCTTCATGTGTATAGTAGTTTTAAGTATGTTTCAAGTGTGAAGGTATCATCTGCTAAAAATCTGAAACCACGTATCAAGCTCTTCAAACCACTTCAAGGCCTTTTTTCTCCCCGCTGCCACCCCTGAATAAAACGCGGCCGCACCGGTCTAACGGTCTAACTTCCTTCGCCTTGTCGTCATCATGTCTCCCCGCGTGTTTTCGCCTTATTACTTTTAACATCATTTTTGTTTTTCTGCGCCCTGCCTTTCGGATCGAGACGGCCCGGCCAAGTGGCAAGGCAGTGGCAAGCCAGTGACAAGGCAGTGGCAAGGCAGTCGACAGGCCAGTGGCGGCCCCGGAAACGCCACTCTCCCCTACAGTGGGAATCAGCGATGCCCCCGGGCTGCGAAAAGGGCAACTCCCCCCCCCCCCTCCCCCGCCGCGGCCCTCCGCCCCACAGACTCCTCCGCGGCTCTCCGCCGCCACAAAGGAGACTGTGTTTGCAAGTTCTACTGATTTCGCGGCCCCGCCGGGGATTCGTTATTGTCTCGCGGCTTTAGAATAACCAAACAAAACCGAGAGACTGTTCCGAACAATTACACACGTCGACGCCGCCGGGGCGGGGCGGGGCGGGGCGGGGCGGGGCGGGGCGGGGCGGGGCGGGGCAGCGCCCCCCGTTTATATCAACCCCTGAGCCGCGGGGCCGCGGACCAAGGGCATTTGGAGGTCACCCCCCCCCTTATTCACTAAATCGGTCACGTGGTTCACTAATTGGCGGCTTGCCCCGCCTGACGAGCAGAGCCGCATTGACTCCGTTCTGCCTCTCTTTTCCCATTTTTTTTTTTAAATTTTCCTCTCCTTTTTACTTCATTCATTTTCTCCAATCGTCTTTCCCCACCTCCGCGCGGCACAGCCGGCCAATCCATTGCGTGAAGGCCTTTTGTTGACTCATCAGGTTGTTGCGGGCAAGACGGGAGGAAAAACAAAATCCCTAGAAAAAAAACGGAGGACAACAAGGAAAAAAGTCACAGGAAAACAAATAAGTAAGTAATGGACGAGCGTCGTAATGATTTCACAAACGAATCTCGTTGGAACAGACGAGGAGTGAAACAGCAGCAGAGCCAAGCTCCCTTCGTTTTACGTGATGAATGGCCTCGCCAATGGCGACGAGTGGTGTGTCTGTCTCTCTCAACACCTCACACACCTCTAGACACACACACACACACACACACACACACATACAGGGGTGGGCATGCAAACACAGAACACATGTCGTCAAACTCAACCCCCCCCCTCCCCCTTGCGCTTTCGGCGGGGCGTCTCGGCCGCATCGCCGCGGGGCCAACAATATTCCTTTCTCTCTTTTTCTCGTCTTCTGCCCCGCCCCGCCACTCGTACAGGCTTCAGATCGCGGGGTCGGCGAATCGAACGAAAACTCAAAGCGCAACACGCAGAAGCTGAAGGGGCCGCGTGCTGGGTCGCCCCGCCACGCCCCGCCTTCGAGAAGAAGGAGCAGCGGCAGCAGCAGCAGCGCGCGCGAAACAAAAGAGATAAAATAAAAGAGATCTCTATTCCTCCTTCTTCTGCAGAAAGCGATAAACCCGTTGGCGTGAAGTCGGCCCACCTGTCGCCTGATAGCAATTGCCCGTAAATTGAGAGGGGAAATTCCCCGAGCAGCGGGGCCAAAGCTCCACGCCAAAGCTCCACGCCAGCGTCCAGGCTCCAATGTTCACGCGTGGCAGAGCTTCGGCTTTCACTGTCCGTGTTTGGAGACAGGCCTCCCTAAAACGTCCCCTCATGTTTGAGCGCCCTACACCTGACTATGGGCGAGTATTGTCGGTGGGCGGTGGTCCCCGTGAGAGAGAGAGAGACGGACCGACGAGGGCGGAGGACCTGCCCTGCCGTGCCGACAGCCCTCTCTCTCTCTCTCTCTCTCTCTCTCTCCACGCATAGCCTACTTTCGTCCTTTCGTCCTTTCGGCGCGTCGCGCGAGAGATCGCTTCCGCAGTGCGCACTAATGCTATCGGGTCGGCAGCCCGGCGGCCCGGGGGACACATACAATCGAATCTCGGGGCTCCGACAGTCAGATAAAAAAAACCAGTCCGCGGCCTTCGAGTCAGTCTCTCTCTCTCTCTCTCTCTCTCTCTCTCTCTCTCTCTCTCTCTCTCTCTCTCTCTCTCTCTCTCTCTCTCTGTCTCTCTCTCTCTCTCTCTGTCTCTCTCTCTCTCTCCCCGCAACGACCCGGCGGCCCGTAACGGCGGCATCGCCAAGAAGGCATCGCCAACAATGCCCCGTCCCCGTTAAATCACTCTGCTCAGCCAAAAAGCAGAGCCGGCAGGCCTCTCCGCCTCGCCAGTGTGCTTCCTCCCTTCCCCTCCAGAAAAGACGCATCTCTCTCTCTCTCTCTCAGAAGAAATATACGTGACTCCCGGCCTGCTGAACCTGGCTGGCCAGGGCGCGATGCTGGTCTCATTATTTATCGACATTTGTTTATTTATATTTATTTCGGGTCGCACCGCTCGTTAGTCCTTAGTCACACACACACACACACACACACACACACACACACACACACGCCAAAGCGTTTGAAAACAATATGTCAAACGCCTCGACACTCACGCGCGTGCGCGTGTGAGTGTGTGTGTGAGCTCCGCGGCAAGACGGGAATAAGGGAGAGAAGGAGGGAAGAAAATTAGAGAGCGTAATGGACTGCGAGAGGAGAGAGAGTGGACGGGAGAGAGAGCGGAGTATGGCGAGTGAGAGAGAGAGAGAAGAAGAAAAAGCAGACTCACGACACAACTCAGGATGACGAGCTGGAGGCGAGTGAGTGGGCTTTTGGCCCTTCGCACACATCCAACTGCATCATGCCCCTCCTGCGTCAACGTTTTTCTTCGCTCCCTCTTTCTTTCGTTTTGTTTTTGAGTAAAAATATCGAGAGGGCTTAACTTTGGTTCGTTGCTGCTCATAGTCGAAGACCACCATCGTCTCATGAAGAAAAGCGAGCCAGACAGAATGCCCGTCAAACGAAGGAAAAGTACGTTTCGTCTTAGGCTCTGGGCCACACTTCCTCCTGAACATGGAAAATTTTCTCCGTGAGGCATTGGAAAGTGCACGAAAACACAGACAGACAGACAGACAGACAGACAGACAGACAGACAGACAGACAGACAGACGGACGGCATCGCTGCCCGACCAAGGAAAACTATCGAGGGCAAACTTTACCCATACATCCGGAGGCGACAGCGAGTGGCGTTGTGCCCGATGACACGCCAGCCCGCCGCCCCCCAGCGGCCCCCAGTCCCCGCGGCCCCCGCTACCCCAATTTACCGCTTTTTGTTGCGGTACCTGGAAACCGCTGGAAACGCGTCCGGACAAAACTAAAAAAAAAAGAGAGAGAAATGAAAAATTTAATTTGACTATGAAAACAGCATGGTAAAACTTTTATGACGAACACGGTAAAATCATGCCTGAGATTTTCCTTGAAATTGGCCGACATTCCTGGGAATCTAAGGAGATGGATTTACAATGAGTAACAACTTGATTATTCTTCAATAGTGAGCTCGAACTTACCGTGATGTTCATCTGCAGATGCATTTAGTTTTCAGTCAATTTTTTTTTTCCGGCGGCCGAGAACCGGACGGACAATTACCGCCTGCTTTGCCCAGTCTGCCCTCTTGGAGGCTTTTTTTTTCACTCATTGCGTCCCCCTGCTGTCGTTGTCGTCGCTAAACTTCATCAAGTTGTTGCAATAGCACGACAACAATAACGACTTCCGACGGTCTGACTAACGTGCGACGGCCCGAGTTGTTTAGAGCGGCTGTCTTTTCCTACGTTTTTTTTACGTTTTATTTTATTTAAGCGTGCCGCTGACTTTCCCCGGAATAGAAAGCCGAGAGACTTTAGAGAACCCATCCGGTATAATCCAGAGTGGAGGCGGCGGAGGCCGAGGGGGGGGGGGGGGGGGGGGGCTAGCCTCCTGACGGGGATGGTGCCGCCCGAGAGGCGAAGGATCGTTTCGTCGCGCTGTCTCTCTCGCACTCATGGGGCGTCCCGTATCGGCGCGAGAGAGAGACAGAGCGACGAAAACGACTCTCGGCATCAGTCTGCTGGGACATCGAGCGACAATGCGACGCACTGCCATGGAGACCGGACCGAGGGCAGGTGTCGTCGGCGATGGGAGAGAGAGAGAGAGAGAGAGAGAGAGAGAGAGAGAGAGAGAGAGAGAGAGAGAGAGAGAGAGAGAAAGAGAGAGAGAGGGAGAGAGAGAGAGAGAGACGGGGGAGGAGAGGCGTCGCGATCGGATTGAAAAGAGACACGCTTCAGAAGCACCGCCGCGTCCCACTCAAACCTTCCCATTCAGCAGCGACTGCGCCGGAAACTCTTCCCGGGCCGGCCACCCATACGCCCAGGCACGCACGCCTGTGCCGCCTGTGTGTGTGTCAGTGTATGTGCTGCACAGACGCACACGAAGAAAAGCACAAACAGGTGTGCTCTCGAAAAGGGCCAGGCACTCTCGCGCTCAAAACGGCAAATTAGTTATTCGTCGAGACTATTTAAAAAATATTTCGCGGCGAGCGGACCCCAAAATTTCTGGGCTCACCCACTGGGCCCTTCAGCAGCGTCCCACCAGCCTGCCGAGCCGCGTCTCATCTCACTCACCTGAAACAAAAACAACAACAAAAATAAATGAATCTGCTTCCCTCTTTTTTTTTTCTCCTGCGCGACAGAGGAGCGCCATCATCCCCTGCACGCGAAAACACCTTCCAGGAAAGGGCGGGGCGGCGGGCGTCCTCCAGGAAACCATCTGCCGAAACTGCGCCCTTACGGCCACTCAAGTTGGGGGCGGCCAGGAGTGGCCCGATTCCTTCCAGCCGAACGAACTTTGATTCGTCAAACACCGACTCGGATATCCGTCATTGCCCAGTGTGCACACGCCGCAAGCCGCGTCCAAAAAAAAACACAAACCGAAAAAAGTTGTTTTTTTTTTTTTTTTTGCCGCATGTTTTGAGCGGCCCCTTGCGGTGGGTTGCGAGGAACGGGCGCGGCATATGCACGCGGGAACGGCCGGCTGGATCTGCATACTCTCGGCGGGGCTCATTTCCAAAGTTGAACCCGTGCCAAGGCGCCAGACACCTAGTTGCACTCACTCAACCTGACAGAAAAAAAAAATAGAAAAAAAGAACCTTTGGCACCCGTGTGAAGACCCGCCCGAGTGTTCTACCTGGGCCATTATGTGAGCTTTAAATCGATAGGGGGTCCAGCCTCACACTCACACACAGTCGCAGAGACAGACCCAAACAAAACCCCGAGGGGGCCACCACTCTCATTTCAGGCGTACACAAGATTACGGGATTACTGGATATTTACCAGGGATTACGCGTGAAATTTTCGAAAATTGGTTCGAAAACGTTGAAAAATAGCTCGAAAACGTTGGAAAATGACTCAAAAACGTTGAAAAATGACAGAATTTAGTCAAGGATTACGTGATTACGCCATGGATTACCAGAGATTACCAGCAAACTTGTACACAGGATTACGGGGGTGGTGGCCCCCTCGCAAAACCCCCCTCCCTCTGGCCGCGACCATTCAACCCACTTTTTCACACGCCTCGCGCGTAATCGCATTGAAACCAATCTCATTTGCCAACGCGCTCCACCAATTTGTCCTCCCCTCCCTTTTTTTCTTCCATCCATCCATCCATCTACCCTTTTATTTTTTCCCCTGATTTTAGCCGACCGCACGGCGGACCGTGCGAGCCGCCTTGGCCGGGTCAGGGAGTCGGCGGCGTTAGCACGGCGGCCACGGCCGGCACACTGAGAGTCGTCTTCTTCGCTCCGTCTCCCTCGCACTGGAGGCGCGTCCCGAGGAGGTGCGAGAGGGAAAGAAAGAGCGACGAAAGCGACTCTCGGAATCAGTCTGCAGCTAGGTGATGAATAGTGGGGGCAGCAGCTCAGCCTGCTGATGGATGACACAGAGTCACTCCAGTGGGAGGCCGACTCCAGCTTCTCTGTATCGAGGAGGCCGCCCCACAGTGGGCCAGAAGACCGGTGGAGGCGGCCAAAACTCTGGACGCGTTTTGAGCTCCAGAGTCGCCAAGCAGGGCTCGAACCGAACGTGTGACCCCACCAATGGATTCCTCGTTCGCAGAGCAATCCATTGGTGGGGTCACACGTTCGGTTCGAGCCCCGTTTAGCGACTCTGGAGCTCAAAACGCGTCTGGAGTTTTGGCCGCCTCCACCGGTCTTCTGGCCCACTGTGCGCCCTCTCCGCCGGCAGGCTGATTCCGAGAGTCGTTCTCTCCGTCTCTCTCGCACTCACAAGACGTCCCGTGCAAGTGCGAGAGAGACAGAGCGACGGAAAAACGGCGCCGCGGCGCCACCAGCAGCCCGCGCCAATCCGGCCGGTAGAATAGCAGTGAAGCCCCCTCTGTCGCCTTGTGAGGCGAGATAGCACAAGCCCTCGGCAAAAATAGACTTTTATAAAAGGCGTGGGCCAAATGGTGCAAAGTGGGCGGAGGGGGAGGGGGCAGGCATACAGCGCGCGCGGCCTTCAGGGCCTTCAGGCAGAGATTGGAGCCGCGGCGCGGCGCGGGACGGGAGTTTGCACAGCGCTGCTGGCGCCGGCACTGCTAGCGGGCGGCGGTGAGAAGACGACGTGATGGTGCGTCCTCGGCACAACAAGCAGGCCGCTATGACAAATTCGGCAGGACAACGTGTTTCCAATTACGAGGATAGCACACCAGGCGGCGCGGCGCGTCGCGGCGTCGTTCCCCTCGGGGCGCTACGAGCCAGGCCCACTAGGGCGCCGCGAGGAGGGCCTGCTAAGTGGCTGCTAAGTGCATCCCGGCGTCCCGGCCGCGTCCCGGCCGCGTCCCGGCGGCGGCGAGGCACTCGAGGGGCTTCTACGCGTTTGCGGAGGGCTGGCGGCAGGGCGCGCCGCCTCAGAGGGCCGCCACTCCACTGCAGCACAGTGCAGCTGCACACACTGGGTCGGAAGACCGGCGCCGGCGGCCAAAACTCTTAGACGCGTTTTGAGCTCCAGAGTCGCTAAATGGGACTCGAACCAAACGTGTGACCCCACCAATGGATTGCTCTCCGAAAGAGGAATCCATTGCTCCAGAGCGACAAACAGTGTGCCGCCAACGAGGCCGTGGACGAGGCCGGTCGCGGACCCCATTAGGACTTAACCATCACTGTAAAAAAAAATATGAAAATTCAGACTGATTTCGTCTTACTTGGTGGTCTGAATCGTAAATTCATAAAATGGTACGAATATTAAGACCAACTGTCTGAAAAGTTTGACCTGTTGTCTGAAATTTGAATTTAGACTAGCAAGTCTGAATATTTAGAGCGATGGCTATCAAGTTTTGTACATTGTCGTCCGAAAACTAAATTCATACTTGTGAAATCGAAAAACGAGTGAAAAAACCCCGTCCCCTTTGTACATTTTTCGATTTTCTCAGAACTTTTATCAATACTACTGTTGTATTTCAAATAATATTTACGTTTAGTGTCGTAAAAGCATAGAGAATGTTTCAGAGCTCCGAAATGGACACTTATTGCTCTATCCGCTAGGTGGCGCTAGTGTCGCATGGATGATCTCTTGGAGCTAAAATTGCCACTTGAAGGCGAAATTGCGAATATTTTGTTACAAACTTATTCCAAGTGATTGTCTGAAAGGGCATGAGCGCACCAAAGCAAGATTCAGGTTAATAAGTGCAGTATAAGCTAAATAACAAAGAATACAATTTCACTCTCGCGCATGGCCACGGGTCGGCGCGTGGTTGGGCTAAGGCCGCTCTCCCTCGCATTTCAGCAGTCACCTCTAGCCTCTTCACTTCCTTTGCAAGTAGGAGTCTACTGCTGTGTACCTAATTTTTGAGTCAAGACGATCCGCTGAGCGTCTACGATAAACCGATGGCAAAAGTTCGCCGATTTGTGTTCTACTCTACAGAGTGGCATTTTTTAGTGCGACTGTTCAATGTCTTCGTACAACTTAGTCTGATAAAATAGACCGACTGGTATCATTTTTCATACAACATGTTGATCTGAAAATTCAGACTAACGTCGTCTGAAACTTTCAGACCGCGAAGTATGAAAGTTTTGGTATGAAAATTCAGACTGAATGTAAGTAAATCGACTTCTTACAAAAAATTATGAATTTTCAGTAAATTTTTTTAACAGTGATTCCTTTTCTGGCGTGCGGTCGGTCGGTCGGCAGCCGCGTCCGTTTGACTCCATTTCCATCCGCGCTGCACTCCGAGTGGGGTTCCGAGGAGGCGGCTCTTAAAAATTGCACGCGGCGCTCTCGGGACGTCGCTCTGGCTGCGGCCGCTTGGAGAGAGAGAGAGAGAGAGAGAGAGAAGAGAGAGAGAGCAGCCTCGAGGCACACACGCTCAATAAACTACAAAGCTCTGTGTGTGTCTGTGTGTGTGGCCTTCACCCGACGCTGCCCAAATTTTTCCCACTTGCTTCGTGCTTTCCCCGAGCGGCCCCGCCGCGCTCCGCACACCGTCTTGACCTACCCGGTCTCGCGAGTAAGACGCGGAAAGGAGGGGGAAAAATTCCAGAAGGCAGACTCGCCACGGGAATAAGGTAAAGTGCAGGAGATGCCCCGAGGCTAGCCGAGCCTTGCGGTCCGTAAGGCTGCCTCCGCGTTTTAATTTCCTCCCTACAGTGTGTGCTGGTTGGACGAGGCGCCGGCGAAAGCCGGGCAGGTACGGCGGAGAACAGAGAGTGTAGCCACTGGGGGCGATCCAGTCACCCTAACGCAGTCACGTGCTTCGCCACCGTGAGCGCAGCGCACCTTGCAGGCATGTACACCAGAAAAAAGGCTCCTGCTTCTCCTCAGGGGCCTCCTGGAAATCGCGAACCTCTTTACCATAGGCCACCTGGGAAAACCAAAACCAGTTTCTGCCGTCTGCACTCTGGAGGCCTCGCCAGGGGCCTCTCGTGACTCTTCCTTTCAAATTTCAAAAGAGCTTGGCGCCGCTAGCTTCCACGGAAGGTGTCCCACAGCTTTGTCCTCGGCAAGAGTCCCGCTTACATCACGGCTTGGCGCTCCTCTCTTTCGAGGGAGGGGGAAGAGGATCTTTAGTCTAACCTTCTTTGCTCCGCTTCATGTGGTGTGGGGTTGAGCCAATCCGCCATTTCATCAATCTTGCAAACGGGTTCAGGACCCCCATAGCGCGAAATAGCGCGAGGGAAAGACAGAAGGCGTGAGAGAGAGAGAGAGAGAGCGAGAGAGAGAGAGAGAGAGAGAGAGAGAGAGAGAGAGAGAGAGAGAGAGAGAGAGAGAGAGAGAGAGAGAGAGAGAGAGAGAGAGAGAGAGAGAGAGAGCGAGAGAGAGAGAGAGAGAGAGAGAGGCCATGCCAGCGAGATGAGCAAGAGGTCATTACAACGGGAGGCCTGAATGGCGGGCCGGCGGGCCGTCCCTCTCTCTGTGTCTCAGAGTGTTTAGTCTCGTCCGGAAAAGAAGATATAACTTCTCGGGGCGGCTGGAGGCTGGAGGCTCCAGCCCCGCTTCAGCCTGGCTGGCTGCTTACCCGCGGCACGCTGCCCCTCCACTGCCTTATCCCAGTGCCCTGCCCGCCGGTCTCCCTTCCGGTTTCCGGTTTCCGTTAAACAGAAAGTTGGCACTCCCTTCAAAGAGAATTCTTTCGCTGCTTTTGGGGGAAACTGCGGCGGAAAGATGCCCCGCCCGCCCCGCCCCGCCCCGCCCCGCCCCGCCCCGCCCCGCCCCGCCCCGCCCCGCCTTCTTCGTCTCGAATAACAAGGACAGAAATATGCAGGCGGCGTCCCTCATCCCTGTCCCCCCGAGGCGGCCTGTGCATCTGGGGCAATCTTGGCGCGCGCCTCCCGTCCGGATTAAACGCCACTGGAAGAATCTGACGAGTGTGCCAGGGCGCGGATCCAGAGAGGGGGGCCATGACCCTCCGCACAGTGGGCCAGAAGACCGGCGGAGGCGGTCAAAACCCCGGACGCGTTTGGAGCTCCAGCGTCGCTAAAGGGGACTCGAGCTGTACGTGTGGCCCTACCAATGGATTGCTCTCCGAAACGAGGAAGCCATTGGTAGACCCGCCACTGGCAAGTTACTTTCGATATTTAAAAAAAATGTAAAATGTACAAACTTTTTTTTTGTCCAAAAAAAAAACACGGAGAGTGCCTTTGAGATTCGATTCGAGGCAGCGAAATGCCACTTCGCGCTCCACCAGCTAGTCGGCGCGGCGACAGGCTTCTCGCCTGATGGGTGTAGAGCGCGCGGTGAATACTGAATATGCACATCAAGCTGCGGTGGCAATACCGGCTGACCCCTTTCCTGCGAATAAGCAGAACCATTACCGGCTGCCAGCCCCGCCTGGCTGCAGACTCATTCCGAGAGTCGTCGCTCTGTCTCTCTCGCGCTCATGGGGCGTGCCGTGTAGGTGCGAGAGGGACAGAGCGACGAAAACGACTCTCGGAATCAGTCTGCTGTCGGAAGACGGAGTCAGCGGCGGCGGCGCCCAGGGGCTCGGGTAGGCCGTCCCGGATGCAGGGCTGTCTGCGGGACTGCCTAACCACGACTCCACAGGGGCTCGGCCGAGGGCCCCGCCCGGCAAGGGGCACGCGGAGTCACATCACACACAGACCGTCGGACGGACGGACAGACGGACGGACAGACAGACAGACAGACAGACAGACAGACAGACAGACAGACAGACAGACAGACAGACAGACAGGCAGACAGACATGCTGCAGAGGGACTTGATGAGACGAACCCAACCGCACCCTTAAAACGGAAAATGGACCCATCGCGTCGCAGCGGCTCTGGCGCACTCCGGAGCGCCGCCTGCGACATTCGCACAGCAGCCGCCGCCTACACCGCAAGGCGCGCCAGGCGGGGCGAGGAGCGCGAGGCCGACACGACACTGGCAGGAGAAGGACACGGCCCTACCCCGGTGGGGTAATATAGCAGTGAACTTAGTAATGAACGAGCTAAACGCGCGCGCTGTCGCCCTCTCTCTCTCTCGCTCTCTCGCTCTCTCTCTCTCTCTTCATATTTTCGCATCCTTTCCTTCCAAGGCGGTGCCTCGGGATAAACAGGGAGGCAGAAAAAGGGGGGAGGAGAGAGAGGGGGTGAGGGCGAGGGAAGGGGAGAGAGGAGAGAGAGAGCAGGGGAGGGGGCGCGTTGCGCGCATCCACACCCATTCATATTCATATCCTGCCGCACTTACTTGATTTGGGACTTGGCGGCGTGGCGTGGCGCGGCGCGGCGTGGCTCGGCGCCATGACAGCCCATACCAGGCCATAGTTCGTCGGGGCGAACACGGCACCGACGGCACAGAGAATGGCAATGATGAGAGGCCTGGCCTAGGCAGGCCGGGGCGAGGCGCGCTCCTTCCATAGTCATCCAACGCGCTAAACGACACTGCTAAAAGCGGACTCCCCAATGACGGAGACGGACTTTCCAGGACTTCGGCGCGAGTCATTTGACTCCATTGTTAACAACAAACAACAACAACAAACCTCAGTTGCATTGTATTTATGTTTAGACACGAAAAAACCTTAATATGGCCGCTTCAAGGTGATAAAAACCTGTGTGGTGGTCTCTGGACTTTTCCTTTGCATGCCTTAGGCACGGCTTCGCTGGGGTGTGCGATTCCCCGGCTGTCTGGGTGCAGCCGTGCGGGCCCCGATCATGCGCCACGCGCGTCGCGGCGGACGGAAGCACGAGTGGATTGAAACATGAGCAAGGACACTTCGAGATCTCCAAGTCGGTGGCTGCTCGAGAAAGCCGAACGGAGCGGGTCGGCTAGCAGTCCGATCCAGAGAGTCGTCTTCGTCGCTCTGCCTCTCTCGCAGCCACACGGCGCGCCCCATGAGTGCGAGAGAGATAACGCGACGAAGACGACTCTCGGAGTGGAATAAGTCTTTTGTCGCCAAGACCAGTGGAGGTCGTCAAAACCCCGGACGCGCTTTGAGCTCCAGAGTCGCTAAATGGGACTCGAACCGAACGTGCGACCCCGCCAAAGGATTGCTCTCCGAACGAGGAATCCATTGGTGCGAGGCGAGGGGGAAATCACTCCTAAAACCTGCGACCCGACTATTACGCCTATAACGCTCTATTACGCCTCAAAATGTAGCGATTTAGCTGAAAACAGACCAAAAAACCCCTAAAATAGATCAAATTTTGAGAATTTCAGCTACTACGCTACTATTACGCACACTATTACGCGGGCTATTACGGACAGAGTGACCCGACTATTACGCGAGTGCTTTCCCCCTCGGTGCGAGGTCGCAAGCTCGGTTGGCGTCCTGGTTAGCGACTCCGGAGCTCAAAACGCGTCTAGAGTTACGGCCGCCTCCACCGGTCTTCCGGCCCACTGCGCGCCATCGGCCGCCACGGTCGCCACTTGGCGCACGGTCTTGTTGTTGTTGTTGCCGCCAATTATCGCGGCAAAGTAGTTTGGCCTCGGCGACGCGGCAGCGCGGCAGCCAACCCCTTGTCCGCCAGCAAGCGGCGCGGCGCGGCGCGGCGCGGGAATTTTGGATATCGCCAAACGAAGGCCGCCGCCGCGCGGACCGAGCTGGCAGCCCGGCCGCGCCACTGCCACGCCTCCAAGGACGCTCCCCCACCCCACCCTTTTTTTTGGCGCGAAAGCCGCAGTGGTTGCCTTGGGTTGCCTCGCGCTCGCAGCGCCCTCGGAGTTACCGGTACGGACCTCTGCCGCACAACTTGTTGTTTTTGTTTTTGATGTTTATGTTGTTGTTGCTGCCGTTGTCTTGGTGCCGGCTCCGCGTTTATTATTTCAGGCGATCCGGTGTCGGCGTGGCCGCCGGTCTGTTCCACGCAGTTCCACGAGCAGGCCTAATCCCGGCGGGGGAAGGGAGGAGGGGAGGGAGGGGAGGGGCGAAAAGATCTAACAGGGTCGGGGCTGTCCCTGAACGCGCACTTTGTATGCGGCGGCGACGCAATGCATTAGAAACGAATACGACGGTCGGATTGCAGCCTCCCCTCCCCCCTCCCCTCCCTTCCCCCTCCCCCGCTGCAGCATCACTCGGGCGGCTACCGACCCTAGCCGGGCCCAGGCAGGCCCCAGCAGTACCAGCACCAGGCAGCTAGCACACAGTGGGCCAGAAGACCGGTGGCGGCGGCCAAAATCCCGGACGCGTTTTGAGCTCCAGAGTCGCTAAACAGGACTCGAACCACACGTGTGACCTCAACAATGGATTGCTCTCCGGACGAGGAATCCATTGGTGGGGTCACACGCTCGGTTCGAGTCCAGTTTAGCGACTCGGGAGCTCAAAACGCGTCGAGGATTTTGGCCGCCTCCACCGGTCTTCTGGCCCACTGTGCAGCAGTCCCCCGGTGCCGCCCCTGCCTGGCGGGACACGCGTGCACACTGCCGCCGTTCCCCAGAGATAATTGAAAGCGAGCCAAGCCAGGCCAGCCGCTCAGGCGAAGCGCGGCCGCGCGTAGCCGGCATACTTAAACAGGGCGGCCTTCTTCAGTTACGCAAAACTGTGTGTCGATTAAAAGTGCTTGGGTAGAAAGAGACAGCATGGGTTGGGTGGTCACAGAGCCAGCATCTTATTATTGCTTGCTTTTTGTTATTGGAACCCAGAGGCCGCCCTGTTACATGCTTCCCCATTGTTACGCAGAAATGTTAACATCAATAAAGCAACATAGCGACTGCTAGCAGTCGGTGTTTGCCACTGCAAAGACCTGAAATTCAGTTTTATTTTACAAATTGTTTTTTATCAGCATCATGTTCTGTACCCATGCTCTTCACACAAATCTTGTTCGACAAGTTCCAACAAAAGGCCCAAGTTTACGTCAGCTGTCAATGAGGCTCACAGCTTTTCAATGTACGACGTTTATCGTACAAGATTTTCTGTCCATGGGTGTTGCAAAGAATAACAGGGGGCGAGGCACATACTTGGTTGGACTCGACATCTCAAACCGACTGCAATCTGTTGTCATGTTGTTGCACATTGTCCTTTGGTTGTGAGATGGGAGCAAACCGCCCACTCGCTTTGTAGGTTAGGGGTCACCTGCGCCCCTCTCGTCCGGTGGCCGAAGGGAACAACCACACGCATAGTTCTGCTAATTGCCCGGCAGATTATTATGTCACACACACTGGTGCGTAGCGAAGCACAATCGCACCGCGACATCACGGATGATCATAGTACTTTCCTGGAATGTGCGACACACAGGGACACAAGCAAACACGAGAGCGGGTGGCGCGGGAAGTTCGTTTGTCTGTTCACTGCACTGCGACTGCCAGCGCCACCTACAGGTGGGTGCGGCGGTCGGAGGAACTAACTCCCGCCAGTGGCGCGGCGAAGCGAGCGAAACGTGAGACCAGGTGGGGAAGCGACACCACTCCTCCAACAAAAGGTAAATATTGACGACGTCGGTTCAAAACGCGGCGTCGCTTCCGAGAGGCGTCTTCTCTCTCTCGCACCAACGCGGGACGCCCTGTGAGTGCGAGAGAGACAGAGCGACGAAAGCGGCTCTCGGAATCAGTCTGCTGGCTCTCGAATCCGCCTGCACTAGCGGGTGAGTGGCAGCTGCGCCGGACTGTTGCCAAGCACGCTGCGCCTGCACGCTGGCCGAGTCCCTGCACACCACCATGCACCACAATGGGCCTCGCTACTGGCGAAGGGCGGGGCGGGGCGGGGGGGGGGGGGGGGGGGGGCGTGCCACGAGCCACGCGACCGACACGGCCCCTGGCTGTGCCCATTACTGATGCCGATGCGTATTCACGGATCGGAGCGAGCCAGAGAGAGAGAGAGAGAGAGAGAGAGAGAGAGAGAGAGAGAGAGAGAGAGAGAGAGAGAGAGAGAGAGGGGGGGGGAGGGCGATCTTTCTGTAATAGTCGTGGTCCTGGTCGTCCGTCATCATGGGAATCATGGTCCTGGATGCGGATGGCCCAGGCGCCGCCGCTGATTCCGAAGGACCGTTTTCGTCGCTCTGTCTCTCTCGCACTCATGCGGGCGCCCCCGCGAGTGCGAGAGAGACAGAGCTACGAAAAGACGCCTCGGAATCGGAGGGCCGGGGGAATGTGCCGCAGCACAACATGAGCACTCGAGCATCGCGCGGCTAGCGCCCTGCTGCCAAGCGCTACTACACACGAGTGCATGTGTGTGTGTGTGTGTGTGTGTGTGTGTGTACGTGTGTGTGCGCGCCAAGTGTGTAAATGTGGCTACCCCCATGGCCGTTCCCAAGCGTGTCAGGGCGGTTCCCTCGCATGGTTTTGTGTCCGTGTGTCCGTGTGTGTGTGTGTGTGAGTAGGCGCGTGTTCGGCGTAAGTGTGGTTGTCAGGTCCGCGAGCGCGTGTGTGTGAGATGGCGGTTGCGTGCACACTGCTTGTGCCTGTGTGTGTGCGCGCCGCATGCCGCAGTGGTCAGAGCGCATTTTTCATTCCACCACTCTTTGAGTGGCTGGACCACGTCTGTCTCTCTCGCACCCACGGCGCGTTGCGTAGTTGCGTGTAGGTGTGAGAGAGACCGCTGCCCGGTCCGGCCGTGGGCCGTAATTGCCTTTCGCTGATACTGGTCCGGCCATACACTGGTCACACTGGCTAGCCTGCAGACAGGGCGCTCCCTCCGCGGACTCATTCCGAGAGTCTCGCTCTGTCTCTCTCGCACCCACACGGGACGCCCCGCGAGAGCGAGAGAGACAGAGCGAGACTCTCGGCATGAGGCTGCGAGCGGGGCGCTCCCTCTGCCTGCCCGCCTGCTCGGCGGCGGCGGCAGCGCGCGCCCGGATGGCTCAACCCCCATACGCTACGATTTATCTAAAGCTGGAGGGTGGCGTAGTGGCGCGGGGTGCGACGGCGGGGCGCGGCGGGGCGCGGCGGGGCGCGGCGGGGCGCGGCGCGGCGGGGCGCGGCGGGGCGCGGCGGGGCGCGGCGGGGCGCGGCGGGGCGCGGCGGGGCGCGGCGGGGCGCGGCGCGGCGCCGGCGGGGCGGTGGCGGCCAGGCCCAGGCCAGGCCCAGGCCAGGCCCGTTCCGTTGTGATGGATCGCGGTTAACCTACGGGACGTATAACCACGTGGAGCCGTTCCGGTCCGTTCCGGTCCGACCCACTGCGGCGCCCGCTCGTCCTTTCGTAGCCCGGCCTCTGAAAAACAAGACTTTCGTCCCTGTCGCTCCGTCTCTCTCGCACTCCGTGACTCCGGCGCGGCGTGCAGGGGGTGCGAGAGAGACGGGGCGAGGACGCGCCGCCGGCCGGCACACCGTGTGTGCCCCAGTGCCTGTTGTTATTAAGGAAGCCGGGCCACGGCGAGCACACTGCGCACGTGGGCTGCAGGATTGGAGAGGGCGCCGAGGGCGGCGAGGGCAGCACAGTGGGCCAGAAGACCGGTGGAGGCGGCCAAAACTCCGGACGCGTTTTGAGCTCCAGAGTCGCTCAACGGGACTCGAACCGAACGTGTGACCCCACCAATGGATTGCTCTCCGAACGAGGAATCCATTGGTGGGGTCACACGGTTGGTTCGAGTCCTGCTTAGCGGCTCTGGAGCTAAAAACGTGTCTAGAATTTTGGCCGCCTCCACCAGTCTTCTGGCCCACTGAGCGCCGCACCCCGCGGCCCCGGAGAAGGTCTGCCCCGCACTGATAAATTCGTTACTTCGCGACGTGTTTCGTCGGAAACGGGGGGCGCCAGCCCGCTGCTCCCGTTACAGAATAAGGTGTTCGGGGCCGAACCGTTTTGCATACTACATAGTAATCATCTTTTTATCCTTTCCCCTCTTTTTTTGAATTTCCGGGCTGCACATTGTTGAGGCCCCACGGTTTGCTGGCTCGCGTCGGAATCCACCGCCCCTGATTGGGGCCGAATCCGCCCGACTCGTCGCAAAGCCTCTTTTCGGGGCGCACGCCGTGCCACGGAGCTGCACGGCCTTGGGGCGCCGATCCAGAGGGGGCCAGAGGACAATTGCCCCTCCCGCAGGCCGGATGTGCACGGCCAGAAGACTGGTGGAGGCGGCCAAAACTCTAGACGCGTTTTGAGCTCCAGAGTCGCTAAATGGGACTCGAACCGAACGTGTGACCCCACCAATGGATTGCTCTCCGAACGAGGAATCCATTGGTGGGGTCACACGTTCGGTTCTAGTCTCATTTAGCGACTCTGGAGCTTTGGAGTTTTGGCGCCTCCACCGGTGTTCTGGCCCACTGTGCCTGCCGCCTAGACTGAGACCCGTGTACCTGCACTCCGCCCGCTCCGCTCCACTTGTTCGCGGGGCCGCATTAAATTAGCCAAATCCCCTCTTTTCTTTACAGCTTCGGAGGCTAACGCCGCTAACACCGCCGGCGCCGGTCTGGCCCGTCTGGCCGAGGCACGCGAGGGGCGCCCCGCACGCCACGCAGAGAGAGAGAGAGAGAGAGAGAGAGAGCGGAGCGGAATCAGCCCGCAGGAGCAGGAGGCCGCTATCTCCAATAGGGCCTCGGACGGCACGTGCGGGCGCGCGCTATTGCACGCGTGGCGGGGTGGGGCGGGGCGGGGCGGGGCGGGGCGCGGCGCGGCGTGGGGCCGAGGGGCCGTTTACCGCCACACCCCGACGCCTCGCCGCCCCAGCCGGCTGAATGGGCGCGCGGTGGCCAAGCGAGCCATCATCATGCTCGAGGTCCGAGCGGGTCCGGCGGCCTGCCCCGGCAGAGAGTCGTTTCCGTCGCTCTGTCTCCCTCGCACTCCCACGGGACGCCCCATGAGTGCGGGAGAGACAGAGCGACTCTCGGAATCAGTCTGCAGGCGGCCCCGGCGGCCAGCCCTCGGGGACGCGGATGGCGTGACCCTGGTGGACCCTTGCGGCCGGCCCGAGGGCAGGCCCGCCCTCCGGATGCCCTTCTGAGTAGCCCTCGGGGACGGCGGCCCTGGCGGCCCTGGCGGCCCTGGCGGCCCACCCGGGCACGGCGGCAAGCCGGACAGTGGCCGCACCGACCAGACCAACCCCCAAGACGGGCCAAACAATGAATGCGGCATCAGAATGGGCGAATGGATTTCGGCGCGTCTGCCGCCTGCAATGTTGATGCTGTTGTTGTTGTTGTTGCTGTTGTTGACGGGGTGGGGGCTGGCCGGGCGGCCGGGCGCGCGGTCCATCGCGGCCGGCTGCGGCTCCCTCTTAATGGCTTGTGGCCAGCCAGCCTGCCCGCCTGCCTGCCTACCCGCCCGCGGGTCAATCCAACGAGAAAATGCGTACAGCACCCTTCAAACAACAACAACTGTGGCAAGGGGGAGAAAAGAAGCGCCCCTCCGCGGCGGCGGCGGGTACCAACCACACCGCGGGGCACTACACACTGCAAGCTCTGTTCCGGTCATTGTGTTTCGCGAGCTGCTTTTGTTGTCGCGAGTGTGTGTTCCAATGCCCGCCAAAGTTGCCGCCCTTTGCTGTGGTGCTGCTTGCTACTATGCTGCTGCTGCAGCAGCAACAGTGGGACGAAAATTTTTGGGCGCCGCCAACTTTGGCTGAATTATGCAATGGCGAAATTCGGGGCAGCGCGCGTCCGCGCGCGCGTGTGTGTGTGTGTGTGTGGAGAGAGAGAGAGAGAGAGAGAGAGAGAGAGAGAGAGAGAGAGAGAGAGAGAGAGACGAGTATGCACGCACACACGCGCAGTGTCAACAGCGTCTCTTTTGACGGCGGGGGCGTGGCGGGGCGTGGCCCAGTTTAGCCGCCGGTCGAGACACAGCCGTGCTGTCGAGACACGAGCGGACCCAGGGGGGGGCAAAAAGGGGGGGGAGAAGGTTTAGGGAGAGCGGACAACGGCGACAGGCGGAGGGCCATTCTTTGGCCACCGTGGAAACTATACTGCATCCCACTTCCATCGCAATGCGACCGCGACGGCAAAGTTACGGTGCCGGGGATGGCTGCTGGGACGGCCCGGGACGGCCCGGGACGGGGCGAGGGCTCGCGGGGGCCGGGGTGGGATTGGATGGGGGCGGGGGGGGGGAGGGGGGTCCAGAGAGCCAGCGGGGGTCGCCGCCTCCGCCGGCCCCCCGGATATGGAACCCGGCAAGCGCAGCAGGGACGACGATGTGTGACGAAATGAGACCAAAAAGCAAGAAATGGAAAAGGGCGGTCGGTTTGCATACGCAATTCGACTTATTTTTTTGGCATTTCGTTATTTTTCTGCTGCCTGCAATTTGTATGAATGCAATCCTCAGAGGAATGCAGTGTAGCAGCAGCCGCTTTCAATTTTATTTTTGAAATCTTTTTTTTTTTCTGTTTCTTTGAAACGCGTGGCGCGCGCTGCGCGGATGATCGCGCGCAATCTCGTAAAAATGCAAATCAATTAATAAATGGACGAGCGAATTAATTCAGTCGCGAGGACAGTGGCGGAGGGGAGGCCGGCAGGAAGGGGTGGGGGTGAGTTAGCGCGGGGTGGGGTGGGGGGTGGTGGGGGTGATTGCGCGGGCCCTGGGCCGGGCCCCCGGGCCGCTCAAACGAAATGCACAAAACAACCACAGACAGGCTGGCGAGGCGGTGAGGCGGGCCCCGCTCACTGCGGGCTTGCCCGCCTCGCCACGCCTACACAAACACCAGCGCCGCCTTCAAAGCGCCACCGCTTTAGGACTCGATAATTGTCTGTGACGGTAATTCAGAGCGGCGGGGCGGGGCGGGCCAGATTTGCCGCGCGGTCCGGTCCGGTCGGGCTGAGCTGCGCCGCCTTGTGCTGCGCGCCGGTGCGAGACGGTCGCCTGATGGGTGGACCCGCCCGGCAGACGCCCGAGTGGATTGCTTGGCTCGGCGTGCCTAGCCAGCACGGGGCCTCTTCGCTGCGTACTCCGCACAGCCCGCAAGCCCCGGGAGCTACACTGTTCCACCTGACGCGCGACCGTCCTGGGCGAGGCGCTCTGGAGAGCCGTGTCCGTCGCTCTGTCTCTCTCGCGCCTGCACGGGACGCACCATGAGTGCGAGAGAGACAGAGCGAGACTCTCAGTGTGCTGGCGGCGCGGCGGCGTGTCCGGGCTCCTGATTGGAGGGCAGCAGGGCGGTCTGGCCGGCCCCACGTGGCCGGAATGGGCGATCAGGGGCTGCCAGCCCTGCCTGGGCGGCCGGCCAGCGGCCTCCACCCGCTATCCTTGACACAGCCCCGGCCGGTCCCGCACCGCTGCCTCGTTCTACGAATCGCTTTGCGTAATCTCCGGAAGGATCGGATGGGGAAACAAAATCGGTTGGTCGGGATTGGGCCGTACCGGCCGGCCGGGCAATGCGAAAACACCAGCGAAATGAATGGCGGGAACAGGAAGAAAACGGGAATGCTTTGCACGCTGGGGAGGAATGAACTGCAGGAAAAGGATGGAAGGAGTCAACAATTTGCCTGGACCGTCCGCTTTAGCTAACTACGGAGCTGAATTTCCGCAGAAGTTGCCCGCGCCCCCTCAACCAAAGTACGGAAATTCTTACAGTGCATTGGATGGACTGGCACGCCGCCTTTTCCTCGTGGCTGCTGAGGGGACCGCATTCGAAGACTAAGTATTTTCGTGGTCTCTTTCTTTTATTTTGTTGTTTTAAAATTTGGAAAGTTGTCGAACTTCTTTGCGGGTTCCGCCAGGGCCAGGACCTCCCTAATCGGCGCGCAGGAGGAGGAAGGGGCGACGACGCCGCGACGCCGCCTGCAGGCAGGGCTGCCCCGACCGACCCACATCTATATTTTAAGGGAAAAATAAAAGTGCGGCAAAACAGGAAAAACGACAAACTGTTCCTCCCTTTTCGGGAAACTTTGCCCGTCGTCCGCGCAGTTCCGATGACAGCCCCTGGGCACAGTGGGCCAGACAGCCCTGGGCATGCCGCGGCATGGATTGCACGGGAAGGGCACAGTGGGCCAGAAGACCGGTGCAGGAGGTCAAAACCCCGGACGCGTTTTGAGCTCCAGAGTCGCTAAATGGGACTCGAACCGAACGTGTGACCCCACCAATGGATTGCTCTCCGAACGAGGAATCCATTGATGGGGTCACACGTTTGGTTGAGTCCCATTTAGCGACTCTGGAGCTCAAAACGCGTCTAGAGTTTTGGCCGCCTCCACCGGTCTTCTGGCCCCACTGTGCGCCCCCCACCCCTCAAACCTGAAGGGTTAATCCACGTCGCCACCGCGTCCTCCGCGAGGCCCCTTCAGCGCGCACCCCGCCATTGGAAATAGTGTACGTCTAGGATTAAGCAGCTCCCCCCACCCCCTCCCCCACCCCACGCCGGATTTTCCTTAAGGCTCCCTATTTCACCTCATGCTCGCTGAGTCACCGCGGCGAACGCTGGCATCCGAGATGAAGTTTTCCGGGAAAGCTGAGGAGGAAAGGGGGAGGGGGCTGAAACAAACAGTCCGTACGTAAGACGATGGAAAGGGGGAGGGGGGGGCTGAAGCCGCAGCCAGCAGATCTACGCGATGGGAAGCCGGGCGGCAGCACACTGCTATGCAGCGCACATGCTTCGACAACATTCGGGAGGGGAGGGGGCTTGACGGCTATCCCCTGCCGGTGAGCGTGTGCGTGCGTGTGCGTGCGTGTGTGTGTGTGTGTGTGTGCGTGTGCGTGTAGGAGGGCGGGCGAAGGGGGTGAACACTGTAACGCCTCTAGAGGCGATGGGATAGCAATAAAGATAAATCCAACTGCTGCTCCCCCAAAAAAGTGCAGCAGCAGGTTGGGGCATGAAATAGACGGTTCCGGTCAGGAGTGAGGCCCCGAGCAGCAGCGCAGCGCCACGCCACTGGAAGGCGGTGAAAAACGAGTGGCGGTGCCGTCTCTCTAAAAGGGGGTTAATTGTCGCGTGGAGCGCGGGAAGGAATTTCCTTCCTCTTTCCCTCTTTTTTTTTTGGTTGTTTTGCCTCCGAGCTCTCATTATTGGCAATATAACATCGACGAGCGGCTGGTATTAAATCTCATACATCAAAACGTGCCACAGCCCGACACCGGGGCCACCCCCGCGCCTTGCCCCCCCCCCCCCCCCTCCCTACTTCCGTTCTGTGGCCTTCCCTTCTGTTGTTGCCCAATCGCTTTGTGATGTATGGCTGTGCTGGAATTCCGAGGGCTACTCCCCCCACCCCTCTCCTCTCTCCCTCTTTTTCTCGCCGGATGTTCTTCCTCCTCTCTATCTCTGGCCACACTTTCGGTTCCCCTTGCCATCCTTCAGCAGAAGTGACCCCCCGGCATTCCGGCCGACCGCGCGGGCCTGGTTAAGTCACCCACGCGGTCCGTCTGTCCGTCCGTCTGTCTGTCCATCAGTATGTCCGTCTGTCTCCATAAAGCCACCCCTGGAAAAAAATAAGTGTGTCTTGTGCGGCAGCAGCAAAAAAACCACGCTGACTGATTTTCATTGCAGTCACAACAGAAAGAAACATACGGCCGTTGGTTCATCCCTCTGATTTAGCACTTCTTCGGCTCCAGCAGCGCGGACTCGTGCCGCCCCGCAGGCTGTCTCTCTCGCACGCCCGGGTTTCGAAAGGGGCAGCAGAAAGCTGACAAAACCCGCGTCCCGAGTTTTGTCCGCCTCCACCGGTCTTCTGGCCCAACTGTGCGCTGAAAAGTACAACGTTCGAAAGAGGCGCGGTCTTTTCGGCGTCATAAGGATCGCATGCCGTCCGTCTTGACTCGCTCGGTGCTTTTTGGGGAGGCGTGGGGGGAGTCTCCAAGTTAGTTCGAAAGTTGGCGCCAAGGTGCGCGGCCCGCCCCGGCCGGGCCCGAGCGAGGCGTGCTACTTAGTCTAATTGAAAAGGCTAACGACCCAAATGTTTCATCCTAAATGGCTTCGGCGCGTGATCGCCACCACTCCACACGCAATCTCATTTTTTTTTTTGCGAGTAGCTTCGTTGCCACGATTCCGCACGTAATCATCCCCATTTTTTCCCCCGAGAGCGTGTTTTTACGTTTGCTGTAAATCCGCACGTAATCTCATTATGTTTTCAATTATTTGTCGTTTCATATCGCAGGTCTTTTTTTTTTTTTTAAAGGACAGCGTGATGACACATCTGCATATCACATCCACTAGCCCCTCCCCCGTTTCCACGAATTCGTCGTCAGTGATCCAATTATGTACTTCAGTTTGACCGCCTTTTTTCGTTCCGGGCTTGTTGTTGTTTTTGCTTTTGTTTGCCAATGAGCTTCGACTGCGTTTCTGCCGAAGATCAAAGGCTGCTGCCGTAAAAACCCCCGTTATTGTTCCAGACCGTTTTCTCGGGCGAATCCTTATTGTTCTTTTGTCTTTGCTGTTCCGATTCCGAGAGTCCTTTTCGTCGCCCTGCCTCTCTCGCACTCATGGGGCGTCCCGTATAGGCGCGAGAGAGACAGAGCGAGACTCTCGGAATCAGTCTGCTGCTTCGGTTGGACTGCGTGCACTGAGAATGAAAGAGTCATGATCATGACTAAAATTTTGGGTGAGGAATTCTTTATTACCCAAATGTGGGTGAGGAAATTTTCCTCGCCCAAATTTGGGTGAGAAAAGTTTTCTCACCCAAATTTGGGTCATAATACTATGGAGCTAGATAGGGAGCTGATACACCCTTCCTCACCCAAAATTGGGTGAGAAAGTAAACCTCGCCCAAAATTGGGTATTGATCATGACTTTTTCATTCTCAGTGTGCACGCGCCGACGGGTATGCCGGCGGATTCTGCAGTGTTGGATTACCGCGGCCGCGTGGCATAAAAGAACAGAAACAACGAAACTAAAAATAAATTACGGGATTTTGCAGCGAGGGGGAATAATCGAAACGAATGCGCGCGCCAGAGGCGCAGCGAAAGCCTGGATGCGATTAACAGCCACGACACTGGCGCCACTGAGCGCGAACGGTGTAACGTCGCGGCTCAGTAACTTCACCGCGTGCAGACTGAGAGCGTCGTCGCTCTGTCTCTCTCGCACTCATGGGGCGCCCCGTACGGGTGCGAGAGAGACAGAGCGACGACTCTCGGAATCAGTCTGGAGCGCGAATGCGGCAGGCTGTGTGCTGGGCCGTTTCCATCGGAATCATAGTGAAGCGGAAACGGGATTGGGATTCCGACGACTTGGCGCGCGTTTTCAAAGTGAACAAATCGCTCGCTGAGCGCCACTAACCACCGCCAGGCCGCCGCCAGAAGCGAGAATTACTTTGTTCACCGGTGTGCATAAACAAGGACCCCTTGCCGTTCCGCCCTGTTGCTGGATTTTGCGAAGAGCGAGAGAGAGGAGGGGGATCGGCTGGTGTGGGTTTGTCCTTCAGTTTGTTCGCCTGGATAAAACTAGCCTGCCAAACCTCAGCAGCGGCGCTGCCGCGGCCCCGTTCGGCCGCTCGGAAGGCAGCGTGGTTTTCTGGCACCGCCCCAGTTCAAGAGGTCTTGGCCCCGCCCCGCCCCGCCCCGCCCCGCCCCGCCCCGCCCCGCCCCGCCCCGCCCCGCCCCGCCTGATTCGGGTGGGCCGCTGCACAAGGCAAGGGCGCGGGGTGTAGGTCCGCCGCCGGGGCCCCGCGGGGTGCCCACTGATTTTGCTCTTGGGTGGCCCCACGGTCCCGACGGCCGACGGGTCTCGGAGGAGGGGAGGGGGAAGCAGGGGAGGGGGGGGAGAGAGGGGTGCTGGGCCGCGTCCCACGCTAGCGTCATCAATAACCCTCAAACTCAGTCGCAGGTTGCACCTCTCTCCCTCCCGCCCCCTTCCCCGTCTCTCTCACATTCAAATTGCAGACCGCGGGCGGCAGGCGCGGCAGCACCAGACAGGGCTCCCACAAAGAGGTAGTGCATCGATTTGTCATCAGAGGTGAGGACGTCGAGCACGTCGTCGGCGAGCCCGGGCGGGGACCGCGGCCCGGAGAGGACCGCGCCGAGCGCCCCGCCACGCCCCGCCCCGCCACGCCACGCCCCGACACGTATGATATGTTAATTACAGAGTCCTCCAGCCAGTCATCTGTCTCTGACTGCTCCATCGCAGCGCTCTCCTCGTCGCTCTGTCTCTCTCGCACTGCGGAGCGTCCCGCGGAGGCGCGAGAGAGACAGAGCGACGAAGCAGTAGCAGCCAGCTGGCACACCACTAGCGCGGGCATTTTCGTAGTAGTAGTTACCAACGAGGAGCCGAAAAACCAACAAACAAAAACGTTTAAAAAAACAAAAACCCGTTTTGCCTATACATCCCCGCGGCCGAACCTGCGGCCGGCGCAGGCCTGCCCACGGCAAACAATGACTGCCAATTGCAACGACGCTTTTCAGCTTTTATTCGCGAAATTGGCACGCCTTGTGGCCGCCCCGCCCCGCCCCGCCCCGCCCGGAACCGGCTATCCGAAAGGTATGCAGGGACCCGCTGAATGTACATTCTCAGCGCCAAGGGCGCGGCGCGGCGGGGCGGGGGGGGGGGGGGGCGTGGGTGAGGATACAGGATGCTGAGTCCTGGTGTGCTCAATCCAGAATTCCCCGCACGTCGCCTAGGCGTGGCGGGGGGTGGCGGCGGGGAGGGGGGAGTCCATGTACTGAATATGATGCGCAGCCCTCGGCGGGGGCGGGGCGGGGGCGGGGCGGGGGCGGGGCGGGGGCGGGGCGGGGGCGGGGCGGGGGCGGGGCGGGTGAGGCGGAGGGGCGCGACGGGTACGGCCGCGCAGTGATATGTGTTTGGCGGGAAGCGAATACGGGTCGCCGAGGTATGTGTGGGATGGGGTGCCCCGTTATTGGGGTGCCCCGTTGGGGTGCCCCGTTGGGGTGCCCCGTTGGGGTGCCCCGTTGGGGTGCCCCGTTGGGGTGCCCCGTTGGGGTGGCTGGGGGGCTGGCCGGGCCGGCTGGGCCGCGCTGGCCTGCCCGGGGTATTCGAGCATGCACATTCCAGGGCGCTAATGCGTGGGAAACCCATTTGCAGCTCCAGACCCGATACTACCTCGGCACTGCACTGCTAGAGGCGCCCCGCGGCGCCGCGCCTGAACAAACAGTGTGTGTGCCTTGGCTGCCTCGACGGGCACGGCGCGCGGCGTGCGTCACCGGGGACGCGCAGTGGGCCGGAGGACCGGTGGAGGCGGCCGAAACTCCAGACGCGTTTTGAGCTCCAGAGTCGCTAAACAGGACTCGAACCGCCCGTGTGACCCCACCAATGGATTGCTCTCCGAACGAGGAGTCCATTGGTGGGGTCACACGTTCGGTTCGAGTCCCATTTCGCGACTCTGGAGCTCAAAACGCGTCTTGAGGTTTGGCCGCCTCCACCGATCTTCTGGCCCACTGTGGGACGTCGACGCCGCTCACACGCTGCAGCGTTCCGTCATGCCGCCAAACGACAACAAAGGCAAAAACAAACGCAAACACGGAGCCTTGCGTGCGGCGACAGGCGGGCCTCGCCGCCGTCGAGATGAGCTGCTAACTGCCGCGAGCTGCGAGCCCGTCCCCGGCAGTGTCGCGGTGACGGGGTGCCACCCCGCCGCCACCGCCGCCACCGCCGTCCTGCATAGCATGGCAGCAGCAGCCTTCGCCTCTCTCTCTCTCTCTCTCTCTCTCTCTTGCGGCGCCTCGAAGGGGTGCGAGCGAGAGGGACGTAGAGGTGGCGGAAACGGCGTGGCGGAAAAACGAGACGGCGTCCTTTGACGCGCTGCTGTTTGCCGTGTTCGCGCTGACAGTCGCCGTGGGAGAACCTTGGAACCGCGCGCCGTCAGCGTACCTTTCTCTCTCTCTCCCTCTCTCCCTCTCTGTCACTCTCCTTCCCTCCCGGCGTCAGTCTTGCAGCCGCCCGCACCTTTGCATTCAAATTAGGTGCCAACGTCGCAAAAATTATAAATAGGTTTTCGAAAAAAAAAACCCCAAAAAAAAAGGAAAATTTGGCAAAAATTTGCCCAGGAAGTCTCGCTGGAAATTGCCGCAGTGGGATTCAAGGTAAAAATTTGACAGTGGCGCTGCTCGCGCCGCCTCGCCGAGCCGCCACGTCCGGGGGCTCCATATTCCGGGCCCCGGCCCCGGGATGCCGGGTCCGGGGATCACGATCGCGCCTCGCGCCTCGCGCCGCGTGCACAGTGTATCGGCGTGGCGCCTTGGCCCGGATGCCGCGTTGCAGCCATACACATCGGGGCGCCGAGGCACGGATGTTTGTTCCGTTGGCAGCGCTGCGAGACACTACTTCCGCGGTGGCACGGCGCGGCGCGGCACGGCACGCCGAGGAATTGCTGCAAGGATTTCTCTCGCCCCCGCGCGGCCTCGGCCCCGGCCGGCCCCAGGCAGCCCCCGGGCGTGGTGGCGCCTGGAAAAGGGGTTACAGCGGATTGCTGCGAGGCTGCGAGGATCACCGCCCCTGTGCAGTGTAGCCGCTGCGCCCAAACTTGAAACGCACACCGCTTTCTAGGCAAGCCCTCCGGGGTGCTATAACCAGCCCCCCCCCCCCTCTCTGTACCCGCCATGGTGAACACACACACACACACACCAACGCTGTTTATACTCGTACCCACGCGCACTCTCCACCCCGCCGTCGTCGACGCGCGACCTCGGCCTGGAGGCAGCCGGCCTTCTTCTACACTCAGGGCTTTGGCACTGTACCGCCGACACACACACACACACACACACACACGGGCGCATTTGTCTCTCGCAGCGTACATCCTCCCAGCATGTCCGCAATTAAGTTAAACGTGCGTTAATTCAACGAGAGGGCCGCCCGGCACACGCAGCGGCAAATAGATACGGGTCCTTTTCCACGGTTTTTCTTCCTCTTCTTTTCTTTCCTTTTCTTTTTTTTTTTTTTTCAAGGTCCTTCCGCCGACGCGTGGCCTTTTGGGCGCTTACCTGTGAGGTCCGCGGCGACGGCCGTGCAGACGAGCAGGCCCAGGGCCAGCGTGCCCAGCAGCAGGACGGGCCCCCGCCTGGGCCCCAGCCTGGGCCCCCGCAGCCCCGCTCCGGTCATCGGTCGTCCTGGAAAAAGAGACAGCAGCTTATCACAGTGGTTCTCAACCTTAGGGTCGCGACCCCAAGTGGGGTCGCGAAAATTTTTTTAAGGGGTCGCGGCGAGGTAGCTGGGGTCGTGTTTTGGTCATGGCGGAGCGGCGCCCCCCAAACACATCGGTACCGAGGCTCTGCAACCTCCCCGCACGCACGCCAGACGCACGCCAGACGCACGACGGCAACTTTGGAACACGACGAAAGAGAAAGAAAGGAGCTTACTCGCAGCGCAAAGTCTGCTTGCGCCCTGTGATGCCGCCATGACTCGAACAGCGCGCCTTCGTCGCTCTCTCTCGCACGCGGCGCATCCTTCGGGTGCGAGAGAGACAGAGGGACGGCGACTCGGACCAGCAGCTGGTCCTGTAATACCTCCGGCCAGTGCCCCGTTGAAAGTTTGACGAGGGAGGAAGACGCTCGACTTTCTGGACGTAAACGCGCCTTGCTGCTCCGCCAAAGAACGGACTGCACCGCACGACCAGGCACGGCCGGGCTCGCTGGAAGTAATGGAATCATCCTTGACTCGCTTCGGTGCTCTCAGTGTCCGGCACGTGGCTCTCTCTCTCTCTCTCTCTCTCTCTCTCTCTCTCTCTCTCTCTCTCTCTCTCTCTCTCTCTCTCTCTCTCTCTCTCTCTCTCTCTCTCTCTCTCTCTCTCTCTCTCTCTCTCTCTCTCTCTCCACCTCTGCCCCCGAACGCACCAAAAGCCAGGGTTATTATTCTAACTTACGACCACGCGCTGACGCGCCGATCCGAACAGAGCCGCTCCACGTCGCCAAGAAGGCTGCATTTTTCATCCCCGCGCGTCCTCGCCACGCATTCCGCACAGTGTACTTTGGTCTCTCTGTCTCTCTCCCTTTCTTGGGGCGTACCGCAGGTGTGCGAGAGAGAGAGAGAGAGAGAGAGAGAGAGCGACGAATCACTGGTGGCCAGGCCGAGCAGGCAGCCAGGTGGAGGTGAGTCGAGCAACTTTGGCCGCTTTAAAACCAAAGTTGTGGTCGTCTCTCTCTCTCTCTCTCTCTCTCTCGCTTTCGAATTGCAGATGGACGCGCACGGCGGCGTCAGTCCCGACCGCCCGACCTAATGAAGCGTCCCGCGCCGCCATTTCGCGCCACTTTACCACTAACTTTTCATTTCAAAAAATTTAAAAAAAAACTTTCAAAAAAAGATATTATTATTATTTTTTGTTGAGTTTGTTCGGTAAGCGAGGCCGTAAGGTCTGCCCCAGTTTGTGCCCACACGACCAACAACGACAGGTTTGGCGTTGTCTGGTTTTCGTTGTCGTGTGAGCCCTTTGTAGACCAAAGCCCGCTGGCATCGCGATCTGGTCAATATGCGGATCAGATCATCAGCCACCACAAAGCCGATTGGGCGAGCGGCGCCAACAAAAACAAAGAAAGGAAGTTTCAAAACAACAAAAACAACAGGAGTTGAAAGGGCAGGGCAGGGCTGCGCGGGAGGGAGAGAAAAGAAGAGTAGTTTGGTAAAGCGCGATGCCCCCCCCCCTCCTTTCGCCGATCGCGTTATAGGCACCGATTTGAAAAATGGCGGGAGCGTATGATGCCCCCCGGGGGACGGCCCTAATGTCGCAGCGCTGCTGGAGAAATAACACCCAACCAATCATTGTTTGCAAGTCGAACGTGACTACGGTGTCTGCGTGTGTGAGTGTGTGCGTTGCGTCGGTGTGGTGGTGTGGGATGTGTTTCGGCGCCGTTTCCATCCGACCTTCAGGCACAAGGGATGATACGCTGAATTTTCGGCGTCCTCGGCTCGAGCCTGTTGCCCCCAGCGCTGGGAATGAGCGTGTCATTATGTTTGAAATTAATACGTTAGGTGAAAATCTGAAGAAGTATTTGCAGCGAATAAAAGGTACAAGCTGTTTTTTTTTCGAATTAAAGAAATTGTTTTAAAATTATTTTTTATTTTACTGTCTTGCTGTCTGTCTTTTTCAGGCGGGCGTGACAGCCTGACAGTGTGTGTGACTGATGGGCGTTGTGTCGATTGCGTCGCGGGAATCGCTCATTATATCGCGCGGACCAATCACGTTCCTATCGCAATTGCTTTATTCGTGCCGGACTATGGAATCCGAAACACTGTATTTCTCTCTCCTTTTATTGGCTTTCCTTTTCAGGCTGACGCGTCGGCTGGCGGGCGCTGTGGCCGAAAATACCCATTCTTTTATTAATGTCGGTCCCCTATACTGCCTCTCTGGCCAGCCGGCAGCCTCAGTCGCTCCAACACGCGCACTATACCCCATGCGCAATTTGTCCTTTGGTTCGCATCGTCGGCCCTGCGGGCTTGTGTTCCTGTACAACTAACTGCCCCAACCACCAAACAAAAAAAAAGTTTGAGACGAGCTAATGGAAACCGTCGTCATTACGCTTCGACAACAAAGTTCCCCCTTCCACGCTCCGCCCAATTTGACGATGAGACCGGACTTTTTGAATTTTGGAATCGACTCTGTAAAAATGCACCAAAGTATTTTTTGCAACGGTCCAACTGTCGTTGATTCTTCGCCCTGTCTCTCTCGCACTCACGGGGCGTGCCGTATAGGTGCGAGAGAGACAGAGCGACGACAACGACCCACTGACCGACCCCTTGGCAGCGCCTCGGCTACAAACCTTTCAAGGCGCCGGCGGTAAACAGCGCCGCCTTGTAATCTCTTAGCCGGCCTTTCACAATCCGACTGATTGATGCTTCAGGAAGGGAGGCGGAGGCCGAGAGCCGAGCCGCATGCTTATGGAGTGGTTTTTACCTCGTTTAGCCAACGGCCGCCAACGGCCCTCGATTTGGCCATTTTCGAGGAGGCCAATTCGGCATTCAGCGCGGAGAGTGCTCGTCATCGGGAAATCTTGGCAGAGTCGCGATTTGCCGCCATATTTCTGAAAGTCCCTGCTGGCCGAATAAAACGCTTTCGGGCGGAACGGCCTCGCGGGGAACGATGCTCGAAATGCAGATGTAATTGCGGCATTGCAATCTCGCCAAGCATGGCGTTTCGGATTTCATTTGCATTGCTAACAACTTTCCGCGCGGGTGTCGGCGTGTAAACATGAGTGGTTCGTTTGCGAAGGGGGCGGCGGACTTCCCCGCGACGCCGTGGAAGGCGGCGAGACACTGTTTGGGGTTCGCGCAGCTACCTACCCAGACGGTATCCTTCGGTGGTAATCCAACAGGTACTAGAACACACACATCGACACACTCACACGCACGCGTGCGCACGCCGCGGCTACACGACCACCATCGCGACGCTCACTCACACACGCGCAGCGCTTCACATGACGACGACCACGTGGCTGGTGGCGCGGCGTGGCGGCGCGGCGCGACGGCTCTCCGCGACGGGGAAGTGGGGCCGGACTGGGGGTCCGAGCACCACCGAGGCCCGGTGGAACCCCGGCAGCGTCCCGTCCTCCGGCCGCCCCGCCGCCGGCACCCCACCACCGCGCCACCCACCCCCGCTTCACAGCGCACAGTGGGCCAGGTGCGGCCGGCGGGGGTCCCTGCTCGGGACTTGGGCTACGAACGGATTCGGGCCGCGAGCCGAACATCTGCAAGGGAGAGGTTGGACGGCAGCGGTGTCCTTGTGTCTCACCCCTCCAAACCCTTTAAGCGAGCAACGACCCCGCACTGAGTGTACACAGTGCCCGAGGACCCGGCCAGGACACCGGCCGAGGCGGTCAAAATCCCGGACGCGTTTTGTTGAGCTCCAGAGTCGCTAAATGGTACTCGAACCGAACGTGTGACCCTTTGTCCTGAGACTCCAATGGTGGAGCCAGCGAGACAGAGAGAGAGAGAGAGAGAGAGAGAGAGAGAGAGAGAGAGAGAGAGAGAGAGAGAGAGAACGTTTCCGGCTCATCATTGTGCCGTCGTCGTCACGGAGTTGGCGGTGTAGTTGGGGATGATTATCGCGATTAGCGCCACGTCGAAAGGGGTCGCGACACTCTAAGCTAATTCAATGTATTTATTGAGATAATTACACACCAACCACAATTTGGTAGTCATTACAGACAGCAACATCAAGCCAAAAATCAGCAATCTATTTTTTTAATTTTTTGCGACACAGTAAAGCAGCAGCGTTTCGCATCAAGCAGTGATTCAAAAGTTTTTATTTTTAAACGCGGTGGTGTTGCAAGGCGTTGCTACTCGTCCTCGGACTCCACCCCCGCCTCCTCTTCGCCGTGCAGGAGCCAGAAGGTGCTCATTAGTCCCTTTCCCTGCGACAGCAGCAAACTTTTTAGTCGTGCATAAAATTAAAAATTAACGAAAATGAGACGGGCGTTGCAGCAGTACCTTGACCCAAACCTGCCCTCTCGGCATGGTCCTGAACTCCTCGCCCTTCAGCAGGGACTGCGTGGCGGCCGACAGCTGGACGCTCCCCGACTGGAAACAAACATGCGCAAACGCTTTGCTGAAAAAGCAATAAAATTTTTGCTGTTTTTTTACGTGTTGTTTAGCGAGGGGTGTTCGTACCAGGCTGCTGGACTGCATCCTGGCGGCCGTGTTGACAGTGTCCCCGAAGAGGCAGTAGCGCGGCACCTTGAGGCCCACCACCCCCGCCACCACGGGCCCGGAGTGTAGACCTGCAAGCGGGGGGTAGTTCACCGCAGGGCTGGCGGCCGCTGGCGATACCCCACGCCCCGCCCCGGGCGCGCGGAGTATCGCACAGTGTGGGAGGCGGCCCAAATCCCGGACGCGTTTTGAGCTCCAGAGTCGCTAAATGGGACTCGAAGCGAACGTGTGACCCCACCAATGGGTTGCTCTCCGAACGAGGAATCCATTGATGGGGTCACACGTTCGGTTCGAGTCCTGTTTAAGGTGGCCTTACAATGCGTGTCCGCCTATGTCCGGCGTCCCAATATTGGCGTTTTTGTTGAGAAAAGTTCGCATATGATGGTTTAAAAGGGTTAAGAATAGTAATTTACATCACATTCCTGTTACATTTTGTTCAAATAGTGCCAATAATCGGAGGACGGACATGGCCGGACACTCATTGTAAGGCCACCTTTAGCGACTCTGGAGCTCAAAATGCGTCTAGAGTTTTGGCCGCCGGCGCCGGTCTCGTGGCCCAGTCTTTTCCGCCACGACGCCTTCCTCACCGATGCGCACGGGCTGCCGTAGGCTGCGGGCGCAGCGCTGCAGCCCCAGCGCCACCCTGCAGGCGTGCACGGCGTGGTCGCGGTGCGGCTCGGGCGCGCCGCTCACCACCATGTACACCTGGCCCACCGTCTCCACCTGCAGACAGTGTGGTGGCTCTCACAGTGCCGGCCTCAACCCCCACCGCCACGCCACGCCAAGTGCCTCACCTTGTACACGTGGTGGTCGTCGAGCAGGTGGTCGAACTGCGAGAAGGCCTGGTTGATGGTCTTGACCTTCTCGGCCACCACCTCGGCCGTGTCGGCCTGCTCGCCGCGGTCCACGTCGAGCAGCTCGCAGAAGAGCACGGTGACGGCGTCGAAGGCCTGGCAGGTGTCCAGGGCGCTGCTGGCGCCGGTGCCGTCCAGCAGGCGGTCGGCCACGGTGCGGGGGATCATGGAGCAGAGCAGCTCGTCGCCGCGGCGCCGCCACTGGTCCAGCAGGCGCAGGCTGTCCTGCAGCTGCGTCGAGTGCTGCTCGGCGCGCTCGCACATGAGCTCCAGGCGCGCGCACTGGTGCCAGCCCTCCATCACCATCTCGCGGCTCAGGCCGTGCAGGTTCAGGTCGTTGAGGAACAGGCCCTGCGCCGCCAGCTCCGAGAGGTCGCTCACCCTGCGCAGTGAGCCAGAAGACGCGCTTTGAGCTCCAGCGTCGCTAAACAGGACTCGAACCGAACGTATGACCCCCACCAATGGGTTCCTCGTCCGAAGAGCAGGCCATAGGTGGGGTCACACGTTCGGTTCGAGACCAGTTAAGCTACTCTAGAGCTCAAAGCGCGTTTAGGATTTCGGCCGCCTCCACCGGTCGTCTGGCCCACTGCAGGGGCGCTGCTGCCACTCACAGCGGGGAGCAGAGGAAGACGATGCACTTGGTGTCCTCCAGGTACAGCATCTGGCCCTTGAGCAGGATGCAGGCGCTCGTGGTGCTCGCCCTGTCGGCCTGCTTGTCCTTGACGTTGAGCACCTCCACCTCGAACAGCACCGACTGCAGCTGCCGGATCTGGAAGCCGTGGGTGGAACGAGAGCCGACTCGGTCACGTCGTGACGTCACGGCGCGCAGTGGGCCTGAAGACCGGTGCCGGCGGCCAAAACGCGTCCGGGATTTTGACCGCCTCCACCGGTCTTCTGGCCCACTGCGCAGCGCTCGGCGGCGCTAGTGTAACTCAGTACTGACGCTGTCCATGGTGAACAGGGCGCCCTGGGGCCGCCGGATGCGAAAGAACTCCGAGGCCACGGCGCCGTGGAGGCAGCGGCCGCCGTCCTGCAGGGCCAGGACGTCCAGGAGCTTCTCCCCGGCCTGCTGCAGCACCAACGCGCTGCCGTCCGGGGCGCTCTGGAACGCAAACTTTGTTCAGCGCGCAAGTTTTAGAACGAAACGGCACCGTTCCGCTCCGGGCTGCCTCGGGCCTTGCAGACCGATTCAGAGAGTCGTTCTCGTCGCTCTGTCTCTCTCGCACTCATGGGCCGCCCCGTGTAGGTGCGAGAGAGAGACAGAGCGACGAAAACGAGCCAGGCCTCGCCCACCTGCAGCAGCGCGCCGAAGGGGAACAGGTCCATGAGGAGGCCGGCGTGCACGGGCGGCATGCGGCGGTCGGCGCTCGACCGCAGTCCCTCCAGGTTGGAGCGCGAGGCCATGTAGGCCCTGTTGTCGAAGTCGAGTCGCAGGCGCGCCTCGGTGCGGTGCTCCACCTCCGTGGCGTCGTTCTCGTCCCACTCCAGCACGGACACCACCTTGATCTGCAGCGGCGTGTGGAAGAACGTCTCCGCGATCTGCTGAAGCTGGCCTGCAAGCAGAAGCCATCATTTCCCCTCTTTGTTTTCCCCTGTGTTTGTTGTTGTTGTTGCTGCTGCTGTCTGACCGATGAAGTAGGGCAGGAAGCCCTGGCGCTTGCTGCGGTACACCAGCACGGCGCCGTCCGCGTCGCGCTCCGCCAGGAACATGGAGGGGCTCTTCATCTTGGGGTACGAGAAGCGGATCTGCTGGTGGATGTTGTCCACGCCGCCGAGGAAGTCGCAGAAGTGGCGGCCGGCCGCGCGGATCAGGTCGTCGTACCTGCGGCAGGCAGTGCAGCGTCGCACAGTGGGTCAGAAGACCAGGCGGTCGAAAGCCCGGACGCGTTTTGAGCTCCAGAGTCGCTAAATGGGATTCGAACCGAACGTGTGACCCCACCAATGGATTGCTCTCCGAACGAGGAATACATTGGTGGGGCTACACGTGCGGTTCGAGTCCTGTTTAGCGACTCTGGAGCTCAAATTGCGTCGAGAGAGGGGGGAGCTGACCCGAAGTTGCTGAAGAATCGGACGAAGCACCGGCCGAAGAACGTCATGAAGTCGTCCTCCGTCACGGGCCAGCGGCCCTGCTCCAGCTCGGCATGCTCGGCGGGGCGCTGTGCGTGCTGTGGTTGCTGCTGCTGCGCCGGCGCCCCGCCGTGGCCGCCATGGCCGCCATGGCCGCGGACACCCCGCTCTCGCTGGAGGCCTCGCTGGAGGACGCCGTCGGCGGCGCGACACACGCCCAGCCCCTCAGGGCGCTTCTCCGTCGCTGGGGGAAGTACCATACCCGCGTTGAACTTAAATCGTCCCACTAATGTATTTTGATATTTGTAAATTTGCGAAGTGGCTGCCAAAACTAGTCTGTGGGACATTATCTCCGACGGAGTGTCACTCCAGTCCGACTGACCGTTCTGGGGCAGCAGGCGAAGAGGTACCAGGCCGTCGCGCACAGCGTCCGCAGCGGCGCGCGCAAGGGCCCGCATAGTGCTGTCAGCGTACTCCTGATGGGTGGAATAAACTGTGTTGGGGCAGCCGGCCCCTGACAGAAAAGCAGCCCACGCATCATCTCCATACTCCAGCTGCGGGGCAGAAACCAACAGGTTTGTTGTTGTTATTATTGGAGGGAGTTGGCAGCGGACTGATTCCGAGCGTCGTCGTTACGGCCCGTCGTCTCCCTCGCACTCACGGGGCGTCCCGTATGCGTGCGAGAGGGACAGAGCGACGACTCTTGGAATCAGCCCACAGAGAATGGTGTGTTGTATGCAAGGCCGCGGGGATGGAGGGTGCAGTGTGGTGGTGCGTGTGGCAGTGTGCCGGGCCGTGGCGTGCGGCCCGACAAGAAGTGGCACGCCTCTTCCAGGAAGCGCTCCAGTTGGAGTGGTCGCAAGAAACGACGCGCACGCCACGCCCGCCGCCGTCTGTCTCTCTCGCACCCCTACGGACGCCCCATGAGTGCGAGAGAGACAGAGCGACGAAACGAGCCTTCGGATGGGGCGGCTGGCCACGCCCCGGTGCGGCACACTGTAGCCGTGTCGCGGGATGCCTGGGCTAATTGAGGAGGGGGCTGGGGTAAGCCGGAAGTGTGTAGCGTCCAATTCACAAGAACGTAGTAAAGGGAGGCCAAGAGCATTGCTCCAGGCCGAGATAATTTCTCCAGGCCAAGATCATTTTCTTCTAAGGGGTTACCAACTCAAGATTTTCATGTGCACTGATTACTGAACTTTTAAAATTATTATTATAATGTATTGATTCCATGTGATTACTATGAATTGATTAATTATTATGAATATCACTGATTATAGGAGATTATAAATAATTTCGGTGATTATTAGGGATTTTTGGAGATTATTTGAGCACCGACCCCGGAAAACTGTCAAAGTGTCGAAAATCAAATATCGCTGACTTTGGGCTGCCACTGAGACCAATCTAGCTGCGGTCAAAGGCCTCCCTCAACGCCCTAGCAATCTTAAGACCCCACTCTTTCATGCCCCGCCTCGGAAAGACTTTGACCGCAGCTAGTTTGAGAGCAGTGTTCTCGCAAAAAAAGGCCAAAGAGTGAAAAGTAGCCGTTTTTTGCTGACTTTGGGCGACCGCTTCGTCCAATCTAGCTGCGGTCAAAGGCCTCCCTCAACGCTATAGTATATTTAGGACCCTGCTCTTTCATGCCCCGCCTCGGGAAGCCTTTGACCGCAGCTAGTTTGAGAACAGTGGCCTCCCAAAGTTGGTCAAAAAGAGATTGACTCTCCAAACTCATTATTTTCTGCTGATTATGCAGAGCGGAAGTCAGCTAAAAAGTACAACGAGCACAAACCCACCTGGAGATAGTGCTGCACACTCTCGAGTAGCATGCCGTACATGGCGGCGTGTCCGGTTCGGGGGTCGGCGCGCGACTGCAGGGCTCCGGGAAGTGGCTGCCGGACTCTGCTCTGGGCGACGGCCTGGGCGATGGGGGCGCGGAGCGCGCGCGCCGCGGCGACGGCGTGACCGTCAGGGTGGTTGGCCGCGAGGAGCGGGGCGAGGAGGGGCACGAGGAGCGCGACCCCGCCGGCGGCTCGGCCCCCACCACCACCACCGTCGGGGCAGGGCTTCGCGCGCCTCGCGCCGCCCTGCCGGCCCTGCGCGCGGGCCCGGCGGGTCCAGCGGGCGCAGCGTCCAGGCCGGCGTCGAGGGAGCCAGCCTGGCGGGCCGGGCCTCCGTCATGACCCTGCGCGAGGCCGGCCGCCCTGCGCGCGCCGTCCAGGCTGGCCACGCTCACGGCGAGCACCACCTGCTGCAGCGACGGCTCGACAACGGCGGTGGCCACCTTGACGTCGGAGGGGAACCGCGGTAGCAACGGCCTGGACTCGGAGTCACTGGACGACGACGACGCGCTGGAGGACGCCGCGCTGGAGGACGCCACACTGGAGGACGCCGCGCTGGAGGACGCCACACTGGAGGACGCCACACTGGAGGACGGCGTCACCTCCCGCAGGAAGTGCATGATGTCCGCCAGGCCGATCTCCGACATGACGCCGCGCAGGTCCGGCAGCGACGGGCTCTCCGGAGGGATGTCGCCGCACGAGGCGCACAGGCGGAACGACCACCTGCGCTCAGCCATCTGCGAAGCAACACAAAGTGCGCCATGAGATGGAAACTTCCGGATGTGTGTGCGGATAGTTTGGAAAAGTTGATCAAAACGGGCACAAATGTCTGAAAAATCGTGTTTTGGGCCGACTTTAAGCATCCACTGCGTCTGATCCGAGGCGGTATATCGTCCTCCCTCAACGGGCAATTGGTCTTTGGACCTTCCTTTAGCATGCCTTTGTTACGGAGTGCGATTATCTGCCTTAGTTTGGGAGCAGTATTGCCGCAAAGTTGATCAAAACGATCACAAATGTCTGTGAAAAGTCGTGTCTTGGGCCGACTTTAAGCATCCACTGCGTCTGATCCGAGGCGGTATGGCGTCCTCCCTCAACGGGCAATTGGTCTTTGGACCTTCCTTTTGCATGCCTTTGTTACGGAGTGCGATTATCTGCCTTAGTTTGGGAGCAGTATTGCCGCAAAGTTGATCAAAATGGTCACAAATGTCTGAAAAATCGTGTTTTGATCAACTTTGCGGCAATACTGCTCCTAAACTAAGGCAGATAATCGCACTCCGTAACAAAGGCATGCTAAAGGAAGGTCCAAAGACCAATTGCCCGTTGAGGGAGGACGACATACCGCCTCGGATCAGACGCAGTGGATGCTTAAAGTCGGCCCAAAACACGATTTTTCACCCCAAGGTTGGGAACCGCGGGGATAGGGTCAGTCCGCATTTCCACTAGCCTGAACGAATTATCTTTATTTTCCAGGGTATCCACACAATGCCTTTTCGTCTGCGCTCGCCTCACTGCATTGAGGCGGGGCGGGGCGGGGCGGGGACGTCGGTCTGGCAGTGCGGTATCGCGGTCCGCAGCCCTCGCCCCTCGGCGGGGGGCTGTAGACTGATTCCGCGCAGTGCGGCCGTCGGTCTGTCTCTCTCGCGTCGGTACGGAGCGCGCCGCGAGTGCGACAGAGAGAGACTCCCCTCGGAGTGAGTCCGCTGGGCGGGCGCGGGTTCGGCGCGGGGCTTCGGCACCGTTATCGACGGGCGCAGTCTTACCGCCGCGTGGCCGCGTGGCCGCGTCGTCGTCGGGGTGCCGGGGGGCGGCCCGGGGGCCGGAGGGCCGGAGCACGCCGTTGCCGTGGCGACGTAAACAGCCGGCCGTCGGATGCGCCTCGCGTCGCGTTCAGTGCGCCGGTTACGCCCGCGCCGTCCAGGACGGCGTCCAGGGACTCCCGGTGACGGGCCGCCAGCATGGGGGCGAGCGAGCCCGCCGAGCCGTCGTCGGCCAGCCTCCACGACGGCGGCGGCTTCGGCGACGAACCCGGCGACGGGGCCAAGTCCGAGGCCTCGCCGCCGACGCCGCCGTCGGAGTGCCAGAGGGTGCTGCGGCGCCCCCAGGGCCGCGTGGGGGACGGCCTGGACCAGCCACCGCCGTCGCCGCGCCACGAGGACGACGAGGACTTCGAGGACTACTGCATGTGTGAGTGCCCGCCTGGCTCGGTGGCTGCGGTGCGCCTTTCGGCGCCGGCCTTTTTATTAAATAGGGAAATGAGGCCCGGACCGTGGGAGTCACGCCAGCCGCGAGCATCACGCCAACCTGGCCCTCCTTGATTCGCCCGGGGTAGTCCGGGGTGGTCCGGGGTAGTCCGGGCAGTCGTACAGTGCAGTGCCCGACGAGGCATGCCGAGAGACATTCCGGGCAGGCAGGCAGGCAGCAAGCGGGCGCTAGGCCGGCTTGCCTTTCTTTTCCGGTCGAAGGCAGACGTCAGGCATTATTATTGCAGCCTGGAGCCGAATCGAAACACAACGTCAGGCACAACGTCGGGGTCGTCCCGTCCCGCGGTGGCCGTGGTGGGGGCGGGGGTGGTAAAAAGGCTGGCCCGCCCGGCGGCTATACCCGACCCGCCTTCCTGTTCCAGTCCTGCAGCCCGCGCTCAGTGCCTACAACATGGCCGAGAAGATCGCCGAGGCGAACCGCACGCTGGCGCTGCAGCAGGCCAAGGACGCCAAGGACGAGGAGGACGACGCGCAGCGCACGCAGCAGGCCACGGAGCGCGCCAGGAAGGTCACCTTCAAGGACATCCTCGTCGCGTACGGCCCCGACGAGTCGTTGTCAGGTCAGTCTGTAATTCCCGATCGCTTCGCTCGCCGGCGACATGCCGTGGTTACTTTCCACCCGGACACCCGGACAGAGCAACGGCCGAGAGGGCGTTCCAATCGCTCCCCGCAGTCATTCGAACGTTTACTTCAAAGTTTATTCGTTCGTTCCAGAGGACTCGTCGTGCTCCTCGGACGAGGACGGCGCTGGCGCCAGCGAGTCCCAGGACGTCGTGTGCGCCATGGCGGCCGGCGGCGATGACCACGCCGATGAGGCTCCCGCCGGCGGCGACCTAGCCGCGCCAGACGCCAGTGGCGTCCACACCGCCGTGCCGGTCCTGGGCTACGTCATGGAGTTCGAAGCGGACCACGCGGACGACGACCACGCCAGCTGCGAGGAGGAGGCCGAGGAGGCCGTCGTGGACGAGGACGGCGTGTTCTCCACGTTCGTGCGGGCATGCTCCCTGGACAACGAGGACGAGCCGTCGGACGTCCCCGGGAGGAACCGGTAAACACTCATCACCATGACATTTCACGCGGCGTCAAAGTCATGTATCCATTTATTGAATTTCCTCCTGCTGCCTCTTAGCGACGCCGTGTCCGCCAACACCTGGTCGCCGTTCGTGGCCGTGTGCGAGGACAGCTCCGACATGAGCTCCGACATCACGTCGCAGGAGGAGTCCGCGTCGTGCCCCAGCAACAGCCTGGACAGCCCGAACCGCAGCCCCGCGCCGCAGGTGCGTCGCGCCGACGGCGTCCCCCGGGCCCCGCGGACGCCACGGCCGCGCCGCCGCCGCGCCTCGGCCGCCCCAAGAGCGCGTCCAGGGTGCGGCGCAGGGTGGGCGTGGAGCCGACGCGGAGCTCGTCCTCGGAGGCAGTGCCGTCGCCCAAGGACTCGCCGATCGCGTCGCCCGTCGCGTCGCCCGTCGCGTCGGCCACGGCGTCACCCGTCGTGTCGCGCGCGGCGTCGCCAGTCACGTCGCCAGTCGCGTCACCCGAGGCGTCGCCCGTGGCGTCGCCCGTCGAGTCGCCCGTCGCATCGCCCATGGCGTCGGAGAGCGCGACGAGCAGCTTCTCCGACGACGACGACGACGGTGACTTCGCCGAGGTAGTGTCGCCCCGGGTCAGCGTGAGCGTCGGCGGCAAAGGCGCCGCCACCGCGAGGCCGCCGACGGCGACGCCGCCCCAGCCCGCTCCAGCGACGACGCGGAGGGCCAGGTCGACGAGCACCTTGCAGTCCGGCCGGGCCGCGCGCCGCGCCCCCGCCCCGTCGCTGCGCCCCGCCACGGCGCCCGCGCCCCCGGCCGGCGGCCCCGGCCCGCACCTCCCCGTGTACCGCGGGCTGCGCTCCGAGTACGGGCTGACGGCCGAGCAGCTCCTGGAGCGGCGGCAGGCGCGGGAAGCAGCGCGTCGACGGCGTGCCGAGCAGCGGCAGCAGCGGCGCCGCGTGGAGGAAGAGCGCAGGGCGGAGAACGAGCGGCGGTACCGGGAGTGGCTCGCCGCCAAGCGCGGCCAGGCGGCGGCCGCCGCGGTGGCCACGGCCGAACCCTGCCGGTTCTTCCCCTACTGCCCGCTGCCCCCGCGGCCTCGCACGCACCCCCGCGTGCCGCCGCGGCCGCAGATCAAGGTGCGGCACGCTGTCTCTGTCACGCTCTCACGCCCGCAGCGAGAGAGACGCGTCAAGTTAAGGCGGAGGGCGCCGTGGAGGTAGGCAGGCCCGCCGGCCGGCGGTGCTCGCATCCTCGCCGGCTGCCTACCGCCACGGCGCTCCTCGCTCTCAGCAGCAGACTGATTCCGAGAGTCGTTGTCGTCGCTCTGTCTCTCTCGCACCAACGCAGCGCGCCCCATGAGTGCGAGAGAGACAGAGCGACGACAACGACTCTCGGAATCAGTCGGGTGGACTGTGAACCTGACACCGCGTCGCTTCCACGCGTGCTTGCAGCCGCCTCCACCGCAGGCTCCGCAGGCCGGCGAGCGGGAACACCGGGAGCCCCTGTGCAGGACGTTCGACGCATTCGAGGTGCGGCCCAACCCGTACTGCAAGTCTGCGGTGTGCCAGGCGAGAGCCCGCAAGTGAGTGACACGATTCGTAGTAACCGGTAGTACCTAGAAACTGACCAAAGTTATAGCTTCTTACTGATTCCGAGAGTCGCTTTCGTCGCTCTGTCTCTCTCGCACTCGTGAGGCGTCCCGTTTATGTGCGGGAGAGACAGAGCGACGAGAACGACTCTCGGAATCAGTCTAGTGTAGCGGGCGGTGGCGGGAGTCGTGCCGCCTGACGGCCGCCGGCCGCCGCGCGGGGTATTGACGCGGTGCTCGTCTGACTCCGTCTGTCTGGCAGGGCCCGCGCGTCCGCGCCGCCCGCCCCCGCGCCTCGCCTCGTCCCCGCCGCGCCGCCGCGCCTGCACGCCCTGCACGCCGTGTCCGTGGAGGACATGCTGCGCGGGGTATCGCCGCACCTGCAGCGGACGTACCGCATCTACCTCGGCCTCACCGTCAAGTAGCGCGCCGACGTCGCGCTGGGGACTGACTCCGGGAGTGGTCTCTCTCACACTCGTGCGGCGTCCCGCATGGGTGCGAGAGAGACAGAGCGACGGAAACGACTCTCGGGATCAGTCTACTGCTGCCGGGAGCCATCGACGCCGACGCCCCGCGCCACTTTACTGGATTCTTCCAAATCAATTTGCCGCCCACATGTGTGCGTGTGACTCATGGGTGTGTCTGTGCGTTGTGTGTGTGTGTGTGGGTCTTGCTCGGCCAGCGTGCGGCGCCCACATGTCTCAATCCCCGCGCGCTTCGGGAGCAATTTTCGGGAAAATAGGGTCGCCGTCGTCGCCGGCGACCGGGAGACCTCCTTTCCACCGCCCCGCCCCGCCCCGCCCCCGCGGACGCCGCGGACGCCGCGGCACGCCGCAGACCTCGCGGGCCAATTGGCGGCCAACTAAGCCATCATGACTCTCTCGTTGTCGAACGGCAGCGCGGCGCACCATTTCACCCCCCCCCTTCCGCGGAATGAATGAACGAACGAATGAATGAATGAATGAATGAATGAATGAATGAATGAATGAATGAATGACTTTTCGTGCATTTTTTGTGGATTGTGCTGGGTCAGTGAATAACTCTATGATTTTTTTTTATGTACACTCTTCTAAATACTTTATTTAACTGTACTTGTGTGAGTGTCAAGATTTGTAACATTGGCCAAGACTGAAGACTGCACTTGCCAATGCATTCGCCTTATGCTCCCGGCACGCGACGCGACGTGCTGCCTGTACTGCGTCGCAGCGTCTTGCCAAATTGGCATTTACGTTTCATTCGCTCATCGAGGCGTGTGTGTGCCTGTGTGCATGTGTGTGTGGCCCCCGTGTGCTTCCTTGTTCCTACTCTGTATTCTTCTTTGTTTGAAAATACACGGTTCGTTCTCCTCTCCTCACACACCACTGCTTTGCTTCCTCCTACTCGCAAGGCCGGCGTGCGATCGACGCCCACGCCGCTGCAGACTCATTCCGAGAGTCGCTTTCGTCGCTCTGTCTCTCTCGCACTCGTGGGGCGCTCCGTGTCGGCGGGAGAGAGACAGAGCGACGGGACGCTGAACGGAGTAAGTCAGTCGGCAGGACCGGCGGCGCGCGCCCATTTCGGGCCGGCCTGGCCGGTGGCGGCGGGCGGGAACCTCGCCGGATCGCCGCACGCACCCGCACTCCCACGTCGCCGTCGCCGTCGTCGTGATGGGGCTTGATGACAATTAGCGGGCCAGTTCCTCGGAATGCAGCCAGAGCGAGCGCGGGGCAATGAGTTCGTCAAGAAGGCCGAGACATTCCTGGCGAGATCAAAGAGGTGAATGGTGTCGCAAGCCGACGGCGACGCCGTGACGTGTTCTGACCGCCGGGCGTGGCGGGGCGCGTAGCGCGTAGCGGCCCAAATGTCATCCACCCCCGCCACCGCCGCCGACCGCGCGCCGCGCCGCCACCGCCGGCCGCTCGGGTGTCAGACTGACCATCAGGCCGGCCAGGGCACCGGCACCGCTCGCCGCGGTCTCGGCGCGCAGACGGGGCTGGCAGCACACTGGCAAGCAGGCTGCTGGGCCGCAGTCCAGGCGGGGCCAGCGGGCCAAGGGAGGCCAAGGGAGCTCTGGAGCGCTCTGGAGTCATTCGCGTGGAAAGGACCGACCGCGCCGTGGCGAGCCGCGCCCGGCCGCCTTGCCTTGACGAAGTAGTGCCTCCACCACGACGCCGACTACGCCGCCGAGGCTGCCAGCTCGGCCAGCCCGGCCAGGATGCGCGCGGAGAGGGGCCTAAACGCGCGGCCCCGCGCGCGCTCTGGCGGCCGGGCGGCGAGGCGAGGGCGCCGGGCAGACGGAGCTGGCAGGCAGGTAAGCCAGCCGCGGGCCGCCGAGCGCGGCTGGCGGGGCGGCTGGCAGTCACCAGCTCGACCAACAAGCAGCTGGTCTGGTGCCGCGACCGCCGACTGCCACGGCGCAGCAGGCAGCGTAGCGGAGCAGCGTAGCCCAGCCCTCGGGCCAACGGGATTTACCTGTCAATGGGCCCGTTGGACGCAAAGCCCAGCCCCGGTCTCGCGGTCGCCGCGGTCGCCGACAGTGTCCGGGACAGTGTCCGGGAGTCGAACCGAGAGTGCAGTGCAGTGTAGTGCAGTGCCAGTGCAGTGAACAGTGCGGCATGCTGCCACCTGCTCGACGCAAAGGAATACCCGACCGAGCCCGGCTTCGTCCCCCCTCTGCGAAGTGGACGGGGCCCTGAACCATGTCCGATCAGACATGAGCCTTGATGTGGAGAGTCTGGTGAGTGTCTCGCGGGGGGTGGGGGAGGGGGAGTTCTCAGACAGCCGCGGCTTCGGGGAATGCCAGGGAGGGCCTTCTCACTGCACGCAGTGCCGATCTAGTCTTTCCCGCTGCTCTGCCTCACTCGCACTCGTGGGGTGTCCCGTAGAGAGAGGCAGGGCCACGGAAACGCCTCTCGAAATCAATCTAATGGATCTCAATTTCCGATTTGCGTTGCTAGTCCGTACCGGACAGTCTCCCTGCAGAACTGACTGAAACCGAACTCACGGCTGCCTGGGAAATCGGGCGAGGGTGTCTGGGTCTCTGTCTCTGTCCACCTTCTCGCTCACTCCTTTCCAGGTGCGTCGCGGCGCCGCGACCTAAACGCAGCGGCGTCTCCGTCGGCGGGGCCCTCCACTCCACTGTTCACGACGCACTTTCTCATTAAAGGGTCGCTGCTGGCGTCGTGCGGTGCCGACCGTCTACAACAAATTTATCCCACAGCCTGGCGAACTTTCCCCGTTTCAGCAGTTGGGCCCTGGGACGCACAGTGGGCCAGAAAACCGGCGCAGGCGGACAAAACTCTCTTGAGCGCCGGAGTCGCTAAATTGTACCCGAACCGAACGTGTGACCCCACCAATGGATTCGTCGTTCGAAGAGCAAGCCATTGGTGGTCACACGTTCGATTTGGGTCCTATTTAGCGACTCTGGAGCTCAAAACGCGTGTAGAGTTTTGGCCGCCTCCACCGGTCTTCTGGCCCACCGTGGGACACCCCGCGGGCATGCTGCGAGCCCTGTTAAGCGCTTAATGCTGGCTTAATGGCCGTGCCGCTAAACAGTGCTCCATATCTGTCTTCGCTCGCTTCGCGCTCTGCAGACTGAGAGTCGTTTACATCGCTCCGTCTCTCTCGCACTCATGGGTTGTTCCGTGTGGGTGCGAGAGAGACAGAGTGACTCTCAGTTTGCTGCTCGTACTGCGCTGTGCTCCGCGGCCGCTACGTGCTCGTCGTCGGCGAGGTCGCCCTTCGCGCTGGAGGCTCCCAGTGGACTAGAGGCGTTCTCGTCGCCCTGTCTCTCTCGCAACCATACGGGACGCCCCACGAGTGCGAGAGAGACAGGGCGACGAAAACGACTCTCAGTCTGCAGGCGCCGCCGTGCGGCATGGCGGCGTGGCGGCATGGCGCAACGCAGAGAGGTTCTCGATGGCGGCCCGGCAGGGCAGGGCAGGCAGGGCGGGCAGGGCGGGGTGCCCTCACGAGCCGAGCCGAGCCGAGCCGAGCCGAGCCGAGCTGGGTCGGGGCATGCGCGCGGGTGGCGGTGTCTGGCCAACCTGTTGGATGGTGATGCAACGACCCCTGTCTGGACGTCGCGCTGCTGGAACCGCTGGAACCCGTGACTCCACTGTGCCTCTCTCGCACTCGTGTGGGGCGTCCCCTTCGGGTGCGAGAGAGACAGCGCCGCCACCGCCCAAGGTCCTACAGAATTCCACTTTTCAGGAGGGGGCGTGCCCGCGTCCCGGCCGCAGAGACACTGTAACTCGAGTGTCCGAAAATGAATCGCTGTAATGCCCGTAATACTCTCAATCCCGCAGCGCACCGCTTGCGACCGGCTCCGTTTTCAACACGGCTCGTAAAACGTTTCGCCACGAGACTCTGGTTCTGTTCTAGGCCGGCAGGTGTTTGGCTTCTTTTTCCAGGCCGGGCGGCTACTGCCGCTGCCGGGGAGTGTTCTGTCGCCTTCCCGGCTCTGACCAAATCAGCATAACTTTGAATTGCAGCGTACATATTCTTGAATTTCACCTGTATGTCCGATGAATTTTCATGATGAATTTTCCTGTGTCGTTTTCTCTGTCTGTCACACCATCACACCGTCATGTCATCTCCTTCTTTTTTCCCGTGTACTGTGTAAAGCCGAACAGGTGAAAATTACTTTAAAACTCGTCGTCCCCATTCTCCGACCACGTGTGCGACCAACCTTGCCTAGGACGCTCCGTGTGACTCAGTGTCTGTGAGTGACTGTGTGTGTATGTATGTGTGTGTATGTCAACCCGCGAGCCACTTTCGTTCGTCCGAAGAAAGTAACCAGCGAGAACAATGTGAGCAACAGCGGAAAACGGAGCCAAAAGTGGAAGTCCGGCCGCACTGCGTCGCACCGATCCCCGGATCCTTGCTGCAGTGTTCTTTCCGTCGTTCCCACGACGCACGTTGACCGAGGCAAACCACATCCGGAACGCCGAAGGGGGTTTCCGCGCCACTGCCAAGCACTACACGCAGTGCCGTGGACTGTGCACTTGCTAGTGCCTCTGCCCTATACAGTGTACCGCGTCGCGGATTTTGACACGTCACACGGTGGGGGTCTTCTGGCCCACTGTGCGTCAGTCGGTCGCCATCAACAACAACAGCGATTCCACAGTCCCTGCTACAGTGTAGTCGTGCGTTTCCTCCATTCCAGTGTACACTCATCGGCTCGGACGGGCTGGCGAGGCGAGGCGAGCTGTGTGCGAGGCGTGCTGGATAAGGATTTCGTTAGGCTAATGACGTTTTCGGTTAGATAAAGCCGCAAGCGAACAAGCGGACGATTCGCAGCGACAGTGTAGAAAGCTGCAAGGCACCATCATGATGATGAGGCTTGCGGTGGTGAAACTGGCCTCCGCCGGAGCGTCCCCACAGTTTTGAGACTCGCCAAAAAAAAGAAGGATCATCAGCGGACAACAAATTGCGGCAAGACACTCAATGGATAAAGTTGGGACGCGAACTTCCCGCCTTGATTATTTCATTCTCAGCCGGTTCTGTTACACCACACCGCTATAAAAGTAATGAAATGATGTTGTCTCCGCGTCGCCGTTAGTTAAAACTTAACAAAATTAGGGTCATTTGCTTAGGATTTTTTTTGGTTTAATTTGTTATAAATTGAGGCAGTTGGTTGCGTGCGGTTGCATGGCCTGCGTGGTGGTCGTCTTGACGACGTGTCGCGGCAACGAGGCGAACGACGCGCTGATGGCCGTCTTGGCCATCTTGGTGGCGGCTGGCGGCGCGGCCGGCGGCCCGTGGGAAGTCTGCGCCACTCTGCGCGCGCCGCGCGAACGAGCGAGCGGTGGACGGGGAGCAGTGGCGGCAGCAGCAGCAGCGGGGGCTGCACCGCGGCACCGCGCACAGTGGGCCAGAAGACCGGTGGAGAGTCGCTACATGGGACTCGAACCGAACGTGTGACCCCACCAATAGATAGCTCTTCGAACGAGGAATCCATTGGTGGGGTCACACGTTCGGTTCGAAGTCTGCTTAGCGACTCTGGAGCTCAAAACGCGTCTAGAGTTTTGTCCGCCTCCACCGGTAGTCTTCTGGCCCACTGTGCCGCGCTCGCCTCGGGACATCCGGCTTATTCGCGAGCTAACAGCCCGACAGTGATTGGGGGAGAGAGATAGCAGGTGCCTGCGACTCGCCTCGCCTCGCCGCTGCGACCCGGTGGACCCCGAAGACTGATTCAGAGAGTCTTTGTCGTCGCTGTCTCTCTCGCACCCACACGGGACGCCCCACGAGTGCGAGAGAGACAGAGGACTCAGCAGGCCTGGCACCAAGCCTGGCACTAGTTCGGCGACGCGGCGCTAAAAGCCCCCCACCGCGCGCGCAGTCCCGTCGCTCTGTCTCTCTCGCGCCCCGCCAGTGCGAGAGAGACAGCGCGACGGCCATCGCGGCGCCCGATCGCGGGACCGCGGTCGCACGCCGCCATCAAGACCATCAAGACCGCCAGGGCGGTGAATGGTGAAACCCCCGGCCGAAATAACAATATTTGGCGATAGCGGTTCGATTGAACGGCGCGCCGCCACGCCGCCTCGCGAGCCTCGCCTCGGCAGACTCGCGGGGCCGCGGAGAAACCGGGCCGCCGGGAACGCGAACGCGGCGAACGCGGCGAACGCGGCGAACGCGGCGAACGCACAGTGGGCCAGAAGACCGGTGCAGGCGGCCACAACTCTAGACGCGTTTTGAGCTCCAGAGTCGCTAAATGGGACTCGAACCGAGCGTGTGACCCCACCAATGGATTGCTCTCCGAACGAGGAATCCATTGGTGGGGTCACACGCTCGGTTCGAGCCCTGCTTACCGACTCTGGAGCTCAAAACGCGTCGGGAGTTTTGGCCGCCTCCACCGGTCTTCTGGCCCACTGTGGAACGCGGCGAACGCGGTCCATAGCGATCCCACACTGCAGGGCAGGCCATGGCACCGCCGCGCCGGTTTCTCTCCATCCCAGTGGCGTGGTCGTCGACGCCGTCTGTCTAGTCGCGCACGGATCTGTCCATTTTCTTCTTTTTTTCGTCCTTCATGTCGCCTCGTGCCCTCTCCCCCCCCCCCCCTCTCTCTCCGGTGTGGTGGAATGCCGGCGGAGCCTCGGCGGTGCCGCACCGTTCGTACTTTCCTTTCATCCTCGACCTTGTTCTCGACTCGCTGCTTGTTGTTGTTGTTGTTGTTGTGGGCAAAGTGGACGCTCGCTCGCACCGCGGAGCACACTGAGCGCGCGGACGGGCCGCTCTCCTAGGCCTAGGGCACCTAGGGCCGAATGGCTGGCGCCGCTCTGTCTCTCTCGCACTCATGGGGCGTCTCGTATGGGTGCGAGAGAGACAGAGCGACGAAAACGACCCTCGGAATCAGTCCGCAGGGAATGCCGAAGCCGGGCCGAACGGCGGCCGAAGCCGAAGGCCCGAAGTCCCGAAGGGCATGTCGGACAAAACGGCCGCCGCTCCGGTCCTGGACACTACACTGGTGCGGTGCGGAGCGACCGTCGTCGCGCACGTCGCGGTGGCGGTCAAGACCGTCAAGACCTCGCAAAGGCCGCTCGCTCTGTCTCTCTCGCACCCGTGTTGCGGGAGAGAGACAGAGCGTGCTGGAGGCGGGCGGCGGACGGCCCGTGAGAGAGTATCACTGAAGCCAGTCCGAAAATAAGACAACAAAAGACGCAGGGCCGGCAGGCCCGCAGGAAATCCGGTGTGCCTTAAGCACGCGTAGAAAGCCGCGCGCGGCGTGGCGGTTCGTACCGCCTTGCCCGGCCACGCCGCGCCGTGCCGTGCCGCGCCGTGCCGCGCCGTGCCGTGCCTGTGGGAAAGGAAAGACGGGGAAGCGGCGGGGAAGGCCGGCGTCGCGGTCCCACCGCCGCCAGCCCACTCTGCGGACTTTGGAGGGAAAATAAATACAAACAATTAAAAGCGAGAGACGTTCAATTATTTTTCGTTGGAAGCGCGAGAGGATGCACGCAAGCGCCGGACTTTTGCGCATCGCCCGGCTGGCGCGTTTTGGCGTTTCGGCGCGCGAGGCGTGGGGTCGCTGGCGCCGCTGTATACAAGAGGAAAACCTCGCGCCGCCCACTAAGTAACGGCAGTCGTACCAACCGGCACACACAATCGCCGCGCCGCCCCCCGAGCGCGCCTTCCCGCGCGATGCCTCTGCGTCAGGCTCGCGTCAGGCCGTCAAGCGCGGAGCTTGGCCCGGCTTGGCCTGCCTGGCTTTGGCACACTGCACTGCGGCGCGCCAGCCCGTTCCAGCCTCGCACTTTTAACAGTGTGACATTCCTTGCCTCTCAACCTGCACCGCGGTGGCGCGCGCCAGCGGGGGCGGCCTGGGAGAGAGAGAGGGGGGGGGAGGGGCCTTGAACCGCAGAGACGGTCAAAACGGCACCAGCACGGTGTGGTCAGGGCCTTCAGAAAAAAAAGGGCCTTCAGACCCTTTATTATTCTGCGGGTGGCTCAAGCTTTGATACGCTTGACCTAGAATTATGTCCGTTCATTGGAGAGTTCTCGGTTCAAAGGCCAAGTGCGCATCGATAATCCCCCTTCACTCCATCTTCCTCCTTTTCGCATTACAACTTTTTGATAATGATTGAGGGAGACTAACCGACGGAACGAACAGATAAATCGAAAGGGAAGGACCGGATTCTCGGCGGAATGAAACGATTGGCCCCCGGCCGGCCCAATTCATCCTCAATGACATGGAATGGATCGAGCTGCCCCCCGGGCGGACTGGCACGGAAGTCGACCCGGGTCACAGCGGGCAGCGGAAGCAACCGGGGCGGGGCAGGGCGCGGCTCGGCAAGGCACAGTCGTAGCTCATCGCGCCGCGCTGCGGCGTTTTCTCTTCTGGGAAAAGATCCTGGACCAGTGCCGTACTGCCGTACTGGAGGCCGGCTGGAGGCTGCAGGGCGCAAATGGCAGAGGGAAGAGCGGAGAGAGAGGCAGAGAGGTATATAAAAAGAGGAGGAGGAATGGAAAGGTGGCGGTATTTGAACCCGCGTCTCTTCTTCGGCTTGCAGCAGCAGCGCTCCCGGACGGCCCGCCGATGCACTCTGCGCTGTTTTCTCAGTTTTCTCACACTGCCGCACCGCCTCGGCACTGCCCCACTTCTCGAGATACTGATGCATTTCAGCAGGGACTCCTAATGCGACTCTGTTTCGCAAAAAAAGATCGGCTCTCTCTCTCTCTCATTTTGCGAACTCTCTTTGGCAGTCCTAGGAGCAACAACTTATGCGGCGATTGGTCGGCTGGTGTTGCAACCGGTGCCGATGTGGAACACCAACGGCATGCCCTGCCCCCCCCCCCCCTTCTCCCCTGGCGCTGCGCCATGCACAGTACACGGTCTTCATTGCGATGGTCTAGCCCGCCCGAGGCACCGGTCCGAGAGAGAGGGAGAGAGAGAGAGAGTGAGAGAGAGAGAGAGAGAGAGAGAGAGAGAGAGAGAGAGAGAGAGAGAGAGAGAGAGAGAGAGAGAGAGGGCGTAGCCCCGGCCAGCGCTGTGGCGCGGTGCGCGGCGGGCAGCGGGCCGTGGTGGAGTCCCGGTGATGTATCGTAAAGTCTCTGCCGCGCGGGGTATCCGCCGTCCGAGGATGCCGCCGTGAGGTAGGGGGCGTTGCTGGGCTTTGCTGGCGGCGATACTCCGCGCCTCCAGTGTACCGCCGCCGCCTCTGGAGGCAGGCGGCGGCCGGCTGAAGTTCAGAGAGACGAGCTCCATTCAACAACGCGCGCCAAGTCAATGCAAGGCTCGCCGAGGTTTCACTTGGCGCGAGCGAAGGCTTGGGCTTGGACACCGAAAGGCAACATCAAGTGAGGAATCAGGTCTGTTTCGAGTGAAGCGCTGGACCGGCTTCCCGGAGTGAGTCTTTTTGTCGTGCTGTCCCTTTCTGGCAGTGTAGGGCGCGCTGCAGCTGCAGGCACTGCCAGGCAGTACTACGTGACACGCACGCGTGACGGGCGCCGAGGCGGCCGAGGCCGAGGGCCCTTCTCCTCGCCCAGCAGGCTCATTCCGAGAGTCTCGCTCTGTCTCTCTCGCACCCGCACGGACCGCCGCATGAGTGCGAGAGAGACAGAGCGAAGGGGGCCGGCACGCCACGCCACGGCCCTTTTAGACCTGATTAGCCGCTCGCCTCTCCAAGAACCACCTGTGGCTGTCCGGCCGTGGCTGCCTGTGGCTCTCACGCCCCGCGCCGCATTCCGCCGCCCCGACGCTCCGTCTCTCTCGCACTCGTGGGGCGTCCCGTGTAGGTGCGAGAGAGACAGAGCCCCTCGGAATCAGTCTGCTGCTGGCCCTGCTGCCCGTCACCGCCGCCTGTCAGTCACTGTCGATAACACAGTGCCGCAGCCCGGCCAGGGCCCTGCAGCCCTGCAGCCCTGCAGGGCTCGGCGCGGCGGGGTAGAGCGCCTGCACTGCGGCAGATAGGCAACCCGCAACGCACTCGTGTGCTGCAGTTGCCTGATCCGGGCCGCAGGCGTTTCCGTCTCTGTGCGTGCCGTTTCTGTCTGTCTGTCTGTCTGTCTGTCTGTCTGTCTGTGTGTGTGAGGGTGCGCCGCGTGGGACTATACAACATGTGGGGCATTGTGAAGTAGACATTCTTCTGGAGCGTGCGCGCGTTTTCGACAGGGCCTCTTTCACTGGCTACAGCCGTCGCTCCGTCTCTGTCGCACTCACGGGGCTCTCCATCAAAATCCCGGACGCGTTTTGAGCTCCAGAGTCGCTGAATGGGACTCGAGCCGAACGTGTGACCCCACCAATGGATGGCTCTCCGAATGAGGAATCCATCGGTGGGGTCACACGCTCGGTTCGAGTCCCATTCAGCGACTCTGGAGCTCAAAACGCTTTTAGAGTTTTGGCCTCCGGCGCCGCCGGTCCTCTGGCCCACTGTGCAGCGCTGCGCGTGCCGCGGCACTCCCTGGAGGCGCTCCTCTGAGTCTGTCTCTGTCGCACTCACGGCGGCCCGTACCGGCCGGCGGCGGTGCGAGAGAGACAGAGCGATGGCTGGGCGGTCGGACAATAAGGTCCACTTTCTCGCGCCGCCTCGCGGCCTTTACGAGCTGCGCCGATTGCGGCACGCTCAAAAGAGGAAAAATACAAACTTAAAACCCTGAAAAATTACTAACAGATTTTTAGAAAAATTTTGTACTTCTTGAAAGTAAAAAGCGTGACTTGAGAGGCTGATTTTAATTTTTTTCGCGGTGTAGTCGAACGGCCGATGAGCTCGGAGAACGCGTTTTGTTGACACTCCACGCGGTAGCCGCCCCCGCCGCCGCGGCCACGCGCATGGCGGTCCGTTGAACCACACCGTCAAAAACACAACACAAACTTGACGGGGAATTTTTTTCGACGCCTGGCAAACGGTAGAAGTCTTCGGTGAAAAACAGGCAAAAGTTGAATTTGTGCGATCCCGAGAATCGTTTCCGTCGCTCTGTCTCTCTCGCTCCCTTAGGGGACGCCCCATGAGTGCGAGAGAGACAGAGGGATGAGAGCAGTCTGGAGTTGGCTGGAGGCGCGGGGACGTAGTACGGGCGTAGTGTAGTGGTCGGTTAGTCGGCCCGGGGGAAAGGGGGGGGGAGGTGCCGGGCGTTGGCTTGGATTGCACTAAATCGGCATGCGTCCGCACGGCTCCAACCCATTCAGCAGTGGAGCGGCGGAGCGGCGCGGACGGCTTGGAGGCACTCGGGCGTGAGGCGAGGTGAGCTGTCCTGCCGGGGAAGCCGCCCCCCTCCTCTCTCTCTCTCTCCGCGGCGGCGCGGGCCTGTGGGCGTCCACGGTCCCGTCTGGGGCGCGGCGCGCGGCGGGGGAGTACGCGGAGCGGGACGGTGCGGCGCGGGCGCGTCACGGCGGCGGCTGAGCCGCGCCGGTGTGTCTGTGTGTGTGAGTGTCTGTGTGTGTGTGTTTGCACGCCGTTCAGTCTTCCGTCGACCTGCGCGGCGCGCGCCGCGGCTTCGCGCGCAGAGAGAGCCTTCCGGCGGCCGCCGCGGACCATAAGGCCTGGCCGGCCACACACGTGTGTGCGCTCGCTGCCCGTGTGTGTGTGTGCGTTTCGGTGTGGGTGAGTGCGTGTGTGTGAGTGTGTTTGTGTGGGAGTGGCGCTGCGCGCGGTGACTGCCAAATGCGGCGTCCAGGGCGGTGCCTCGCCGGCGACGACAACGCCGTCATTGTGTTCGCCCCGAAATGGTTTTCGCATGAGCCCCCCTTTTTGCCGTCGGCGCCATCAAGTGCTCGTTAGCCGGGGAATTAATCCGAAAGCTCGGCTCGACGAGGAGCGAAGCGTAGCGGCGGAGCAGCGAGGCGGCCCACAGTGGGGCAGAAGACCGGCGGGGGCGTTTCCAAACTCTGGACGCGTTTTGAGCTCCAGAGTCGCTAAGCGGGACTCGAACCGAACGTGTGACCCCAACAATGGATTGCCCTCCGATCGAGGAATCCATCGGTGGGGTCACACGTTCGCTTCGAGTCCTGTTTATGGAGCTCTAAACGCGTCCAGTGCTTCGGCCGCCTCCACCGGCCTTCTGGCCCACTGTGCGTTGCCTCGCTCCAGCGAGACGATTCGGCCGATTGGGAATGGCAACGGCTACGTGTTCAAAGGGCAGTGTCTGCTCCACTGGAAACGGGCACCGGGGTGGCGCGCGGTGGGCTCGAGCCAAAATAGCAGCGCCAGTCGTCGCCACCACACTGCCAAAGAGTGACGAGGATGGTTAACGCGACGAGACGAGGCCGTTTGAAAGAGTGACAAAGGCGCGTCGAGTCGGCGCTGTCCGCGGCACGCCACTGCCTGCGTGATTCACGGCCCGACTCGCTTGTAATCTACACGCCGGAGATTAACCGGCCCGCCTGCATTCCCAGTGTCGTCGCTCTGTCTCCCTCGCACCCACACGGGACCCCTTACGATAGGCGACTCGAGCGCGCGGTCCTTTTAAACCCGAGCCGCGCCGCCGGGGCCGTCCGCGAAAGCCTTCTGCGGTGAGAATGCTTCCCTGTCTAAAACGGGAGCGCGGGAGCGCTTGGCGCGCTTTGCGTGGTGGTGGTGACGTCACCGCTGGCCAACCGCAGGCCTCGCTCGGCCGCGCGACACGGTCAACGCGGAAGTACGGCCTTCCCCCTCCAACACTGACCGTCGCAAAGTCGCAAACGCGATGCCGGTTTGTCGTATTCGCCAAGTGTAGTGATATCGCTACAGCTGGGCCTGTGTTGTTGTTGTTGCGTGCGAGGTCCAGCTTGGCCGTTTGCTGCTCTCGCTTCTTTCGCAGTGTAGTCCCCCGGCCGGCCGCGCGGACTTGCCGCTCAGCCGGCCGCGAGATAAGCACTGTACGCGCGCGGTGACTCATCTTCTCGCGTGCGGTCGCGCCTCCGTGTGCGTGTGTGTGTATTGTGAGTGTGTGTGAGAGTATGTGTGACGTAGTGCCGGAACCTGACACTGGCGGCGCGGTGCCGATACCTGCTGATCGCGTGTTGACGACGCGTGTTGACATGTGCGCCGCGACGCCCTCCATTGAGGAGTGGCGCGTGGCGTGTCAACCTTCCAGTGGGGCGGCGGCCGGCAGGCGGGGGGCATCGTCACCTGCTGCCTCACCTTGCCGACTGATTCCAGAGTCGTTTTCGTCGCTCGCACCATGAGTGCGAGAGAGCAATATGACCGGCTCCAGAGTCGCTAAACAGGACTCGAACCGGCCGTGTGACCCCACCAATGGATTCCTCGTTCGGAGAGCAATCCATTGGTGGGGTCACACGTTCGGTTCCAGTCCCATTTAGCGACTCTGGAGCTCAAAACGCGTCCGGGATTTTGACCGCCTCCGTGTCCTGTGGGTGTCCTGTGGGTTCCCTGTGGGCAGACGCGCTTGCACTCGCTGGACACAATGCGCGAGTCCTCCGAGTCCTGCGGCGAGGAGCCAAGGCCAAGAGTCGTTGCACACCTCGGCCTCTCCTCTTCTCTCCGTCCCCGCGAACCTCTCCCCCCGTCTCTCTCGCTCCCACCTCTGCGTCTCCTCACCTCTTTCTCTCTCTCCAATCCGTCCATCATCTGCTCGTGACGCAACACCGGCTAGCGGCTCACCACCTCACGGCTATTGCTGGACGGTCATCGCCGCTGTGGTTGAGTTGTTATTGAACAAGGCTGTGTGTGTGTCTGTGCCGATGAATGTAAATGTGAATAATCAAGTGCGGTGCTGCTGTGACGTTCGGGCCTGTCGTTCGACTTTGACATTTCTCATACCGGGCTGTTGCTTGATGCCAATCAACCCCCTCCCCCTTTCATCCCTCTGCCCGTTCGCCGCTGCCCCGCCCCTCCCCCTGCCTTGTAACCCAATTGCGATTGACAATCCACTTAATAAATACGCGAGGGGCACCAGCGCGAGGTTGAGAGCGCCATGTAGTTCCTGGATGCACTCACGAAGCTAGTCGCGCTCGCCCGGCCAGCCAGACGACCCCGTTGTCTTGGTCGGCTCGCTCCAGTGTATGTGGGCCGCGCACTACTGGTCACTGAGAGGAGCGCGCGTCCGCAGAAGTAATCAAATGGACACGGGGAGCCGCGCCGCGCGGCGGTGCTGGATCGTCTGGAACACGCGGATTGTTGCTAACTCCGCGATGGCTGGCTGCCTGGCTGGCCGGCTGAGGCAACGCGGAGCCGTTCCCAGCGGTTCCCAGGCCTTGCAGCCTTGCCGCCTTGCCGCCTTGCCGCGCAAGACCGGCCTGTGGGACTCGGGCCGCGGCTCGCAATGCTGAATAATTTCCTCCGCAGGGCTGCCGGCTGCAGCTCTGCAACGCGCCGCCATCGCCGTCGTCGCCATGCCCGCGGTGGCCGTGCCGGGGCGGCCGTGCCGGGGCGGCCGTGCCGGGGGCGGCGCGGCCCGCGGACGGCGGCTGCGAACTGCCGGTGCCGTCGACGCCGGCCGGCTCCCCGCTGCAGGCGCCCATCACGCCGCCCCCACAGTTCCGGGACATCCCGCCGCCGCCGCCCGGCTTCGAGGCCGAGGACGCCGACGACGCCGCCAGCGCCAACGCCCCGCTGCTGCAGCCCAAGCCGGCCGCCGACGCCGTGGTGCCCAGCCCGGGCTACGTGCGGCGCTCCATCGCGGCCTTCAACGCGGGCATCACGGCCGTGGAGGACCTGGTTCGCCACCCGCCGTCGCCGCTGCCCGTCGTCCTGGTGGACGGCCAGCACGGCGAGGAGGGCCACCAAGGCCAGCCGGGCTGCAGGGCCACGTGGCCCATCGACGACCGCGGCTTCGCCGTCGACCAGTTCGGCTTCATCAAGTTCGACGCGCGGCGCGTCGTGTGCCCGGGGACGCCGTCGCCGCGACTGTCGCCCTCCAGGTCGCTGTCGGTCAAGTGCGCGTCGCCCGTGCCCGTCGTGTCCGTGACGCCCGTGGACGGCGAGGAGATGGTGATCCCGGCGGACTTCCAGGAGGGCGTGGTGGTGGTGCAGGATTCGCCGGGCACGCCGGGCCGCTTCCTGGCGCCCACGGACGAAATCAGCTACGTGCTGCCGTCGCCCAAGCGACGCCGCCGGCCGTCCAGCGCGCCGCCCGTGCCCGTGTCGCCCGCCGCCGAGGACGACGACGAGGACGTGGCGCGCACCGTGCGCCTGGCCATGCGCCGGCCCTCGGACCTCGGCATCATCCCCATCAGCCCGCCGGGCACCGTGGGCTCCAGCCCGGGCGACGGCGACGCGGACCACAGCGACGGCATGGACGAGCGCTTCAACAACCTCCGCAACGAACTGGTGGAGGTGCTGCAGCGCTCCATCGACAGCGTGAAGACGCCCCACGGCTCGCTCGGCACGCCCACGCCACTGCAGACGCCTCAAGAGAAGCCTCCCCCCGCCGTGCCGCCCCCCGCCGCGCCCCCCGCCATGCCGCCCGGGGAGCCGGAGGCCGTGAGGAGGACGTTGAACGTCCCCGAGGCCAGCCCCCGGGACTGGACGCCCTCCCCGATGACGCCCCAGGCGCCCCGGGGGCTCAAGAGCCTGCTGCTGCAGTGTGCCTGCGCCCCCAACCTGTCGCTGCGCAGGAAGAGCCAGCCGCAGCAGAAGCCCGCCGCCACCTGGTATGTCAAGGTAAATCAAAAACCGCCACAACAACACAAAGCCATGTCTGAAACACGTATCCAGGGTTGAAATAACTTGTTTTGTCCAGAAAGTGCAGCGGGCCAGGCCCGCCCTGCCCGTAATGGTTTCCCTCTTTCCAGAGCCACGCGCGGCGCAGCAGCGCACTGCTCCGATGCGGCGCCGGTAATCCGAGTCTGTGCAGCAGCGTCGCTTTTGTGTGACAGTGTCGTTTTGTCCAGTGTGTCTGCTTGTTTTTCGATGAGCTCGCTATGTCGGTGGTGGCGCTGTTGTTGTCCTATGTTCCTGTTCCTTCTGTGTGTTTGTCTGCATTGCTTCTGTTGCTTTTCGATGCGTCTCGGGGCCCTCATGTCTAACGGCTGTCGTTTCTTTTTCTGTTTGCAGGTTAGTATCTACCGCAGCCTCTGCCCTTGGACCTGTTGGGACGTATGTATGGAGGATGCATGTGTGAAGGGAATCGCGGGCCAATTAAAAGATTCGTCCCACTATGAAGTAAAGAAGTGCGTGCATGCATGCATGTAGTTAACCCTTATCCTAGTCGCCGCAAAAAAAGGAACAAAATTCGCTAAAATCATTTTACCGTGGCTGATTTTTGCCGCGTCCCTGCCGCGGCTGCCACGCTTTCGCCACGTCGAAGCCAGCCTCCGCGAGGCTCCAGATTTAGCCGCCCCCCACCCCGTTTTTCCGTCCTGTGAACCTCCGGTGAATTTACCAACAATCGATAATGTTTACAAGGCGTGTGGCATGGGCGCTCGTGGCGCGGGGCGGCGCGGGGTCGAAGGGTAGGCCGCCTAGGCCGGGGGGGGGGGGGGGGGACACATCTCCGATTCGGTATAAATAGACGACCTGGAACCCACGTCGGCCGATTTTCCGCTTGAACCGCGCGAACGCGACACGCTCACGTAAGACGCCTGCTGGCCCAGGACAGTCACTTTTTGGCACAAACAAGCATGCGTAGATTAAATTAACACTGCCCGAAGCGTCGTGACTGTCGGCGCCCTTTGGGTGGTTTTTACTTTCGGTTTGCCGATCGGACTAACCCTGCTTCCGGTTGCAGCCCACCTGGAGACTGTGGGGCGAGGAGCGAGCGGAGGGCGCCATCTACACTGTGTACCTCAAGAAGGTCCGGTACCACCGACCCACGCGCACTATCGCCTCCGTGAGTACACTACCAAAACTTCCAAATGTTTAAAAGTGTACTTGCCGCAACTGACGGGTTCCTGTCCCCCCAGGACGCCGACGATGGAATCTCTCACCTGGAGTGGGAGACGGTGCGGGTGCGCTTCGTCAAGGCGGCCACGCTCGAGAAGCTGGTCGAGAGCCTGGCGACGGACGACGGCGAGCTCGAGTCCACGTACATCAACGTCTTCCTCGCCACCTACCGCACCTTCGCCACCACCGAGACCGTCCTCAACCTGCTGCTCGACCGGTAAGAGACCGCGCGCCTCTCCGGCCGGTCCACGCCGATGCACTACACGGCGTGGGTGCGGCACGGGGCGCACTAACGTGCCAACGGCGACACCCCTGCTGCAGCAGGCCCCCGCCAAGGCCCCCGCCCCCACGCCGTCCACCCACTGACCTGCTGCCCGCGGTGCACTGCGTGTCTTGTCTCCCTTGCACGGGAGAGAAGGGTGCCTCTCTCCCTCTCATGCTTGCACTAGAGCGGTTCTCACGCCGCTGGGTTGCTGTGTAGATCAGGGGAAGCTGTGCGCTTGTAGAACGCTCGAAGAAAGTTGCAACGTTATGCTACAGTTTTACCTGCGCAGTTGTTCGAACCATGAAACGGCTTCTCTTGGTGCAGGTACGACACCCTGTCGAGCTCGGCGGACGACCAGGATGACGTCATCCTGGAGCAGCACCGCAAGACGCTGGTGCTGGCGCTGCACGTGTGGCTCGACTCGTTCCCGGAGGACTTCCGCGACCCGCCGCAGCACCCCGTCCTGCAGCAGCTCCTCATGTTCTGCAAGCAGCACCTCCCCGACTCGGAGCTGCACGTCAAAGTGCGCTTCCGGTTCGACAAGTTTCACCGCGACGACCAGATAATGGGTAAAAATGAAACACAAACAGTCCATTCAATATCGGTTTTTAATTTCATATTTTTAATGGCGGGAATTTTTTTTCGGTTCTGCAGACCCTTGCCATCTGTTCGCGGGGGACTCGATGTGCCTGTCGAACAACAAAAACACTGCTCTAGTCAACGGCGGCCTGGCTCCGAGGCTGCCGTACAACTTCCCCGACGTCCCCGAGGCCCACTTCGCGGAGCAGCTCACGCGCATGGACATGGTGAGGGCAGGGCCGTTCTGGCTGTGGCCAGGAGGGGGGGGGAGGAGCCCCTGCGAAGCGCAGCGTAGGCCGTACAGGAGGACACGGCTGTTCGGCGGGCCTGCCTACCCTACCGTTCGCAGGGGCCCCTCCGCCCGAAAGTAAACAACCAGCAAAAACAAAAACCTTTCTGGACCCGACACTGCACTAGAAACAACAACAACATCGCTCGCTTCCCTCCCCAGGAGCTGTTCCGCAAGCTGGTGCCCCACCAGTGCCTGGGCGCGGTGTGGTCGCGGCGGGACAAGAGTCGCAGCCAGGAGGCCGCCACCGTCCTGGCCACCGTGAACCAGTTCAACGCCGTGTCCTTCCGCGTCATCAGCACCGTGCTCACCGACTCCGACCTCAAGCCCGGCGAGAGGGGCAAGATCATCGCCACCTGGATCGACATAGCTCAGGTGGGACTACCTAAAGGGCCAGCCCTCAATGACTCAAGGATTAAAAAATAACGTAATGTGCAAGTTTTTATGGGATTCTCTTATTTTTATTTTCAGGAGTTGCGATTCCTCAAAAACTTTTCCTCTCTCAAAGCAATTATTTCTGGACTCCAGTCTAATCCTGTATATCGATTACAACGAACATGGCAGACAATTAACAAAGAAAAGGTAAGGAAGGGAGATTGCCATTGTCGTACATTGTCTCTCACCCACTGTTGGCCGCTGTTGCAGTAATTTTTTTGGTTTGCTGCTCCACCCCAGGTTGCTGTTTATGAAGAGTTGGCTCGGATTTTTAGCGAAGAGAACAACCAATGGGCTCAAAGGGAGCTCCTGATGCGAGAGGGGACGGCCAAATTCGCGGACACAGTGGGCGAGCACGACAAGCAGCTACAGAAAGTCTTTCAAAAACAGCAAAATAATAGTGGGGTGAGACTCATTGATGCAACAAGATGTGAATTGATTTTCCGTACGTTGTGCACTGGGTTGTCTATTTTATTTTAATATTGTTACAGAATATAAGTCACGGCACCATACCTTACTTGGGCACGTTTTTAACTGACCTGACAATGATAGACACTGCCATCCCAGACATGGTCGGAGAGGGAATGATTAACTTTGACAAGCGTCGGAAGGAATTCGAAGTGTTGGCACAGGTAGTGCATCAGAGTCCATTCTAAACTATGCTATGATCTGGTTTTCTATTTAACTCAATTTTATTTTATTTCTTTCTTGCAGATCAAGCTTCTTCAAGGGGCTGCGAACGCCTACAATATTCCCCACGACCCTCTGTTTGACCGCTGGTTCGACTCGGTGCTGGTCCTGGACGATCGTGAGGCGTATCACCTGTCCTGCCAGATCGAACCGTCCACCAACAACGGCAACGCCGCCTCCAGCCAAGGCACTGCGTCCAGAGACGTGCGCCACAAGAGGAAACCTGGGTGAGTGCTCCAGCTGCTCCAGCTGCTTCAGCCCCTAGTTCGAACAAGTCAGTGCCGGATCCAGAGCCGGGGAGCCGAGAGGGACAAAGCAGCACTTTTTGCCTACTTACAGGGGCAACGTGTGGCTTTTCGTCTTCCTCTCAGGCGGCTTTCTAGTGTCCATGGGAGGGTCAGTTATCCGTTTGCCCGCCACTGGATCCGCGCCTGAAACAAGTTGTGTCTAACTGGATGCTAACATCTGGGTGTGTCCTCTTCAGGCTCGGACACCGCAAGAATGACTCCATAGCCAGCACGTCCAGTAGTTCTAGCAGCCAATTCTACTGTGACTTAGACAGCGTGCCCTCTTCGCCACACGACTCATTAGACCGCAAGGTGAGTCTGAAGTCAAAACTTGAAAAAGAAAAATAAGGAGAACGAACTTTGGTCGGTACATGACCCTGCTCCTGCACTGGCTCCACAGGCGTCGCCATCGCAGATGTCGTCTTCCTCCAGCAGCTCTTCACTGCGTTCCTTGGATGTGTCAGTCAGCAGCAGCAACCACAGCAACAACCAGACGAGTCGCTCGCACCACCCCCACCCCCCGCACCTGAACGCACAGCTCAACCTGTCGGCCCCCCTGGACACCCCGATGGACTTCTACATCATTAGGGTGACGGTGGAGCCTGAGGGGCCAGAGACGGAAGGTAATTCTTTAGGAACCTCCTGAGTTTAGTGCACAACTCCGTTCTCTTTGTAGAGATGTTTATTTATAGTATTTTATTTATATTTTTCTTTTTTTTAACGTTGTCTTAAATCTTGTTTTGGTTTGCAGGAGTCATCATGTACAAAAGCATTATGCTCAGCAACAATGAGAGAACTCCTCAGGTTATTAGGAATGCCATGCTTAAACTGGGAATTGAGGGTAACCCAGATAGCTACAGTTTATCCCAAATATTGCCAGACAAAGGTATAGTATAACTCTGTTTTTTTAATATTTTTCCTTGTCTACTATCAATTTTTGGATTGCTTTTATTTGTTTTTGTTTTCATTACAGAAATGCTTCTTCCTCCAAATGCAAATGTTTATTATGCAGTAAATACACAATTCAATCTTAACTTCATTCTCCGCAACAAGAAGATGAAGAAGGAACCTGCTCCAGTGCCACCATGCAGAACAAAATCTTCCAAAAAGCTGCTCCCAGGGACATGATGAGCATCTGTTTAGATAGTTCTGTTAATTGAGTGTTAGTAAAGTTCCCTGGTGGAACGTAAAGTCACATTAAAAATAGAGTGATAGTAAATGTACTATGTCCCCCCCCTTTCACTATTTATACAGCAATGACAACATAGTGCCAAGAGATTTAAGTTTAAGAAAAGGATATGACTGTAGTTTTCAAGAAAAGTATTCAAAGTAATGTTACCAGTACCTGTGTAGTTTTGGTATTAACTTAAATAAGTTTGATTTGAAAAATTGCCGAATGAATTGAATTGCTGGTTGCCAAAAGTTGTGTTTAAATGCAGGAAAACAGATCCAGCTATCTCTTTTCTGCTGAGAAAATGGCAAAAATGTGTTTTTATAAAGCTGATCACTGTGGATAAACTCAAGTATAATATGCTATCTCTGGAGCGCTGCAGCACTTTCTCAGGCTTGTTTCCTGAGTGTAACCTAGTCACGTCATAACATTTATTTTTATTCCCCCCTTTTAAAAAGTGCAATGTTGTAGTTTAAGCTTTAGACTAAGACAAAGACTAAAACTATTTGTTCTGTGAACGTGGTGGGCCATCATGGACTTCATAATAATTTATAAGCAAGGAATCTTTGAAATGTTAAACAAAGGCTCTTCAAAATAAAAATAAAGTATGGGTGATGGCACTGATGTCAAACAAACCACTACAAGAAATTTATGTGATAATTTCTTCCTTGAAGATATGTTGACCATTTTGTTATCATTTAAATGACAAAAGAATTTCTAGGCACTAATGTTGATCCTTCATATAATAAAGTGTATTATTTTGATAGGTAGGTCTTATTGAAGGAGTTTTCTTTTTTTAATTTAATGTTTATTGTTATCATGTTTTGTTTATAATTCTGTTGGAAGGCTAAAAGTCTTATTGTTTTGTTACTTATGTTGCAATTTAGTGTAAGCCTAAAACTTGTTACAATATGTAAAAGTGAATGATCTGCTCTTACTTTGTATGGTTACTATCTATTTTTAATTATAAATATCATTGTAATGTGTATCTCTCATTCCTCATCTGTCTCTCACAAATAAACTCCAATGGAAAAGAAAACCCTGATGTTGTTGTTGTTTTCTTTTTCAAACATACTTGTGGTGAAAGGAGGTCATGACATGATTAAAATATTTCTTTTTTACTTCATTTTGACTTTCTTCAAAACATTTCGGACGAGACTGATCAAAGATGTCTATCACATCAAGCACCATAGGAGGGATTAAAGCTCTAAGACACTTTTAAACTTGCCTCTCACAGGGAAGTCACCGTGCTAGCCTCGGTCAGACCGAATATAACCGAAACTGAGGGGCAAACTCGAAAACTTGCAATCAGCAGGTGGGGGTTGGTTAATGGACGTACTGCAGTCATGGCATTACCATAGGCCTATGGCATCACCTTTCCCCGATGATGTCCTAATCCACCCTCACCGGAATCAACCGGTAGATTTCTTTTAAAACGAAAGTACCGAGCGTAGGTTAGTTGCAAGAGAGAAGAACAAAAACTGGGGAGGGGAGGGGAGAAGGGGGCTGTAGCGGTGGTGGTGGTAGTCTTCTGCTTCTACTGCTTCTGCTGCTGCTCCCATGACAGTTGACAGTTTCGTTCGGTGGTGGAGAACGAAAGAAATTGTAGTTGACATTGATCCCCACAAACTTGAGATGTGTTGAATTTAGTTAAATTTTCGTGCATATATTTAAATTAGTCCGAATGAAGCAAATTTGTGTTCAAGAAAATAATCTTAATGTATGTGCCTTGGTTACTACTTTGTACATTATGTTTACCTTTAGAGGTTATGTGACTTAGATCCTTGTTTTTCAGATGTACTCTTATTGTATTAACTATTTCATGAACCATCAAGAGTCACAAAAAATAATCGTATGATAACAATTTTTTTGCAGGTAGAAGTCTTCCCTTGAGAAAATGCCTCAGTATGATGTGATCAGTGGCTCAAGTGGGAAGCCATCAAAAAGCAAAAGAATCGGTTCCTTTCCACGGGCTTCTGCAGACTCAGAATCTTCTGCATTTGGGGGTAGATTGAAATATGACTTTGACTGTGATTCCACCATGCCCCCAATGCTACGGTTAGTGTGGTATTTCTGATCTAGTCTGATAGATGGTTGTCTTTCATATTGTTGACGAAGAGTTTCTGTTTTCAGTGCCCGGTTACGAGAATTGTTTTCACAGATTGAAAGAGAATTTGAGTCATTATACACTGAGAACGCGCAATGTAAGCAAAAATTCAATACTTTTGGTTTGGCTTCTTTAGAGTAGAAACATCTTTCCATCCCTCTCTTTTGCCTTGTTTGTTTCTTTAGTGCAAGAAAAAGTGGACAGCTTGAATGAAAGGCTAGAAAGGGAAGCAGTATCTTATGAGAAGCCTGGGGTGGACTGTCCAGACTTCGACCACATCACAAAATCAGCCTCCAAACTGAAAAGTAAGATGAAGTAAAATGAAGTCAGGTTTTGTTTTGTCAACATTTTAATCTCATTCCCTTTGTATTAATGAAAACTGTGTTTCATTCTCTGACTTACCTTGTCAGGTATTGGTTCATCTCAGAAACTAAAAACAGCTCACAAGCTGAAAGCTCAGACAAGCAAGATTGTATCCAGTTTCAAGGGACCCACAATAGGCTGCTCGTTAGTCCGACAGTTCTCAGGACATCGTGATGGCGTATGGGATGTATCTGTTGCTAGGCCAGGACAACCTCTTATCGGAACTGCATCTGCAGGTACATGATCAATTACCTTCCGCCACAAATTTTAAATGTAAGAAAGTACAACCTTGGTGACTAATTTTCATATGACGACAGACCACAGCGCCTGCATATGGAGTGTGGAAAAAGGACGATGCTTACTTCAGTATTTGGGACACCAGGGTTCTGTGAACTCCATCAAATTTCACCCATCTCGAGACCTGGTTCTCACAGCCAGTGGCGATCAAACTGCCCACATTTGGCAAGCTGCAGTGACATGGGAGCATGTTGTTAGTAACTTATTCCATTTCCCATATTTTACAATTCTTAATTTTAATAGGACATATGCAGTTTATAATGTGTCATCTTTTTTCCATGTAGAAGAAACCGTCATCAATGGATGAAGATGAAGTAGGCTGTGATAAAGACGACTATGGAGCTGATGATTATGAAGCTGAGTTGATGGACGGGTCACCCTGTCTACGCACACCCGTGCGAGAGCTGGTTGGGCACACAAATGCTGTCATGGCAGCAGATTGGCTTCCTAATGCAGACCAGATAATAACAGCTTCATGGGACCGAACTGCATCCCTTTATGATGTAGAGACTGGAGAGCTCTTGCATTCCCTAACAGGTATGTGCTTTATTCCTTTGTTTTTCTATACATGTTGCAAACATGACTTGAAACTTTCTCCTATGGTACTTTCGCTGATTACAGGCCACGACCAAGAGCTTACTTATGCATCTTCGCACCACTCTCAGCGTTTAGTTGTCACCTCTTCAATTGATACCACTTTTAGGCTGTGGGACTTCAGAGAACCTATCCACTCTGTTTCTGTCTTCCAAGGGCATACTGAGTAAGTATATATATATATTGAGTGTTTGGAGTTTTTGGCTTGTTTCACAGTTTTTTTGTGTTTTTTTACTCATTAACAATAAGCTAATTTGTACATCTTGTTTTCTTTCCTTTTTTTAAAGGACTGTAACATGTGCAGTTTTCACAAGAGAGGATAAAGTTGTCTCAGGGTCTGATGATAGGAGTGTTAAAGTGTGGGACCTCAGAAATATGCGGTCACCCCTTGCTACCATTCGGTCAGATTCATCTGCTAATAAGCTAGCTGTTTCCCCTTCTGGAGTGATTGCAATTCCTTACGACAACAGACAAGTACGCCTGTTTGATCTTAATGGCAATCGTTTGGCAAGATTACCTCGTTCCAGTAGACAGGTAAGGTGTTTTTTTTCCCATTTTCTTTGGGTGTTTATTGTTTTTAATCCTTCATCTCTCTCATCTTGATTTTGTTTCTTTCAGGGCCATCGACGAATGGTGTGCTGTGTGGCATGGGGTGATGAAAAGGCAGACTACCCAACTAACTTTTATTCATGTGGTTTTGATAGATTGGTTCTTGGTTGGTCAATACAACCTTGTAAAGAAAATTAATAATAATGCTTTTAACTCTGTTTCTTTTAATATGGTCAATGTGGCTACAGGAATTACTATTGTGACTTGCTTTTATTCTATTTTATTTTTCTGCTTGTCTTCAAAGCTGCATTAGACATTCCCCATGTATTACTGCTGTTCTTATTTTGGTTTTGTTTCAAGCTTTTTTACAGTAAGGTAGAGGGAAGGGGTGTGAAATCCCATTTCGGCTTTTGCCGATTGGATCATTTTATCCTGGTTTTGTCTTCAGTTAAGTGTATCTATTCGCTTTGTGTCCCCTGCATACCGAGGTGCTTTGTGATGGCATGGAGAAGAATTCTCCGTGGTGATGGTTTCAATTATTTTCTTGATATATTTGGAAGGTTATGCTGACAAGTATAACTGCCTTTGATGCAACATAAAGGTCCCTTCTGATCAGAAAATTGAATTGTACATACATCATAGTTAAAGGTACCATTTTTAAAGTAAAATGTATGTTCATAGCAAGACTCATTCATTTTATTTCATACATTTGCATTTGGTATTTTTCCTGAGTTGAACGTTGAAATTATTCGAGACTGAAAGCTAATGTTTACATCTTTTTAAAGATACTGTCATTCATCCAAATAAACTATCAATAAAGCAACTCTTTTTTTTTTTTCAAAGGGAGTTGCAAGTCTTGCACGATTGACTGATTGCCTTCATCAAGCATTCTCTATCTGCTGTTAAGTTTGTTATTTACAACTTTAGGACATTGATAAATTTATATTGTAATAAAATTGAGCATAGTTACCGTACACTGATTTTGAGTTTGTCAAGTCAGTTTATCATAAAAGTCATCGTCATAAATTAAGGTCCTGCTTCTTGCAAGGAGGTGTTACCATAAAATGATTATTTTAATTATGTTCTCCTGTATTATTTTAGTCTTTCTAGTTTCCTCCTCTGTGATTTGGTGTGGTGCTTGCACCATTTTTTTTTTTTTTAAGAAATAAATCTTAGTCATGAACAATATTTGATGTCTTTGTTGTTTTTTCTTTGGCAAGAGGAAGAGTGCCAATAAGATGCCCTGCCAATAGTGATTCTTCCTGTCACTAGACACTCCTCCTTATTTCCAGAGCCATCACAACATGACCTTTGCCCGAACCGGCTGCTAGCTGTTGCTGTCAGCTGATTGTGATAATCCAACATTGATACTGAGCTCTGTCAGTTGACTCAGTGACTGTGCCTTTGTTCCAGTTAGACTGAAGCGTCCAGGTTTTCATTGCAGTGAGAAAAGAACTCCAAAGTCTTGGCCATAGCATTCTCTTTATTTTCGACATACTTTCTTGATAGATCTGTGAAAACAAAGGCACAATGGTTACAAGGCGAATCTTGTTACTCTCAAATTCCACTTTACATAATGGAAAATATCTGGAATGGGCGAAATCTGAAATTTTGGATTTTCTAGGAAGGTAATCCACTGAATTTAATGGTTTTGCCTTGATTGAAATTTTTACTAATGATTGGTTAAATTTTGCAGGAAGAACGTGAAACGCATTTTATTCGTTCCCTATGCATCTTCTAAACATGATGACTACACTAACACTGTGAAGAATGCTCTGGAGCCCTGGGGTTTTCAAGTAGAAGGAGTGCATGCTGTGCCTGACCCAGTACGGGCTGTAGAAAATGCAGAATCTATATTTGTAGGGGGTGGAAACACATTCTTGCTCCTGAAATCTCTTTATGAAAATGGACTAATTCCAGCAATCCAGAAGCAAGTTTTGGAGGTTAGCAACTGAGTTATGTCATTCTTCTCTGAACAAACTTAATTTGCTACAGTTTAGAAGCCCTACCAAACTCTCTTGAAATGTAATTATTACAGAATGGAATGCCTTACATAGGTTCGAGTGCTGGAACAAATGTAGCCACTACCAGTATCAACACTACGAATGATATGCCAATTGTCTACCCTCCTTCTTTTGATGCTTTGAAATTGGTTCCATTCAACATCAATCCTCACTATATTGACCCTGATGTGAACTCGACGCATATGGGTGTAAGTATTTATTTTGATTGAATTGAGGATTTTACATTTTATTTGGATTTATTGCTTGTAGAGAAGTCATAATTTTCTTTAATTTTAGGAAACAAGAGAGAAGCGAATCAGTGAGTACCACGAAATTGAAGGATCACCACCAGTGCTCGGTTTGCGTGAGGGCAGTCTACTCTTCCTGGAAGGAGAAGAGGTCGTTCTTAAAGGGTATCACAAGGCTCGTTTGTTTGTCAGGTAAGTCATAAATTTCTTTTTGTCATTCTTTTTATGTCTACTGATTCCGGTAATAATTTAAATTAATGAATCTTTCATCAGGGGCAAGGAGCCAGTGGAATATAATGTTGGATCTGACCTAAGCTTCCTCCTTTCTTCAAAGTAGAAGCTGACAGAACTTCTCAGTTACTACAGAGCCATGCTGGGTGTCAGTTTTCTATTCCTGTGTTTGTTTATGTTATCGTTGAAAAATAAATTATCGCCAAGTGGGGTCTAACTCTATGCCTTTTAATATTCTCTTTTTGTTTTGGGGCTAAAAGCCTTCATGCTCTGGAAGGTAGGCAACCACAGAGGACGACTCTAAACTCAGGGTAATACCATTTACACAACAAGCAGACTGTTGTTACACAGCGCCGAGAAGGTAGGCCACCCCTTTGGCACGTCACAGGGAAGTCGTGTCAAACAAGACATCAAAGAATTGTCACGCCTGGGAGTCGAACCCAGGTCCGTGGGTTCGTGGTCCTTCCCCGAGCGTGAGTGGCGCGGTGTTGTGAAGTTGCCGTTTCAAAAACAAGGTGAACTCGATTTTGCTGCTCTTGGCACCATAGTTCTTAGTCACATTTCTGTTTATTTTCATTTATTTAATCCTACAACAATGCATAATCATAGAAATGACTACGGACAGAAACGAATCTAGCGCTCTCTTAGACGGGGCTCATTACAGTGTTGTTTAAAGTGAATATCTAGAGAATAGACATTCACCTCAAGCAAAACTGTATTCTTCCCCGCCTAAGCTTTATCACTCCTAAGAAGTCGAAATGTTTCTTCTTAACGTGTAATTATCTTAATGTATAATGGTCATTTACAAACATGCAGTTGAAGAGTACTTCATAATTTAACCCTATGCCTCGGCAAGGGAAAGCTGTCAAACTTGAAAGACTCAAGTTAATAATAATTAAAATTGATCTTTTTTTTTCATCACAAGGAAAGGAAAATGTCTTAAGCTGCGGTAACAAAAATTTCGGTTCATTTTCTAACAAGCCCTCCGTTGTGAAACACGAAAGCTCGCTCTCACAACCAGTTGTTGATCACCAAAGAGAAAATTCGGTCACTTATCTCCAAATAAACCCAAACTTTGGATAGCACATCAAAGATCTATTTTGTGCATGGTTGGCGGTGAGGGCGTTCCAAGGGGTGAGGTTTCCGCCAATGACGTGTTGAGTATTGATCACAAAGGTCAAGAAGAAGCCCCCGGGCCTCCAGTGCGTCACCACCGCCGCGCTCTAGTTGGCCTTGGCGAAGAGGAAGACGGCGATGATGAGGCCGTACAGACCCAGCACCTCGGCGAAAATGAGGATCAGGATCATGCCCACGAAGAGTCGCGGCTGCTGGGCCGTGCCTCGGACGCCAGAGTCGCCGACGATGCCGATGGCGAAGCCTGCCGCCAGACCGGAGAAGCCGACGGCCAGGCCGGCACCCAGGTGCATGAAGCCCCTGCGAACAGAAAGGGGCAGTCAGGGACCATTCCAGGGGGTGTTTTCTTGTCTTGAGGCGCGGTTCCCAATATGCAAGAGCTGAGCTTGGCCATGGTTTTGGCCATCCGTGCTTGACCATGGGCTTGCTTGACGAAGCGGTTTTGACCATGATCCGTGGGCTTGACCATTCACGCTTGACTGGGCTCGAACATGGGCATGGGCCATTGACTGCTGGCCTCCTCCATCGCAGGTGCGGCCCCAGAGAGTAAAATTGTGCCTTTTTGACTAGGGGCAAAGCAGTGCGTTTTGCGTACCTTCCAGGCGGCCTATCCAGTACCCTCCCCCTGGAGTCTCTGGCACCACTTACTTGAACAGCGTGTAGCTGTCCCTGTCGAGGGTGGTGGCGATGAGCACCGCCACGACCAGGCCGTAGATGGCCACGATACCCGCCATGACGACGGGGATGATGCACTTCATGATCTGCTCGGGCCGCATCACGGCCATGGCCGCGATACCCGTACCGGACTTGGCCGTGCCGTACGCCGCGCCCAGGGCTGCAACACAGAGCATGAGCGGCATTAGTGGCGTGAAGCTTGTCCTTGTAGTCCTTCAAGGAGGCGACTAAAAACAATTACGAAAGAGGGCAGTCGTCAAAAATTTTTGCCCTCATTCCTTTTATCTAGAGGTGCAGGTGAAACGCCGATGAAGAGACACGAAAGAAAGGACAATGCAGACACGCCACTTTCTGGTGGACGGGACGGAGGCCTTCAGGCTTTCAGACAGTGGTGGCGTAGGTCAAGGTGAGAAAACCCAGTAAGGCTACAGGTAGGGGCTGAAAGAACTGCATTTTGCGTTCGGCTTTCTTGGAGCGAGAGAGAGAGAGCGCGCATGTGACGCGAGCTGCGATTTTCTACATCGTACGCGCGCATCACAAGATCGCGTCATGTGACGGCGGCCATCTTGGATCACGCACCGCCGCGCCGCCCCAGCGGCCGGAGCCGGGCGGTCGCCTCCCCCGCACCCGTCTCGCCGCCGACGCCAAGAAGGGGAGCGGGGCGCATCCCCCGGCCTTCGGAAAGCCTTCGGAAAGCCCTCGGGAAGCCCTTGGCCGCGTCCCGCACCCCGAGAGTCGTTCCGACCGCCACCCGGGACCACGACGTCGAGGCCGCCGCCGTCGGCGACCTCGGCGACGCGACGCACGACGGGGACCGCGACTCTGGACAACGCACGCGTGTCACGGGGAGCAGGGCACGCCGCCCGCACCGCCCCGCGGCCGCGTGACCGCCACCTGGCCGTCACCAGGCCGTCACCAGGCCGTCACCGTCACGCGCAGACGCGTCACATGCCGCGCACGTGACGTCTCGCAGTCCGGCCGCTCCCTCGCCCTCGCCGCGGGGCGGCCACCCCTGCCGACGCACGCGTGCTGGGCGCGGCACGGCCGTGCGCGACACGCGCGTGACCAGGACTCAAGGTACGACTCACCGCTGAACACGACGGCGGAGGCGGCGCCGATGACGCCGAAGAAGGGCGCGTACATCGGCTCGGTGTTGGTGGACGACATGGTGGCGGCTGTGAGGGTGCTGGTGGCGGAGTTAGAAAGGGAGATCCAGCTGACACGATCGCGCCCGTTGAACCGAACACCTCAGTTTCCTTCGTTCATGTGACGGAGGACGTGAAGATCTAGAGTGTCCCGCTGATAACGGCCAAATCGATAAGTTGGCGGCATTAAGCCAGATACAGAGATAACGAGAGGGAAGGGGGAATGCCTGCCGTGCGCCGTGCCTGCCGTGACAGTGGGCCAGTTACGCAAACGGGGGTTAATGGTTAGCCGTCGTTCCATTAACGTAATTTGGGATTGATTTCCATGTCATTGTTGCTAATGAAAACGACGTAAGGCGGAAAGGCCCAGCTGCGGACGACACTAAAATCCGCCAGACCGCGCCACCTCCATCTGTAGTGGAGGGAGGGACACAGCTCGCTGTGGTGGTGGTGGTACGTGATGTGCCTCTATGGAAATGCGAAATGACACGCTGTGGTGTTTAGTGCACTTACAAGGCCAACTTCTCCCTTTCAAATAAATGTTGTAAGTTCAGTCTCTCATTTCATTATGTACCATCGAAAGGCGGTACTATTCCGACCCTTTACCATGGCGATAATTTTGTATTGGCGGCGTCCAGGTTGTACCGCCAATAGACAGGCGAACACGGATTTTCCCGCGCCTTTACGACACCACGTGAACCGCCAATGGATTTGTAGTGGGGGTCCAAATGATGTACTGGAGCCTTATCATCACAACCTCAACAAAGAAACAGAAATAATGCTTCCGCTACGACTGTGCGCCAGTAAGCAGTGCCGTCCCCACTGTCTCCCTCCCCTCCTCCTCCTCGTCGTCGTCCTCCTCCTCCTCGGCCTCCTCGCCCCGTCGGCACGGTGTCCGGCCGTCCCCGCTTGGCGCGCTTCGCCCGCTTCGCGCTTGCCCCTTCCTCGCCCATCGAGTCATCGGGTTGCAATCGAGTCAATCGCCTACAGCGCTCGGCCGGTGCACCACGGGGCACCACGGAGCGCGCTCCTCCGCGGCCGTCTGACCCCTCGTCGAACTTCGGCCAGAACGACAACACATCGCACCGGCAGCGAGCGGAACCGTGCGACACAGCGATGTGGACTGTGAGTGAGCTGCAACATGTGGGCTGGAAGTGTGAATTCGCTGCACCACTGTGAAAAATTGTTCAAACGCAAGTGATACGTTGTAGATGTTCAAACGAAAGTGATACGATGTAGATTTTCAAACGAAAGTGACAGAGACGTTCGAACGAAAGTGACATAGATGTTCAAACTAAAGTGACATGATGTTCAAACGAAAGACTCGTGTTGAAACACATTGCTGGACTGGTGGGCCTAACGTGTGCGACGTTGCAGGAGCCGGCGCGCAGCTCGGCGGTGGGGCCCGACTCTCCGGACGGCGACCTGGACGACGGCGCACGTAAGCCACCCCCTGGGCGGATGGGAGGCCCTGGTTTCATTCACTCGTACGCTGTTGAAATTTTTGCTCTCACTTTATGACAAAATCGTGGACGTCATCACTTGATAAATAGTGGCAATTTCATCACAAACTATTGAAATTTTCATGAATTTTCATCAAAACTCCTCAACACACAATGCCCGGCGACATTCTTGCGAGGAAAAATTAGTCTTTATAGCGGTCATAAAGTGGCAACAAAACTTGGCGCAGTGTGGCGTCAAATGATGGAAAAGTTCGAGGACCGATACCGCTGGAGTCCCTGGAGTGAGACGCTTTGACGGCCGTCGTGGTTCCAGGGCCGCTGGTTCGAATCGAGACGGGCGCGCTGCGGGGGCGCAGGAAGAGGACCGCGAAGGGAGCGGTCTACTTCAGCTTCAGGGGCATCCCCTACGCCACGCCGCCCCTGGGGGACCTGCGGTTCAGGGTGCGTACCGAAACCGAGGGGCACCTTTGCCCCATTCCTAGCACCCCACTTTTCATGAGATTTTCAATCCAATCAAAGTGAAAATTCGGTCTAGTGACCAGTCAGTGTTAACCTATTTTCGCCTCCAGTGAGATAAAATTGTGCTTCATTTTCCTTCGAGTCGACATTGTGAATATGTTGAGAAAGGTCGGTAATTTCTTCGGGTTTTTTCTGGCATGAAAATTGCAGGCGCCCCGGCCCGCCCAGCCGTGGTCAGGCGTCCGTGACGCGGGCAGCTTCGGGCCGCAGGCCATGCAGTCGCTGATGATTATCCCCCTGGGGCCGGTGAGCGCACTGAACGACCTTCAAGAACGCCTTTCAAGGGCGTAATAAGGTAATGCCCGAGCGGTCCTGTCCGTTCTCTAGCGCCGCGATCTTTGCAGAGGTCGTGGACACCGGGCGGTGTGGCGGCGCACGCCAAGACCGTGCCCGCCTTGCTGCGCGCGGGCTGGAGGGGACTGCGCGCCAAGGAGGACTGCCTCTACGCCAACGTGTACACGCCGCAGGTAGGATGCCGACGCCGACCGAGCGACGCGCCGATGGTGCGTTCAGGAACACGCCTCGAGTGTCTTGCTGGTCCTGTGTGGGCTTTCCGGGCTTTCCGGGCAGGGCCCCTGCAGGGCGCAGGGTAGGCAGCCCGGTGGTCACGCTGTTGTAACGGGACGGCCTACCGGCCAGGCGCTCCCAGGGCCTCCAAAAAGCAGACAAAATCTCTGTCTCTATCTCCATCTCTCTCTCTCTCTCTCTCTCTCTAACGAGTGTGTTCCTTACCTGCCGGCAGCTGCCCCGGCTGGCGTCGCACCCCGGCCTGCCCGTGCTGGTGTTCATCCACGGCGGGGGCTTCCGCCACAGCGACGGCAGCGACACGCTGCTGGGCCCCGAGTACGTCATGGAGGCGGGCGGCATCGTCCTCGTCACCTTCAACTACCGGCTGGGGCCTTTCGGTACTAACAAACAAAAACATGTTTAACAGCATTGAGCTGACGTTGCACTTTTTACTTTACACTGCGACAAAAATTGAAGGCTGTGGCTTTTTTTCTTTTTTTTTTTGCCACCTGAAAGAATGTTTCTGCCGTACCCGGAGATACTGCCTTGTACGATTTGTAGTCTGTACAGTGTCTGAGCAGTGCAGTGGATTCGAGTTCCCATTATGCGCAGTGAATTCCGTTTCCTGAGATGCGCTTGAAACCTGTTTTCAGGGTACAGTGGACAGAGGCATCAAAATTAACAGCTTAATTTTTTTTTCTCGCAGTGTGTGGGCACCTGCGCTTCTTGGGGTCAGGAACGAATTGTAAAAACAATTTTCAAAGACCAAAGGATCTGGCGCGGTTTGAGAGGGGGGCAGCCAGTGTGTAGCAGGGCCCCTCCCCCCCACCAAGAAAAACAGGATGCCCTAAACGCCTGATAGTAGGCAACCCGCACCACATGACCCGAAGGCAGGCAAAATTCCCTCCATCTCCCCCCCCCCCTCCTACCAAGGACGCCCCACGTCGCCCTGTCCAGACGACCTGTGTGGTTTCCCTCCTTCACTGGCGCTGTCTATCTATAATTCAAGCGGGACGGCACGCTGTCGTTTTCGCTCGCCCCAATTTCCAATTTGGCCGCATCCCCTTGTCCTCCTTCGTGCGGGATGATTGGGCCGGCGACTCCCTTGCGATGGCGCTCCGAGCCCCCTGAACCATACCCTAGTCAAATATTTTAGGCAATTTAGTTCCGCATCTTTAATGCGCCACAAACAGGGGAAGAGTTGTTTTATTCAGAAAGCATTTGGGGAACGTAATGACGGCTTTTCCGTGGCGAGCTCTCTAATTTCCCTCTCACCAAAGGAGCCGTTAGTGCCATAGCGTGACCAGGAACTACCCTCGCGGCCCTCTCGCAGTCGTCGAGCGTCCACGCTCGATTCGAGTCCCATTTAGCGACTCTGGAGCTCAAAACGCGTCTAGAGTTTTGGCCGCTGGCGCCGGTCTGGCAAATCCGCTGTGCGTCCCCGCGGTGTGGAGGACCTCGAGGTGAGTCGACGGGTCGAGCAGGTGTACGGCGATGCGTGTGGCGGCGGTCACGCGCCACGCCACTGTAACTTACGCCACGCCGGCGCGGTGCAGCTGCCCCGCGGGTCAAGGTAGCCGTGCAGCTGACTGAGGTTCGCGACAGAGTTCACGCGATGCCTTGCAAAACCAAGTCCGTGCGCGGTGCGGTCCGAGGCAAGGTCCGAGGCAGCCGTCCGGCGACGCGGGAGGAGGCTCGCTCGCGCGGACGGTGTAGGTTGGCGCCCCGGAGTATATAGGCGTCATCTTTCTCGAGCGGCAGCAAGGGAGTCCGCCGCGTCCGCCTCGGGCAGGCTCTCTCGATTCAATTCTGAGACGCCTTGGACTGGCCGCTGCGTGCCCTCACGGGCCCTTCTGTGCCGGAAAATGAGTGACCTTTCTTGAACACCGAGAAGCTTGCCCTCCAAGCCACCAAGAGTGTGGACGCAACCCTAGACTCTCGTTTTGTTCGGGCATTTTGCTTGAACTGCGCGCGTTGCGGTTTTCACGGAGAATGTCGTACGATAAGACGGACGTGTGGTCGCGGGGGACTGACGGTGCAGCGGCCTGGGGGAACGGACCATAGCAGACTGACTCCGAGAGTCGTTTTCGTCGCTCCGTCTCTCTCGCACTCATGGGACGTCCCGTATGGGTGCGAGAGAGACGGAGCGACGAAAACGACTCTCGGAATCAGTCTGCAGCGGACCACCCTAATGAGAATGTCGCCCGCCGCCAAGTGACGGCAGTGGCGGTAAAAACATTGAAAGAAATGCATTCGCCCGGAGACCAGTCGCACTTTCCCAATCCACCTGCCGCCGAACAAAATGAGGGTCAAGAGTCGCGTCCGCTTTTAGGGGGGGACAGGGACATGGGTAGAGCTCCTCCGTGTTCAGAACAACGGGTAAACTAGCTGGCACAGCCCGGCCCCTGTAGGGCACGGGCGGCCACGCCCAAACGCCAGGAAGTTAAGTCAGAGAGAGAGGATACCCGAAGCGGACGCCGCGGACCCCATTCGACTTTCAAAAAGATGACACCTATATGCTCCGGGCGACCAACCTACACCGCCCGCGCGAGCGAACCTTCCCCCGCGTCCTGGAACAGCAGTCCTGGGCCAGCCCCGAACAAAAACTAGATCGCGTAAACTCTGTGGTGATCCTCTGTCGGCTGCACCGACAGTGGCGTGGAGCGTGGAGTTACAAAGAGATCAAATAACGGAATGTCATGTGGCTTCGTGGAGCGTGATAGTCTTTCGGCATTGGCATAGGCGGAGGGGTGGGGGGCGTAGAAAGTGTTGCCTACTTACAGGGGGACGGTGCCTCCCAGGGTCGTTGGCACACACACACACACACACGCACACACGCACACACACAAAAAGGCTGATTGTTGCGTTCCGCAGGCTTCCTGGCGGTGGGCACCGCGGAGGCGCCGGGCAATGCGGGCCTCAAGGACCAGGCGCTGCTGCTGCACTGGCTGCGCGACAACATCGCCTCGTTTGGCGGCGACCCCGGCAACGTGACCCTGGCCGGCGAGAGCGCCGGCGGCGTGGCGGCGCACCTGCACTGCCTGTCGCCGCTGTCGCGAGGTGCGTCTCGCTGGCGTCTCGCGTCTCGCTGGCGTCTCGCGTCTCTCATCTCTCTCGCACTCAAGGGGCGCGAGCAGCAGCGGTGCGAGAGAGACAGCGCGCCATCGCACAGTGGGCCAGAAGACCGGCGGCGGCGGCGGCCAAAACTGTAGACGCGTTTTGACCTCCAGAGTGGTTAAATGGGACTCGAATCGAATGTGTGAGCCCACCAATGGATTCCTCGTTCGGAGAGCAATCCACTGGCGGGGTCGCACGTTAGGTTCGAGTCCCATTTAGCGACTCGGGAGCTCAAAACGCGTCCGGGATTTCCGCAGGGCTGTTCCACCGCGTGATCGCCTCCTCCAGCCTGGCGTCCTCCGACTGGGCCATGGAGGAGCAGCCGCTGCAGCACGCGCGCGCCCTGGCCAAGGCCCTGGGCGTGGCCGAGCGCGACCTGGCCGACCCCGACGCCCTGGTGCGTCGCCTGCGCGCCGTGCCCGCCTCCGCGCTGCAGCGACAATTTCAACGCATGCACCCCATCTTCGTGAGTGCCTTCAAGGACAGGGCATGCCTTCATGTGCTCTTCGGGCACCCGGAGCATGCCTACCGAGTACTCTCCAGTCTGCAGACGGATGTCGCTCTGTCTCCCTCGCACTCATGGGGCGTCCCGTACAGGTGCGAGAGAGACAGAGCGACGGAAACGACTCTCGAAACCAGTCCGCTGATGATGCGCCTCTCTTGTCCGCAGACGCCGCGCCTCACGCTGGGCATGTTGTTCGTGCCCGTGGTGGAGCCCGCGCTCGACGGCGCGTTCCTGGCCGAGGACCCCGTGACCGTGCTGGCCGAGGGCAGGCAGGCCGACGTGGCCCTCATGACGGGCAGCAACGACATGGAGGGCCTCGTCATCTTCTTGGGTACGAACGACCGAGAGTCCACGCGGAAGAGGAGTGGAACGGAGAACCGCGCTTGACGTGAAACTGGTCTGGCAGGCATCGGCGACGGGGTGTTCGGCCCCAAGGGCAAGGCCAGGGAGAGGGCCTTCATGGAGGAGTGCATGCGGCACAGCCCGGCGCGCCTCCTGCCCGTCGACCTGCACCGCGCCCTGGACGGCCGGGAGCGGGCCGCCCTGGCCGGCGACGTCCTGCAGCACTACTTCGGGGACGGCGGCCTCGGCGCCGGCAAGTTCCACCAGTTCATGGAGGTGCGCGAATTGGCCTGGCCTCGCCTGGCCTGGGACGAGGCGACGCACAGTGGGCCAGAAGACTGGCGGAGGCGGTCAAAATCACGGACGCCTTTTGAGCTCTCAAGTCGCTAAATGGGACTCGAACCGAACGTGGATTGCTCTGCGAATGAGGAATCCGTTGGTGGGGTCACACGTTCGGTTCGAGTCCCATTTAGCGACTCTGGAGCTCTAAACGCGCTTTTCAGTGGTGCGCCCTGCAGCGCGATTCGGATTACTTTTCTGTCCGTTTTTGAACTTGTCTCTCCGTACTGCGTGCACCCAGCTGTTCGGCGACACGCTGTTCGTGCTGCCCGTCCTGAGAGACAGCCGCCTGCACGCGGCCACCGGCACCGCCCCGGTCTACCACTACTTCTTCAACCACGACGGCCAGCTCAACCTCTTCAAGCAGATGATGAAGCTCACGTCGTACCGAGGTGCTCGACCAAAATGAAGTTAAAATCACGTGAATGTCCCCAGTTTGCGCATGCTATGAAAGAGACTCGCGACTTGCAGGACACAACGCCCTGTACTCTGATTCCGGGATTCGTCGCTCTGTCTCTCTCGCACCTGCACGGGGCGCCCCGTGAGTGCGAGAGAGACAGAGCAACGAGAATGCCTGCGGTTCCAGGCGCGTCCCACGCCGACGAGCTGGGCTTCGTCTTCAGGCCGGCAATCATAGCGCCGTCGTACCGGGAGTCGAGTCCGCGCGACGCCGCCTGCAAGGCCAACGTGCTCACCCTGTGGAGCAACTTCGTCAAAACTGGGTCAGTTGCATGCGTCACCCGCCAGCATTCCGAGAGTCGTTTTCGTCGCTCTGTCTCTATCGCACTCGTTGGGCGTCCTGTGCACGTGCGAGAGAGACAGAGCGACGAAAACGACTCTCGGAATCGGTCGACAGGAACGTGTCTCGGTCGCACTCTCAAGTTCAAGGCGGAGTGCTTGTGCCGCCCGCGAGGTAGGCCATGGGCCGGTCCCGCTGCACGCCGGTGTCGAGACGGTGGCCTACCTCGCCCCTTGCATAGACAGGGGCAGCGTAGGCCACCGTCTCCACACCGGTGTGTAGCGGGACGGGACGGTGGCCTACCTCGCAGGCGCTAACGGGTGCACAGTGCGCTCGACGGGCGGCCCCTATAACCGCGGTGAAACCATGGTTTGACCATAGTTTGAGTAATGTTTCTTTCAGTCACCTGGTAATGTAATCTTCGGGAATAAAACCCCCCATTGAACACCTTCACACTCCTCCTGTTTTTCTGCGGTTACGACGCCCTCCCAATTGGATCTCATGCCAATGCCTGGTTTTCATGGGAAAGTAATAACGTATTCGTAACTTGGCAGGAATCCAACCCCTCCTGCGCCGCCTGGGTCGAGTGCAGACTTGGGCCTGGCCTGGACGCCGCGGACGGAGGAGTGCCTCCACTTCCTGGAAATCAACCACAGTCTCACCATGAGGAGTGGGGCGCTCTACGATCGGTTAAAATTCTGGAACGATGTCTACAAAAAGTACCTCAACGTGCCGCTGTTTTGACGATGGATAGAAGGCTGTGAACGTATTGTAAACAAAAAAAATGTTCAAAATATTTTTTAAGTTGAATTTAAAGTGGTGATTACTATTTATCAATGTTGTTACAAGACTGGGATGACGGAGGATAAAATAAACAAGGTAAATGAAGCATCTTTAATGTGCTTAAATAATCTGAACACAAATGATAACTAATTTATCACATGACTAGGAAACATAAGCCAGTAAATCATCCCCACAGTTTCCCTATGTCCACAGATGACAATAGCAGTCTATTATGTATGATTCGATCATCATAACTAGAAAAGTAAGAAGAAAACAGTTAACAAATATTACATATCCTAATGATCACAATAAGCTTTTTCAATTGTTAGGCTTTATACACTCAAAATCCACAAACAACTTATAGCCCAATACACAGAAAGGGCATATATCACATGATGTTATATCTAACAATTGAACCTCATTTTCAAAAAGAGTACACTAGAAGGTAAATACATTTATACATTTGTGTTGAGTGGGCATTCAACTGTATTTACATATTAGTTTTGATCAGTTTAAAACAAACAACAATTTGGTTTTTGGTTAAATTGAAGACACTGGTTTATGAGGTAGTTACAGGAAAATGATTCATTTTGAATGACATTTCCATTCTAGAAACCTTGTATGTACCAATTGCACAATTACAACAAAACCAACAAACACGAACATTGTGTTTGTTATTTTTCTGTGAGAACCAAATCACATGACACTCATGTGTCAAAATTACTACAGCCAATCATTGAATGGTCCTGCAGCAGATTTATGGATCCACAAAATTAAAAAAGGACATAGAAGAATTTCATTTTATAACATACCTTTAAAAGAAAACACTTTCACATAAATAAGTTAGAAATTTTTTGAACATGTTCAGAATCACATTCCATTTGTACAAAATAAGAACAGATAGATAGATCCATTCATTTTAAATTCAGTAAACTCATTGATTTTTACATGTTTACCCAACACTCTACCTACAGCTGCAAAAATACAAAATGATGGAATGCTCTGGTACCACATGGTGCAAGGCACAAATGAGGCAATCATTTTTCTTTTCTTCATATACTTAAAATATTTTTAATTAACTCTGTCATGATCTTTTTACATAATAGAACATAGGAGGATCATTTTTTCTAAAACTTTCTGCTCGCTGATGCCTGAATGGGTTGCTAAACAAACACCCTACAGTTGACATTCATTCATTCACTCCATACCAGAATTTCTATGCAATCACCAGAAAGGACACCTAAAAAGCGAAACATGTGTCAAAATTAACAGCACTGTTAACATTAATGCCAATAATAATAATAATAAAATCAGATAGAAGATAGCTTACCATCCAATGTAGCACTGACAAAGGTTTTCATTTGAAGTTGCCTGCTTAATCAAAAGTTCTACTTGTCGTTGAACAGAGACAGTTTCCTCTTCGTGTGAAAAGTCCCGCCCTGTTAGTTTCTCTCGGACGCGGGTAATAATAGCAAGAGCCTTCTTATTGAGCGCTTCGGGTTGATTTGTCTCAGCAGCTGAAATTAAGGAAACACATTTAAGAGTAGCAGAAATGCAAGAAAAATTACTTCTTTGCAGTTGTGTGAAAAATTAAAATATGTAATAAAGTACCATTAATGTCCGCATTGGTCAGAGCCTGCAGGCCTCTCTTTGGCAGGGTAGTGCTAAGAGATGTGGGGGCTGCTCCAATACTTTCTGCAAGATCACCATGCTCCTGAGATGATGTCGAAGAGGGCACAGAGTCAACATTTGGTCCTCCTTTTATTTTCCTTGTTGTTTGAGTGGTTTGCCCATCCATCAATCTCCAGTTCAAAAGTGGATCGTAGACAAAGGCTTCAAGCACTGCCATGAGGCTGTCCTTGTTGCGATGAAGTACTGACATCACTGATTCACATGTTCTACGATATGTGCCCTCAATTCCAGTCACTTCCATAGCATTGATAAGCATTCGAGTGAGGCGGAAGGGAATCTTCTCGGGGAACTTTTCTCTTGTCATTGCAACTTCGAAACAATCACCAAAATCAATGTGCAATATTTTCCCACTCAATCGATCAAGCATAAGATTTGATGGATGCCTGTCTCCAAGTCCAAGAATGTAGCCAACCATTGACATGACAGCCAGGGATCTTGTATAGTTTGTTCGTCGATCAAACCAAACTTCTGATGATGGTGATTTGAGCCATAACAATCGGGCAAGATCATCTCCTTGAGTATGTTCCAGCGCATGCTCAAACACTTCAACTTTCTGCATAAGAGTCAAATGCTCATAATCTTGAGCCATTCTCAGCATTATTCGGTGTTCTATATTCAATAAGCATTTCTTCTTCTCACGGTAATCCCGAATCAGTGTGTGAAGAGTGTCACAGTGAGGCACCCATCCAATCAGCCCTGAGTTTGTTGATAAAGGAATAACAGCATAACGTTGTATGGTTAAATTTCTTCTGTAGGTTTCTGGATCATTGATGAGAATTGTATTCACCAGTCCAAAGAGTTGCATGACACGCTCATCTTGTCGTAAGTCTTCATGTCCTTTCAGGAGGAACATGTAATCACTACCATTGCTACCCCTTATGCACAACTTGCGAGGGCGCTGCTTAGATGTAATTACATGTAGAGAACTTTGGATATGTGCAATACGGACGACAGGTTGCCCTGGAACATAGCTGCCTGGCACAGCAAGTTCTAGATCACGGCTGATCAGCAGCTTGGGACTTACATACTGCAATTCTAAACTAGTGAGTTGAGGAAGCTGTCTAGATATCCGCTTGAACACATGATAGTAAAGATCCCAAGCCTGATTCAAGTCACGCATATTTCCTGACACTTTGTAGCGCTGGCACCAGTCTTGAGCTTCCATAAGATCTCTGGAGTATGCTTGATTGAATGATGTTTCCTTCAAAGTTTGTGGGCCACGCTCCAGCATAGCATGAAGAGGATCTAACGCTTCAAACATTCCTTTCACATTGCGCTCTCCAAAGAAGAGGCGGCTGGCCTCCTCAAGGCCTTCATGCCACAGCTCATGCCATAGAATGGCCACTCGGATGAGTTCGTCACTGACCATAACTGCCTGCTGCACTAAAGCCTGGCTGTGCTCACACATACTCTTCAGAATTTTGTTCGCAGCACTACGGCGTGGAGTACTTGCAGACTTACTTGCGACAGTTAATGGGTACACAAGGGCTTGAGGATGATGCTTTCCAATATCCATGAGCAAATGGTGAATTAGTCGACCTACAAGCACTCGTGGTGTGTCAATGCGAGCAATCAGCTGAGGAATCACTTGAAGCCAAGTGTTTATTTGTACTGTGCGCAGGCCTTCAAAAATGGCATCATATACTTCAGGCCACTGCCCATAATCAAACCAGAGAGTCAGGAGGCGCAAAGTATCCTGAAGAGAACTGCCATGGGACAGAGAGATAGATCGAAAGAATCCAACAACAGCAGGCACGGTGAATTGTGATATGTAACTGTTGGCAGAGGTGCTTCCACTTTCATTGGGCTTGTAGAACAAGACAGTCTCAAAATTGACATAAGCCCATGCATGCCAGGCTTTGTACCAGTTAGGGTCATGCTCTCGAGCAGCTTGGTAGTAGTGTAAGACGGCTGGAATGGAATGTTCGCTTAGGCCCTGTAGAGTTTCTTGCCACTGTCCCAGCTTCAGGTAGCATCTTGCCAAAAGGCGACAGTGTTGGTCACGTTTGTCACCAGCACTTTCAATTGCTGGCTGTAAAGAGGTTTGAACAAAGTGATGCAGTTTGCTGTATGCCTCTACTTGCTTCCCTGACATCCACATGTGCTTGGCAAAGGCAAAGCTCACTTGGGGACAAGCAGTTGGTAGGGGTTGATCTGGGCAGTCATCAGGGTCAGTGCCAAGTAACATCACCAAAGTCTTCTTAGACAACATGAACCGAGAAGACTTGCGACACAATGATGCATACTTTAACCATGTGTGCATGTCTTCTTCAGGTGACACAACCAATGAATGAACCTGAATGATCCGCTGCCAATCTTCTACAACTCTCTGACATCCTTGCAGTCTTTCCCACCACATTTTGCGAATGGTTTCTCGTCTATCACTGTTGAGTTTGTATTGAATTACTTCCTCCAATTCGGCCAACATTTGCACAGAGACCATGGCACCATACGCACGTTGGTAACTCTCACCAGCCATAGCTGTGAGCTCTGTATCAACAAGATCACGAGCTGAGTCAATGAGTTGCAAAGCAGTGTCATATTGCTCTCGATGAACAGCAAGAACAGCTCTGTAAAAAGCACCATCTTGGGTGTCTCGAGGAACACAGTTCACATATCGGTCCATGCTTTCCCAGTTGTGCAAGCCCCAAGCAGCAGCACAGGCCATGCGAGACATTCGCTGGCGGGCATCTTCGGTCATTTTAGTCCAATGACTCTCAGCCAGATCTTGCAGCTGCCCCCATTCACCTAGGGCCTCCATGCAGCGCATCTGTCCCAGAACTAAGTCCAAATCATTCGAGTTTTCAACAAACCGCTCTTTATAGGAATCAAGAGCTTTTTCCCAGTTGTGCAACTTTTCATACCATCGTTCCTGAACTTTAAACTCTTTTCCATGATGGCTCATAACGTACTCTAGAAGGCCTGCAGCTGCTTCTTTCTGCTGCAGCTTATTGTTGATTGAGATGAGAGACTCGATGACTTGTGCATTTGGCCCTTGATGAAATTCTTCCTCTTTATAGTGAAGGGCTTTGGCATATGCACGGCAGTGCATGGCCCTTTCACCAAGACGAGGCGGGTCGAGTGGCAACGGACCCTTGTCACAATGTTCCATAAATTCTGCCAAATTCAAAATTGTTTGAGTAATCTCTGGCAAATCAGGCACCATGAGCGCTTGCTGAAGGGCTTGAATTAGTTCCCTTTGGAAGCTTTCATCAAGCTCTGACCAGCACGACACAAATGCCGCATTGAACAAATCACGAGGTAGCTGTGAATATGTCTGGGCAAGAGCTAAACAAGAGCGTAGAGCTGGTGACGGAGACTCTTTGAGCAATCCAATACTAAGTCTTCTGAGCCACTCCAGCCAATCATCTTTGGAAACTCGACGAGTGGCAGTCCATGCTTGCTGAAGGTTGGGAGCAGAAACATGAAGGCGCTTGATGGTTGTAGTATCAGAAGAAGTCAAAGCAAGATCTCTATTTTTGTTTCTTGCCTGCCTTCGCTTGGAAAGCACACTTTCTTCATCAGCTAGAGGCTGCCCAGCTAGTAATTTTGATGTTAATGTTTCATATCGCTGACAACTTATTTTATGTTTGGACACCGTTTTGTTTACAAGGGGAATGAAAATAGTAAATTTACGCTCAAGCTGTAGGACTAGAGCACAAAGCGTATCCATGGCAGTTTGACGCAATTCAGGATGAGTGTCAAGAGTTCTAACTAATGGATGGACTATCCTTGAGGCAGAATCAGTAAAATCTAATGATTCTGCCAAATGCTCAATTGACTCCATTGCAGCTTTACATACCTATAAAAGATGTAATACAACAAGCTATTAGCTTTTTTTGTATGTGTTTTTCTTAATTTTTTAAGTTAAAAGCTTTTAATAGACTTCAATGGAAATGGGATTAATTCTTACAGGAAAAGAATTACTTCAGGTAACTTACCGGAATGGGACAATCAGTAGCATCAAATAGTCTCACCATGGGAGGAAGTACCAAATGCAAGTATTCATCTAGACTGTTGCCAAACTTTTGAAGGGCGACTAGAAGCTAAAGGGGAACAGACAATAAATATTTTTTTAGAATAAAACAATATACTGTACCAAAGAGAATGTCACTGATTAGGGATCAATTTTTTAGAGTGAAAAAGTCTTACTACCTTGTTTGTCACAGTTCTATCCTTGCTGTTGTCATGGGACAAAACTCTCATAATTTGAGGCATCAATTGAGGTATATAGACTTTGAACTCCGCACCTAGGGCGACAGCGATGTGTTCCACTAACAGAATCAATGTAGCTTGGATAGGGCTATTAGTAGTCCAGAATTCCTGCACAAAACCAATTTGTATGACAGAGGAGAAACAAATAGGAAAAAAAAAGACTATGGGAAGAAAATAAAATATCATTGATTATAAATTAAAGACGAGAGTTATTACTTACTCTTATCAACACAAAAATGTCATCAAGGTAATTTCTGATGTGCTGTTTCACAATAGCAATTAGGACTGCCAATTGCTGGAACAGGAACTCTTTGAAGGGAACTTCTGCGGTACGAATAACATTTAGAAAACTAGGCATGACTTGAGCAATGTATGGCACACATTTAATTCCTAAGGACTTGAAGATAAATGTTACAGCCTGAAAAGAAATATGTTTTTTAAAAAAGGCGGGACAATACAAAAAATTTCAAATAGAGTAAAAATAAATTGAACAGACCTGAACCACCATTGTATGGTGTTGAGACAAGGTTGGATCTCTTATGATTCTCATAAGTGTGGCAATGGCAACTGCAGGATAATATTCCTCAAGGGTGGTTGCTGAACTCATGTTTACTAACATTTCACTAGTTGTCAATTCTTTTAATTGAGCGAAAAGAAGTTAAAAGTTAGTTACGTTGAGAACAGCATATACAGCTAACAAAAAAAAGGAACTTACCAAGGCTGGAATCTACTTCTCCCTTCACATCAGTCATTGCAAGTAAAGCAGTGGAATCAATCTGAGAATCAATTTGACCAAGGTTCATTTTGTGTTTGTAAGGATCCAGAGCACCCAACAAACCAAGAACTCGGATAGTTTCTCGCCTGAGGGATGAACAAGACAAGACAATGGCCAATTGAAACATACTTTACACCTACCAGCTAAATCATTATGTATCAGATTGGAATGTTTCAATATACCTATTAGTTGACTGTTGCTCTGTCTTCAAGAAATTTGTAAGCACTTCAAGAAGTTGAGGGTATTTGTTATATGGTCGTACAACAAAACCAGTTGAGCTGACTAGTCGTCCCAGGACCCACAACGCAATACCTCTTTTCTCAGGTGATGAACTGTCTCCCAGCATCTCAAGAAGAATTGCAAGCAATTCATCCATCCATGGCAACATATCGCTTCCACTTACCTAAGAAAAAAATCAAAATTAGCTTAGGCTAAAAAGCTGTTAGAAGGCATTCTGCAACGGATTTTACCTCAGCTAAATCACCGATGCATCTCAATATGCTAACAACGACTCCAGGGTTAAGATCGAGTTCTCGCAGTTTGGGAACAAGGACTTTGAGCACAGGCTCCATGTAGGGCTCCAGGAGGCGAGGGGCACTGACCACAAGGTGGTCCAGCATGCGAGCACTTTGCTCCTTGTTCCTGCCCATCCCAGAGTACTCTAGCTCAGTGAGGAACTGCCGATAAAAATGAAAAGGATTGGTAAACACTCATTAAAGGAACAACCATCACAACTTTCAGAACTAGTCTTACCTGCATCAAGGTCTTACGTAGAGCAGGCATTGCATAGGCTGGGTTTAGACTACACAAACGACCAATGGTGCATATTGCTATTTCTCTAATTTCAAATACTTCATCATTCATAGATACAAATAAAGCACTCAAATTCTCAGCCTGAGCTAAGTGAATGTCAAAACTAGAGTCAAGAGAAGCCAAAACCCAATTACGCACATCAGCATCTGAAAAATAAGAAGAAAGAAATATTGCAATATTTAGTCCTGTAATGGTCTTTTAAAGTTTTCTCACAAGAGTAGCATTATGTATTGCTCTCACCCGTGTCTGTTATACCAACAATGAGAAGTTTTCTAATTACTTCAGCAACAGTCTCTCTCAGTGTGTCTGTTGGCCGTTTACCACAAGATTCAAGAGCAAGTTTCAAAAGCCGGCTGCATGTGCGTACAGTCTCCAGCCGTATTTCTTGCTGTTCACTGGTAAGAAAGTGGTCAGCACATCGACATACAAATTGCAGCAATGAGTATCCTTCAGACATGATCAAATGAAAATTCAGTTAGAAATGCAACAAGAACAAAAGACTAACAACCCTTTTAAAAGTGAAGCAGGAAAAGTGCAGATTTGGATAGAGCATACCATCAAAATTGAAGCTGCCAAGTGTACGCAGAGCAAGAACAATACTTTGGGTGTCATAGCCCTCTGGAGAATTAAGGTTGTAAGGCACAGAAGTGCTGCTTCCTATACCACCACTACCAGATAGATGACGAGGCATTCCAGGATGTCGGATCTGCTTGTGCATGAGAACTTGGGACAACATGCGTAGTAAACCTGCACATAAATTAGTAAATTATATCACAAACCATAACAGTTATAAAAAAAAGAAAAAGAACTCAATAAAATTCAAATATTTGTTACCTTCTGAAATTTCTCTTTTTAACTGAGGAACGCTGACAGCAAGTGTCCGCAGACAGGTATCAAGAGTTGCACTCAAACCAGTTGACCACAGAGGTTCTAAAAGATCGCGTATTTCATTGTGCAAATCTGGTCCAACAGCCTCTCCCATTAATGATATGCATACCAACACAGCTGGTTCAAGTGGGGCATATCTTTTCTTGCTTGGAGTGTCCTAAATTACAAATTGAAGTCAACTATAGATGACAGAAGAGAAAAAATGTAAGGGAAGCACATGGAAACATGTTATGCTTACTTTGGTTGGAAGGGAGGCCCGTATAACTTCCATTATTTTGGGTATGTATTCTTTGATATCGTCCTCAACTGCTACAGCTAATAATCCAACAGTTGTGAAAGCAGTGGCACGGTCTTTTTCTCGACTACGCAGACTACTTAAGATGTATGTTATGGCTGAACGCAAATGGCTGTAACATGAGAGCTGTATTAGAACTGCTTGAAGTAATGAGCACACCAAGAGAGGTGTTTACAAAATTAAAATGTCTGGGTTCATCAATAGGCTGCTCACAACTTTAAGTCTCCAATAACTTACAAATGTGTGAATTTTTCACGGTTGAATGCAGCAAGCCTGGGTAAGATGGTAAGAAGTGTGTGCTGAAGGTGAGAGTTGCGCACAATTCGCTGAGCCAAAACATCCATGCATATGTCATCAAAGCGCTCCATTATCAACTGGCGACAAGCAGCACTTTCATAAATAATAGTGACAGAGGGAGCACTTTCACGATGATGCCCATTGTGAGATTTAGATCCCACAGGTGGCTTTCGATGCAATGCAACTATATCCATACATTCCTAAAAAAAATTTAAAAAAGACAAAAATTAAAAGTTTAACTTGGAACTTAAAATGACTGGCTTGGCAGAAAAATTGAATAACTTACATCAGTTTTGGTTTCAGGTTCAACTTGCAGCTTATCCATGAGCCCTACATATTTCCTTTCCCAATTGGCATTGGAGCAACGGAACAATTCAATCAAAACCAAGAGAGATCCATGCACACGGTCTTCCCTGTTTGTGCCTCTCTCTTTAAATACAGACTCTTCAAAACCTTTCACTACTTCATCAAAACATTGCTTGTACCTTCCCAAAAGAAATGACAAAAAAAAATTATTATTATGCACTCTAATGGTAGAGCATTACATAATTCAATGCAGTACTTGCACAATTGTAAAAAAGTCATTACCAGGTGGGCTTTTGAGCCTGTTTGGCCATTTCTCTCTGACTTGTAGCAATCAGAGCAGCACGAATTGCTTCCACTGCTCCCTCACGGATAGCAGGCTTGGGATCACGGACTGCATTAAAAATTAGGTCAAAGAAGGTCTGAACTTGTTGATAAAAATATGTGGGAACAAAGAGGGCCAGCTTCCGGAGGACCAAAACCTGTAGGAGATCATTGTCAAATAAGTGACCAAACATCAAACCAGAAAATGAACAAGGTTTGAGATAACGGAGTCAATAGATCCTTACTGCTGCCAGTCGTTTGCCTTCATTTCTGTCACCACCCAGCCACTCAAAGGCCCTTTTCACTTCAAATTCAAAATATTCTGCAGCATAGGTACCAGAGACCAGAGCAAGCATACCAACAGTGTGGGCTGCCAGCTCCATCACCCCAGTATCATTTGATGGGAGCAAATTACGCAAATAGTTGGCAAAACGACCTATTCTGGTATTTATATTTCCGACATCAGCTTCAATTAAACAAACTGTAAACAGGGAGATAAGACAAAGTTCAATGTATAGCAGAAAATGTATGAGAAAAAAATATGACTCAGGAGAAAAAGAATAAAAGAACTTACCAATGGCAAGAATACCACCCTTTTTCTCATTCACATCAGAACCGGATACCATTTCAAATATATGGTCATTAAACTCGTCCATAAAAGCAGCTTGCTCTTCTAGAGACACTTCTCGTAATTCTGTGGTCAACTGCAAGGAAAACAAAACACTCTCATTTCATCCCTCTTTAGTAAATCTACTACATCCCACTCAAAATCAATCTTTAATTACGTATTGAAGTAGATCTCTGGCTGCTTTCTTGCGGGTGTCGTCATTTCGGGACTTCAAGCCCTTGACATATTGCTGCATCAATGTGTTCGACATTTTGAAAGAAAAGTAGGCTGGAAAAACAGTATATATTGCAATATTAATTTATAAGAAAGAAAGAAAGGGAAATGTGTTAAAAACAATTCAGGAGAGAAACGGGGGTTCACCTTGATGTTGTAAAATGGTTTTAAACAAATGTCAGTAGAATCACAGTGTGATTCCACGAATCTTCTACTCAGCGCTTCTAGAGCACCGAGCTGCAGGCCATCGGGTCGAAGTGAAAATTCGTTCAACAAACATGCGGGAGCAGCTTAACCTCACTAATGGTACTGGAATACATTGCGCTACCGCTGACGGCACTGTGAATGGCTGCGAGGCACACTGCGAGATTGACTGTCTGATTCAAGGGTAAAAACGGCTGTTTCTGCCGGGCGGTTCGAGGAGAAAACGCCATCAGGAAGTCATTATTCTAGCATACGAGGAACAGTCCACTAAGCGGTTTTAGGGAATATCGACGAGCTGCGGGCCACTCTCACCGGTGACATCTAGTCCCGACAGTGTACCAGTTCGATCCCTTCAAAAATTAAGATTGCTTCAGCATAAAATGGACAACAAACAGCAAAATTACTCAAAGTTGTACCAATGAAAACATAAGACCTAAACCAAAGGTAAACACGAATGTTCTGCGCATAAGCAGAGCTAACCAGCTGCAACAACAAAAACAACAACAAGGCCGGCTTCTGGTATTATTCGCACTCTCCCTGCGTACATCGTACCTCACCCCACCTTTGCAACCGTGAGTTAAAAAACCGGTCAAAAAACAGATCGTACTTGTTTTTGTCATCCTGTCAGGTGCTAGGAAATTTACACCGACTGAAACGAAAGATAGCCACCAGTTCATTTTCTTCATCCATTGGAACTCGAACCGTGACTCCAAGGACTCTCGCATCGACTGACAGTTCAAAGTGCACTTCATCTGTCACCTGTTGTATTACGTTTTTGCTTGCTTTTCAGGTGTTGAAAATGTTCCAGCTTGCATCACGCTTAGCCCGTTCCACTGGCGGTAAGTTCAAGTTTCTTATCAAAAATATCAATTATTGGGCTCTGAAACTGAATGAGTCTAGCATAACTGTATTTGTTCGTTAACAGGTATGTCACTATTGAAGCGCAACTGTTCTAGCAGTACGATTCCTCAGTATGAGACCCTAGCTGTGACCGTGCACTCTCCCTTTGTGTATCATGTTGAACTGAACCGACCGGACCGACTAAATGCAATGAATGGAACTATGTGGAGGTATTCATAGCATGTTCTTGTGTCTAAGTCTTGAACATCATATGTTCTTTGTAGTATTACACGTGCTTCATTTCAGGGAAGTTGGAGAAGCATTTCGAGTATTGGCTGATGACAAGGACTGCAGGGTTGTGGTCCTGTCTGGTGCAGGACGTGCCTTCACAGCAGGTGTGTTCTCCCAACCAGACCTGCAACCAACTTCAACAGAGTATTGTATGGTTTGAACAGTTTGGTTTTCTGCCTTTTGTAGGTCTTGACTTGTCAGACCCTTCAGTATTGATGCCATCTGTAGAAGATGATGACGATATTGCTCGTCGGTGCCAGGCAATGCATAGACTGATTCGGAGGTATCAAGATAGTGTGACATCTCTTGAAAAGGTAAGGAAATGATTGTAACCACTCATTTAATTGATGGGCATAACTAACAGTTTCTTCTCTTTCTTTTTTATTTCAGTGCCTCAAACCAGTTATTTGTGCCATGAATGGTCCATGTGTTGGTGCTGGGGTTGACATCGCTTCCACTGCTGATATCCGTTTGTGCTCTTCTGACTCGTGGTTTCAAATTAAGGAGGTAGCTATTGGTCTTGCAGCTGATGTGGGCACTCTGCAACGGCTCCCCAAAGCCATTGGAAGTCGGAGCCTGGTCAACGAACTTGCTCTCACTGCTCGCAAATTTCTGTCTGCTGAAGCCAAGGAATGTGGATTTGTGAGTGGTGTTTTCCCAGATAAAGAAAGGTCTGTTAACCTATTAATGCTATTTTTTCTTCATTGCCATTGTCAGCAGGCAGTGTCTATAGTTTACTTTGCTTTCTATTTTAAAGTTTGATGAAGGCTGCCTTTGAAATGGCAGCATCGATTGCTGCCATGAGTCCTGTTGCTGTTCAGATGACAAAGAGGAGTCTTGTTTTCTCACGTGACCACACTGTAGACGAGAGTTTGGAGCACATTGTAAGTGTCCCTAATCTACCTGTAAAAATATTAGAGGAAACCAAACATTAGTGCAAATTTCAAGGGTGTCCCTCTAATGCTTTAATTTTATTTTCCTCTCTAGGCTTCATGGAATCAGGCTCTGCTGCAGAGCGATGACCTTATGAAATCGGCCATGGCTGCTGCTACCAAGAGCCCTCCACCAACATTTTCTAAACTGTGATAATCTTTACCCAACCTTCAATTACATTATGGTGTAATCACTATAATTTTTACAATTTTTATTTTCTAAATAATAAAAATTTATTTCAACCTTAAGTTCATGGGAGTTTTGGTTTTGACCTTAAATAACTTATTTGAATACTTTGGGACTGGGACAGGAATGGAGGCTCAGGTTGTTGCGTCTGCAACTCCCAGCATGCTGCCTCCCAGCTTTCTGCGTTTCACTTGCTTCTTTTTGGGGATTAAAGAATATATATTTGGTTCCACCTTTACCTATGTGGGTGACATCAGTGACATATGAGGTTTGCTGCCCATTCCTATTGCAGTTAAAAACCAACTCACCATAATCTGGTTAATGTAATATTCGTAGGGGACAGTGCCCGTTTCTGGGTCCACTGCCACTGTAAGCATTTCCTCTAGCTCATCCTGGGTGAAAGGTTCGCCAAGCTCAAGCATGTTTCGCACCAGCACATCCTTTGCCACAAAACCTTTCCTTTCCGGATCCATGACCTGAAATGCCTTCAGTAGTGCCTCTGCTGATGCTGGCTGCATTCTGTAGAAATGAAATGCAAATGAAATTTTAAAATTTGGCTACTTGGAAACTTAAAAGAAGTGGTGATTGTGATAACTCAACATACTGATACTCCGTGATGACATTGACCATGTATGGGAGGAATTTGTCCAAGGACACACTTCCGGTATCTGGATCCTCCACCTCCATGAGTACCTCCTGTAGCTGTGCTTCTGTGGGGCAGCACCCTGAAAATCCAGAATTTAAGGGACAAGTGACAAAGTGTTTCTGAAGTTCTAGCCTTCATTTTTTCTCATGATCAAAGGAATGTACTATAAATGCTCACCCAAGGATCTAATTACAGCTCCTACTTCTCGTACATCTATGTTTTTGTTTTGAGCATGGTCGAAAATCTCAAATGCTTCATTAATCCTCCTCTCAAGATCATTTGCAGGCCCCTCTGTTGTGAAAGTAAAAATGAATTTTTAGAAAAAGTGTTTCAGTTCTGTAAATTTTGCTTTTACTATCAACAAGCCAATAATTTCAGCATAATGTTACAAATGCAGTAATAAATTGTGCAAAATTAGAAATGCACTCAACAAAATCTTACGTTCTTGATCCTCCATCACTCTGAGATTTAGAAATGTTTCCGGAAAAATTATGGTTGCCAGGCAACTCTCTCATGCACTTCCCTATGTCGGGGTGTGGGGGAAGTGGGGAAAGTACTGAAGTACCGAATGGGACCTTATTCAGCAAAATAAAATTTGCTGTCATCAATCCTAATGTTTTATGCATTTTTATTTTTTTGATAGGAGTAACATAGTTACCACATTGTACAGAACACTTCAGAAAGTGCCACGCAAGTGTGACTTGCTCTTCAGTTCGGACGCAGCCCTCCTCACCCACATTCCAGACTGTCTCTCTCTGTTGACTGGAAAAAGAGAGAGACCGCGCACCTGAGGAAAATCCCGTTAGTCTTCCCCCGCCCCCTGTCCCCCCCTCACCCCTGCCCCGGCCCGGCTCGGCTGTGTTTGTGTCAGTTTCATGCCAACATGGAACTTGTAAATAGTAAAGAAAAGGAAAAACTCGTGGTAAGTTTTGAATTGCATTTAATTTTAGTTTTCTAGTGGATCCGATTTGTGTGTTTTGCGGTTGTTGATGTCTGAAAAGTCTTATTTTCCTTCTCTTCATCGGAATTTTAAGGTTAGTATGACTACTGTCAAGCACTACCTCAATTTTGTATTGTTTTACAGAAAAATGGGCTTCACAATGATGAAAAGGAAATTGAAGAACAAAAGCAATGTCACAAGAGTCTTAAGGTCCATATCGAGCTAGACTGCATTGCTGTCACCCTATTTTTAGTTGGTTTATGTATGAGGCTTTATCATTTGGAAGAGCCTAAAAGTATTGTGTAAGTTTGAGTTTTGTTTGCATTTAATGTCTCTGGCTGGCTTACCTGAATTAGTCTTATGTGCTGTTTTTTTATTGTTTCAGATTCGATGAACTTCACTATGGGAAGTTTGTTGGCATGTACATGAAGCGGATATTTTTTTTCGATCAGCATCCTCCTTTTGGGAAGCAACTTGTTGCTGCAGTAGCTTATCTCGCTGGTTTTGATGGTGAGTTATTTTGTCCAGAAAGGTTTTCCAGAATCTGAGATTTTGTTTTTTGACTGGTAAAATAATTATCTTTGATTTCTTGTCCATAGGTGAATTTAAATTTGACAGCATTGGAAGTCCCTACCCTGCAAGTGTTCCTATATTTGCCTTGCGGCTGGTGCCTGCTATCAGTGGAGCTCTGCTATTGCCTGTTGCGTATCATGTTGTCCTTGAGCTCGGCTTCAGCCAGTGGACTGGAGCACTTGCTGGCTTCTTCCTTCTGTGTGGTATGTTTTCTATCCGTTGTTGATAGAAACCTTTAACATTTTGAGAATGTCTTTGACTGGACTTGTCTTGTTGCAGATAATGCTCTTTTAACACAGTCAAGATTCATTTTGATGGAACCAATGTTGTTATTGTTGTCTCTTTTGGGATTGCTTTGCGTGCTGAAATTCAGGAAATTACGTGAACAGCCTTACAGTGTCAAGTGGTGGCTTTGGCTTTCTCTTGCAGCTACCTTCTTGACCCTTGCAGTTTGGTGAGTTGCCTTAATTTTGTGTTCAAAGTTGTTCATTGTTTCGTGCTTGTCCACACAAATTTATTGTGTCTTTTTATTTCAGTGTGAAGTACATTGGAGGGTTGACGTACTCATTGTGTATGGCAATTCTGCTACGGGACTATTGGCATCTCCTTGGCAACCGAAGCCTTCCTAGTGGTGCTTTGCTACGCCAGTTCGCTGGCAGACTATGCGTGCTCATTGCCATTCCGTCTGCAGTTTACCTCGCTGTGTTCTATGTCCACCTCAGTGTCTTGAACCATGCTGGGCCCCATGATACTATAATGACAAGTGCTTTTCAAGCAAGCCTCGAGGTGGGTTTTTAAATGTTCTTTTAGTAGTGGCAGCTATTGAAACTAACCAGTAAGGCTTATTGTGTTAATATTCCCACAGGGAGGCTTGGCTTCTATCACACATGGACAGCCTCTGCAAGTGGCGCATGGGTCCCAGATCACGCTGCGACACACGCATGGCCGGCCGTGTTGGCTTCACTCTCATGATGCAGTCTATCCAATCCGGTACAGTGATGCGCGAGGGTCGTCCCACCAACAGCAGGTCACATGTTATACTTTCAAGGTACTCATGAATGCCGTAAATGTAAATTAGGTCAACTGCCTAAACCCAATCTTGTTGTTTGCAATTGTCTGTATTTCAACTTTGTCGCCAGGATGTTAATAATTGGTGGATAGTAAAGCGTCCAGATCGCAATGATATGGTGGTATCAGAACCAGTTGATGCAATTCAGCATGGGGATGTCATTCAGCTTGTTCATGGCATTACAAGCCGAGCTCTGAACTCTCATGATGTAGCAGCAGCAATGTCTCCACATAATCAGGTATAATACATTCCAGTGCAAAAATTATCGAAGCTGAAGCTGAGTTCATCTATAACAATCCTATTTGTCAATATTCAGGAGGTCAGCTGTTACATTGACTATAATGTGTCAATGTCTGCTCAGAATCTTTGGCGAGTTGAAATTATAAATGAAGACCAGACTGGCAAAGTGTGGCATGCTATTCGCTCTATGGTAAAAAATTATTTTTTCAAAATATAAAAGAACGTCTCTTTTGCAGCATGCATATAATACATGCATCTTGTAACCTCAACCCTTGTTTTTTAAAAAAAATCTAAATCCTGCTTTAGGTACGTCTAGTTCATGTAAACACATCACAAGCTCTAAAATTCAGTGGAAGGCAGTTACCAGATTGGGGCTTTCATCAACATGAAGTGGTAACAGACAAGCATTTAGTGCAAGATGACACTGTATGGAATGTTGAAGAACATCGATACACTAAAGGTAGTTGCATGAGCAATAAGCATGTTTTGTTTCATTCTTAATTGTGCTATACTGCAAGGAAAATTTTTGTTTTTTCTCAGCTGAAGACCAAAAGGAACGGGAGAGAGAGCTTGTTAATGCAGAAATGATTCCAATGTCTGCTACCAAGCTTACCTTTTGGGACAAATTTTTAGAACTTCAATATAAAATGTTGTTTTCGAACACTGAAAGTGTGCAAAACCATATGTACAGCAGTGACCCTTTGGAATGGCCTCTGCTGACAAGAGGAGTGGCATATTGGGTTAGCAGGGACAGCAATGTAAGTGCTCTGCCTGGCCCATTTTTATACAGAGAATACTTTGCTCGAGACACTAATTTATTGATTCTTTTCTAAGGCCCAAGTCCACCTTCTCGGAAATATTATTGTCTGGTGGTCAGCATCCATGGGAGTTGTGGTGTATTCCATGCTTTTGGTGTGGTACACCCTCCGGCGCAGGCGTGCGTGCTATGACCTACCTGATTATCTTTGGACACAGTTTGTGTCCATTGGAGAGGTGCTGCTGCCCGGGTACCTTATTCACTACCTACCATTTTTCCTAATGGATCGCACTCTATTCTTACATCACTACCTGCCGGCTTGCGTTTTCAAAGTTCTACTTTTGGCAGCAACTGTTGAACATATTTATCTGCTGTTGAGGTTTGTGCAATCTGTCTCTAATTCTTTTTCTTTATCTTTCAATCACTATAACTCACATTTTTCTGTTTCAGAAACCACATTAAGTTTAAAATGGTCTCCGTTGTTTTCCAAATGGTGATCTTTGTGTGGCTATTAATCATTTTGTGGGTTTTCCGCAAGTTCTGTGTTCTAAGTTATGGCACAACTGCCTTATCTGTGAATGATGTTCTCTCACTGCGTTGGAGGTGGTCATGGCATCTTATATTGCATCGGAATGTACATCTGTGAACTGACCACCAAAAGAATCTTTCCTTGATCTGATAAAATTTAGAAAACCTACAAATCAATTTTTATTTTTAGCGGTTTTGGGCTGTTTTTCTTTGTGTTTGCATGTCTCAATGTCTGAATTTGTTATATTTTAACAACATTCAAAAAGACTGATAGGATATTACCCTTTAAATATCATGGACCGCATGCTTTTAAAATCTTGTTAAGGATTGACTTTTATACTACTGTACAAATTCAATGCTTCTTAATGTTCCATAATTAAATAGACATGTTGGAGTTGGACGTCCTAGCAGTAGATAAGATTGTTAATAATAGTTAAAATTGATTTTTATATCTTTGTTTTTTGGCACCTTTCTTGGGCCTAATATTTATAGCTGTTGAACGAAATGATGTTTTATGACTTGTAATGTAGTTAAGAACCACAATGTGATTATTGTGTATTGACCTTGTAAATATTTATCTTATTTATTATTTTTGTATTTATTTTACTTGCTCAAAATCATTGTCTTCTTACATCACAATCTAAGTAATCAAACTGTTTTCAGTTATCTGCTGTGTGGTATTTTGATTCTGAAGAGCAGCCATTTCAAAAATGTATGATCAAAGTGCCTTCTCTTATGGTATCCATTACTTTGAAAATGAGAAAATGACTTGATACTGTTTTTTATTATGTTGTATACCTCTCTAATGAAGTGTTATGAACAAATACTCTGTAATTGAAAATATTTATTATCTGATGCATAGGATGTTGTATACTTATGTTGTGGCATGGCAGCTGAACTGTGCTATATTGGTGTTATGCTCTGAACATTTTTCTGAGACTTTATTCATGATCGTTCCTTGACAGAAAGTTGTCATTGGGCTCAAGAACTTATCTTAGTTTGGTTGTGTGTGTTTGTATCCCTTATCAGTCATGCTAAGTACCAAATTTAATCAGGAAAAAATGTTTATTCAAGTTACTTATCAACAAAATTTATCTACAATAGTGACCATCTTTTTGTCTAATGGATGATAATACATTTAACATAAAACTTGCGAATACAGTAATAACACATTCACATTTAGTCTCATTGTAAAACCTGAAAACACCCCAAAACATGCCTGCAGACACTCATTTTATACAATAATTTTACAAATCCCAAAGATGAAAACTACATTTACGAAGATCAACTCTGGTGCCTTGGATTCACTAGACAAGATAAGTAGGACCTTGATAAAAACACCCAAATGTTCTCTCTCAAACCGGTCAAGAAGTCAAAGGAAAACCAAGGGATGAAACACTTGGGTGCTGATATCAATTGTCTTTGGAGGGTTGACAGATAAGTTAACACGAAAATTACAAAATTGGACAAGTAACATCTAAATACGAAATTTTGATCATGGTAGTAATGTATAAAATTACGTGTATCAATTACTCAATAAAAAGGCATCCCCCAGAGACAAGTTTCTGCAAAGAATTGGCCTCTGTGGATATGTACAAAGGTTACAGTCTTCAAGTAGTTGAAAGCAATGATTCTTGCCAAGTTGGACAATCCAACTGTGCAGATCAGAAGAGTACAAGGACAAAGGCCTTATCAATCATTAGGTTGAAGAGAAATTAGTGAAAATTGGTCTGCAAGCAACACATCAAAGGAAGCACATCCTTTACACATCCCAACAAACTCTTATGCAGACCAGCTATATTATCTAAAGGAATGTGTAGATAGAGTTTTCTTAAATAAAAAAAGAACAAGATCGGTTTTATAGAAAGACCAATACTAAGTATAAGAATTATTTTTTTAGTCCTTTATTTATATATTTTTTTAAATATTTGATCTTGCTATGCAATGACAAGCATATAACTCGAGTGAGTAATAAAGCATCTGAATGAAGTCAATCTGACACATGCACAAAGCGCAGTCTAACTATTATGCATCGTTTACCTCAGACAGCTACAGTCAGACTTGTTAGTAAAGCTTTGGCCTCATACATTGCAATATAACATGAGAGAACATTATGAAAAAGTAAAAAACGAAGCGAACTTAGACAACTTTAAGATCTTTTGCTTTAAATAAGTGATGTGTCATGTTACCTGAGGGGTGGCAGACAACTTCATCAAAGATTCATGACTAGGTTCAGTTGAATGGACATAATTATTGCATTCAAATTGAATTCTGATGAAGCAACAGAAAAATGAACTTGTGATAACATGGGAACAAAATGAAACCAATTTTACCCTCAAAGTAAGAAACAAACAGGGGGCACTAGGCTACTGTAAAGGAACCTTTCAATAAAATAAAGCAAGAAACCCCTCATCCGAGCAAAATTAAACTAAGACAAAGGCAAACCTTTCCATCCTGAACTGTAAGGGTGACTTTGCACAAGGAACACAGTCATGTCTTCTCAAAACCACATTTAAGTCAAACAATCATAACACAGAAAGAATACAAGTTTTGTGAACAAGAAAACAGAAAGATAAATGCCTAACTTTAAGAAAAAGAACGTAAACAGCTTGTAAAATGTGCAAGAAGTACATCACACCTGACGAGACATATCACAGCAGCCGCAATCACATAATTATGTTGCCAGCCCCATCTCTTCACTCAAGGTTAACTCGAGGAATGAAAAGTCCCCTCCGGCTCAGCCACAGTCTACAGACAGATGGAAAAAAATCAATTTAACATCTCTATGATAAAATTTAAAAAAAAATACAATATTTGCTTAACTTACCCAACTCCAGTGCCTAGCAGAAGTGTCATCACATTGGTTATGAAGAGCGTGTAGAGCACTTCTTTGGAAAACAAGGAATTATTTCCTATCTTGGCCTGGCGGATGCTGAAGGTTTTCTTTTTTGGGTGCTTGAATTTCCAGTCCCTTCAAAAGAGAAAATAAAAATGAAAAGATGCAAACCAGATGAAGGCAGATAAACCCGACAAGCAGAGCTGCGACACGACACACTTACTTGGGAGGAGCTTGATCAGGCCGGCTACTCCAGTCCCAGATCCAATCAGAAGTAACCGAACGATCCACACTGGTCATGTCACCATCCTACAGCAGACATTGGCATGAATATGAATTCCAACAGGCAGGCTAACATGAACATACGTAACCATGGGCAGCAGCAAAGATACCTTGATGTTGATGTACACTCCACGAAGATCATCTTCTGAGGAAAGTTCCGTGTTTGGACTGTTGGGGGGAGACTTTGGGCTGCAACAACATAAAAACAATCAGTTAGTTATAAAATTGAAACCACGGTGACCGTTGGAGATAATTGAAGGCAAGGTCTCACCTGCTACGTGGGGAAACCCTAGCAGAACTCTGGTTGCTTTCTCGCTGAGCTTCCCTCAGCAAGCGGATGTATTCATCGGCTGATGCAGACCCGCAAAGGGGCAGCTGAAGTTGGAGCGGCTGGGTCCTCTCTGGACTGGGACTGGAGCATCCACTTGTTCCAAGCTCCACCCAGGATTCTGCAACATCATTTGCCGCAAGGGACATAATCAGAGCGAGAAGTAAGCACCAAGTGAAATGAACCCAGCAGCACAGCGTGAAGAGGACCAGACAGACTCCACAGAGAGAACTGTCATCCGCCACCCCACCTTCGCTGTCCCACGCGCTAGCAGCCACGTCGAGAAAAGTGACGGCAGTGTCCGCCTGGGACACGGCGCGGGAATTCCCTGCAGGCAACCCGCGAAACATTGCAACCGCTCTATTAGCACTGTAGCACTGGCCCAAGTAAACACAAAGTGTTAATTCAGACACACACGCGCGCGGCAGTCGCGGCACAGGGCGGGCAACAACTATCAGCCGCGGAGTGCTTCATCTTATCGCCCTCGACGTACAGCCCCGCGTACAGCCCCGTCCCGCGGCCGTGCCCCCTCCCCCCTCCCCCGGCGGCGGCGAGGGTCAAAGCCCCCCCGAACCTCCCCCTCCCCCTCTCAAATGGCTCCTCTCGCATCCCACACCCCCCGATCCGCCATCCGCCCCTCCTCTCCTCTCGCCTTCCCTCCGCGAGGTTCACGGTGATCCTTTGTCCGCCGTTCGGCCCTTGCCTTCGCCGGCGCGGCGCTGCGCGGTGCGCGGTGGCGGTGCCGCGTCGCGGCGGCCAGCGTCGGCGTGGTCGCGTCGTGGGGTCGGGCACGAGGGCCACGGCACGGGCCCCGAGGTCGGCGCCGAGCCAACGAACCCGTCAGCCCCCTGTGCATCCGCACGTCGCCCTGTCCATCTCGAAAATGAATCACCCCGGGCCGGGCCGCGGCACTCGAGACTCGAGAGCCTGCTTGTTTTTGTTTTTGTTTACAGGAAAAGTGACCGCGACGGCGGCGCACTACGCATCCGCGTCCGAAAATAAACACCGTCCTGTTGCTGTCTCTCGCCGGCCGCGCCGCCGAGCTTGCGGTGCAGGCAGAGCGGCTCGATATCCGCATCGCGCCGCGGCCGTGGCCATGCCCCCCCTGGCTGCCCCTGGCACTCTCGGACGCACCCCGGGCGCTCCCTCCTGGTTCCTGCCTGCAGAGTCTCCCTGCGCCGCGGCACGTAGTCACTTTACGCCGTACCGCCGTACGCACGCGCAAAGGCTTCACGGCCTCACACGTCCCGCACCACGACAAGCGCGTAAGCGCGTCCCCCAGCCCAACCCAGTTGGCGGTGCGAAAAGCAAAGCAGGCCGTCGAGGCCTCGAACCCCTTTCACTTCCTGGGGAGCCTGGGCGAGCCAGGCAGGCGACACGGCAACAGGGCAGGCCGGAGCAGGGGCGATTAAAATGCAAGGGGGAGAGAGAGGGAGGAGGGGCCTCTAGGCCTGGCATTGGGCGGAAGCGAGAGAGAGATAGTGCGCAGCGCAACCGCAACGCAACCACCACACTGTCGGACGGCCCGTCCCGTCGGCCCCCGCGACAAAGAGGCCGTCCAACAATGCAAAGCGAACCGAGCGCCTTGGCGGTGCGCTCTCCGCCAAACTGCGTCGCGGTGCCGCGGCCCGCGCATCATGCCAATGACACATGCCCAGCGAATGACGAGATAAAGAGACAGACGGCCGCCCCGGACGCTGAAAAGCAGCCAGAACAAAGACCATACGGCGCTTACGCGCTGCGCGCCACCTACCTCCCAGAGCTTCCTCGCAGCTGGAGATCATTCTTCGTCCTCTTGGCTCACACTCGCGCGTCAAACTAGATTCACAGAGCGGCCGCGCCACGAGCCAGCGCGCCACGCAGTATTTTCAAGATAGTACACACACTGGGGAACTGGGAGCACTGCTCGCAGGCGTCGCGCCACCGCTGACGCGCAAACGCTTCACGGGCCTTGTTTTGGTAAAAATGTCAACATGTGACGTCACGGCTCAGCTACAGTCTGCTCCTGTCTGCTCACTGCAGGACTCGGGGATTCGCGTGGCGTTGGCTTGGCCCGTACCCTTCCCCTCTCGCTGGCCGCCTCGGCTCGTGTTTCAGTCACCTAGGCTCGGTCCGGCACAACAAAATAACGCCAGGGCCTAAAGGGAGAAGGGAAGGGAGCCGCCCGAGTAGCAGCCGAAAGCCGAAGCAGCGAAGCAGCGCTGCACAACAACAAAGCCAGACCCAAACAAAAACATTACACCTCGAGTCAAGCGGCACACTGGGCCAACTCGTTTCCCTCGGTACCGCTCGTTTTAAACGGCCCGAAATATTTTCCTGTGAGACGTAAGAATTTTCCGATGTTTCAAAGTTACTAGAGCTAGAAGCCTGTCACTAATTTTCTCGCTGAAGGGGTCTTCGCGAGGTCCTCCAGTCAGTCGCTTGACTAAACCTGCAGTTCGTCTGCTCGCCGCGAGGCGCGGAGCAGCACCATCGAAAACAACTGAACAGCTGAGCTGATATTGCTTTTGCTCCGGACTCCATTCATTCAACGACGCAGTTACGTTGTCCCGAGCCATAGTGTCTCCCATAGTTGTGTGATTCGCCGTGCTCTGTCCCAGGAAATCGCTACCGCGGGCAGGATTTCACCCCGATTGACGTGAGTATTGGTTGCGGGCCGCTGGCGTGCCGTACGCGGCCCGTTTGTTGATCTCCGCCTCGGCCTGCGTGCGTTGGCTCGAGGCCGTCCGTCCAAGATGGAGGCGATCGTGGCTCGAGGAGTGGACGGGCTTCGCGTCCCACATTGAGCACTTTCTTTCGGCGCCCCTCGCGCCGCCCCGCCGCGGAATCACCCCGCCGCCCCTCACTGAGGTGCTAACTGGGCCCCTTGGCTGTTTTTCGTTTCTGGTGTGGGCACGACGTCGCAACACCCGCGGCTCCGCGGCCAGTCCAGCCTGCCCCCCGTCTTTGTTCGCTGCTTGCTGCTTAGCCGCGGGGGTGCTGGCGGGGTGCTAATCGCGACAAGGTGCCCGGCGGGGGCAAGCCCAAAGTGGGGCCCCGCTCCCCGCTGGCGCTCTCGCCTCGATTCGGCTCCATTTCCAGCCTTGGAATCCACGGAGACATCTGCGGGGGAGGGGGGGCGTTTGGGGCCTCATTTCTCAATTGTCCCCAATGAGAGCCAGAAGCGTGTCAGCCCTTGAGATTTGACTTCCCTGTTACAGGTTCTGATCACTATGAAGCTACCTACTTCTGAGACAAGCGCACCGTCTCTTAACGCTGGTTCGGGAAACGGGTATTACGGTCAGAATAACCACACAGTCATGGTCATCCTCGCCCCACCAAGTCCAGACCCAGCTCAGAATGGAGATTTCTCTGAATATTTCTGGATGGAAAATGAAGAAGAATTCGACCGACAGGTAAAGACAGAGTACCATTGTAATGCATTTTCTATTTCGACGAAGCACTGAATCTTTTGTTTATGCTGTACTTGCTCGTACTGTCTTTGTAGGTGCTGAAGGAACTGGAGGAGGAAGCCTTGATGGAGCAATGCATGCAGGCAATGATCGATGACAATTCAGCAATGGACAGCCCACCTGCACAGTGGCAACAGGAAGATGTCAATCCTGAAGTGCAGTAAGTTTTGTTTGAATTTTGTCATGTTGATCATGGGTGGCTTTTTAGTGTTTCTTACAGATGTGTTTTTGTGTGCCAGGAATGGACCCAGTTCAGAGCTGATAATGGCAATGAGAGGTCTGCAAGTAAATGGTGAGGCTGCTCAGGATCAACCAAAGTCAGAGGCAAAGGGAAACCATGAGGTAAATTTTCAAATCACTCTTTGAGTGTGAATCCTAATTTATTTCATCAATATTATAATGATGTCTTTCTCTTGTCTTGTTTTAGTTCAAGTTCAATCCCATGGCAAAGGAGTTCATCCCAGGCATGCCCTTCTTTCGTCCCAGTGGCCAGACATCCGACAGGAGTCCCCAATTCTCAGAATTAGTTGATAATCAACCAGATGCATAATTATTTTGTGTTCATGTATGAGTCTAACCGTACGGAATTAGAGTGATTTATGCTCTTCTGCAATGTGCGGTAGAGCTGTGTATAAAAGAGAATGGTTGTGTGAAAACTTTGTGAAATAACAGTATTTTTTCTTTTATTTTATGGAAGAAACTATTTAAGCATTTAATGCTTTGATTTCACATCCATGTTGGATATTATGTTTCCTACATACTTTTTTTTGTTTTTGTTTTCTTTGTTAAACTTCTTTCATCTGTATATGACTACAAATGGATCTGTTGCAATTGTATTTGTACACCTTGGTGGATTTCAACAGATAGGCTATCTTTGCAAAGTTGATCAATAAGTCTGCCGTTTCATGATTTTTATGATTATTTGTTTTTATTTGTTTTGGAGGTACGAGTATTGGTACTGTACTATTTCTAATCAATTTCTCAGATGTTTGCCATTGTATATGTTTTTTTTTTCCCTTTTATGTTGTTTATCATGCAACTTCATTGAATCTGTCATATGAATTCCTTCTCTTCTTGTCATTATAAGACTTGAAAATGATTGTGATGAATTATTTGTCTACTGCTGTGATTATCTTTGTGCTCAGCCATGGAATGAAATCGTCCAAGCTGTACAGTTGGTTTTCATGTAGGATTTTATGATCCTAGCATGTGCTTCTTAGGGTCTAAACTCATCACTGTGTGATCATCTTTCTTTTGTATATTTGTGTGTGTGACTGCTGGTGACTGCAAGTGAGAGTATGTGTGTGTGTGATGTACAGAGTGAATGTGACTTTGCTGATATGTTATTGCCCTGTGCAAATGTGAGAGAATGTGATAGTCCGTCATATGTTGGATTAGTGTGTTGGGTGCTGCATGAGGTACTGTCCTTCTGTATTCTGTATGGCTTGACTCATAATTTGGGATTATCAAACAATGATGAAAATGTATCCATGACAAGATTCAGGTGTCTGTCAGAAAAAATTGTAGTTGTTTTAGTTTTAGCTGTCCTCAAATATTTTAAATGTCAGTTTGTGGTTTGAATCTCTGCTTTTTTGTAACTTTTATGTGTTTTCAAAGATCCTTTAACTTACTTCACTTAAGTTTGTATTTTGGTGGTCATGATGGAAAGTAAATTGGAATGTGGTTATTATGCTGGGCGCCCATAGTGCCAAGTTGCTGTGCTGTTTGGAAAGCTTAAAGTTTTGATTACAAATCACGTTTGACCGACTTTTCTCTTGTAGCCGCTTTACCTTAATGTTTGGACAACGATTTATGGATTATTGCATGTGCAGTTTAAACAGTATATTATTAATTAACTTCTGAAATATAACAACTGAGGATGGTCAAGAAGTAATGACAATTTGCAGACTGATCTATCGTAATTAAAGGAACAAGTTAATTTTTGCAAGTGGCTTAAACTATTTGCATTGATACCTGTAATCTACTTAATATGTTCAATACTTATTGTGTGATTTAATAATATTATCAAATGTCTATCAGTGTACTTGTTATAAGGCAAATGATGCCATGTTAAATTGTGTTTCAAAGTTGCAAATTCATGTTTGAAACTACTTGACCATCCCCTTTGATTTAGCTGTAAGACTAAAGTCAAAATAAAAAAAAGATAAACAATGTTAAATTAATAAAGAATAGGTGTTGAACTGGAGCACTTTGGATAGTGTTGAGTCAACATTGCTCTAAATGTGTTGTTGGCCTGTTCATTTTCTTATTTGAAAAAATTAAAAACAATTAGTAGATCCTAAGTCTATCATTGCTACTAGCTTTAATCTTTTAAGTAAATGTGAAATGCTTCAATTAAATTGCTGTACTTCCTGTGCCTGTAGAGTGCATTTAGTTGCAAAAAAAAGAAGAGGGATATGGTCGAGTTGCCTTTGCGAGGGGTGCTGGGAAGAGTGCCTTTGTGGCGGAAATTCTGTTACATTAAGAAACCTTTGGGCTATGTTGTTTGTATAATAGCACGAATGTGTTGACTAGATTTACTTAGAAGCATCAATATTTTTTTTAATGAGAATGTGGGGATGGATCAAGTTAATGATAAATTAATGTTAGGCAAAGGTTTAAGACATAAAAAAATTTGTATGTCTGGTTGTTAGAGAATCTTTATTTGTTACCAGTTACAAAGAAAAAAAAACAACAGTCTATCTATATTTTACTATGTTATGTGAAAATATTTATGACGGATGGAGAACTTGTGTCCTAGATGGTGATCAATGGGCTTTGTGTGGTGTGGAGGTCCTTTGCAATCATTTGAGATTTTCTTGATAATATCACACCACTTTGCAGCCAGTGTTCCCCTCCTTAGCAAATCAGATTACCATCTAGGACACAGTGTGTTGTGCTGTCTGTTGAATTTTAAGATTTATCACTATCAGAGTTTACATGATTTGTGCAGGGCATGTGGCACATTTGCTGGAACATCACTTAGAATCCTTAAATAGAGACGTGCGAATGTTTCGAATCGACTTGGCCCTGATTCAATTAGTTTCTTTTTGAAATGGGAAAAGTCCCCATGTGTCACTGAAAGGTTTAAAAATTTTGAATCTGACAGGTTTAATGTTGAACTTTTAGTCTTAAAAGAACTATGATTCAATGTCTAATATTTTTTGTACTATACGATTCAATTAGAAAATTTAGATTCTATATGATTTGGCAGATTCGATTTGACCAGAAAATCCTTGATTCGCACATCTCTATCCCTAAGTTAGTGGTTTAGTTTCCTATCATATTAAAGACTTAAAATTTTATTTGCTGAAAATTTACTGCCCCTTTCTTGCTGTTTTTCATTGCAAGGTGGCAGATAGGATGGGGGCTTGATGCGCACACGGGCGTGAGGTAAATGAGATTATTTAACATTGCCACAAGTGTTCCAAGCTGAAGGAGCCAGCAAATTTTCTGTAAATTTGATCTCTATGCCTGCTCATTTTGCGAGATGTCTTCCTGTTGCACTGATGTAAACATCTAAGGGGTAGACAGACAGCAGCCAGGATTCCTTTGGAGTTGACATCTTGTGCAAATGTTCTGAGGCATCCTGAAGTGTTGGCCGCCATACCAACATACTCTTTAGTTAGTCAACACTAGTAAACCAGTCTTCTATTCAATCTGATTAGTTTTTGTGTACTTATAAAAGTGTTTACTTTTCAAATCCATTACTATCAAAATTACCAGTAGTTGAAATAATGTGTAAGTACAAAAACCAAAAAAAGGATATAAGGTTAGAGGGTGAAAACTATAAAAATAAGAAGAAAAGTATTGGTTGGTAATTTTCTCTGTTCTGAATCATGAATATTTCTCCTGTTGGTCGTTGTGCATTTGGTATGAAACTGAAAAAATATGGCATTTGCTGTTTGTGAATCTAGCCAATATTTGATGAAAGCAGAGCAGAGAAGTAAAAATCGCTTAATGATCGTCTTGAAACTTGTTAAATGCAAGGAAGCGTCTGATTGCGGAGTCCCATGAAAATGACATGTCATGTGGTGGCAAGACTTTGAGAGTTGAGTCGTGTGATTGTTTTGTAAAGTGGTGATTATTTGCATCTTGCTAGTCTTGACAAAGGAGAGACCTGATTTATGTGGATCGAGTGAAGATTAAAGAAAGTGGAAAAGTATTTTTGCAACTTTGGTATTTTATCATCCCCTTTTTTCTCCCCTGGTGTTCTCCCTCACTGAACAAAACAACATACCTAACATTTGACTGAGTAGACAATGGGCGGCCTGAGGACCTTGCGACACTTAACACATAAACACCAGTCAAAACTAGCTCAGGACAGCGGCAGCTTGGACGCAGCGCGCAACGCCCCTTAAATGGGGAGCCAGTCACGGGCCACCTAGCTGTATCTGTGCCGGGCCGGGCCGGGCGCAGGAACAGAGCTCGGAAACTATAGACAAGTACAGTGGTCAGTCTAGCGGGCAGCGCGGTGCGCGCCAGGGGCGGTCCCGCCCGCCCGAGCCGCCCCGTCCGAGTCCGACGCGACGGGGAACGAAAGGGGCCGACCGCGCCGCGGACACGCGCGGTTCGTCGCGGTGCCAGTCCGTGACCAGTGCCGTGGCATTCCCCCGGTGCTCACTGCTTCTCGATAGTAATTACCTCTAGTCACTTGCGGCTGACTTATCACTGGCGCGGGTGTTCTCGCGGTGAACCAGGTGAACCAGCACTTCGCCGCGTGGTTCGCGCGCCGCGTCCCCGGCCAGGACGCAGCGGGGACGATACTGAACCGGTTGGCGTGGCGTGGCGTGGCGGGGGGTTGGACGGAATGGGGCACCTGGAGGCAGTAGGTCGGCTAGCGCTGCTTCGCGGAGCACGGCGAGTAGCACCAGCAGGGCGAGCAGGACACCAGTAGGGTCGCGCACGTCCCCGTCGCGTCTCGTGCTCCTCACCATGACGGCGACCTGGCCTTCCTGGCCCATGTGGTGCGCCGTGGCCGCCATGGTGGCCGCCCTCAGCCTCGCCGTCGACGCCCTCCCCGCGCAGGGGAGTCCGCGCGACGGCAACTGGACCCTGTCCGTCATCCACCTCAACGACTTCCACGCCAGATTCGAGCCCGTGTCGCCGGAGTTCACCTCGTGCGATCCGAGCCTGGTAGGTGGGGTGGCTGCGGCTCGGGGAGACCCCTCGCAAGCGCGGATTTAGATTTCTTTGCCCTACCCCCCCTCCTCAGGCCGGCTCCAGATCCGCCCCTGGATTGAGGCTATACCAAAGTGAACTAGTAGTGCCAATGAGTAACAGCCCGCGCTCAAAAATAGGCACCCCGACTTTGGGTGACTTTTCCCTCACGTCGTTTTTGGGCGTAACTTTCTTTCCTTTATGGCTCTGATAATATGGCAGCAAGTCTCGGCTACCGATTCCGAGCGGCGCTTTCGTTGTCGCCCTGTCTCTCTCGCACGCATGGGGCATCCCGTGCTGGTGCGAGAGAGACAGGGCAGGCAAAACATTGCTCAGGAGGCGGATGACGTTCCAGCAGTTTACGGCCGCAGATAGAGGGAGGAAGGAGCAAACCGAGACTTTCGAAAACGCTTCGACGTGTTCGACGACGTCGCCCGTTCGCGGTGCCGATAAGAACGGCGGGCTCCTCATTCCGAAAGGATCGTTTCGTCGCTCTGTCTCTCTCGCACTCATGGTGTGTCCCTTAGGGGTGCGAGAGAGACAGAGCGACGGGACGATCCTTCGAAATGAGGCGGCCGTGCACTGTGCAGCGTGCACAGCCCCCCGGACCCACCCCCGCATGCAAGTCTCTCTCTGGGCCGCCCGTTTGGACGCCCGCCCCCCGTGTTCTGAGCCCCAAGGTAACGGGCCCAGTGCGCCGTCGCTCTGTCTCTCTCGCACCCCCAGGGACGCCCAAGGCACGCGAGAGAGACAGAGCGACGAAAGCCTACCGTCCTTGCCTATCTCGGCCGCCGAGCGTCACGTAGTTAAGGGACGGTGGAATGGAATGCCGATAGCAAAACGGGCCCAGTCAGTCACTCAGCGCCCTTCAGACTGATTCCGAGAGTCGTTTCCGTCGCTCTGTCTCTCTCGCACCCATCGGGCGTCCCGTACGGGCGCGAGAGAGACAGAGTCTGCTGGGCCGTCCAATCCGGGACGCCGGATGGATGACAGGCCAAACCGGGCCTAACAGAGTGGGCAGCGACAGGCCGGCAGGGAAAGGGGCGTGCCGGAGCCCTTCCGCTGACTGTGGCCGTGGGGCCGTGGGGCCGTGGGGCTGCGGGGGCCCAGGGCTAATTGACTTCCGCGTGCTTCCGGGGCGGACCTCGGCGATAACGCGATGCCATCACACTGGAGGGGTTCCGACGAACAGTGGTTTCGCAGCCCTGTCTCTCTCGCACTCACGGGGCGTTCCATTGGGGTGCGAAAGAGGGGCACTGCCATTGCTGCCCTTGCTGGTCGTGCTACACTATTTCACACTGTGCCGAACTGTGCTGCAGGTCAACACGTGCGTGCCCTACCCGTGCCGCGGCGGCACCAACTGCGTGGGCGGCATCGCGCGCGTGGCCACGGCCATGGACAGGCTACGACGCCAGTTCCCGCACTCCCTCGTCCTCAACGCCGGTGACAACTTCCAGGCAAGCCATAGTGGGATCAAGTGTGCACAGTGGGCTAGAAGACCGGAGGAGGCGGCCAAAACTCTAGACGCGTTTTGAGCTCCAGAGTCGCTGAACAGGACTCGAACCGAACGTGTGTCCTCACCAATGGATTGCTCTCCGAACGAGGAATCCATTGATGGGGTCACACGTTCGGTTCGAGTCCCGTTTAGCGAAAAATCGTCTGGAGTTTTGGCCGCCTCCGCCTGTCTTCTGCGACCCGAGTGGTGCGCGAGGGGAGGAAGTGCCTGAAGGCGTCCTTGGTGTTGCAGGGCTCCTTGTACTACTACGTCCACCGCCACGCCATCATGTCCTTCTTCCTGAACCGGCTCCGCTTCGACGCCATGGTGGGGAGACCGTGAACCAGACCGCTGCGATTACTTCCTCGCCGTTTTCAAAAGCGAAAGCCTTGACGGCGAACCCCTTTCTCTCCCAGGCCCTCGGCAACCACGAGTTCGACCAGGGCGTCGCCAATGTCAAGGAGTTCCTGCGGCGCCTCGAATTCCCCGCCCTGGCCGCCAACATGGACGCCAGCAAGGACCCGCAGCTCGCCGCCCTCGTCAAGCCCTCCATCGTCCTGGAGCGCGAGGGCCACCGCATCGGCGTCATCGGCTACATGCTCAACAACACCCACGTATGCGTTCGATCGGACCCACACTGCTTTCTTGCTTTTCCCACCGAGACAGTTCCTGGCCAATAACGAAGCCGTGACTAAGGCCACTTAAAGCGCGGGGCTGCAGGTGTGCGAGACATGACTGCGTTCAACGAAGCCCCACTTAGACACGGCCAGGTTGTCGCCTGGAACTTGCCCGGCGCACTTGGCCGCGTGCTTCCCTGCCTCGCTTCGCTGTTCCAGAACATCTCGGCCACGGGGCAGGTGCGCTGGGGCGGCGAGCTGGAGGCCGTGGACCGCGAGGCGGCGCGCCTCAAGGCGGCGGGCGTGGACATCATCGTGTGCGTGTCGCACGACGGCCTGGCCGGCGACCTGCACGTGGCCAGGAACAGCAGGCACGTGGACCTCATCGTCGGCGGCCACTCGCACACGCTGCTCTACTCGGGTGAGTCCCGCTCTGTCTCTCTCGCACTCGTGGGGCGTTCCCTATGGGTGCGAGCGAGACAGAGCGACGAAGACGACTCTCGGAATCGGTCTGCGGGCGGCGCGGCGGCGAGCGCCCGGCGGGTAGGCCAGCCCGTCGCGCTGCCGGGTCGCGCGGCGAGGACGACCTCGCCCGCAGGCGTTCGCCTCAAGTACGCTGCAGTTTTGCCAGTCTCTCTCTCTCACTCACACACACACACACACACTCTCTCTCTCTCTCTCACTCACACACACACACACACACGTGGTGCGTAGGAACGCCCCCGACGGACGACCGCGTGTTCGGCCACTACCCGGTGGTGGTGGTGCGGCAGCCCCCCGGCGAGGGGCGCACCCGGGAGCGCAAGGTGCTCGTCGTGCAGGCCATGGCGGCGTCCAAGTACCTCGGCCACATCCTGGTCACGTTCGACAAGGACGGCGAGGTGGCGGACTGGGAGGGCCGCCCCCTGCTGCTCGACCAGAGCGTCCCCCAAGGTGAGTACGCCCACCGCCGAAGACTCGTTTCGTCGCTCTCTGTCTCTCTCGCACCAATACGTCACGCCGCATGAGTGCGAGAGAGACAGAGCGACGAGAAGGACTCTCGGAATCAGTCCGCTGACTGCGGTTCGGTTTGTCCCCCTGCAGACGCGCGCACGCGCACCATGCTGCGCGCGTGGCGGCCCGCCGTCCGGCAGCTGGGCGGCAAGCGCGTCGGCTTCCTGGACGAGCGGCTCTCGCAGGACGACTTCGAGTGCCTCACCGGCGAGTGCAGCATCGGCAACGTGGTGGCGGACGCATTCGTCGACGTAAGATGGCCGGTGGCGCCGCGGCGGAGATGGGAAAAGTGACCCGCTCTGACCCCCGCCGTCAAGGGCGGATCCAGAGACGGCTTAGGGGGTCGCAAAAGTTGCCTACCTTTTCACTTTTCTCATTCTCTGCGGTGTGGCGGTCCGTGTTGTCGCAGTTGCTCTCCAGTCCTAACGTGCTTGCCTTCTGTCTCTCGCAGCACTGGACCAAGAACGCCGTGGAGCCCCCCACGGTGGGCGCCGCCGTCGGCTGGTCCATGGTGGCCAACCTGGAGCAAGGTGGTAAGTGAGGGTAGGGGAGGTAAGTGAGGGTAGGCGAGGTAATTGATGGTAGCAGGCAAGTGAGGGTAGCAGGGGTAAGTGAGGGTAAGTGGAGGAAAGCAAAGTTTGCAGTCTAATGGTGGGCTCACGGCGCCGTCGTCTCCCCGTTCTAGACGTGACCTTCGAGGACGTGTTCAGCGTGCTGCCCTACGAGTACACCGTGGACACCTTCCGCATCACGGGGGCGGGGCTGCGCCAAGTCATCGAGTCCTCCGCGGCAGGCGAGGGCCTGTTCCAGTGGTCAGGTGCGTTCCCGTCCCGGACCCGGGTTCAAATACTGCCCCTTCGGTCCCCTTGAGCTTGGACTTGTTGTTTTTGCTGTTGTTGTTGTTGCACCTACCAGTGCCGCAGGGCTGTACGTGACGCTGGACCTGAGCAAGCCGCCGGGGCAGCGCGTCGTGGACGTCCGCGTGCGCACCAAGCTCAAGCAGAGCCCCAAGGAGTACCCGGAGCTGGACCCGGCCAGGGAGTACATCGTGGCGACGCAGTCCGTCACGCTGACGGGCGGCTACTCCAACCCCGACCTGTCGCGCCTGCACGGCAACCGAACCCGAGGCAAGAAGTGTTGTGTTGTGTGAGGCAGGCAGCGTAAACAGTAAACAGAGCTGACGTTCTGAGTGGCAGCGCTAACGCGGCGGATACAGCAAGCTGAATGCTTAACAGAATCGCGCGATGCACGGGGTATCGCAGACCCAAAACCCCATTGACATGGAGTAGTCCCTCCCACGGATACTACAGGGAACAACGGCGGAACCGGTACAGGAGGGAGGGGATGGGGAGGGATTGGGGTGTCGGAAAAGATGCCTACCTACACGGGTAAACTGCGACTTGTTTGCCTGCCTTTCATACGACGGCGAAGCCGCCGCCTCTCCCTAGAGGTCTATGGTTCAAATACTCACGCTTCCTACACGTTTTTATTAAAATTTGATTTTTTTTTTCAGGTCCGCCCGACCACAAGGTGCTGGCCATGTACCTGACGGAGCACTTGAACCTGGCGCGCGGCAAGCTGGAGGGCAGGGTGACGATGGTGGGCGGCCGGGCCCACCCCAAGCGGTTCTCCGGCCTGCCCAACAAGCTGTAGGCCGTAGGCTCATTCCGAGGGAGAGGTCTCTCTCTCTCTCTCTCTCTCTCTCTCTCTCTCTCTCTCTCTCTCTCTCGCACTCATGCCACCTAAGGGAGCGAGAGAGACAGACCGACGAAAGCACTGTTCGTAATCAGTCTGCAGCGCAGCGGCCCACCCCAAAGCCAAAGACTTTCACCCGTGCCGGAAGGGCTACGCACGCCTGCGCCGGGCTGCGCCTGGCCGAAGCGGCGATCAAAAAATGTATTTTTAGAAGAAAAATGTTTTCCTCGTCTTTTTGTGCGCACGCCTCGCGGAGAAAGCGTTGGGCAACCCTATCGATGTAGTACAGTGTGGTGGGGGATTCGAATCTCGCCACATGGTGACGCGAGCGCAGAAAAACAACCCAGGACCGCGCGGCGTCTACTCCTACACCGCGACTTTTCGACGGGGGTCACCTCGGCGACGAAGAAAGTTTGCCCCCGCGGCCCCCTCGTGCGTCCTCCTCGTCTCGTGGGCGATAACGTCCTGGCGATAACCGCCACCCCAGCCGAGAGAGTGTGCGAGACAGAGACAGGTTGCGTGAATTCGGACTCGAGTGATAAGGCTGACGGTTCGACCCGTTTTCTAGTACTTTATTTTCTTACAAGGTTTCTGGTTCTGTTTCGTAATACATCACGTTATGGTGAGATCAGGTTTTGCATAGTTTTTTTTTACAAGATGAGAAAGCAGCATCCTCGTGGTGGTCTCTATCCCCGCCTAGTACTCGATGCCGAAGGGCCAGTACTTGTGCTTCTTGCCGCTGCAAAGAGAGAGAAGAATGACGACGAGTCCGCTTTGTAAAATTAGCCAAACAGAGAAGGGAGAAGACTTACTCGTTGAGGGGGACCAGGCGGCCGTTGCAGTCGAAGGTGTCCATGACGGCGACGTCAGCGGGTGAGAGCTCGAAGTCGAAAACTTGGAAGTTGGAGACGATGCGGGACTTGGTGACGGACTTGGGGACCGGGACGGTGCCGTGCTGGATCTAAACCACGGGCAGAGGACCAAACGTGCATCAGTCAGGGCAGCGCACAGAAATTTGCGAGTGGCGTACCTCCAAGCTCATTAGCGCCAGACACTCACCAGGTACCGGAGGACGACCTGGGCGGTGGTCTTGCCGTACTTGTCAGCCATGGCCTTGATCTTGGGGTCCTCCAGGAGCATGGGGTCGCCGGGCTTGGCCCAGGGCCTGTCAGGGGAGCCGAGGGGGCTGTAGGCGGTGACGACGATGTCGCGCTCCTTGCAGAACTTGATGAGCTTGGCCTGGTTGAGGTGCGCGTGGCACTCCACCTGGTTCACCAGGGGCTTGATCTTGCAGACCTCGAGCACGCGGGTCACCTGCTGCGAGTTGAAGTTGGAGAGGCCGATGCCCTTGACCAGGCCCAGCTCCACGCACTTCTCCAACGCCTTCCAGGTGTCCACGTAGTCCACGTCGCTGTAGCGCACGGTGCCGTCGGCCTCGCGGGGGAACAGCTCACCACCCTCCTGCAAAGACCGGCAACATTACCACTATCTGCTCCAAGGTACAGTGGGCCAGAAGACCGGCGGAGGCGGCCCAAACAAGAGACGCGTTTTGAGCTCTAGAGTCGCCAAACAGGACCACTCACTTCGTAGCCGGTGGGCCAGTGGATAAGGTAGAGGTCCAGGTAGTCCAGGCCGAAGTTCTTCAGGGACTTCTTGCAGGCGTCGACGACGAGGTCCGGCCGGTGGAAGGTGTTCCACAGCTACAACGAGAGACACAATTTTAATCCACACACAATTTTATAAAAAATTAAATGAGGCTACTTCATGCCTAAAAAAAATAATTAAAAAGCCTGGCCTAGAGTGCCCACCTTGCTGGTGAGGAAGATGTCCTCCCTCTTGACCACGCCCTCGGCGATCTTGGCGCGGATGCCGTTGCCGACCTCCGCCTCGTTGCCGTAGATGAAGGCGCCATCGATGTGCCTGTAGCCGGCGTCGATGGCGTCCTTGACGGCCTGCTCGACTTCGCCGGGCTTGGACTGCAAACGTGACAAATATTCGGTGACCTCTCGTAACTAACGGAACCGACAGGCCTGGCGCCCTGCCCGACCGTCCCGCGCTCCAGTTTGAATCACGCGCCAAAGCAGGCACGCCCCGCCGCGGACGGACGGACAGGGACTGACACACTGACGTGACAGGTAGGCATCCTCGCACAACGCCCCGTCGCGCCATGACAGCATGTCGCGACGCAACACGCCCATGCCCGAGGAAAACTGCGGTTCTGGGAAACTGACGCTAGAAGTCAAACGCGCAAAGGACACTCTCGTCGGCACGGCGTGAGGTTAGGTCGCCCCTTGGTTGCACGAAGTTGGCGTTTCGAAATGAAGGAAGTTTGTCATGACGGTCACACTGGGCTTTGCCGGCGGCCCGGCTTCGCACTAGGGTTAATGTGCCTGCCATCGTCCGAGCCACGCGACATTGCTCGGTGGACACTGGCGAGTTGTCCTGAAAACACCGGTTGCCGCCGAAGGGCGTAGTGTACAGTGGCGCGGCGCGGCAGTGTACTACCCACCTTCCAGGTGCCCAGGCCAAGGATGGGGAAGTCTTGGCCGTTGTTGAGCTTGATGGTGGGTGCCAGCTTGACCATGGTGGATGAGTTGTTGAAGAGGACGGGGCTCGGTCAGACGCTCTGCTCAACTCCAAGTTCCGCGCCGAAGTCACTGGATTTATCAGAGCGTCTGCCTCCCACTCGTCCCCCTCCCACCGCATTCCCCCTCCCCCTCCAGCTCCCTCTCCCTCCCCCCCCTTCCCTCTCTCCTCGAGGCGCCCTCGCGTTTCTGGCGGTGATGCGATAATCAGTCTCGTCTCGTATCACCCCGATCCCATGACAAACAGATGAGGCGAGGAAGGGCACTCTTGGCTGGGCGCCTTTCTCCTCACGCCTGTCATTCCCTACTGTGCTGGTTCCGCCCCTGTGCCTGCATGTCCTTCGAGCCCTACATTACTTTTGGGGATGTAGACCTCTCGATGGATGTCCTGGACCTAGGTGTGGGTGGCCCGAGCCTGGGTGGCCTTAGAGTCCTTTCGCCCCCATGAGGATCCTTAGGACTCTTTGTGGCCTGGACAAGGCGACAGACAAGTTTTGCAAGTTTGTGAGAACCCTTGCGACCCTTGCAGAGTCATGGGTGAATAAGCAGGGAAGAAGGAATGAATGCATAGCAGCAACAAGGATTTTGTTATTGTGTGGGTCGGTCACTTTATTCAAACATAATTTGTTATGGAATGGAACATTACAAAGAGATAGAACTCACTTTGCAATTAAATATAAATTTTGGAATGGCTAATTTAAGTAAATAGTCTATCACCAATGCCATAAATGTATATACACTTCTTTGGAATACCCAATACAAAAGCCTACATAAAACGTAGTTCAACATAAATAAAACGTGTGTGTTCCCATATAACATAATGGAGATATTCGTTGTTATTAACATAACTATGTTTTTAAGAAGAAAAAAACATATTTCTTACAACAAAATTACTTAGAATAACATACCAAAGAAAGAAAAACAACAAGAGGAAAGAGATAGGCAGATTATTTTACTAAGCACTCCAGTGAAGCAGTTTGATACTTTTAAACAACTTCTTGAGTAAGCTGAGAGCAAGAGCCATTAAAGTGGTATTACATAACATGAAATGTAAAGAATTTAACCCACAGAAGGCCCAATTGTGCACATAAAATTAAAGTGGATGCAATCATGTCCATACAATACTCATATGGACCTGGTAACAGCCATTTGGTTGACAATATCTGTCTGGCAGGTGAGACAAGGGACACAGTCTGGGGGAAAACATTCTATGTTGATTGAAAAATGACTAATACTACAGTCAACCAAGGAATGTTTCAAATCACAGCCAAAACCTCCATCACAAAGCATCATAACAAAATGATGTTGGAAGTTTGTCAAAATTCAAAACAAATATAAAATGGTCTCTGACTGACATTTATTACAATAGCATCAATCCAAAAAAATAAAACCCCCACAAAATTACGATGTATGAAAAAAAAAAAGGTTCAAAAAGGTGTTAAAATTAACAGAAACAACTTAGCTAGAGAGCTGAATAATAACAATATGCACGATTGCATCAGACTTAAAACAAAAACAAAAAAATTGTTCAAAACAAATAAAAAGGAGGGAACAAAGCTGAGAAAAACACTAAGATAGACAAAAGTAAGCAAATCAGTAAGAAAAGAAAAGTGACGAGCAACAACTTAACAACATGTCATAAATTGTTTCACTAAAATGTACTTGGAATGTAAGCCTTTGCCCGTTTCAGAATCTTACGGTAAAATAGATAACATCCATCTTCAAGCGTAGATCCTTCATCACTTTTCAGGAATGTTACATAGACTTATGTACAAAAGCAATTGTATTATGAAATCTGCATTAAGTAGTGTTTACCTAAAACTGCAATGTACAAAATAGAACTTAACATTGTCAGCGAAATCCTTTTGAGGACATATAAAATTCACTCTATTTAAAAACAGGGGATCTTTCAGTGATCAGATTTTTGTAGAATATCAAAGGAATGCACAGAAGAAAGAGGAAATAACATACTAACAACAAAATACTCTTTCTAAAAACTAATAAGTCCAAGAGACATACATAACAGCACAATACATATGCAACAAACATGTTAATTTTGATATAACCACAAGGCAATAAATGTTAATCCAAGAAAGGTAGGCAACAAGAATGCAACAAATGCATTAAGGCACTACCATTTTGGATAGATCTATAAAAATCGTCAGGTTTGATTACAATATGCTGTTTGTTCACAAACATATAGAGTTCTTCCAGGAAGACAATTATTTTCAAGTTCTTTCACTTAGTCAACCAGTAACTCTTACCCATTTGACAATGAGTAGCATCCTAAAGAAATCAGCGAGTTTCTAGCAAACATCAATGAATATTCAACCGTGTAAAGATTGAAGATTCAAGAGAGGAATGAATAAACGGAATAAACCAAAAATTTGGTCATGCAGGATTTAAAAATCTGCATCACTTACAGGCTAAAACATCAAATTTTTCATTCACAAAGTATAGCCTCTTAAAAAAGATTTTTACTTATTTGCTTGCTACTATGTCACAGCCAAAGGACAGAATAGTTATTAAAAATTACAAACAAGAAAAAACAGTTCTATTCTCCAGTAAATTTAACATAAAATGAAATTTGTGGAGAAAATGAGTGACCATTGAACAATTACGAGAACTGCAAAGAATTTAAAACTTCTAAAGCATTTTTCTGATACAGAAATTGGCTAGAGAAAGAAAAAAATTCAACAGCTCAAGCCGCTAACTACCTTCAAAGATATTGGTCTTTTGGAACATGAACAAGTCATGAGTTTGACACTTTTTTGACAGTGGCAGACTACTGTTGTTTTTCTTTAAAACTAACCAACGCCATGCTTTTTCATCCTTGCATCTAGTGCAATTGATAATTGTAGCAGAGTGGTCCATTAAATAAATTACTAACATTGAAATTTATAAATAAGATTCAAGTCTTAATTTGAGATGCAACACTCACTCCATTCAAACTCTTGGAGCATGTCTTGTTCAACAATTTAGATCATAACGGTTATTACATGTAAACTCACCAATACAAAGAGAGAGAAGGAGTTTACAAAAATGGCACAGATCTTAGAAAAATTAGTTTTCTAGAAAGAAAAAGGACAGAGAAAATATTAGATATGAACATTTTACAAATAACAAGTGGAATTCTAAATACCCAAACAATATCCTGTAAAAGATTTCCTACAAACAATAATAACAAGACACTTCTTCAAGATGTAAGAAAATGTCAAACTGTGAGAAAGAAATCACAGCAAGGTATGCTTTGAGCATAATCAACTCTTGCGACTCATTCTTGACATACTCTTTGCAGGGCACAAAGGCATTCCCACCCCTAGTTTCTTGGCCAGCAAGAAAGTCCTACAACAAAAACAACAAAAATCTTATGCCTGATTTAGAATAAGGCTGCTCTTTCAATCACAATCGAGGTCAAACCATATCACAACAAAACACTTCCCTAAAATTTACAGACAAAATGCTTGCAAAATATTTTCATGACAACATGCGGCTTGCAAACACCTTCCAGCTCGAACAAGACGCCATGTTTCTAAGGGCGTCAAGCCACTCAACGCTTGGGCTCGGTCTGCAGGCTCAGGATGGCGGCGCAGATCTTCTGGGCGTCCACCTCGTCGGGGTAGAGGCTCATGGCGGTGGCGACCAGCTCCTCGGGGAAGATGGAGGCCAGGTGGTAGTGCATGCGGTGGCGCGCCTGCTGGGCCTGGTGGTGGTACAGCGCCTGGTTCCAGGCGGGGCTCTGCTGCAGCTGCATCTGCAGTTGCGGGTCGCTGCCGCCCGCGCCGCCCAGCCTGCGCTGCTGCTGCGCCCAGGTCCGGTACGACTCGGGCGCCGAGGCGATCCGCGAGACGCCGGCGTGCACGGGGAGGGCCTCGACGGGGGCGGCCGCGCTGGGCGGCTGCATCTGCGGCTGCAATGGAGGCTGCAGCTGCATCGGCGGCATGCCCATGGCCTTGCGCATCTGCGCCAGCCGCGCGTCGTAGGTCGGGTTGAGGCTGAGCTGGCGCTGCAGCGGCCGGTGCAGGTTGGCCGCGTTGACCGCCGCGTCGCTGGGGCTCGGCGTCGGCGCGGCGGCCGGGGACGCGCCGCCGGCCGCCAGCATGCTGTCCACGCTGTAGCTCTTGGCGACCGCGCTCGCCGCCGGCTTGGCGTGCTGCTGCAGCGGCGCGCCCAGGGCCGACGCCGCGGTCGGCATCATGCCCGTCATGCCCGTCCCCGGCACGGTGGAGTGCGACCGCGTCAACGGGTTCTTCCGCACCACGGGCTGCACGTCCGAGTCCAGCGGCAGGCTCAGGGACTTCCCCTTGAGCAGCTTGCCTGCAACAAACACAGTCCAGTCAGTGGCGGGTTTGGGCCATTCACCCCTTTCGTCGGCAGCAGAGCAGACTGGCTCTAACTTTCGTCGCTCTGTCTCTCTCGCACCTTTAGGGGGCGCCCCACGAGTGGGAGAGAGAGAGAGAGAGTGGCAGCCTCACCTGGCCCCGTGCGCGCCAGCCCCGCGGCCACCAGGTGCTTCTGGGCCTGCTCGGCCAGCCTCTCGGTGACGGACTTGTGCGGCAGCAGGCCGCGCTCCGGGTGGCTGAACTTGCACTTGTTGCCGTAGGTGCACTTCTTGGCGTAGGGGCAGGGCGGCGGCGCGTCGGTGCGGGCGGCGGGCAGACGGAGAAACTGGTCCAGTGACGGCCCCGACCGTCCCAGCGGGTCTTCCGGGGGCATGAACCTGCAGGAGGGACCAATGTGCACTAAACCATGCTGCAGCCGCTTGCTTCGACATCCTCAAAGTACTCCAGTGGACCCACACCCACCTGTCGTTGACGAACGAGAACATGAGGATGCGCTGCTCCACGACGCGCCGGAACTCGGCGTTCTCCTGCGCCAGGTCCCGGTAGTTGTCGTTGCTGACGACGACGCCGCCCGTGTCGGCGGCCAGCCGCAGCACGTAGCGGTCGTCGTAGCAGACGACGCGCTTGCCGCCCACCAGGCGCGACGGCGTGTACACCAGCAGCCGCTCGCGCTCCAGCTCGCCCAGGATGGCCTGCTCCGTGATCAGGTTGTCGGGGCGCGGCGCCTCCTTGCGCCACTTGGGCACGAACACGGTGATGTCGGTGTGGCCCCGCGCGCGGAACCAGTCCACGCACAGGCGCAGCCCCCGGCACGAGAACACCTCCTTGTTGCCGTGCCTGCAACACCCAGAATCAGAAGGCAGTCAGTACACTGGCAAACCTGCAGGGGGGCGTTCACTGAAACAAATGGTACCCCAAATCAAAGTTTGACCCCTGCAATGGATTCCTCGTCCTGAGAGCAATCCATTGGTGGGGTCACACGTTCGGTTCGAGTCACAGTTCGGGACTTCGACCGCCTCCACCGGTCTTCTGGCCCACTGTGCGCGGACTCGGGGTCCGCGGTGGCTTACCCCATGGCCACGTTGCTGCCATCGATGACGATGGGCCGGAGTCGCGGCCGCGGCTGCAGCGCGGCGTCGTCGTCGGCCGCCGTGGCCGCGCAGGCGCCGGCCGCCGCCGCCCCGACGCCGGCCTGCCTGCGGGGGTGCTGCGCGTGCTGCGGGTGCTGCGCGCTCGGGGCGTGCTGGGCGGGCTGCTGCGCGTTGGGCTGCGCGGACTGCGCCTGCCGGATCAGCTCGGCCAGCAGCTCATTCTGCGCGGGGTTGGGCCCCAGGCGCCGCAGCGCCGCGCGCACCAGCGGCTCCGTGTAGCCCAGCCTGATGCCGAACTCGAGCCGCGACACCGCCGCGTCCCTGCAAGGGTGCAAGCACAGCGATCAGTTCGGCGGCCCACTGTGTTCCGGCATCAACAGGCTAAAGCTTACCCCTGCTGAGTGATGTAGTCGGCGTACTCGGCGGCGAGGGTCTCGGAGGTGGTGCGGCTCACATCCTGGTGCCTCACGTCGTCCCCCTCGGCCTCCGCCTCCCCCTCGGCCTCGGCGTCGCTGTCGTAGCTCGAGTCGTCGCCATGGTCTCCCAGCCCGGAGCACAGCGAGTCCACGAAGCACTGCAGAAGAAGAGTCAGAGTTTGAAACCGAGAGAAAGGAGAGCCGAGCGCCTGATAGGTAGGCAACCGCGACGCAGGGGTGCGCTGCTCCACTGATGTTGCCTACCCGCCGGGCGCTAGAGCTGCGGACGGGCTGCCCATCCCGACGGAAAATCGGCCGTCTGCCCCGCGATTCCGAAGGGCCGTTCTGTCTCTCTCGCACCCCTACGGCACGCCCCACGAGTGCGACAGAGACAGCCTGCTTGCTCAGCGAGGGAGGCCCGCGCGCCTCGAAGCACACGACGCCATGCTACGCCATGCTACGCCATGCGACACGACACAGCCGAACCAGTCACTCAGTGAGAAAACCGGACGAAAACACGTCTCAGGGTCGACAGTCGACGCTACGGCCAGACCGCCAGCAGACCGATTCCGAGAGTCGTTTGCGTCGCCGTGTCTCTCTCGCACCCACGGGGCGTCCGGTACAGGTGCGAGAGAGACAGAGTGAGACTCTCGGAATGAGTCTGCAGGCCACGGCCCCTCGGCGGCGTCGCACGGTCTGCCGTGCCGTTGCCGTTGCCCTCCACGCCCAGCGGGCCGGCCATCCGGGTATCCGGGTCCACCATCATCGTAATCCAAATTGAAAACTAGTATCGGCGGCTGTCTTGATACTGTCTCCCGCGGTATGGTACGTAGACAGCCCCTGGAGGGTCTGTTCATGGCGCGGCACCCACACTGTCACCCCCCTCCCCGCCAGACCCTCGGGGCGGGCCTAAAGACCGGGCCGCGGCGAGCCAGCCACTATCACTGCGACTCATTAGCGGCCGATAAGGCGATCCGGCGATCCGGCGATCGGGGGAAGGCGCCGATACGCAGCAGACTCATTCCGAGAGTCTCGCTCTGTCTCTCTCGCACCGATACGGGACGCACCGCGAGTGCGAGAGAGACAGAGCGACTCTCCAGCAGGCAGCCTCCACCGTCGAGAGTCTTCGCGGCCAAATCAGGCGGCGGACAAAATTAAGTGGCCTTGGCGGCACGGCCCTCTGGGCGGGAAGAGCGACGACCGGCAGGGCCACTCTGTCTCTCTCGCACCCTTGCGGGGCCCGCGGGGCGCCCCAGGAGTGCGAGAGAGACCTCCCACTCAGTGTGCTGGCGGGAATGCACTCGGAGGGTATACCTTGGGACGAGAGAGTCGCGGACGGCCACGGGCTTCAAGACGCATAGGGGAGGACTCGGCGACACCGCGTCCGTGAGGGAAGACAGAGGGGCGTGGACGGACGGACGGGCAGGCAGACGAGACGGAGAAACAAGGAACTCTGCCGCCGTGTGGACGGCGCGGCGGGACGCGGCACGGCGGCACGGCTAGCTGGCGGGGCTTTAGCGCGGCGGCCAGGCGGCCAGGCGGCCAGGCGGCGCGGTGAGGCCAGCAGAGGCCAGGCGGCCAGGTAAACTGGTGTGCGGAGGAGGAGGAGAAGGGGAAAGGTGCGACGGAGAGGGAAGACGCGGCGGGGGCAGCGCGGGCCGCGCGAGCGAGAGAGAGCGCGCTAGGTCATAGAGACATCCGGCTCCCCATCCGCCAACCCACATCGGCCGGCCGTGCAGCGCGAGGCGGGGCGGGGCGGGGCGGGGCGGGGCGCGGCGGCGAGGTGAGGAGCGGTGACGTGAGGTGTGTTGATCCGGTTCAAGCCCCCCCGCTCGCCCCCCCCCCCTTAAGGCCCCCATTGTCACACATGTGGCAAAAGCGTACATGCCGTCACATGGAATATTGTGACGACAGTGACGACAGTCACAATGGAAAAGTGGATCCTGGTCAAAGGAAAGCAGAAGAGGAGGATTTCGCCTGGAAAGCCCCCCGGAAAGAACAATCATATAAGCTGTCCTGCAAAGCTTCGACACAGGCACCAGTACTTTGGCACAGGCTCACAATGCCTACCTGGTGCCTGGAGGATCAAAACTTTCCTCCTCAGCAATATAGATAAATTCCAAAGAGAATTAACCAAGAAACTTGAGCGGAGCATACAATATTCTTGTTACATTGCAGAAACGCGGCCAGTTTCATACAAGCACAGCACACAAATAAGGGTGTAATGGTAGATTAAAGCTCTTATTCCTATGTAAGAACTGGAGCTTTAATTTAATATGGTAGGGATGGGTTAAAATCCCGAGAAGCATCGTAAAGAAAAGTTAAAGAACAATGCTGATCCAAATAGAATCTAATCGTACAAAATAGTTGATCATGACAAAAGGAGGGAAAATAAGAAAGTATCGTAGCTTACATTCTGAGGGGAACGTAAAGCTTTATGGACCTTCCAATCAACTCAGGATCTCAAAAACAGAAACACGGAGGGCTCCCCTGACTTTCATGAAGGCCTCAAACTCATTCATTGGATGTCGAAGCCAAAAACTTACCTGGACTCGATTCGCCGTCTGAGATACTTCGATCTGGGATGCATCCCCGCTTTTCTCCACGGTAAAGAACAGGACACTCAAGCCCGCCGAATCCGCATCCGTACCACAATCTGGTTTTGCCTGGGGGGCAGGCACTTCGTGGAGACTCACACGGAACTTTTCGCGGATCTCTTTTAATTTCTCGCGGATGACACCAACGTGCTCAACTTTCACACAGACATACGAGTGACTTCTTGAAGTTTCTTCCATATCGCAGGGGGTGCGCGCATGGACAGATGTTAGAACGTAAACAAATTAACATTATCATCAACTTTCTCCCCTGGACCAACTGGACTGTAGGACTGGACCCCTCTTCTCTGTCTCTTTCATGTTTGGCCGGAGTCACCGCCGTGTGAAGAACGTTCCCGCTGGCCCGAGCAGCCGACGCTACGAAATCGCTCTATTCTCGCAAATGCAAAGTCCTTCGAACAAAACAAAACGTTTCCTAGAATCAGGTAATTTTTTACGTTCACACTGAGCACTCAAAAGATACTCTGGATCAGTTTTTAAAATTGAGTCTGACAGCGAAAAGCCGCGACAGTTCAAACGCAGACACGCGCAGCATCACGATTAAACTCTTTTATTCGCTCACGTGCGGAAATTCTATGGAAAGAGCTGCGGATAAATGCTGATCCAATTACAAGGAATGAACTGGCAATGGAAATCCTGAGGAAAACGCTGGCAATTCTTCGCTATGACCAGTTTAAAGCGTCTAGCAGGTGTCTTCTGCTGGACTTCCGCCACCAGGATTTGTCATACTCCGTACCGCCATATTTCGCATACAGTCGACTAGTCGATCTTTAGTTCCCACGTTCGCCGTCTGAGCGCGCCACTGCGCCGCAGATTAAAACCGTGCCGCTCACCCCCTGCCTCTTCACATTCAGACTTTGTGACGGTTGGTCGATATTTCGACGGGAAGTCGTTCTTGATTGCATCTTGGTTTCTGAACCCTATAGGTAAGTTACTCTACCTGGAGTGTTGCGTCATTTTCTCAGATCAGCGATCCATCGGCCTGTTCCTTCCTGCCTTCGTTTGCTAGTTGTGAATTAATCTCCGAGCCGTTACGTCCCGCGTGACTAGGCGTGTGCTGGCTTGGTCCTCGCTCTTTGTTCTGAGACCACGTTTTTTGCTTTCGGATTTTCACGGTTAGTGTTCCTCGTGTTTTATTCGTGTTGAACTGTTTCTGCTGCTTTTCGGCTCAGTTTCGGGCCTCGGAAATTGGTCTCGCCCAGGCCTTGGCTTCTCGGCCCGTCTCGGCGGTTTTGCCGTTAGGCGGCACCACGTGTGTGCGCGCCATCGTGCATGCAACTGCGCCTCGGCACCCGTCCCGTATTCCCCCTGCACTTAGCATCGGTCGCTAATCTAATCTGGTTGGTTCCGCGGTGGGAGCGGGCTGCCCGTGGCGTGGTCGGCGGCGAGGTTAGGGCGGCCAGGACCTTCTAGAAGCCCGATCGCGAACGCTCCGCGGGGCATGCTGGGACGGCGGGGGCGGGGGGACGAGGGGGTCGAGCTCATGGTCACCACGCCGCCGCGCCGTCGCTCGCCGCTTCGCGAAGCTTCTGCTGATTTTGTCGTGCTCTCGTGTTCCCGGTTGGGCGCGCCGGCCTGGTAGCTGAGCTCCGCGGTGCCGGTCTAGTACCTACACTGGTAGGCAGACGCAGTCAGCGCGTCGTTTGGTATTTTCGCTTTCCCGGGCTTTTTTTCCGACTCGCTGCCGTTGCACAATGTGGCCATGTATGGCGCGGCCGTGGGCGACGGAGCGGCTTCGCATTGCTTCCGCGTCGCGTCGCCTTGACCGTGACAGAACTCGCCTCATGGTGCCGGTTAGCCGTGCGAGAAGGTTCGCGCGATCAGGTCGGCTCTAGGTTATCTTATCGAAGGGATGTCTCGCGTTCGGCTTGTGGGCCAAGTCACCGGCCGGGCCGTTCGTGTGAATCTGCTCGCACGGCGTGAGTGGGCTGGAAGTGGTGGGGGTGATTGACTCGTGGTTCCGACTCAAGGTGCGTCAGGCCGGCCATGGCGTGACTCAGGTTTATCCGGGCCGGGTTTCTGATGCAAGGGCTCCGTTCCGTTCGTGCTCAGTTCACGTTCGTCGAGCCCAGCGGTTGGACGTGTGCTTTGTGTCGGTGTCCCGGTTTTGGCGCCAATTTTGGGTGTGAGGAATCTTCTGGACTCTGTTCTTATGTACTCTGGTTTTGTTTGTTTCAGACTGAAAAATGGCAGCCCCAGCTATTGGTATTGACTTGGGTACCACCTACTCCTGTGTTGGTGTCTTCCAGCACGGAAAGGTCGAAATTATTGCCAACGACCAGGGTAACCGAACCACTCCCAGTTATGTGGCGTTCACCGACACTGAACGTCTCATTGGAGATGCCGCCAAGACTCAAGTGGCCATGAACCCCAGTAACACCATCTTCGGTAAGATTTCTTCACTGCTATTTTTTGCCTTGCTGCTTTTTCCCAGTTTAGGGAGATAGGTTAGCTAGGGTTCCATTCTTTTGAACATCGAGCAAATTGTGCAATCATAGGATTTGTCTTGTTTATTGATAGAAGCTCAAGAGGTTGGCTAACAGGGAAACTAGTGGCCTCCTCGATGATCCTGGAGCTGCTTGATTTTGTGCAGTTAGTTCCTGATCATGGCTTCTGAAAATAGCTTTGCTCCTGCACTGCAGTGAGCGAGGGCTCGGCATATTCCATATTCTCTGAGGTGCTACATCATCTAGGAGACAAACCATGTTGTGTACACTCCTATACTACATCTAGGAAATCTTTTTCCTTCTAGTTTGTTGCACTTCTAACCGATCTGTTTGTCATGTTACAGATGCTAAGCGTCTTATTGGACGCAAGTTCGAAGATACCACTGTCCAGTCGGACATGAAGCACTGGCCCTTCACTGTCATCAGCGATGGTGGCAAGCCCAAGCTGAAGGTTGAGTTCAAAGGAGAGGCTAAGACTTTCTACCCCGAAGAAATCTCATCCATGGTCCTCACCAAGATGAAGGAAACAGCTGAGGCCTACCTTGGCAAGACTGTCACAAATGCTGTTGTCACCGTACCAGCTTATTTCAACGACTCCCAGCGTCAGGCCACCAAGGACGCGGGTACCATTGCTGCCTTGAATGTTCTGCGTATCATCAACGAGCCCACTGCTGCTGCCATTGCTTATGGTCTTGACAAGAAGGGCAGCAAGGAGAGCAACGTCCTGATCTTTGATCTGGGCGGTGGTACTTTTGATGTGTCCATCCTGTCCATTGAAGATGGTATTTTCGAGGTCAAGTCTACTGCTGGTGACACTCATCTTGGTGGAGAAGATTTCGACAACCGCATGGTCAACCACTTTGTCCTGGAGTTCAAGCGTAAATACAAGAAGGAGCTCACCTCCAACAAGCGTTCTCTCCGTCGTCTGAGGACCGCTTGCGAAAGGGCAAAGCGTATCCTGTCATCTTCCACCCAGGCCTCTGTTGAAATCGACTCCCTCTTCGAGGGTATTGACTTCTACACCTCAATCACCCGTGCCCGTTTCGAGGAGCTCTGCGCTGACTTGTTCCGTGCCACCCTGGACCCTGTGGAGAAGGCCCTCCGCGATGCCAAGATGGACAAGGGTGCCGTCCACGAGATTGTCCTTGTCGGAGGTTCCACCCGTATCCCCAAGGTCCAGAAGCTGCTGCAGGACTTCTTCAACGGCAAGGAGCTGAACAAGTCCATCAACCCTGATGAGGCTGTTGCCTACGGTGCGGCTGTCCAGGCTGCCATCCTGCACGGAGACAAGTCTGAGGCTGTCCAGGACTTGCTGCTGCTCGATGTTGCTCCCCTGTCCATGGGTATTGAGACCGCTGGAGGTGTGATGAGCGTTCTCATCAAGCGTAACACGACCATCCCCACCAAGCAGACCCAGACTTTCACCACCTACTCCGACAACCAGCCTGGAGTGTTGATCCAGGTAAGCATTTCAGCCAGCTTTTGTGTTGCATGTCTGTCTCCCATCTGCAGGGTCTAATTAAGTTTTCGTTTGTTTTCACAGGTCTATGAAGGAGAGCGTACCATGACCAAGGACAACCACCAGCTTGGCAAGTTCGAGCTCAGCGGAATTCCCCCTGCGCCCCGTGGTGTGCCCCAGATCGAGGTCACCTTCGACATTGACGCCAACGGTATCCTGAACGTCTCTGCCTGCGACAAGTCGACCGGCAAGGAGAGCAAGATCACCATCACCAACGACAAGGGCCGTCTGAGCAAGGAGGAGATCGAGCGCATGGTGAACGACGCCGAGAAGTTCCGCAGCGAGGACGAGCAGCAGAAGGAGCGCATCACCGCCAAGAACGCCCTCGAGTCCTACTGCTTCAACATGAAGAGCACTGTAAGTTGACAAGAACTGCTTGGTTGTGCAATTCCATGCAGTTTTTTTGTGCGAGGCGAGAAATTAATTTGTTTGCTTTCTTTCAGGTGGAGGACGACAAGATGAAGGACAAGATCTCTGACGCTGAGAAGACCCAGATCCTGGACAAGTGCAATGAGACTGTCAAGTGGCTCGACTCCAACCAGCTGGCTGAGAAGGAAGAGTACGAGCACAAGCAGAAGGAGGTTGAGGCCATCTGCAACCCCATCATCACCAAGCTGTACCAGGGCGCCGGTGGTGCTGGAGGCATGCCCGGCGGTATGCCCGGCGGCTTCCCTGGCGCCGGTGCTGGCGGCCCCGCCCCCGGAGCCGGAGGCGCCGGCCCCACCATCGAGGAGGTCGACTAAACCACAACCTGCTCAACTTGTACTAACTGCCTTCAAACGCCACATTCCGATTCACTCATTCGTAGCATTCATTTGATAAGTTGATCCAGTTTTGTTTTTTTTGTACTGAGTATTGAATGGCTGCTACGTATCACGACCTTATTTAACATGTACCAAAGATTGCGGTCTACTTTATTTTACGGTGATTTAATACCAATTCTTTGTGTCACTGCGTGTCACTTCAATAAACATGTCATCATTTGAAGTTGTTTTCTTCATTATCTACCTCTCCCTCCTTCGAAGCCAGTTTCAGCTTTGGCTGGTTCAGTAGCTTCTCAATGAATTAACATTTCAAATGATGTAGCTCTGTAAAGTCAGACCAGTTAAGATCTTGTAACTTAACTGTTTGTCCCAAAGGATTTGGGCGCTTTCTATGTATAGTCAAATCCAGGCCATATAAACTCTCACACCATTGCACTTCAATTCCTGTGGAAACACATTGCTTGTGACTCTGGTTCTCTTGATTTTGATATGAGGTGGTTCTAGTGAGGGACTCTTCTCAAAGAAAGAACTCAATTTGACATGCAAATGTACATTATTTAATTCCAACAAGTAAACATATATTCCCACAATATTCACAGTACTATATAATTTAAGGAACCGAATATTCCCTGTATCAGGTTGGATAGGGATAAGGTCCTACATTCTGTCTTAGACCAGCTAGGTATCACATCACATTTCATATTTAAACCCTTCAGTTTGCAGAGGAGGTTCTCCACAGAGTGGGAGTGAACAAGTATTAGTTTTCCTGCAACTGAATCTGAAGAGTTGAAAGTATACACATATGCTACAAAATTTATTTACAGTTCCCGAAAAAAAAAAATTGGGTAATACGTTTTATTTACAAGAACTATTGACCTCTGAGAATAAGATATCATTGACAGTTTGACATTGGGGGTAGGATAGCTTCAGTGCCTCTTAAGCTGCCTCATTCATTTTTTTAAAACAATGGTTACATGTTTCTCACAAAGCTTTTGCTTGAGTCAGGAAAGTCACTGCAAGTATTATCTGTTATCAAAATCACTGTCATATGTGGGCATCAACTAGAATTTGTTATCAACAACACTGTTATCTGTGGGTATAAACTAAAATCCGTTATCGACATCTCTGTTATCTGTGGGCGTAATCCAGAATCTGTTCAACATCTTGGATATCTATTGACTTGCTTTCTATATAAACTTTGCAAAACAGCAATAACAGATAGAGGGAATTCCAAGGGAATGTTAAGTGGGCTACATTGCTAAATGGACCGACCGACCCATTGTGGGATCACCTTTAGAAAACCATTAACATAGTAACTTTGCATTAATTTTTTTCAGAATTAAAACGATTTTAGCATGGAGATGATTTATTCCAGAGATTCTCGAAGCCAGTCCTGAAAGTTCTAACATACATACACACTCACAAATACACACACATGCATTCTCACAGTCATTGATAAACTTCATAGGAGGTTCGTATCGCAGCTTTGTCCTGTTCGGCACAAAGGCACACATCACATCCCTATTCTTCACAGTGATCAATATCCCTAAATTTACAACACCGTGGCTTCAGTAACAACTAAAATAAATTTTATCTGGTCAAAATAAATGTATTTATCTTGTGCAGAGAGCAGCTGCAGCCCAAGGGCCGTACATTTCGGACGCCGCGGCCCGAACGTGCTGTCGAGGGAGACTTGAGAGTGGAGGCGAGGCGCAACGCGAAGGCCGTTCGAAATCACGCCCGGGGAAGCCCCTGGCGCGCCGATTCCGATCAGTGTCGCTTGTCTCTCTCGCACTCATGCGGCGTTCCGTGCGGGTGCGAGCGAGACAGCGCGACGAAAACGACTTTCGGAATCAGTCTGCAGGCTGCAATCCGCGCCGCGTCCTCCGCACTGCATCTCGACGCCATCCCCGTGGTGTCCTCCGCGACGTGCTCCGCGACGTGCTCGTGCTCAGTCGTGTCCCCGAGAGGTCCTGGGGGCCGTGGGGGTCCTGGGCAGTCCTGGGTGGCCGTTCGGCCGGCTGGCTCCCGCTGGGTCCTCAGCAGGAGCCCAGGGCCAGGAAGGCGACGAGGACGGAGGCGCACAGCAGTCCGAGGCCTCGGTGAGGCTGGCTCGCGCCGGAGTAGCCCTCCGCCACGGTCACGTTGAGCACCACGCTGCCCTCGGAGGCGCCGCCCGCGGACCGCACCAGCAGCAGGTACTCGCCCTCGTCGGCCGGGCGCACGCGGCGCAGCGTCAGCGTGGCCACGCGGCAGTGAGGCGTGTCGCTGTCCTGGAAGCAGAATGCGTGCTTTAAGGAAACTGCGAGAATAGTAACCACCCCTGAAAAAAAAGTCGTACATTATTTTGGGAAATCATAAAAATTACATAAAGCACCCGCCGTACTGTACGAGATAGTCCTCTAGTCGACCTCTAGTATACTCGGTGAGTGCGCGTGGCTGCTGCAGCAGGCCCGTTGCCATGGGCAACCGGGACCTGAGGACCGATTCCGAAAGTCGTTTCTGTCTCTCTCGCACCTATACAGGGCGCCCCGTGAGTGCGAGAGAGACAGAGCGACGGGAAAGACTGTCGGAATGGGTCTCCAGGACGGCTTGGCGCCTCACTCGCGCAGCCTTCCCTGCTTCGCAGCCTCGCCACCCTTTATCCCATTTTCTAAAATAATCCCCGAGGAGAATGTCAAGCACGCCGGCAATGCGGCGACACACGGGGGAGTCCTCGGGGGCCTTGGGCCTTCCCCGCCAGGCACGCCGTCAGCCTCGCCGCCAGGCACGCCGTCAGCCTCGCCGTCGGCCTCGCCGTCATGCACGCCGTCAGCTTTGCCGTCAGCCTTGCCGTCAGCTTTGCCGTCAGCTTTGCCGTCAGCCTCGGCGTACAGGCACGGTGCCAGCGTGGCCGCCCGCCTGGCCGCCGACCTCGCCGACGGCGTCCTCGGCCTTCGGCCGCGGCGCCGCGCGGGGAGCTGGAAGCTGGAATTAGTAGTTGGGGTGCACGCCGGGGACTAGCAACAGGGGCCTGCGCCGTCCCCGCCGCCCCTACCCTCGCGGCGCACACGGCCCTGGGCAGAGTTTGGGGGCGGCGGGGGGCGGCGGGGGCGGCGGCGGCTTCCATATTTAATGAGATGGTTTGCATTCCGGGCAGTGCCGCGCCGCCCCCGCCTCAAGGCGATCTCCGCCTCGCCCGCGGCCTCGGCCCGCCTGGCCCGCCACACGGCCACGGCCGAATCTGGCCCGCGCTAAATCAAAGGCCTTGCCTGGGCCGCGGGTTCGAGTCCCCCTGGCAGCCGTTAGACTTCCCCATTTTTTCCCGCGTCTGGCGGCAGCGACCGCAATGAGGACACGGAGCCATCCGTCTCGACTCCGTTTTCAGCCGCGGCGTCGCGTCACGTCGTCATGGTGACGCTTGCTGCTTGCTGCCCGTCGTGGTGGCTTATCCTCCCACCAGTGTGCCGCCGTGCCGCCGTCGTCCGGTGACAATCACACGGAACGGGAGGGACGCTGCGTGCTGCGTTGGGCCAGGGGGCGCCTCACTCACCGCCCACCACGCCCCGCCCCGCCACGCCCCGCCCCTCCCCGCCCCACCCCGCCACGCCACGCCCCACCACGCCCCGGCGCACCCCATTTGTAAAGGCCGGCCGTGGAAATGTTGGAGGCAAGCCGTAAAAATAATCAAAACGGCCCCAGGGTGCGCAGCAGCAGGATGCCCCGCCCCGCCCCACCCCGCCCCGCCCCGCCCCGCCCCGCCCTGCGGTGTCCGTGGGCCTGGACAGGCAGCGGCTCTCCGCTCCCCAGGCAGGCGCAGCCAGGCCAGGCAGTTAACGGCCGCTACGCCGCGCTATGCGTTGGGGATTAAATGGCCTCATTTTATTAGGGCCCTGCCGGACAGCCCGCTGCCAGAAAAGCCAGGAAGGGGTGCGGCGGGGCGGGGTGGGGTCCCGCGGGGGTGGCTGCGCGGTTTAGGCCCCGCTGAGCCGGGCCGGCCTCGCTGGGTGCTGCCGGGCGCCGTCGCGGTGGCCGTGGTCGAGGTGGGACCAGGTAGGGACGACCGCGCGGGGGACGCGGTAACCGGCAGCACAGCGCGCTCAGAACCACGCGACTACACCCAGAGAAACCCCGAGAACCCAGAGCCCGGACTTGGCAAGGAACTTGTGCAGCCCAAACCCCGAGCCAACCGCCTGCAGAGCGCGCGACGCTGCACGCACTGCTCGGCTGCACGCCGCGTTGCCTAGCCACGGCGTCCACGGCGTCGCAGGCGCTCACCGGCAAACATTCCCACACTACACTCGCTACCAACTTCGGCCTAGGCAACACGTGGGCTTTTGCTTTGAGGTTGGCAACCTTTTGCTTTTGAATTTTCACCTACTTATACAGGGGTGGATCCAGGGGGAGGGAAGGGGTGTGGGCGCGTGTCAAAGGTGGCACTTCGCGGAGCTGTGCGGAGGCCACTTTGGCGGCAACGGGCCCACTGAACGCGTCTCTGGCTCCGCCGGCTCCGCCGGCTCCGCCGGCTCCGCCCCCGCACTCATGTGGCAACACAGCGCGGGTGCGCCAGAGTGCGCCAGCCTCGGAGTCCAGCTGGCTGCTCCTTTGCGGCTTTGCGGCGACCTGGAGGAGCCCTGGAGGAGCCCTGGAGGAGCCTGGAGGCCCTGGAGCGGGCCAAGCCAACTATGGACGGGGCGACCCCCATAACGACCACTCCATTGGCTTGCGTGGGTCCCTCTCGGCGACCGCGAAGGGAGGCGGGGCAAGTCAAACAGCGAAGCGCGCGGTGCAGTTTGCCCCGGCGAGGCGGCGGGACACTGAAAGGGCCTAGCGAGGGGAGGGGGGGTGGGGGGGGCACATGCCGCCTAATCGCAAGCAATCTTGTCCTTTGATGGGGTCAGCTTGAGGAGGCGTGCCGGAGGAGGAGGAGGAGGAGGAGGGGAATCAAGCAAAGAGAACGCAGACAGGCGTCGCCAGGGCAGGGCCGGAGGGGCCGGCGGCCCGGCGGGGCCCTTCGATGAAGATGCTGGCAAATCACTCGCATTCCTCTCACGCTCCGGACTGCCAGCCCCGTCTGCCCCGCCTGCCCCGCCGGCACTGCCATCTGGGACCTTTCCGCCACTCCGAAACGGACGCGCCGCTTTTTATTTCCAATTTTTCAAACTTTTTTTTGGGGGGCTCTCCTCGCCTCCGTCCTCTCAAACCGACCCCTCGCCCCCGCCAACGCCTTGTTTACGTCGTTATTTGGAACCGATAGAAAAATAACGGGATAAAAGTGCGCAGGCTCAAGACGACAACGCTGACTAACGCCGCGTGCATGGCGACGAAAAAAAAAAAAAGGAGAGTAACTTGACTTCAAGGTTTCCATTTTTGGCAAACTCGATCATGCGGGACAGCCTCTCCCCTTGCTTTCGGACCGCTGGGCGTTGGGGCCGCGCCGTGCCGCGCGCAACTTGCCAGTCATAATAATAATGTAATTCGGTAAATGGCGGCCGCGCCGTGCCTTGCCGCGCCGTGCCACTTGTGCCACTCCGGCCGACGATGTGGTTTGCGCGGGTGACGCGTCGCCTGCATTTCCAGCCAGACGCGTTGCGAAAAATAATGGTCCGGAAGCACTCCCCCTCCCCTCCCCCTTTGCATCCGAGTGGCGTTGGGGATTTGCCGAGGCCCGCGTGGAGCCCGACGTGCCGGCCTGTCCCGCCAGAGGCCCGCCGCGGGGAGGGGGGAGGAAAGCGGCAGAGAAATAATGAATCGGTGCTGTTGCTGCGTGCCGCTCCGCGAGTCCGGTGTGACAGGAAAAGCCGATAGAAATATCGATAGTGGATGGCTGGCGGCCCGGCCCCGGCCGGGGCAGCGCGGCCGGCACTGGTGTTGCTGCTGGTGACCGCGTCGCACCGCGTCGATCCGTCACACAGTGGGCCAGAAGACCGGTGGAGGCGGACAAAACACCAGACGCGTTTTGACTCCAGAGTCACTCAATGGGACTCGAACCGAACGTGTGACCCCACCAATGGATTGCTCTCCGAACGAGGACGGGCCAGGACGGCGACCAAAGGTCTCGCGGACGACTTACCGTGACAATGGCAGGTTTACTCCCCTCTCCCTCTCCCCCTGCCTAAAGCCGCCTGAGAGGCACTAGTCGCGTCGCTGCTTGGCCTGCTTTGCCTGCTTTTGCCAGTGCTGTGAACTCGACCCAAACTTGCACCCCGAGGCCGCCCTGGATCCGCACCTGCCAACTGGTTCCGCTTTGTCTCCGTCGCACTGATGGGGCGTCCGGAAGAGTGCGAGAGAGGCCGAGCCTTGGGCAGAGCGAGAAACGACTCTTGGGAACCGCTCTGAGAATCACATCAACGCCTCCCCCCCCCCCGCCCCGCCCTTCCAATCAAAAAGTCGTCCGTTTCCGATCGAAACCGATAAAAAGATTCCTTGCTTTTTTTCCCTCGCTCTCCGCCGCTCCCCCCATCGCGGCTGCGGGCGCCCTTCCTTGTTCCTAATTACCAAACTAAGTAAGTAGTAAGCCGTGGTGATGGCGTCGAGCGACGTCGCCGCCTCCAGATGTCGCCCCCCCCCCCCCCCCCCCCCCCCCCCCCCCGCCGCCCCCGCGCCGCCCCAGCAAGCCACGCCACCTTTCTGGTCGAACGGCGTTTGGCGGCGCGTTTGCCTGCAGCCTGCCTGGCGCCTCGTCGCTCTGTCTCTCTCGCACTGACGGGGCGCCCTGTGAGTGCGAGAGAGACAGCCTGCTGCTGGCCGCGACGTCCAGGCGGCAAGCGGGGCAAGTTTCGTCCGGAGGGGAAGCGGCACAGCCGCCTCAATCCGAGGGATCGCTTCCTCGCTCTGTCTCTCTCGCACTCCCACGGCGCGCCCCGTGAGTGCGAGAGAGACAGAGCGAGTTCTTCGGAATGAGTCTGCAGCAAAGCCGCGCCCCTCGCCGCTTTCGCTTGTTGCCGTTCATGGAAGAGAACTAACTTGTTGTTGAGAGGGATTGGCGGCGCGGCGGGGCGCGGCGCGCGAAGGGGCCGCCAGCACACTGAGAGGCGTTCTCGTCGCTCTGTCTCTCTCGCACTCATGGGGCGTCCCGTAGAGGTGCGAGAGGGACAGAGCGACGAACACGACTCTCGGAATCGGCGTGCGGTCGCGGTCGCGGTCGCGCCTCATTGGGTGCGAGACCCGCGACGTGGGGCCCTTGGGGGACGCTGGCAAAGGCCTGCGGTCTGTCTCTCTCGCACCCCGGCGGCACTGCGGCCTCGCCGTGCCGTGCTCCTCTTTCTTTCCACGTTTCGCGATGAAGGTATCAGAAAGCTGCACGCCCCGGACCGAATCTCTCTTGTCGGTCTTACCGTCAGGTTGTGGAAGTGGTGGCCGCGGTCGCGGTCCGCCGTGCCGGGCAGCAGCAGCAGCTTCTGCGTGACCCACATGACGCGCCGCGCCGGCGGGTTGGCGCAGAACTCGACGCTCAGCGTCACCGAGCTGCCCGCCGTGGCCGTCACCATCTGCATGGCGGGGTGCACCATCGGCCGCCCTGGAAAAAAGTGGAACACATTCAAGACTCGGCGCGAAACCACAAAGGCAGCCCTGGAAAAGGCATTAAACAAGGGCAGATTAGTACTGTGCATTTCGGCGTACAACGCGTAACAGTTGTCTTTGACTTGCCTGCCACCAACCTCTCTGAAGGTGTGGCACGGAGAAGCCCGTCGCCCCCAGCTCAAAGTTCAAGGCCTCTCTAAAATCGCCACTGATCCATTGGCACCATCGAGCTTTAGCTTCGTGCCCTTGTACGTAGTAGAGCTCAAAGCGTGTCTTTGATAGTTGTGTCGGCTGTACCCGTCGAGTCGTGGAGTTGACAGCGCACTTGCTCTGCTTGGCGGCGCGGAGGAAAGGAAGCCCCGCCCCGCCCCGCCCCGCCAACTTTCCGGCCGACCGGAGGCTGAATTTCACAGCCGATCCGATCCGCGACTGTTCGAAGGCAGCGACGCGCGACCCGCCCGTTCCGTTCACCCGCGCGGCCCCCGGCAGGCTGACTCCGGACTTTCGGCCCTCTGTCTCTCTCGCACTCATGGGGCGTCCCTGCAGGTGCGAGAGAGACAGCAGAGTTCGGAATGGCGCTGCAGCCCCAATTCCGTTCGATCACAGCGGCGAGGCGATGCGGAGCGAGGCGCGAAGCACGGCGGAGCGGAGCAGGGCGAGGCAGAGCGAGGCAAAGCGCACGTCTCGTTAACCAACTTTCCGACGGCGCGGCGGCAGCAGCGCGCTCTGCACGGCGTTCGCGACAAACAATAATTAATTCGTCGCCAAGGAACACTCCGTCGTCCCCGTCCCGTCCCGTCCCGCCCTCCCCGCTGCCGCCGACTTATCCCTGGCCTGACGACTCTCCCGGCCCGGAAGGAGGATGCCCTGCCCGCGGTGCGGCCGCCAGCCCGCCAGCAGACTGATTCCGAGAGTCGTTTTCGTCGCTCTGTCTCTCACGCACCCACTCGGGACGCCCCGTGAGTGCGAGAGAGACGGAGCGACGAAAGCGGAATCAGTCCGCGGCCCCGCCACCCCGCGCGTTCTGAATACACAGCTTAGCGGCAAATCCTTAACCATTTGCGCGGAGTTCCTTCCCGCCGCACCGCGCCCCCTTCTGCCCCTTGCGGCCCGACAGACTCGAAAGCTCCTATCGCCTCCCCCCGCCCCGCCCCGCCCCGCCCCGCCCCGCCCCGCCCCTGACGAGGGGGACGTCATGTCCGCCGCGGGGAAGTAGGCACAAGGCACAGTGCGGCGGTACGCACAGCCGGCTGATTCCAAACGGCGCCTCGTCGTCGCTCTGTCTGTCTCTCTCGCACCCGTGCGTCTAGGCGGGACGCGCCCCCTTGAGTGCGAGAGAGACAGACTGACCGCCGTTCGGCATCAGCCTACAGGGCATTTCCCGCCGTAAATTGCCTCCCGCGCTGCCTGCCTGCGAGTGCACGCCTCGCTGCGTGCGTGCGTGTGCGTGCGTGTGTAGGTGTGTAGGTGTGTGTGTGTGTGTGTGTGTGTGTGTGTGTGTGTGTGTGTGTGTGTGTGTGTGTGTGTGTGTGTGTGTGTGCTGGCGCGCGCACGTCCGTGTGAGTGAGCGCGGCTAGCGCGGCGTCGTCCCAGCTTCGCCGGCCAGACGCCAGAGGGCGCTGCCAGTCATCCGGGTCGCGTGGCTCGCGCTGCGCAGATACAGCGTCCACTCACGACAAGGCTTCAGCGCCCGCTCCTCGTCGCATCGCGTCGTCTCGTTACGACAATTTTTGAAGGAGTCAACCCTTCCCTTCTAGGGTGGCTCTAATAAGGCTCAACCGCACATGGCCAAAGAAGTTACCGCTGGCTGGCTGCTTGTATCGTGCAGGTAGCCTATCCATCATGGCCGACAGAGACAGAGAAAGGGTGATGGGCGCGCGGACGTGCGCAAGGGGCGGAACCGGCGAGTCGTTTTCGTCGCTCTGTCTCACTCTCATGGAGCGTCCCGTAGGTGCGACAGAGACCAGAGCGACGAAAGCGACTCTCGGAATCAGTCCGCAGGGCGGCGCAGAACACATACAGTGCAGCAGCGCCCCGTGGACTAATCTCGACCGGAAGTGCCCTCCGCGGTGCATCTTCGCCCCTACGCCTACTTCCGCTTCTGTCCCTATCTCTCTCCCTCCGCTTGATACGCACGGCCGGCTGGTGAGAGAGAGAGAGAGAGAGAGCCACGCACGGCGATGACGACGCTAGTTACGGCCTGACCAGCCAGTGTGGGGCCGCCCTGAGGGCGTTGCTGCACTCCATCATGAGCCGGCCCAGGCATGGCCCCTCCCCTCCCCTCCCCTCCAGCCCCGTATAAACTTGGCCAATGAAGTAAGCGGTGCACCCCCGCGGCGTGTGCGGCCCTGCCGGCCCAGCAGGCCGCTTCCGCGATGCGCCTCGTCGCGCTGTCTCTCTCGCACCCACGCGGGACGCCCTGTGAGTGCGAGAGAGAGAGAGAGAGAGAGAGAGAGAGAGAGAGAGAGAGAGAGAGAGAGAGAGAGAGAGAGAGAGAGAGAGAGAGAGAGAGAGAGAGAGAGAGAGAGAGAGAGACTGCCGCGCCCCACGTGGGGCCGCGAGGTATTTGCATGCGGTTTAATAGCTGGTGGTTGCCCCCATCACGACGGCGCGACCCTCTCTGTGCAGCGGCAGCAGCGGCCTATGCAAATGAGGCATCCGGCCGCGCGGTCCAAGGTTCGACTACCGCCGGCGGCGGCAGCGTTTGACATTATTTCCTTTTTGCGAGAGGAGCTCTGGGTCGCTCTGTGAGCAGGGCGGACGCGTTGCCGCCAGCGCCGCGCGCGACCACACTGGACTACACCACACATCAAGGGCGGGTCCAGAGACGGATTCAGGGGGGATGCCGCCAAAGTTGCCTACTCACAGTGGCACGTTGCCTACCTCTGGCGCGGTGCGCTCGCGCGTGCGGCGTGCGACACTTGAGGCCCAGCAGGCCGAACAGCGTGATCCCCGTGACGGCCGTGACGGCCGTGACGCGTCACAATAATAAATTAACTGGAGAGCCCTCGCCGTCACGAGCACCGCACCGCAACCCTTCGCCCCGCTTCGCCCGCCGCCCCCGGTCCCGCAGACGGCCTCCGAGAGTCGGCCTCGTCGTTCTGTCTCTCTCGCACCCTTACGGGACGCCCCACGAGTGCGAGAGAGACAGAGCGACGAACGACCCTCCGCGCGGTGCGCACTCGACAGCAACTTGCCAGGCACTTGCGCGCGGCTGACGGCGGGACGGCGGCGTGCCCCGCCGCTCCGCGCTCGCATTTGTCGCACGGCGAAACAAAAGTGAAGGAATGAAAAATAAAATAACGGGGTGACGGCGGGCCAAGTAAGGAGGCGGAATATATGAAACCAAGGAATTTCATAAGAGGAGCGCAACCACTTTCGGAAGCGCCACGTCGCGACGGGCGGCGGGGCGGGGCGGGGCGGGGCGGGGCGGGGCGGGGCGGGGCGGGGCAGGGCGGGGCGGGGCGGGGCGGGGCGGGGCGGGGCGGCGAATATACGGCAAGCTGTGACGCCTGCCGGCGTCCTGGCGGCGCCCTGCCGGCGTCCTCGGCGTCCTGCTACTCACCGCTGACGTTCATGTGGACGGAGTACGTGTTTCTCCAGCGCTGCAGGCTCTCGCGGTCCCGGGCGCAGAGGTACTCGCCGGCCTCCTGGTAGAGCACGCGGTCGATGCTCAGGACGGCGGGGTTGGTCCCGGACCCGGGGCCCGAGCCCGCCGTGGGCTGCAGCACGCCGTTGGGGCCCAGCTTGAGCCAGCAGGAGCCCGGGCCCCACGGGCAGTCGAGCTGCACCGAGCCGCCCAGCGTGGCCTCCAGGTGCTTGGTGTCCGGCGGCGGCATGTGCGCCGTGCCCGGGAACGGCTCCGTCGGCATCTCCTCGGGCGCTGCGGGCACGGGGAGAAGTTAGAAGGCGGTGCTTCGATGCACAGTGGGCCAGAAGACCGGTGGAGGCGGCCAAAATCCCGGACGCGTTTGGAGCTCCAGAGTCGCTAAGCAGGACTCGAACCGGGCGTGGGACCCCACCAATGGATTGCTCTTCGAACGAGGAATCGATTGGTGGGGTCACACGCTCGTTTCGAGTCCTGTCAGCGACTCTGGACCTCAAAACGCGTCTAGAGTTGTGTCCGCCTCCACCAGTCTTCTGGCAAAGGTGTTTCTGTGTACACTCACTTCGGACTTGCAGCAGGTAGGCGTTGGACGAGTACTCGGTCAGCAGGTGCCTGCAGGTACACTTGTACCAGCCGGCGTGCTCCTTGCGGACCGTCGTGAAGTTGAGGTAGCCGTCGTCGCCCTGCTCCACGGGGGGCGCCTTGTCGTCTGCAGGACAAAAGAAAATACACGACGATTTAATACGGGTTCGAATACCGACATTGAAGTGCTTTCAGGTTAGATAAGGTTAGGAAAGGTCAGGTAAGGTTAGGCAACGTTGAGTAAGGTTATAGGCAAGGTTAAGTAAGGTTAGGCAAGGTTAAGTAAGGTTAAGTAAGGTTAGGTTAGGTTATGTGAGGTTCGGTTGCGCTGGCAGTGCAGTGCGGCAGGCCTGGACGCTGCATGGAAATGGCGGGAAATGGTCTTTCTTTTGGCGCCCTTTCCATTTTCGCTCCGTTTGGCGGCGCGTCACGCTTCAGTGGTTCGCGCCGTTTTTCGCGGACCGGCGGACGGACTGCCGCTCGCTGCCGCGTGCGTGGTCCGCGGTCCACAGCAAAGAATCAAATTACAAAACGAAATAAAAATAATAATAAGAAAACAAAAATGAGGGCGCCGCCGCGCGGCGGTCCATTTATTTCCAGATTTGACCCGCGATATCGAGTGGGGACGCGAACGGCCGTATGCCGCAGAAAAATAACAAAAATAATAACAATAATGATGGTGAAAAAACGTAAAGAAAACGGCAGCGCCAAAAAAAAAGGGCGGGCGATAATGCGAACAAAAAGGCGGGAAAATGAAGAGAACAAGCGAGACGGGGAAATACGGCACGGGGTGTGTGCGTGTGTGAGGGGAAGAGAGAGAGAGAGGGGGGGGGGGGAGGGAGAGAGAGAGAGAGAGAGTTGCACACGTCCGGCTGCCGCGGCTCCCCACGGCCCGGCTCGGCATGAACGCGCTAACGACGACATCCATTACTTCTATTTCCGATTTCCCAATAGTGCCGCACGTGGTGCAGCTCACCTGCCCCCCCCTTTCCCCTCGTCCCTGGTGGTCGCCATGGCGACGACTCCAGTGCAGCGGCGCGGGGCAGCGCGGGGCCAATGTGGCTGCAATCAGCGCTGCTAATGTTTGGCTGCATATGGGCTGCTGGGGTGGCGGCCCGGCCTGCCCGCCTGGGGCCGCCCTAGGGCCGCCGGCACTGCCAGGGGTGCCAGGCTGCCGCTGTGTCCTCTCCTCCGATCCTATCTGGATCCCCCTGCCTGCCTGCCTGCCTGTCTGCCTGATCACCACCGCCACCCTCTAATCACGCGCGCGCTTCCGCATTCTATTTTTTTCCCATTCATTTTTTTCCCCCGCGACGGTTTGAAAATTGGCGCGCAAACGCGCACACGCGAGGCGCAGCAGCCCTGTGCGATCCCCCGGCCCGGCCCGCAACCCCTAATGTGATGGGGCCCCCGATCCGCTTGTGCTGTCCACTTGAGTGTAGTTAGCTTCAGCCTCGAATGTGGCTATTAGCTGGGCAATACGCTTATGACAAGCGTGTGTGTGTGTGTAAGTGTTCCGTGTGTGTAGTCTGTGTGTGTGTGTGTGCGCTGGCACGGTAGTTTTGTGTGCATAGTGGATGTGTGTGGCGATATTGCGCCGCCAACGATCAGCCTCCACTACACTGCACTGCGGGCCGCGGCGGGCCGGCAGGCAGGCCTCCGATTTGCAGTGATATGAATCCACCGACCGCGCCGCCAAACACCGCCAACGAAATCCCCCCATGCCGTCCGGTGGACGCGAGAGTACGGCCACAAACCGCCAACACGAATCCATCGCGAGACAGAACAGAAGGGCATGACCGGGGCACGGCGGCACGGCCGAGGCGCGCGTAAAAAAGGGATCATGTTCGGCCGGATCGCTGTGTATGGCGGAAAGTTGGGGGGCGTTGGAACAAACAGCATTACCCTCTCGAGCTGGGACACTGCCTGGAGTGGCCTGGCCTGGCAACAACAACAAGAGTGGGGCCCTGCTGCTGCTGAGACGGAGCCGACTCTCGGCACCAAGTCTTGCCGGAGCAGCCGCAGCCCCCAATCACGACGGAAACAATTCAAATGAAATTGTTGCGGCCTGAATCATCCTGAACCCCTTCGCGCTCGGCGTCTCGAGGTGCGCTTGTGTGTGTGTGTGTGTGTCTGTGCGCGCGTGTTTGTTAGTGCTATGTATGTTTGTGCCGTGAAAGGGGCGCGTTTGTATTAGTGTGCGTGCGAATAGCGTGACTTTGGCGCGGGCGCTCTGTGTACATGTGCGCCCGCCCCGCTCGCGCTTTGAGAGTGTGTGTGTGTATGAGAGAGAGAGAGAACGAGAGCGCGAGAGCGGGAGAGAGCGAGCGAGAGAGAGCGCTCCGCTTTATACGCTTGTTTTATTTGAAGAGGCGGGCGCGAAATGGGATAACTCGTATGTATACGTAATGTCACCCACTCCCCCTCCCCCTCTCGCTTTCCCATCAACACGCTGGAGCCGCTGGAGCCCGCTGGAGCCGCCGGGGCGGCTGTATCGGTGGCCCCCCTTTCTTCCCTCTCTGTCTCTCTCTCCCTCGGATAGCTCCAGGTAATGGCTTTACTCTGCGAGTGGGAGTGGGTCGGGGAGTGGCGGCGCGGAGCGGGGAGTGGAGGATGTGATTTCAACGGGCAGCTACACCAACGGACCTGCGAAGCACCATCTGGCGGAGAGGAGCCGGGGAGAGCAGGATGAATGCAGCCGGGAGAGCGAGAGAGAGAGAGAGAGAGAGAGAGAGAGAGAGAGAGAGAGAGAGAGCGAGAGAGAGAGAGAGAGAGAGCGAAAGGGTGAAAACGGGTCGAATGAGAACGCGGAACGAAAGCCGCGAAGAAGCCGAGTCTGCAGAGCGGTAAGTCGTGGTACCGAAACAGGAGCTGACCCCGGCGCCGAACCCGGGCGACTCGGCCGCGACCGGGGATCGAACCATCGAACCCGCACCCGCCCCCGGACTCATATATATTACCGTGATTATATAAAACGCCACGACGCTAAGCCCTGGGCGCGCGGCGGACCGTGACACCGTCGGGACGCTGCGACCGGCCTCTCATGGCGCCCATGGCGCCAGAGCCGCACCAATGCCACCGAGGCCCTGTTCGAAATGCAAGGGGATCTGAGAGAGAGAGAGGGGGGGGAGGGGGGCGGCTTCCATCGGGGCTGGCTCAGCGACTGGCCAGGCGTAAAATGAGACGTAGGGCAGGGCAGCGCGGCCAGGGGCGGGGCGGGGCGGGGCGGGGCGGGGCGGGGCGGGGCGGGGCGCGGCGGGGCCACCGGGGGATGATTCTATGGGGGGCAATTGCACCGCCAGCAGTGCTGCCAACCGAACGGCCGAACGGCGCCGCCAAAACGCAATCCATACCTGGCCAATGCCACCCCCGCTCACTCACCCACACAGTCACAGACAGACAGACAGACAGACAGACAGACAGACACAGACAGACACACACACACACACACACACACACACACACAGACGGATGGATGGACGGTCGCATGCATCCGCGACGGTGTTTACCATGTCAACGCTGCCCGGGACTGTATTCGGTTCGGTGCCGCGGCGTTTGGGTGGGACAAAAGCATCATCGCTCGCCGGTCGGTGCGACGTCACCCAGAACGGTGACGGCGCACAGTGGGCCAGAAGACCGGTGGAGGGGGCCAAAACTCCAGACGCGTTTTGAGCTCCAGAGTCGCTAAATGGGACTCAACCCCGGGTCCACTCCGTCTCGGCTCCAGGTCCACTCGGGGTCCGCTGCGGCCCCGCTGCGGTCCGGCACAACCCTTTGTCTCTGCGCGACATGTTCACGGCGACCGGCGAGGCGGCCCGGCCCAGGCCCGGCCCAGGCCCGGCCCAGGCCCGGCCCGCGAACAGGAAAAAGGCGTGGAGGGGGTGCGGCCCGGCCAGCACACAGCCTGCAGAAGAGCAGCGCGTCAGAGGTGAGAGACGGCGGCGCGGACAAAAGCCTTCCCTAAACTGAGTCTGTAGGGCTGGAGGCTGCGGCGGACTCATGCCGAGAGTCGTTTTCGCCTCTCCGTCTCTCTCGCGTCTTGACGGCACGCGCTTGAGAGCGAGAGAGACAGAGCGAACAAAACGACTCAGTCGGCTGCGTGGACGTGGAGTGGAACAGCGGTGGAGGCGGAGCGGGAGGGAGAGTGGGTACGCGGCGCGGAGGGGCAGGGCAGCGCCGCCGAGACACATATGCTGACCTGCCGGCAGCCCCGTCTGACTCTACTGACGGCCTGGAGGCTGACTCCGAACACTCTGTCTCTCTCGCACCCTCGCTGGACGCCCCATGAGTGCGAGAGAGGCAGAGCGACGGAAACGACTCTCAGTCCGCAGGGGGAGCGCGTGGGGTCATCACCGTGCGGACGGACTCCGACGTGGGGCGGAAGAGGACGAGCCGGACAAGTAAATAATCATAAAAACAGCAATATGATTTGGCCAGCCGGCGCGCCCCACCCGGCCCGCCCTGGGGCGTGTACAAATCGAGTGAGGGAGGGAGAGCGAGGGTCCCCTCGGACACATTGATTCAAACCAGTGCGCGAGAAGAGAGACAAACAGGGAGAGAGACAGAGGCAGCGGCCGAAATGACGAAGGCAACGGGTTGGGCTGGGCTGGGCGGCGGTGGAAAAACCCAGAGCCGCGTTGCCGCACTCGGAGCGGGGACTCTATTCGCACCAGGCCGTGTTGGTGTTTGATTCGAGTCGTACTTGCAAACTGGAGCTTCAAACTTGCCCAGCCCAGCGCGGCAGTGTAGGCACCAGGCCCGGCCCGCTGCCCCCAAGGAGGTCAAGCACCGCATCTCGCAGTGTTTGCACCTCGGCGCGGCCTCCACCGCGAGGCGCGGCGCCCGGGGCGGCGCCTGCCTCGGCACTCGGCGGCCCGCGTGCCTCAACACAAACAAGACCCTCCTCCACCACGCCGCCACGCCTCGTCAGCCAGCCTCCAGTCTTCAGCCTCCGGGCCGACCCTCGGCCACCTCGTAAAGAGATGCAATGGCCCGTCCAGGCAAGGCGGAACGCGCACAGTGGGCCAGTACCGGTGGAGGCGGCCAAAACTCTAGACGCGTTTTGAGCTCCAGGGTCGCTAAACAGGAACCGGGCGTGTGACCCCACCAATGGATTCCTCGTTCGGAGAGCAATCCATTGGTGGGGTCACACGTTCGGTTCGAGTCCCATTTAGCGACTCTGGAGCTCAAAACGCGTCTGGAGTTTCAGCCGCCTCCACCGGTCCTCTGGCCCACTTGTGAGCCGAGGCCCATACGAGTGCAACGCCACCGCGCCCCTGGTGGCCGAGTTGGCAAACTACTTGCATTCGCTGGCCGAGGCCGGGGCTGCCGAGGGCGTGGCCGGCGTGGCCGCGGCCCGGGGATTGACTTATGTGCATGCGGTGGAGGAGGCCGTGGCGTGGCCGAGGCCGGGCCGAGCCGGGCCGGTGTAGCGGTGCGCGCTTACCCTTCCTACCAAGATGGATCGCCATCGCCCCGTGGCTAAACAACCGCCATCCCGCCATTCCCCACGCCCCGCCCCGCCCCGCCCCGCCCCGCCCCGTCCCCTCCGCGGCCTCCACCGGCGTCGTCGCCGCCCCCGCCGGCACACTCACTGGAGCCGGTTGACGCCCGGGCCCTGCTGCAGGCTGCTTCCGAGCGTCGTTGTCGTCGCTCTGTCTCTCTCGCACCTACACTGGCGCGTAGTGGGAGTTTTCGGCTGCTTCCGTGTGGCAGTGTCGGCGACCGACAGAAGGACTCGTCGTCTCGTCTGCCCCGCGGCGCGCGTGTTCGCCTTCGTCGCCGAGACCCGCAGACTTATTCCGAGAGTCGATTTCCTAGCGCTGTCTCTCTCGCACCTTGAACGGGGCGCCCCGTGAGTGCGAGAGAGACAGCGACGTGACCGACTGTCGGAATCCGTCTGCATGGCGGCGTGCCTGCGGCGTGTCGTTCTCCATGTGCAGGAGGCCCGTCGCCGTGCCGTACCGCCGTGCCCCGGGGCGCCACGAGGAAGGCCTCCGACAAGGAGGCGAGAATTGGCGGCGGCGGGCCTCGCACACTGATTCCGAGAGTCTTCGCTCTGTCTCTCTCGCACTCGTGGGGCGCCCCGGACAGGTGCGAGAGAGACAGAGCGACGACTCTCGGCATGAGCGCGCTGCGGTGGCGGGGCACGACGCGCCGCGACGTGCGGCTGGTGCGCAGTGGAGTGGCGCGCAGTGCTGCGGAGCGAAAGATTTAGCCACTCACTGCAACGCAGCCAGCGCGGCCCCGTCCCCGTACTTGAGCTGCTGACACGTGCAAGTTGAAATAATGAAAGTAATGATTCCGGGAGGGCGAAACTTGGACGGCCAGGCCGGGCGGGGCGGGGTGCACGGCCGACGCACGGACCCAGGCGCGCCCCCACCATATTTCTACGGCCCCCATTGTTATGGAGCGAAGCATACAAACGCCCTAGAGACGTCCGCCCCGCCCCGCCTGCCTGCCTGCCAGCCTCGTCCGGGCGGCTGCTGGCCGGACTGCCCGCCACGCCGCCCAGCGAGGAGGGAGGAGCCCTGTCGGCCTGTCTCTCTCGCACCCACACAGGACGCCCCGTGAGTGCGAGAGAGACCTCTTATTCAGAATCAGACCGCAGCCCCCCTCGGCCAACACCGCGGCCCACGGTCGGCAGCGAGGGGCTGGTTTGGCGTGTGGGACTACCCTGTCAACGGTCGCTACCCCGCGCTCGAGGGACTCACGGCGGTAGCCTTACGGACGGGCCCCGCGCGTGGAGTATTGACAAGCTGGTCCACGCTGCAGCGGCTGGCAGCGACGCTCTTTGTCCCTGCAGACTGATTCCGAGAGTCGTTTTCGTCGCTCTGCCTCTCTCCCACTCATGGAGGCATCCCGTATAGGTGCGAGAGAGACAGACCGACGAAAACGACTCTCGGAATCAGTCTGCTGCAGGGGCCCTGTCTCTCTCGCACTCACGGAGTGAGCCCGGACACGCTGCGAGTGCGACGGAGACGGCGAGAACACTCCCAATCGGACTCCGCGTCGCGCCACGCCACTAGTGCCGGACTGGACTCTTCCTTTGGAAAGCTGATCGGCGACGCAAGGAGACGCCGGAAAAGAGGGAGCGGGAAAAAGACGCGAGACACATAAAAAGTGGGGAAGGAAATGGGAAGGCGAGACAGAGACAGCCTGTGCTGTGCGCCCTCTCGCTAGCCCTGCTAGCCCTGCTAGCGCGCCGCGTCCCTAAACCTACTCCCCCCACTCCGGCGCGCAAAAGCGATTTTCGCGGGCGAACTTAAACCGGTTTACCGAATCCCCTTGAACGGCCGCCCCGCAGCGCCCTGCCGGGGCCCTGCCCCGCCGCGACGCGCCGGCTTCGCCTCGCTTCGCCTCTCCAGCGAGTCCGCATCTCCGGCTCCAGCGTACCAGACGCTGGAACGACTGGAACGGATTGTTGCATGGGCCCCTCACGCCGCGCCGCGCAGAGCAGAGCATCTTGACTGCGCGCGGACGTGCCCGCCCCGAGCCGTGCCGGGGGCGGAGCCAGGGGGGGGGAGGGGGGGGGGGCGTCGCCCCCTGAAGGCACCTGAAAGGTAGGCGTCGAAAGTCCCTGTTAAAGAAGGTAGCTATGACGACTTCCCCTTCCCTGAACCTGTCTCTGGATCCACCCTTGAGCTGCGCCCAGCCGGGCCGGGCCGGGCCGGGACTAGCCCGGGGCATTCTCCCATATTTCCCCATTGCTCGGGACGTGTGGGGCGGGGCGGGCAGAGGAAAAGTCCCCTCGACCTAACGGGCCTAGCCCGCCTGGCCCGCCCGGCCCGCCTAGCCCAACGCGATTGCAGTGTCTTGCGCCAGATGGCGCTGCAGACTGAGAGTCGTCTTCGTCGCTCTGTCTCTCTCGCACTCAGGGGGCGTCCCCTGTCGGTGCGAGAGAGACAGAGCGAGACTCTCGGAATCAGGCTGCTGGTGGCCGCGTTCGGCGGCGACCTCGCCGACGACGAGCTTGGCGTCCCTGAGGCGTAAGGCGATAAGTCGTGTGTATGCAGGACCGAGGTGCGAAGTGCTGACTCGGCCGAAGGGGCGGCCCGCCGAGATGGAGAAAAGAGGAGGGGGGGGGGGAATCTCGTTGTGTTATCCGGGGCCCATCCTATATCCTGGACCTGGGCGATTGGATGACCGTCTTGTGGTGCGGTGTGCCTTGTGCTGTGGGGCCAGGCCAAGGACCAGGCCAAGCCCGCCCCGGGGGGCAAGCCAGCCAGCCTAGGACCGCCAGAAGGATCCTCTCGCAAAGCCTCTTCCTGGCGGGCACGGCACGGCACGGCACGGCACGGCAAGCCACGGCCAGGCGTAGTCAAATCAAAGTCCCTGGGTTTGGGCCCTCTTTTTTTTTTGGACGTGTGTGCGCGTGTGCTGGTAGACGACAGGGCCCAGCCCCAGTCGAGCCCCACGGCACAAGGTGTACCGTATTGAAAGTCGGCCGCAAACACGGACACGCCGACACAGACGCACGGACACACAGGAACCGACACGCCGACACACCTACACAAAGACACACCTACACACCGACACACTCACCTTTCTGCCAGACGGGACTGGACGGCGGGTTGGAGTCCACGTCGCACTTGAGGGACAGCGGGCTGCCCTCCCGGACCGGCAGCCCGAAGCCGGGCGACCGCGTGATGTCGAAGGACGGAGAATCTGCAACACAAAGCACACGTCAGGACACTGCCAGGTCGTCTCCAGTGCACAGGAAAATGTGGGCCAGCAGACCGGTGGAGACGGCCAAAATTCTACACGCGTTTTGAGCTCCAGAGTCGATAAACTGGGCTCGAACCGAACGTGTGACCCCACCAATGGGTTGCTCTCCGAACGAGGAATCCATTGGTGGGGTCACAGGATCGGTTCGAGTCCCATTTAGCGACTCTGGAGCTCCAAACGCGTCTAGAATTTTGGTGGCACACTGTGCAGCGGCGCAGCGCAGCACGGCACAGCGCAGCGCGCCTGCGAAGTCCGGGGTAGGCCCGCCCGCCACACACCGGAGTTCGACGGGACAGCCTGGCGTGCAGGCGCTCGACCCGCCTGAGTCGAACAGCGCTCCGTCGCTCTGTCTCTCTCGCACCCCTGCGGGGCAACCCGCGAGTGCGAGAGAGAGAGAGAGAGAGTGCGAGAAGGAAAAGAGAGAGAGAAAAGAGAGAGAGAGAGAGAGAGAGAGAGAGAGAGAGAGAGAGAGAGAGAGACCAGAGCGACGAAAGCGCCGTTCAGCCTCTACCGCTCGGCTGGCCGTCGTTAGCTGATAATTGTTTGCCCTGCCGTCTTTTGTTGACGCCGTGCGCTCTCTCTCTCTCTCTCTCTCTCTCTCTCTCTCTCTCTCTCTCTCTCTCTCTCTCTCTCCCTCTCTCTCTCCCCCCCTTTCCTCCCCGGTACAGGTGCGCGCCGTGGCCCGGAACAGCCCCCCCCTCCAAATGATCCCCGGGGCCGCGGCACAAGTCACGGCGACTCAGTGTCACCGATCCCGGGGGCCCGGGGGCCCGGGGGCCCGGGCTGGCGCGCAGCTAACTTTTTACGCACCAAAAAGTCCAGAGGTTGGGGGGGGGGGGGGGGGGGGGTCGCCGCGACTCTACCTATGGCAGCCACTACACCAGCAGCGGGTGGGTCCCCGCCGGTCCCCGCCGGTCCCCGGCGGTCCCCGCCACCCGGCCGCCTCGACGGATCCACTTGGTGATTCCCCTTGACGTGCCCGCCGCCCCGCCGGCCCCGCGCCGCTACAGCGCTATTACTGCGTCATGGATCATTCAGGGAGGACGGCGAGCCCCCCCCCCCCCCCCCCCCCCCTCGCCACCACACCGCAAGGCCGGCGCGCTCTATACGACGAGGCACGAGGCAAGCCATGGATCCCCTTAGAAACCCCGCTCTGTCTCCTCCGGTCGCCCCGTCTCCGTCTCGGCACCGCTCTTCGCGACGCTGGCCGCGCGCGCGCCGTCCAACACAAATAAAACTACAATCCCCCCCCCTCCCACTGTCAGCGAAAAGCCGCGCTCGGTATTCGAACCCGCGATCCCTCGGGCGTGCGAGCTATGTCCCTCACTTCTAAGAGGACAACTATGCTGGGCTTTCTGACCCTCTTACAGTTGACCGGTCGCAGCGACGAGCTGTATGATGATCGACCTCAACAAAAGAATTTTCATTCCGTACCGCAGTTGGTGGAAAAAAAAGTGTCCATGGACGTTTAGTGTGTGCAGACACACGCTTTGTAGGCCAGCGCCGACGCGAGGGGGTGGAGGGGGAGGGGGGATGCGACTTGTTGTATTTCAACGGCTGGGCGCAATTCCGGTGCAGCGCGCGGGGCGAGCGGGGCAGCGGCTAGCCGGGCACTTGACTGCCGGGCTGGCCGACCGACCCGGCGATAAAACACTTTGCTTCCCCCTCCCCCTTCCCCCCTCCCCTCCCCTCTCCCGGTTCTAATGATTGATTTCCCAGCGGGCTGCGAGGCCGGGCCGCGCCGTGCGTTTCATCTGCTTTAAGAGGTAAATTAATCTTCCTTCTGTAAAACATCAGACAACCCCTCCCTTCCCTCCGCACTGGCCCTGTGCTGCCACACCTCCCCTTTGGGAAGTCACATTATGCCCCCCACCCTCCCTCGCCGCCCCGCCGGCCTGTCGCTCTGTCTCTCTCGCACCCCTGGGGCGCGCCGCGTGAGTGCGAGAGAGACAGCGTTTGTCGGACGCCCTGCCCTTTCCGGGGCACCCGTCTCTCTACCCGTTTGATGAGATGATAATTAACGCGCCAATTTTGAGCGCTAATGGAAAATTAATCAGCATTTGATTTTTTTTGCGACGGGCATACTGTTTTTTGTTCCATTTCTTAAAAAAACGGCTTTTGCTGCAATAATCATCATTGTACCAAGCAAGCGATGACCGCATTTCATTATTGGAAAAGGGCTTCGCCGCGTGCTTTTGGACTGACCTCACATTGCCACGCTTCGCCAACACTTTATCCTTTGTAGTTCTTATGCATTGCTTAGCTATGCACCAAAAACTCAGTGAGTATTCTTTCCGGTGTGTACAGCAATTGCCACATTCATTTATTACCGCCCGAGAGTTTTATCGTTTCATTTCGAACGAGGAGATACACAAAACGAAAAATCAAAACGAGAAACACAGAGAGATAGAAAAGGAAATAAAAAAGACAAAGGCGTCACGATGATACCAAAGTGCCGGGGACTCACTATTTCTGTCAGGGGCCCGCCCCGCCCCGCCCCGCCCGCGATCCGCTGAGCAGTTCAATGGAACGGAACAAGTCCTGTGACGCTGCCAACCTCGGGAAGCGGGATGCAAGAGGAAGACTGGGCGTGACAGGAAAAGAGAGAGAGAGAGAGAGAGAGAGAGAGAGAGAGAGAGAGAGAGAGAGAGAGAGAGAGAGAGAGAGAGAGAGAGAATGACACAATTGGGAGAAAAGAGGGATGGGAGAGGCAAAAAATAGAAAGAGAAGGACGCAGGAAAATCGACAGCACACGACGACACTGCACCGCCTGCACTGCTGCACTCGTGGCAAGCACGCTGGAAACGCATTCGCTCTTGGCCGCCTTTTTGCAGCCTGGAAAGTTGGGGGGGGGGGACCCCGAGTCCTTTTCCAGGCCTCCAGCTCCAGCGCGGCGACCTCACGCGGTACGGTTCATTCCGAACGGGTATTTACCCTCACGAGTATGAAAGTCCCCCCAGCAGTGTAGTAGCCTAGTGTATCCTCGCGGTGGGTGGGACAATAACTCGTAAGCGGTGTGGTGGGCGAAACCCCTTCGCAGAGAGGTTGGGGTAATATTACCGGGGGGTGATCCGAAGGAAGGAGAGGGGGTATTGCATGATAGGGGGCTAAATTATCGCCCGCGGCGTTTTTCCCACCCTCGGCGCGTGACGCGGCGCGTGTTCGAATCCGCGGGGCAGTAATGATTGCGTTACACTCACACTCTCTCACACACTCACACTTACACACACTCACACTTACATAGACTCGAATCAATCTGTGTGTTCGCGTACGCTCTCGCGGGAGCCGAGTTTTCGGCTACGGGCGTCGCCGTAGTGTGTGTGTGTGTGTGTGTGTGTGTGTGTGTGTGTGTGTGTGAGCGCGAGTATTTACCGCACAATGCCCGTCCTTCAGACTCCCATTAACAGCGTTAAATGACGCCGTCGACAGGCAGATGTGTGCACTTCTGATTGCTGGCGGTATGGTTCACCAATGCGATGCAAATCAGGCAAACGGGGTAAAGCCTCTCTCGCATGTCAAGGGGGTCGTTATTGAGTGCGAGAGAGACAGAGTGACGAAAACGGTCGAGCCAGTTCTGGGGCAGAGAGGCACCTTCCCTCACGTCCCCCAGATCGCTGCTGCGTCTCCCAAGCAGCACGCCCCGCGCGCGGCGTGCCCCGGGTTCGAACACCGCAGCCGCGCCCGCTGTTTTTCGTTGTTGTCGTTTTTACACCCCACTGACCTTTTTGTTTTTACTACGGCGTTGGAATGGTACAATCTCGGAGCAGAGTCCGTTTGTCCGTCCGTTGGTCCGTCCCGACACGGCAACGCGGGGCCACGCGGGCCGCAACAAATAGCGCGCCGCCGAAGAGAACGACCCCCTTGCTTCGACTCTTGGTCGCTCTGTCTCTCTCGCACCCATGCGGGACGCGCCGTGAGTGCGAGAGAGAGAGAGACTCTCGGAATGAGTCCGCCGCGGAGGGCTTCAAGGAGCCCCCCTCCTCCCGCCGCGCCCGCCCCGCTTTACGATGTGTAATTTGTACGAATACCGGGCGGTCCGACGCCGAGACCGCGAGGCGAACGAGATCTCGAACGAGATCTCGAACGAGATCTCGAACGGGATCGAAAACAAAGAAGGCGAGGGTCGTGGGGCCGTCGGGGCCGGCAGGCCACTGAACAGCGCTCTGTCTCTCTCGCACCCCGACGGGGCGCCCCGCGAGTGCGAGAGAGACAGGGCGAGCCGCTGTTGTTCGGGATCAGCCAGCGCGGCGGGGAGAAAGGATCTCTCATTGTACCGAATCATTCCTGTCAAAGACATTTCGATTACTGGGGCCTCAGCCGCCGAGGCTGCCGCTGCCATGCCCGCCCGCCCCAGCGTCCCTCGCGGAATATGTTTGAGTGCTCCGTAACAAAGAGAAGGCAGCGATAGGCCGATACAAGCAGCGGCTGCGAAAGGGGCGGCAAAAATACAAAAAAAAGGAGGATGGGGGCAAGGAAGAAACAGACCAAGTTGGTGGAAAGTTTAGATCACGAGATGACGCTCGCGAGGGAGGGGGTGGGGGTAGCGTGGAACCAAACAGCACGCCACGCCGCCGCGCGCTCTGTCTCTCGCGGGGAAATAGGGCGGGAGGGAGGGGGGGGGGAGGGGGGCTCCTCTCATGAATATTGACGACCTATTTGAGAAAAGGGTAAGGGCGGAATATTTTGCGAAGGCCCAGGAATGTATCGTATGAACACAGGAGGGCCCCGGGGCGGCGGCAGGCAAGGGGGGAGGGAGCAGGGGGTTCTTGTCTGAGTGGTGGTTTGTACGGGAGGGGGGACCCGCTGGATTTCGCGGTGATATTTCCCCACCACTGATATGTGTTGTGTTGGAGGAGCAAACCGGCGACCGCGCCTTCCCCTTCGCCTTCGTCATAAAATGGAGAGAAGCGGGCCAAATAAAGAGAACAGACGGGGGGGGGGAGAGAGAGAGAGAGAGAGAGAGAGAGAGAGAGAGAGAGAGAGAGAGAGAGAGAGAGAGAGAGAGAGAGAGAGAGAGAGAGAGAGAGGCAGATACGAGATGAACCCGATAAAGGTTTGTTGCCGGGATCGGCCGCTCGTGCCCAACACCTGAGCCAGCGCTCCGTCGTCTCGAGCTGGCAGACACAAAGAAGCCCTCTGTCTCCCCTGCACACACACACGCACACACACACACACACACACACACACACACACACACACAGAGGCACGCACGCGGGGCGCTACCTGTCCTTCCCGATACGCCGCGTGAAGTAGTACACCTCGGCGATGGCGGTGTATTTGGTGACAAAGAGGGGCCGCGAAGGAGAAAGAGAGATACGCCCCCGAGGCCGCGACCCGCCTACGCCGCCTACGTGCCGACACTGCAAAAAAACTGCTAAGCACACAAAGTCAGGCCCGTATTGAATTGTCAATAATGTGGCTGAAGGAGAATTGAGAATTGTATTCAATGTTGATAAACTGTTTAATTCTCTCTCGCTATGTTGATAAAAATATTCGAGACAAGTCTGACAGTTCAGCTGCCGAATGAACACAATCGTCGTCCAGTGATTCGACGACGAGGACAGTGTAGTCGTTTGAGGCGGAGGAACACAAAGACAGCTAACACGGCAAAGGCCTTACGACGTTGTCCCCGCGTCTCGCCCGTCTTAAAAATGCAACAGGTGTGCTCGGGACACTTCTGCTGGTCCGCAGTGTTGGCCTAGCCAGGCAGCAGACTCTCTCATCGCCCTGGCGTCTTGGCGTCTCGGCGTGTGTACCCAGCCAAGGCAGTGTGCGCCACCAATGATGAATAGTCATGAATTGATTGCTTGCTCGGGCCCTGCTATGCCAGGATTCTTGGGATCATCATTCTGAATTGAGATGAACCGTTGATGCTCACACTGAATTACTGTGCTCTGACCCCCAGGAGGGTGGCTCAATCTCACCTCTTAGCTTTCAGTGTTGCCTGAGACTAGTTTCATGAGCGCACTAGCCCGCGCCAACCCTCGTCCGCTCTGACTGCACGGCGTCAGCGCTGCCGACAAGTCCATTTCATTATCGGGCGCCGAAAATAAACTTATAAATATTTCTTTGCCGATGAGCAGGCGGCGGGGGCCCTGCAAGCCCAGCCAGGCCCTGCCTGCCTGACTCGCCTTATTCAGATGAAGGAGGCGCCAGGCAATCCCTAGACCGGCACTCCGGCCAAGCCGATCGGCCTGCATTCCGGGCTCAAGCTTGGCCGAAGCTGGCTGAAGCTTGGCCGAAGCTGGCCGAAGCCAGGGCGCGGACAGATTGCTCAGCGGGAGATTGTTTGGTAACGACGTGAACGACGTGAAGCATGGCCTGTTTGCCGAGCGGGCCAAGTCAGCCAGCCAGGACGTCCCAGGACGACGGCGTCCCCGGAAGTGGCTTGCGCCCCGCACTGTTGTCGCCGTCTGCCTGTCAGGACCAGGTGTAAGCCCAGGGCTTGGCCCAGGGGCCCCGAGTGGAATTCGTTCCAAATCCGGATTTGAGAAGGCAGGCTGGAAGGGGCGAGACGCTGCCGCCGGCTCAGCCAGGCGGTGCCGCGCAGGGCGCCCCAGGCAGCTAAGCGCAGCCATCTTTTTAATTAGTTTCTAAACGCCGGAACGCAACCCGGTACCGCTGGATGGCTATCGCAGCGGACAGTCGAAGGGGGATTCATCCGCGCGTCGCATTCGAATAACAACGCCGCGGTGCACAGAGGGCCAGAAGACCTGTGGAGGCGGCCAAAACTCTAGACGCGTTTAGAGCGTTTGAGTCGGTGGCGTGGCAGCGAATTTTTTAGGTGGTTCGACGAGAGAAATAGCTCTTAGGAAGAAAGCTAGGCCAGAGTACCTTTCCGCTTGAACAGACTCGGCAAGCGCAGTGTAGGATGCCAAGCCGAGCCGCCAGGCCTGTCAGCCGTCGCGTCGGAAGAGAGAAAAGGGGTTTCGAAAAAAGCAGCTACGCCGTGAGGCAACGCCAGGCCACGCCACTGACACGGCTCGGCTCGTCACCGCCCCGGATCTCGCTAAAGCACGCTAAAGTGGCTCCGTCGGTAGCTCGGACTCTCTCTCTCTCTCTCTCTCTCTCTCTCTCGGCACGCGGCACGCCCCACGAGGGCGGGAGTGCCGTTAGGAATCAGCCGGCTGAGTGAAGGGGGACGCGGCGGCAGCGGGGGACTGATTCCGAGAGCTCTGCCTCTCTCGCACTCACGCGGCGTCCCGTATCGCTGCGAGAGAGACGGAGCGAGACTCTCGGAATCAGTCCGCAGGAGAGCGAGGCCGATAGCGAGGCCGAGCGGAGCCGAGCGGAGCGGAGTGAGAAATTAAGCGTCACTTAGCGGCGTCTGACTTGGCCATCAACGCCCAGCGGCCCGGCCAGAGGGCACGGCCTCGCGCACCCGCACCTTCAGGGTCTTCCAGAGTCTTCCAATTTGCGCCCAAACTACGTGAGCACTGCTTAAGGTCAAGGCTTATTTCGCGACCCAACGCTGGTCGCATCAGCACGTTGCTGAAAAAGCCCTCGTTATTTTCCTTTCCCGTTGTTCTTTTCAAAGAAGGGCGTAAAATATATTCTTTTTCGCCATCGGGTAATTATTTTCCCGTGTACTGTGCTGGGGGTTGGAGGCTTTCAAAACCATCCCCTCGGCGGCGTAATTCGGCGCCTCGTCGCGAACCCGGCGGCGCTACGGTTGTCCGCCTCCACCGGTCTTCTGGCCCACTGTGTGCCGCTGGCTGTGCCCTGGGCGTGAAATCCTGATCCCCGCTTCCCCGCGGCATTCCGGCAGGCTGACTCCGGGCAGTGCTTTCGTTGCTCAGCGCCTCCCTCTCTCTCTCGCACCCCTAGGGGACGCCCCGCGAGTGCGAGAGAGACAGAGCGACGGTTTGGACTCGTTCCGCCGGCCGGCCGCTGTGGGGGCAACACCAGGCAACACGCGTACGCGTGCGCAACTAACAACTTGGCCGACCTGTGGCTCTGCCGCTCTGCCATGCTCCGCACTGCTCTGCAAGGGCTGCACCGGAGTCCACCAGAGTGGAGCCGCCGCCGCCTGGCTCCGAAGGATCGTCGCTCTGTCTCTCTCGCGCTCATGGGGCGTCCCGCGACGGTGCGAGAGAGACAGAGCGACGATCCTTTGGAGCCAGGCCAATCATAAGCAGAGCGAGCGAGACGGAGATACGCGCCGCTGCAAGGGCTCGCCGGGGCACGGACGAAACTTTGCGCGCCTTCGGGGGGCTGCTTGCAGACAGCGCGCTCGCTGTCTCTCTCGCACTCACGGGGGCCCCGCTGGGGTGCGAGAGAGAGACGCTGTTCGGAAGCGGCCTGCCCGGCCACCGAGGTCCGCGCCCCAGTTGCATCAGCCCGTCATCCCGTGGCAGCAGCCGTGGCAGCGGCCGTGGCAGCGGGGCTCCTGGGACTGCCAAGCAGTGCCCTGGTGCCCCACGGCGCCCTAGCCTCGCACGGGGCGTCCGTCCGCCCGTTCGCCACCACACTGCGCCAAACCCGGCCGGGCCGAACGGCCGAACCCGGTGCGTCCACGCAAAACCCTTTCCCCCGTGCCGCCCTAATCCTCCCCCCCCCCCCCCCCCCCCTTCACGCCCGCCAGAGCAAAGTCCTCGCCCACACGCGGAGTTCCACCACGCACGCCAGTGTGGGCGTCCGCGATTTCCTCACAGCCAACCTCGCCAAAAAAAGAGTAACCTTACTAAATATTTTTGTACAAAGTTTGGACGAACGGTTACAGTTTTCCATGCGCACGAACTTTTCGTACAAATTTATGACTGATTTGGCACAAAAATGGAGAAAAATGTGTGCATTTTTTCGTACAAAAATTGTACAGAAAGTTCGTGTGCATAAAAAAAAAACTGTGATGTCTTGTACATAACATGTGGTGTGCACCAAGAGGCCCACGCTTGACGAGGCCGTTGGACGCTTGATAATAATGAATTGACGCGAGGTGCTGCGTATAAAAACGCAAAATGGCGGCCATCCTAGATTCATTCCGCCTTTCTGCTCCGGGATAATCGCACGCGCCTTTTTTTCGTTCGTCATCTCTCTCTCTCTCTCTCTCTCTCTCTCTCTCTCTCTCTCTCCTTTTTCACCCCGTGCGCCCTAGTGGACCCCTCTAAAGTGGATTGTGAAAATTGTCACACACACACCTACGCACACAGACGCCCACGGACTGGGACACACACGCACACACGAACACACACACACACACACACTCTCACACACACATACACGGACACACACACGGGCGGGCGCGCACACTGGTTCGGATAGGGACGGGAGGGATGACCTCGTGAATGGTAGGACACACTGCGCATTACGACCTCGCTCCGCCCCGCTCCGCCCCGCCCCGCCCCGCCCCCCCGCCCCGCCCCGCCCCGCCCCGCCCCGCCCCGCCCCGCCCCGCCCCGCCCCGCCTCGCAGCCATCACCACACCTCGGCAGCCTCCCGGGGGCCTTCCCCGCCCCTCCCCCTCGCACCTCTTCCTATTTAATTATCGCCATTACACAAGGGTTGCCGAAAAGGGCAGGGCCGGCGGGGCCGGCACGGGGCCCCAAAGTGGGGACGGAGAGGAAGAGGACGAAAATCACTTCATCGGGGAGCGGGGCGGCGCGGGGGCGGCGCGGGGGCGGCGCGGGGGCGGAGCGCGCGCAAAAATAATGTGTGCTCGCGAGCGCCGCGAGAGCTATCAGGCCGTGACAACGCGGGGCCCGACTGGACGAGACGGCGGGCATGATGGCCTCCTGGGGGAACTCCCCGCCAACGCCGCGCCACGCCGCGCCACCGCCACGCCATCGCCACGCCATCGCCACGCCCGGAGCCAGCCGCGTCGGTGCGTCCCAGTTTACAGAAAGGGGGATACGTTAATGAAGCTCCTTTCTGGCGTCCCAAAAGCCGTGTGCGAGACTGCGAGGCGCACTGTGCCATGCCATTATTTCCCGCCCTGCTTTCACCACCTTTCTCTTCCTCGTCCTCTTCCTCCCCTTCCTCCTCCTTCCCCCTACTCATCCCTCCCCTAATTCTTCTTCTTCTTCTCGCCATTCGGACTCGTTCCACCGTACTGGCCGACATTTTTACAAACCCCCGGTCCCCCCTCACTTTTTAAAATTCTCGCTTTGTTTCGGCTTTTTTCATTATTTTAAAAGAAATACTTTTCTGAAAACAATAAACCAAGAAGTAAAAGCGTACTCTCTTTGACGCTTCGAGCCCCGAGTGAGGCCGAGACCACCCACAACCCCCAGGCTAGACCTGCCCCATATTCCTCGTCCATGAGAATCAAATCTAACTTCCGCGCCACAGCGGCCGGGAGCCCGGCCACACCGTTTGTAGACGTTATTGTAAACATTTGTAGATGCTTGTAGACGTTTGCTTCGCGTTCGCGACTATTTGCCCGTTTGCTGTGGCGAGGCAGACAGGTCGTTGTCATAATAGGCAAGCATCTGGCAGTGCCTGGCGGCAGGGCTGGCCGCGACGGCGACCTCCAAGGGCAGCAGACAGATTCCGAGAGTCGCTCTGTCTCTCTCGCACTCAGGGAGCGGCCCATGTAGGCGCGAGACAGACAGAGCGACGAAAACGACTCTCGGAATCAGTCTACAGGCAGGCGGGCAGAACTGCACCGCGCCGACATCAAAGCGCTGACCGGTCGGATTGAGTTTTGTAAACTCGCCCGCGGGGGTGGAAAGTGGAAAGGGGGTAGGGGGAGGAGGGGGGGGGGGGGGGGGTAGAAATCGCCACCGCCACCGCGCCGCCACCGGAGAGAGCAGCACAGCAAATCCAGGTAGAGTCAGGGCGGCGCACATTTACTAACGAACTGGCTCGTTTTGCCCAACGTCTCTCTCTCTCTCCCTCTCTCTCTCTCTCTCTCTCTCTCTCTCTCTCTCTCTCTCTCCCTCTCTCTCTCTCTCTGTCCGACACGCACACGCCAAAACACACACATTCATTTCCAAGTTGGTCCGGCCCGCCGCCCCGCCGCCGCCCCGCTGCCGATACCATGGACTACGTGCCGACCCTTTAGCCCTTTTAGTGCCCAACTTGGGGCATTCCGGTGGCGGGCCTTAATTGTGCCTCGGCTACGGAAAACTTGGGACTTGGGCCGCGAGCGTGTGTCCTGTCCTCCCAGGGCTGTCTGGTGAGGCCCGCCGCACGGCCCGCCCATCCAATCCCGCGTCAAGATGCTATCGATTCCGGGAACCGCAATCGCGATTTTTCATACCGAGTACGTGCGCACAGTGGGCCGGAAGATCGGCGGCGGCGGCCGAAATTCCTAACGCGTCTCGAGCTTCGGAATCACCAAGCAGGACTCGAACGGTACCTGTGACCCCACCAATGGATTCCTCGTTCGGAGAGCAATCCATTGGTGGGGTCACGCGTTTGGTTCGGGTCCCATTTAGCGACTCTGGAGCTCCAAACGCGTCCGGAGTTTTGACCGCCCCCACCGGTCTTCTGGCCCACTGTGCGCCCTCTGGCGGACGTGATTCGCTTTGCATTTGTTCGTCGTGTTCAAGGCCGTGATCCTCTCTAGGGGCGCTGCTGCTTCCGGCTTTAAGTCTCAGTGGGAATGATCCTGGCAACCAGGGCCTCGTGTTCGCGAAGCCGGCAAAGCGCGTCTTCCTCCACCGCCGTCGAGGCCACCGCCGCCGCCACTGGAGATCGCGTTGAAGCTAAGTACGCCCCGGCTTGAGTTATGTCTCCGGGGCCGCCGGGCCGCTGCATGGAAAAGAACGGATTACAGGCCAAACTTCCGTGAGCTACTACTGGCACGGCAAACTTGAGCGAGATACTGCATGTCTCGTGAGCCGGGCGGGGCGGGGCGGGGCGCGGCCACCACGGCCCCGAGGATCAGTGACTTCCCGCTCGGCGCTGTAACCGCACACTCTCTTCTTCTTTCCCTAGAAGTAGTGACTCAGCAGCAAGAGGCGGGGCGGGGCGGGGCGGCCCGAGGCCACCACGACGACGCCTGGCGCGCGACGCAATCCATTGTAAGGCCGCCCCCAGCCCCCCGGCCGTGCTGTTTACCCGTGTAGTGAACCCGCCAACGCGACCCGCGGCCACGTGCACTGCGTGTACTCACACTGGACGTCCAGCAGGATGGACGCGTTGTAGGGGCTGCTGAGCGTGGGGTGGCTCACGAGGCAGCTGACGGTGGCGTTGTGGTGCTCGCGCAGGATGTGCTCGACGCGCGCCGAGCTGCTGAGGTGGCCGCCGAGGCCGGTGGGCTTGTCGACGGTGTTGGAGCTGACCAGGTCGTCGACGTTCTCGTCCTGGTACTGGTAGGGCCGCTCGGCCAGCAGCATCTGCCACGTGACGGAGGGCGCCGGGTTGCCCGCCTCCACCACGCACTCCACGTCCAGCGCGCCGTGCTCGCGCATCGGCACGAACAGGTTGGTGGGGTCGAGGCGCCGGCCGTCCAGCAGCAGGTAGGGCGGCCGCGGGGGCACTGTGAAACCGAGAAAGGCACACGCCGGTCAAGCCCACGTTCGAGAGAGTTTTGCATGTTTGTTGACGCCTTGCTTTGCGATGCTTACCCAGGATGATGAGTCTGACGGAGGGCCCGGTGTGCAGCACGCGCCGCGACGTGGCCTCCTTGGCCTGGCAGCCCCACACGCCGTCGTCCTCCATCCTGGCGCCCGCGATGGTCAGCGAGCCCGTGCTGGGGTCGCGGATGTAGCGGTGGCCCGCGTCGCCGTCCGAGGACGACGACGACGACGCGGCCGCCGCGGCGCCGCCACCGCCGCCGCTGAGCGCGCTGGCCGCCAGCTGGCTCATGACCACCGTCTCGGCGGGGGCGCCGTCGTGGTACCAGAAGATCTGCACCAGGTTGAGCAGCTCGTTCGGGACGTCGCAGCCCAGCAGGGCGTGCTGGTGCTCGTTGATGACGTACTCGGTGACGGCCGACGGCGACGCCGGCGCGCTGGTGGCGGCCTGCAGCACCGCCGCCGCCACGCCGCCGAAGTCGCCCGGTCGCAAGTCGGAGGACGTGCCGCCGAAGTCCGCGAAGTAGCCGCCGGCCAGGGGCGGTCCCAGCGGCGGACCCAGCGGCGGCCCCTTGGGCGTGGTGGCGCCGTCGGCGTGCCCGTCGGCGTGCTGGTGGTGGCGCTGGCCGTGCGACGGCGTGGGGGAGGCTCCTGCGGGCAGAAGAAGAAACGGCAAAGTCAGAAAATGCGCAAAAAACAAGAGGGCAACTACAGCTCGCCCGCGAGTGCCCGCGAGAGTTTCGCCGGGCCCCGCGAGTTCCCGCGAGAGTTTCGCCGGGCCCTGCGAGCGCCCGCGAGAGTTTCGCCGGGCCCCGTAAGGGCCCGCGAGAGTTTCGCCGGGCTTGCAAATGCCCGCGGGAGTTTCGCCGGGCCCCGCGAGTGCCCGCGAGAGTTCCGTCGGGCTTGCAAATGCCCGCGAGAGGGTCACCCCAATAATATTGCCGCTGATCCGAGCGGATCCCCCGCGGTCCTGGGTTCGAATACCGGCAGGGCACTTCCCAATTATCACCCATCGCGCTCCGCGCTTCGCGCACGACCGACCCGCCAACTTTTTTTACGTCCGCCCGAAGTGCAACGGCCAATTTCGGTCGCGGACCGCAGCGCCAGGGCGGGCAGACAGACAGACAGACACAGGCAGACAGACACGCCAGAGACGCGTTTTTATCGCCTATAAAGACGCTCCCAGTCCGCGGCTCCGCGGCCACCACGAGCACACCCTGCGGCCTGCGGGCCGGGCGGTTGACCTCAGCCCGCCCAACTGGGCCATCATCCTCTAAGAACCACACACTCGAGCCCCCGGCCCCCGCGACACACACTGGAAGAAAAAGAAAGTCGCCCCTGGTGATTTGACCTGCCTGCTTGCATAGCGGACGGCCAAAAGTCAGCAAAAGTCGCTGAGGTCTAACCAACTCAACACAAAATTTGACGCCATGCACTGCAAAAATCCGATGTCATTTGCGCCCTTTGAGCGCGGGTACCTCACTTTGGAGTACATTTCCCGGCAAAAGTTTTCCCTTCTTCGCACGCGCGACATGTTTCCCCCTTCGGCGAAAACTTGGGAATAACTGGCAGTGCTATTAGAGGCGAGGCACACACACACACACACACACACACACACACACACACACACACACACACACACGCGCGCGGCGCGGGTGTCGCGCTGCTCTGACGGGCTAAGGGGATTCCGCACCGAAAACTTGATCCGATATAGCGCGGTGCGATGGAGCCACCCAGGCCGGGGAGGCCAGGCGCAGCCAGTGTACGCGCGGCACGCTAAGCCGCGGGACAAGGACACACCGGTGTAGCTCGCAAGTAGGAATAGATAGAGCTGTAGATGGAGTGCACGCCAGGACTGCCACAGAGTACTAAAAGTTTCAAAGATGCCTTTTCAGAAAAATTGAAAATTGATTTTGCTACGGTTTTGTTTAAGCCGCGGTTGAACTCTTTGCAAATTATCCTAAAAAAGGTTTTTCCCCCAAAATAACAGTTTGTGATTTCTTTGTAAATTTTTTTTTCTGAAATTTTGGTTAAGTTTTTTTTTGGAGATTTCCCTGGAAAAGGATTATTGGATTCCTCTCACCACGGCTTAAACGCGTGCAGCAGCCCCTCCCCCCCGGTCTGGAGCGATGCGCGACGATCGTGGATATCGTTATAACCCTTTGAGCAGAAGGAACCAATAGCGGGCGTGCATGCATGCTGCGAGAAAAGGCAGGGACGATGTGGCGGAATTGCGCACCAGGCAGCCAGCACACTGAGAGTCGTCGCTCTGTCTCTCTCGCACTCATGGGGCGTCCCCTACGGGCGCGAGGGAGACAGAGCGACTGCTGGCTGCGCGGCTACGCGGCAGCGCCAAGAAGACTGTGCCCAACATGAAAGGGCTGAGCTGGCTGAAGCCGCCCCGCCGCCCGTATTGTCTTGTTAGTCCCGCGTACAAAGCAAGATTAAAACCGAAATGGAAAAGAAAGGTTATGCAAAATCCATGACCCCGCGCGGCGAGGCGCCACCTTTCAGGACCTTTCACCTGGGTTGGAAAATAAATCTTGACACTGCGCGCTGGCCTGCCAGAGCGTCCCAACCAGGCCTCGCTCTGGCACAGTGCAAGCGAGCCGCCCACAGTGGGCCAGAAACAGGCTCGCACTGGCCCCCAAAAGGCCCCATCATCATTATGTTTTTACCCTTCATGACCAACTTTGTGAGGCTACCGCTCCAAAACTAGTTGCGGTCAATAGCCTTTCCGATCCAGGGCATGAAAGAGAAGGGTCTTAAGAATACTAGGGCGTCGAGGGAAGCCTTTAACGGCAACTACATTGGACACAGTGGCCGCCCAAAGTCAGCAAAATCAGCAAATTTCCGAGATTCGACCACTTTTTGACCAACTTGGTCGGAAAATCGTTGCGGTCAAAGCCAAAATCGCTGTGGTCAACGTCTTCCCGATACAGGGCACGAAAGAGTAGTGTCTTAAGAATACTAGGACGTCGAGGGAGGCCTTTTACGGCGACTAGATTGGACACAGTGGCCGCCCAAAGTCAGCAGAATCAGCAAATTTCCGAGATTCGACCACTTTTTGACCAACTTGGTCGGAAAATCGTTGCGGTCAAAGCCAAAATCGCTGTGGTCAACGTCTTCCCGATACAGGGCACGAAAGAGTAGTGTCTTAAGAATACTAGGACGTCGAGGGAGGCCTTTTACGGCGACTAGATTGGACACAGTGGCCGCCCAAAGTCAGCAGAATCAGCAAATTTCCGAGATTCGACCACTTTTTGACCAACTTGGTCGGAAAATCGTTGCGGTCAAAGCCAAAATCGCTGTGGTCAACGTCTTCCCGATACAGGGCATGAAAGAGTAGTGTCTTAAGAATACTAGGACGTCGAGGGAGGCCTTTTACGGCGACTAGATTGGACACAGTGGCCACCCAAAGTCAGCAAAATCAGCAAATTTCCGAGATTTCCGAGGTAATTACGAAGAAGTTGCTTCTTTTCCTCTTTTTCTGACAAGCAGTTCCTCGTCGCGGTGGTGGCCTACTCTACAGTGGCGCGCCGCACGCCGTCTGACTGTGTCAGAGGGAGAGGGAGAGAGGGAGAGAGAGAGAGAGAGAGAGAGAGAGAGAGAGAGAGAGAGAGAGAGAGAGAGAGAGAGAGAGAGAGACGGCCGGAGTGACAGGTGCCTAGCCTCGCGCCGAGCGTTGCATGGCGTTGTTGCTGATGAAGCCCGGCCAAGACAAAAGACTCGCGCATCAAGAAAATTATGGCGGCGTCCTCCGCCGCCTCCGCCACTTGGAAACCGAGCCGCTGCCGCCGCTGCCGCCGCGGCGGCGGGAAATATGAACTGTCCCTCAACAGGAAAAGGGTACGCTGCCGCGGTACATCTCCAGAGACGGGGAGGGGGGGATGAGGAAAGTAGGGAAGGGGGTCGCCGTCAAGGGGGCGGACTGGGGGATGGGGGTAAGGGGCGGTGTTAAGTAAGGGCGGCGTCGGGGGGGGGGGGGTGAGAGGGGGTGTTGGCAAGGGGGGTGTTGAGGGGGGCTTGGGGGGGGGTAGTTGGAGGGAGGTTGGGGGGTTCTGGGGGCTAGAGGGGGGTTAGGGGAAGGGGGTGGGCAAAAGGGGGAGGCAATTACCACACTGGCTCTCCTGGAGTGAGTATTAAGCAGCCAGTGCAGAGTGGCGTTAAGAGGGCCGCGGTGCTGCGCGGTGCTGCGCCTTGCCGCCGAGTCCGAGCCCGACTCTGGAATAAAGCAGCCCGCGTGGTAAACAAGGCCGGCATTAGCGGGGACACGGCGCGGCAGAGAGAGAGAGAGAGAGAGAGAGAGAGAGAGAGAGAGAGAGAGAAGAGAGAGAGAGAGAGAGAGAGAGGCAGAGCGAGGAAGGGAAGCGAGACAGAGAGAGAGGCAGAGCGAGGCAGGTGGAGGTGGAGCGAGATAAAGATTGCTGGCATATTTATAGCGCAGGGCCGGCCGCCGTAGCCTGGCCGTAACGTTCATTAAGATATAATTTGTTTCGCGGAGTCGTTGGTGTTCTCGTTTGCACTTTTCGTGAGGATAAGTTCGCCCCGTTTTAATTCGCCAAGGAACGCTCGCGCGGCCGGGCCACGGTGGTGGTGGTGGAGTGGGGGTGTTTGAGCTCCGCCCTCCGCGCTCAGTGGCGGCGCACGCTTAAAGCTTCGGAAAACAAGTTACTTGTTGTTGTGAGCATAAAAGTCGAGCATTATGGTTGCACAGTCCGGCCAGATGTTGTCCCGTCTGGCTCGGAGTGGCGCGGTGACGCTGGAAGGCTTCCGAACTCTCGCACGCGCCGAGCGCACGCTCGCATGCACAACGCCGTCTTGTTTTTGTTTTCAAGTCAGGAATAGCGCCACCTGAGGAAGACGTTTTTTGACGTGTTATCACGTGGACAAGCTGATCCGAACATTCTTACATTCACTTAAAACTTAAGTGCATCACTGCACACAGTAAATGAACAATTTTACATTTTCTGTGCGACCATTTGTTTCGGTCATTGAAATGTCCTTCCAGGAATCTGAAAATTTCGTTTTTTGCACCGACGCTGCATAAAAATAAATAAAAAAAATCATCAACTTGCACCAAGCTTCTGTCGGAGCAACAGCCAATCAGAAAGAAGCGCCTTCAAAAGCGAGCGAACTTTTACGGTGCAGGCAGAGGCTCGAGAAGAGAAACCCTTTCAAAAGTGAGACACAATGGAACACATTTGAATAGCGAAAGCTGAAGCAGAGGGGCCCGAGGGAGACCCCCATAATCGGTACCCCGTGACCAACCACCGCTACCACCACCAGCAGGACTAGGCAGACTTTCATCTGCCTACCAAATCCCCATGGTGGAGTGTGCGGAGTCGTACATAGGCCCAGGGGGTACATTCCGCCACACACGCAAACGCACACACACACACACACACACGCACACACACACAGGCACACATGCAAAATACGCGCACGCACACCAGTGCACGAATTAATGCCCGCGACACAGAAACTTGCTGCTCGTGCTCCCCCCCCTCCTCCCCCTTCTCTCCCTCCCCTCCTCTCCCCCTCGGACATATGCAAACTGCAGGCCAAGTGTGTGGTGACAGGTGCGGGCCAGCGCAGGCTGATTCCGAAGAGTCGTTTCGTCGCTCTGTCTCTCTCGCACTCACGGGGGCGATCCTATGGGGTGCGAGAGAGAGAGAGAGACACGGAATCATCCTGCAGGCTTCACGACCAGGACCAGCAGGGCCTGCAGGAAGGAGGGGAAGACCGCCTAAACCTCGCCGTCCGTCCCCCAGTATTTACACTCATAGTTTCGGGAGAGGAGGCCTTTTGTATTCAACTCAGGCCAGTCGCCGTACAGAGAGAGGGGGGAGGAAACTGTGTTATGAGGCGGATACGGTTCACGGCTGCCACGGCCCGAGGTGAACCGAGGATGCGAGAAGGGGGAGGGGAGGGGGAAGTCACGTGGGGGTTGACGTCCAGGTTAGCACCATCCCCTGGCCGCACCGGGACGGCGGAGGGGGCAGAGGGAGGGAGGGAGGCAGGAGACTGGCAATAAGGTTGAGGTGTAAGAGTGATACACTTTTAAAAGAGGCCGACGGAAGACGGGGGCGGCCAGGGCGGCCAGGCGGGTCTGGCAAGGCTGGCAGGCAGCGCGGTAGGGTCGACGCGTGCCAGGCATAACAGACAAGGCCCCATCTGTCTTTTGTCTCCGCATCTGTCTGGCCCCCGGAAACACACACACTCACACGCACACCTACACTAATACACTCCGCACACACACACACACACACACACACGAGGGCAGGCACATGAGCAGGCGCTGACCGCAGCCCGTCCCCTGGCCGTGTGTACCTAGCGCGCCTCTACCTCGCCCCGCCCCGCCCCACCCCGCCTCCCGACCCGGCTCAATTGTCTAGCAGACCCAATTCGGCAGGGGACCTCTCGCCGCCACCACGGCGACACACAGTGGCGGAATGGATCGCGACATCGGGGCGGATGGGCGGACAGACACAGACAGACAGACAGACAGGCAGACAGACAGGAAGACACACAAACAGACAGTTTGGCGGCCGCGGACACTGCGGTGGCGTCGTGCAGACACGGCCAGGGCTTCTGCCTGTCGCAAAAAAAACAACAACAACAAAGGTCCTAAAAACAAGAAAAAAGGGAAATGGGATACAAGCAGAAATGGAGCAGAGAGGGAAGACGGAGGGGAGCGGAGGGAAGGGAGAAGTAGTGATTGGGGAGGTACAAATAGAGGGCAACCCCTTGAGAGCGGAGCATCGCGGTTTGATAAGGAGCGCCCTATACCGACCCCGATATGCTGCGCGCCCCGCCCCGCCCCGCCCCGCCCCGCCCCGCCTCGTTGCGACTGTTTGTAAACCAGAGACGAGGCGGAATCAAGCGCACAACACAAAAAGAGAGGCAAAAGGGTGCACTCCGCCCATAAAGTAACTTTTTGCTCCCCGGTATTGGTTTTGAAGAGAGCGGAGCGCACGGCGGGGACGGTTACCGGGAAGAGTCCCTCCTCCCCGCCGAGTGGCCGCGAGCGCTCTGTCTCTCTCGCACCTCGACGGGCCGGCCCACGAGTGCGAGGGAGACGGAGCGAGGCCGCGAGGCAGGTGCGCTGTGATTGGCCGAGACCGGCGCCGCTTCTGCCGAGACCACGGCTCGTTAATGTACGCGAGTTTGTAAACTTGCAAACAGCGTCGCGGAGAGGCATTGTGTCCGCCGGGGAGAGGAGAGGAGAGAGTGCGTAGGCGGTGGGCTTGCTTGGCTTGCTTGGCTTGCTTCGCGTAGGGAGAGTCCGGAAGGAACAACGGCCAGCCCCAGCGAACCGCGACGCGCCGCGTGATGCACCACGCGCGCAACTTCCGGGCGGTACAACATTTAGAGAGCAGCCCTGGGACCCGAAAAGAGGCAGAAAGTGAGACAAGAAGTGAGGCAAGAAGGCTGCCCGACGGGCGGTGCGTTGTTCACTTCGCCACTGTGGCTCCTCGCCGACAACAAGACGCACTCCGATATTTTCGCAGCGATGCTGGAGATTGAGATCTGGGGGCGAGGGGAGGACGAGGACGGAGACAATTGTTTTCTTATCAACGATTCTTTGTCGGCCCTCGGCCCCGGGGAGGAGGAAAAGAAGCCAGGGAATGCCCCCTCCCCCTTACCCCTCCCCGCTCCTGGCAGCTAATATCCACTTGTCAAGGAGAGCCTGGAGGCGACTCCGCCAAATGACACAAATAAAGTGTTTCTGCTGGAGATAAGTGATTAATTCCAGCAGCCTGTCAAACTTGAAAAAAAAGGGGGGGGGGAGTGTGTAGAGGCAGACGAGTGGGGGCAGCGCGTTTTTGCATCACCAAGGCCCCGGACTGCCTCCCCTTACCTCTGTCGTCGCACGCGCGAGGAGCGCGGAAGTGTCAGCCCTGAGGTGTGTAAAACTGTGCAAACTTCCAGCAGCTCGTTCGCTGCCCTTTCGCGCTGAAAAGCACACCGGAAAATATTGTTCCTTGAACTAAGACACTACCCTTGCAGCGAGTGAATTTACTTGCATGTTTCAAGGTCATTGCAGGGCAATTTTCTGTGATTTTTTGTCACTTTTATGTCACTTTTTGGCCCCTTTTGGCACGTATCTGCCCGACGCTCCGGGCGGCGGGGCTCGCCTCGACGTTCGAATTACGGTGTGGAGTCGTAATCTGCGCGAGCAGCGCCATGGCAACGGGGTGCTGCGGTGCGCGGTCGGGTCGGACACATTTGGAAGAGTGTCAAACGACCTTCGTGCTTTTCTTCCACCATGGCTTGTGACGACCCTGCCCTGCAGACGGACGGACCGGCAGACAGACAGGCCGACATAAGCACAGCCAGAGGGCGAAACGAGGGCAGGAAAAAGGGAAGCGTTACAAAATGGTACATGTTCAGACGAGAAAAAAAAAACGTGTGTACACTTCACAAAAATTTTGGACAAATTTGTGTTTGTGCCTTTTGAGTGCATTGAAAGTTTAAATGGATTTGTCGCATAGATCAACATGTTTGGAATGGCGGTTTTCACTCCCACGCTCACCACCGACGTGAGTCCGTGTCGAGTGCCTCAGCGCCCGCGTAACGCTGGGTAGGCAATCCGGCGCACTCGGCTGACTCGCGGCACGGCCCAGCCTCGCTCCGTCGGGGGTTTCTGTACCATTTCCGTACAAAAGGACGGAATTTTTTACAGTGGGGCAGGCCCTCCAAAACGAGGCTCTCCCAAAGGCTCTCCTCTTCCATCGCTCCCACAGGCTTGCTAACCAGCGACAGGTACGAAAATACCGATAAGCAACCAATTTCGAGGCGATAAACCGGCGGTGCTAGGATCGCTCCGCGCGGCGCACGGAAAAAGGAGAGAGAGAGAGAGAGAGAGAGAGAGAGAGAGAGAGAGAGAGAGAGAGAGAGAGAGAGAGAGAGAGAGAGAGAGGCCGCAGCGGAAAAAGTTTCCAATTGGGAAGTCAAAGGCTGTTTGCTCGGACTCTCCGCTCGGCGTGCCAGATGAATCGGAGAGTCCGGGCGGACCGGCCAAGCCCGGCCAAGCAGCCGTGCGCGCTGTAGCGCTGTATCGAGACCAAGTTTCAAAGTTAATTGGTCGTGGGATGCTCTTGACTGTGGCTACGGCTGTGCGGGGGGCGGGCCGTGCTGCCCTGGGCCTGCCGGGCCGAACCCTATAGTGGGCCAGTCCCCAGCCAGTGCCCGGCCAGTGCTCGGCCACTTCGACACCGGGGCCGGGGGGCTTTGGTCAGGTCAATGACAAAGTTTTGGGGCACACTTCACGCCGTGCCGCGGCCGCTCAGAAACCAGGTTGTAATGAGAGAGAGAGAGAGAGAGAGCGAGCGAGAGAGAGAGAGAGAGAGAGAGAGAGAGAGAGAGAGAGAGGGAGAGGGGAGAGGAGAGAGGAGAGAGCGTCAACGCGGAGGTGTACGTCGTCGTCACGGCCTCCACCGCCGCCAGTAAAGAGAAAGAGAGCTTCAGCGTGGAGGTGTACGTCAGCGTACAAGTAAAGAAAGAGAGCTTCAACGGGGAGGTGCACGTCGTCGCGGCCTCCGCCGCCACCACCGCGGTGACGACGGCGACGACGACGGCGGCGGCGCTCAGAGCCGCCAAACTTGGCGAAACCGCTCGGTGAGAATGGGGGCGTCCATGGCGGCGGTGGGGATGGCGGGGCGGATAGCGCAGTTATTGAGAGCGGACCGCGCCGCGCCGCGCAACTCCCAAAACCAGGAGCAGCCGGGACCGGCCGGGACCCCGGCGCGGCAAAGCCGCACAAAACTGCTGCTTGGCGGGAACACCGCGCCGCCAACTCCCGCCGGGGTGGGTGCCACCTCCCCGAGTCGATATCACCTTCACACACACACGCGCACACGCGCACACACACACACACACCCACACACCCACACACACACACACACACAGAGGCAGGCAGGAGGAGGAAATTCAAATCAAACACCAACAATTATTATTTGCACCGACAATAAAACGCCGCGGCCCGCAAGATTTGCATTCGAGTGGGCGCAGCTACCACCAGGTTCTCTCTCTCTCTCTCTCTCTCTCTCTCTCTCTCTCTCTCTCTCTCTCTCTCTCTCTCTCTCTCTCTCTCTCTCTCTCTCTCTCTCTCTCTCTCTCTCTCTCTCTCTCTCTCTCTCTCTCTCTCTCTCTCTCTCTCTCTCTCTCTCCCACCCCGCGGACGAGGGGAAAGAGTGGCTGCGACACTTCGCCACCTCAGTGTCGATATCGCTCTGGAGGCGGGCAGGCAGCAGACCGATTCCGAGAGTCGTCGCTCTGTCTCTCTCGCACTCGTGGGGCGTCCCATACAGGTGCGAGGGAGACAGAGCGACGAGTGTCGGGATCGGTGTGCTGGCAGCGGGGCCCCGGCGGCGTCGTCGCCTCAAAGCCCTCACGTCGTTGGAGGCGGCGCGGCGGGGCGCGCAGGGCTTGCGCGGGGCTTGAGCAGGGCCCGGCCAGGCAGCCCGCCAAACCAATATTGCCCTTCATAACTATTCCATATCGAAGCCAGCGCTGGCGGCGCTAGCGTCCGGTAATTTGAACCGGCGTAGTGCGCCCTTCCGATCCTTTCCCGAGGGACACCCTCCCCCGATCCCGCGGGAACCCCTTCTGTCTCTGCGGCCAGATCCCGCGGGGACCTGCTCGGCGGGACGGTAAATGCCGCCGGCCGAGAGTCGTCACTCCGTCTCTCTCGCACTCATGGGGCGTCCCGTGTGGGTGGGATAAAGACAGAGCGAGACCCTCGGAACCAGTGTGCCGCCGAGAAGCGCAGAGAGGGTGCTTCTCCCGGAATCGGTGCATGGCGCACCGCCCTGGGAGGCGCCGTCCGAGCGCTGCACCGGAAACTAGGGAAACTTGAGACAGTTTCGGGGGTAAAAGGAGACACACTTAAAGTCACGTCTCTGGTCAGAAAGACCCATGCGCTTTTCTTGTCGTCTTGCTGATACCATTTTCCAACATGCACACGGCGAAAACGGTTTCTGACCTTCCCAGGTAGCCTAGTAATAGCATGGGCGATTTCCAGCAATTCCCTCTGAAACCCAGGAATCGATTATTTTGCAGCGTGTCATCCGCCAAGAGTCGCATCACGTGAAACTAGTTGGAGATCAAAAGTCTCATGTTTCCCCCGCTGTCACAAATTGCGGTGCTCCGGTGGATGAAACCAGCGTACCGCGCAATATTCGTCGTTCCGAGAACCACCCTCAGACGGAACCGGCGGCCGGGATCGGAGAAGGTAGAGGCCGCCGCAGAAGCGAGGCCAGCAGCCAAAGCCAGCCAAGCCCAGCCAGCGAGGCACCGCACTAACACCACCGCGCGTAGTCCGGCAGCCCGATTCCGCGAATCGCCCGACCCGGAAGCGCACGCACACTGTGGCGCCGGGCAGACGCACAGGCAGGCAGGCAGGTTTATACACGGCTAATACATGTATTTCTGAAACTTTGTTTACGTATACCCCGTTCGTGGAATCGCACACATATTCGGAGGAAACGTTCTTTTTTGTTTTTTAACTGTGGACTTTCACAATGACGTGGTGCTGAGTCCACACACACACACACACACACACACACACACACACACACACACACACACACACACACACACACACACACACACACACACACTCACACACACACACACACACACACACACACACACACACAATTGCACATGTCCCCCATAGTTTTGTGTAACACTGTAGCTACTGTCTCTCGTAAAATAATTGTGCCCAAAGTACATTTGGCGCGTTTACCCTGAAGCCGACAATGTAAAGTGTGGGATGCGTTCGGGACGCGTCGCGGGACGCCGGATGGCCGTACAGGGATTGAAAGGGGCAAGCAGCGCGTCCCCGGGGGCCTCCCCGTCCCGTTCCCCGATCGGGAGCGTGGATCGGACTGCCCCGCGCGGACGGGCGGGGCGGGGCGGGGCGGGGCGGGGCGGGGCGGGGCGGGGCGGGGCGGGGCGACACGGCCTAGTCCAGTGGTTCTCAACCTTAGGGTCGCGACCCCAAGTGGGGTCGCGAAAAAATTTTAAGGGGTCGCGGCGAGGTAGCTGGGGTCGTGTTTTGGGCCGATTTTAAGCAGCCACTGCGTCTGATCCGAGGCGGGCATTTTGCTCCCTCAACCGGCAATTGGTCTTTGAACCTTCCTTTAGCATGCCTTTGTTACGGAGTGTGATTATCAGTCTTAGTTTGGGAGCAGTATTGTCTCAAAGTTTACCAAAACGGTCAGAAATGTCTTTGAAAAATCGTGTTTTGGGCCTATTTTAAGCAGCCACTGCGTCTGACCCGAGGCGGTATTTCGTCCTCCTTCAACGGGCAATTGGTCTTTTGACCTTCTTTTAGCATGCCTTTGTTACGGAGTGTGATTATCAGTCTTAGTTTGGGAGCAGTATTGTCTCAAAGTTGGCCGAAACGCTCAGAAATGTCTTTGAAAAATCGTTGTGCCTGTTTTGGTCAACTTTGAGACAATACTGCTCCCAAACTAAGACTGATAATCGCATTCCGTAACAGAGGCATGCTAAAGGAAGGTCCAAAGAACAATTGCCCATTGAGGGAGCAAAATGCCCGCCTCGGATCAGACGCAGTGGCTGCTTAAAATCGACCCAAAACATGATTTTTTAAAGACATTTCTGAGCGTTTTGGCCAACTTTGAGACAATACTGCTCCCAAACTAAGACTGATAATCGCATTCCGTAACAGAGGCATGCTAAAGGAAGGTCCAAAGACCAATTGCCCGTTGAGGGAGCAAAATGCCCGCCTCGGATCAGACGCAGTGGCTGCTTAAAATCGACCCAAAACATGATTTTTTAAAGACATTTCTGAGCGTTTTGGCCAACTTTGAGACAATACTGCTCCCAAACTAAAACTGATAATCGCACTCCGTAACAGAGGCATGCTAAAGGAAGGTCCAAAGACCAATTGCCCGTTGAGGGAGCAAAATGCCCGCCTCGGATCAGACGCAGTGGCATGCTAAAGGAGGGGTCCCGTGGGGTCGCGAAACTTTTCCTGGGGGTCGCGGAAATTTTTGGCTACAAATTTGGGGTCGCGAGCCGAGAAAGGTTGAGAACCGCTGGCCTAGTCCGTCTTCCGTCTCGCTGTTCCGTCCCGTTCGCTCAGGCTGGATTTATTTTTCCTCTCCGCGCTTCTTCGGCCGCGCCGCGCTCCGCGCCGCCTTCCTCTCCATTGTCCCGTCCATCGACGGCCGCCTCCTCCAAGGCCGTCTCTCTCGCACCACTCCGACACGCCACCGCGAGTGCGAGAGAGACGGCGGTAGCTCGCGCGCCGCTCCGCGTGCCTCCGCGTCTCGGCAACAACAGCGGCACCTGGCCGCTCCCCCGGCCCCGCCAGGCAACGCCCAGTGTCTGGGGTTCGAATCCCACCGGCGGCGGCTTCAGTTTCAATTATGCCCGCGAGAGGGGGCGGCGAAGGGGAAAGAAGGAAAAGGGGGAGGGGGAGCGTCCGTCCGCTTCAATTTTCGAGAACAAACGGCGAAGCGCGCTCTGGGAAGCTTTTCGCCCCAACCCGACTCGAGGATCCATACCTTTCTTCCGTTCGGAAGTCAATCAGAACGGGCCAGGCCGTCCCGCCCCGCCCCGCCCGACCCTCTCGCAAGCAATCGGGGCTTTTGTTCCTTCTGTCCCGACGAGGTTCCGCGAGGTGGTTTGGCTGGGCTAGCTATGCTATGGTAGCGGCGCAGGCCGAACCAAAACTTTACCCCCCGCGCTCGGAGACACATAAAAATGAGGACTCGGACTGGACTCGCGTGGACAGCGTGCAGTCCGCCGCGTCTGTGTGCGGAAACACACACACTCACACTCACACTCCCCCCTCCCCCCTCCTTCTCTCTCTCTCTCTCTCTCTCTCTCTCTCACACACACACACACACACAGCGGTGGACCGAGCCCCCATTACGATATGGAAACGTTCTTGTTCGAGTCTGCTTACACGACATAAGGCCCCCAAGCCCCCTCTCTCTCCGCCGGGACGGTCTGCAACTCCACCGTCGGCGCTCTATTTTTCTTCGGCGGAAAACTAACACGCAGCCCCCATTCTCCTAGCCTTGTACACACACAGACTCACTCACACAGACGGGGTGCTTGCTTAGCCTCCATTTCATAAATGAACGGCCCCGTCGTCTCCCCGCAGCTACTACTCAACAAATGAACAGCGGGCTCCGTCGCCGTCTCAGCGTGACACGGGGCGTGACACGGGGCGTGACACTCCGTGTGACACACCGTGTGACGTCACGCGTCACACACGCGCGTGCGACAACAGCCCCTCCGTATTTGCGCGCACCGCGTGGGTCATGTTTACCCGCTCTCATAAAAGAGTTCCCGCTGCGCCGCGCTGCGCCGCGCTGCGCACAGTGGGCCAGAAGACCGGTGCAGGCGGTGAAAACCGCGGACGGGTTTCGGGTTCCAGAGTCGCTGCATGGGACTCGAGCCGAATGCGTGACCCCACCAATGGATTGCTCTCCGAACGAGGAATCTAATGGTGGGGTCGCACGCTCGGTTAGAGTCCTGTTTAGCTCAAAACGCGTCTCGAGTTTTGGCCGCCTCCACCGGTCGTCTGGCCCACTGTGCTGCGTCCCTCGGACGACGACGTGCATGCCGTCGTCCGTCCCTCTTCCACGGAGCGCCTCTCTCTCTCTAATTACTCATTCCTGCCGCGACCTTAGAGAGATTTGATTTGATTTGATTTGATTTGATTTGATTTATTGTTAAGGACTTACAAACAAGCACTTAAGAGTGCCACTGGCATGCAAGCCCGCCCTCCAAATCAATAATTACAAATTCATGATAAAAATAGTTATAAACGAAAAAATAGAGATAAACACTTATATGCTTGTCGCAAAGGACACCTTAAACTAATGGAACAACATAATTAATTATACAAAAATAGTTTGTACTCTAATTTGGTTTTAAAAGAAACGATCGTAATCACTTATAAACTAAAGGAACAACGTAATTAGCTTGTATAAAAAATATTTTGTCTATTTGGTTACATTATGAACAAGAATCACATCACAACAGACATGGTCGCATGAGGTCATAAGGAGGATAAGCTCTTTTCAACGAGATTTTTCACAAAGTTAACAGATCTGCCCAGGTGCTCATAAAGGTGGAGGTCGTTCCACATTTTGCTAGACTGTAGGAGAAATGAATTATGATATTTTTCTGTTCTGTGAATAGGTATTTGTAACTGTAACTTGCTTGACCTAGTGGAGCATCTATTACTTGTAGATATAAATTTGTATTTCTCAAATAAGTATGCTGGGGTTTCTGACTTAATAATTTTAAAGACCATCAGAGCAACAGCCAAAGCCCTTCTATTTTCGATTTTTAGAAACTGTAACTTGTCATAATAGGGTGTAATGTGCTCAAATCTGGAGGCTCCAGTTATGAAACGCACACATGCATTTTGCACTCTTTGCAGTCTAGCATTATTACAGTCAGTAATATCAGTAAAAAGTGCAGAGGCATAGTCAAGATGAGGCATCACCAGGGTCATGATCAGCATTTTCCTAATATTTGGAGGTATAAAAGAGAACGACCGCCTCAGCTGTGCTAAAGTTCCTAATATTTTCTGTATTAACAAAGTGCATTGGTCGGTCCAGCTCAGTGATCCATCGAACAACACTCCTAGATTATTAACAGTACTCTTATATGGAATGACACAGTCATTGACAATCAGCTCTGTAACAGTCATCCTGGATAAAATATTTAGAAATCTTTGGGATCCTAATATAATGGATTGAGTCTTTGATACATTTAGCAATAAATTATGCTTTTCACAATAATCTATTATATTCACCATATCGCTTCTTAGATAGTTCAAGTTATCATCCAAGGCATTCAAAGGAAAGTGAATATATAGCTGTATGTCATCAGCATACATCACGTATTTACAATGCTTTAAAACAGTAGGGAGATCAAATAAATATATAAGGAACAGCAATGGTCCCAGCACACTGCCCTGTGGTACCCCTGTGGTGATCTCAGCCCAGTCAGACATTTGATCTGATGCCACGACAACTCTATGACAGCGCATGGTGAGATATGACCGGAACCAATTTATAGCGGACTTAGAGAAACCTAGGCACTCCAGTTTGGTACATAGTAGTTCATGATGGACACAGTCAAAGGCTTTGCTTAGATCTAACAACACCAATAAAGATAGAAGTCTCTTGTCAATGGCTTCTCTGATATCATCAGTGACTTTTAGCAGTGCGGTAACAGTACTAAAACCCTTTCTAAATCCAGACTGGTTTTCTGCAAAAAGCTTTTTATCATTCAAAAACTCTGTGACTTGAGAGTGCACTAGTTTTTCCAGAATCTTACCCAGCACGCACAGTATGCTGACTGGCCTGTAATCCTTACAGAGAGAGAGGGATAGAGAGGCGAGCACGCGTTACAGGCCGAGCGCCGTGCCGTAAAGAGGTCACGAGTGGAGATTGGCTTCTCAGTCCCAATATCGCGAATTTGCATTTTAATCCACATCATTCCTACCTCGTCGTTTTTTCTTTACTCTCTCTCTCGCTCTCTCTCCGCTCACCTTCCCCGCTATTGGCCATTCAGAGCCACGCCGTTTCCTTGTCGCCCAACTTTCATCATGACGGACTGCGCGGCCCGCGCGCCGCGCCAAACCCAAACTTTTTCATTCATTTCTCTTTCAATTTTAATTTCTGCGCGAGGAGGACGCCCTTGCGGCGCCGTTTGCGCTTTCGTTGTCTGGCGCAGGGGCGGACCCAGAGACGAGTTCAGGGGGGGGGGGGGAATCCGCGCCTGGGGCTCGGCCTGCAGACGGATTCCGAGAGTCGTTTTCGTCGCTCTGTCTCTCTCGCACTCATGGGTCGTCCCGTGCAGGTGCGAGCGACAGAGGGACGAGAAACGACGCTCGGAATCAGTCTGACCTCTTTACCTCCACCGCGAGCCGCACCGGGAGACGGACGACAACGGGAAGGCCTCGGTCCACCACCACGGCCTCCTCCTCCTCGAACGGGAGGACAGATATGCGGCCTTAGGCCCCACCGTCACAATTTACCATACTAAAGAACAGGATGCCACCCCAGCGGGAAGGGCGCCGCGCGCTGGCGACTTGAATTCCAAGTGAGGCCCCCCCCGCCCCGCCCCACCCCGCCCCGCCCCGCCCCGCCTCGCCCCGCCTCGCCCCAGACGGTGAAAAATAATGGCGGTTCCTTGGCGCGCCTCTCGCCGTGATACGGCTTTGGCTCGCAGGCCTCCAGATTCTACTCATTAAAAAGAATGTTTTTATTTTAGAGAAAACGTGCGACGATTCTCTATTCAGTGGTCAGTTAGGTTTGAAGTGTGACGCAGCCAAATACGTCGCAGTTTACGAACGAGTGCTTGGCAAGGTGGCATGAGTGCTACTCTGACCCGCTCCGCCTCCGCTCCTCCCAGTGGGTCGTGGAGCAAGCGACGGCGCGCGCACATCGGCCGCAGCCGTCGCCACGCCCTCCTTCGCCTCGAGGCCCCGCAGACTGAGAGTCGCTTTCGTCGCTCTGTCTCTCTCGCACCTGAACGGGACGCCCCGTGAGTGCGAGAGAGACAGAGCGACGAAAACGACTCTCGGAATCGGTGTGCCGGTCCTGACGTCGGCGTCCGTCCCGGTCCGTCCCGGTCCGGCCCGGCACAGACGTGCAGTGCTGGGCGTGCTGGGCGTGCCGGGCGTGCCGGGCATGCAGGCGGCGCCGGGGCGGCCGGGGCATGCAGAGGGCGATGAAGTATGCCGGCCTCGTGCGGCCAGACGCGCGCAGACGCGCCCCGCCCGACGGCCCGCCCCGCAGTGGGCCAGACTGATTCTGCGCCCGAATTCGATTGGGGCACATCCATCCGTGGGGCCACGGCCGCGGCCTCGGTGCCTGGGCCACAAAGTCCACACGGAACGCCCCGCCCCGCCCCGCCGCGGTAATCTGATGACGTCCACTCTGTGCCCGCCCCGCCCCGCCCCGCCCCGCCCCGCCCCGTCTCAAATCCGTCTCCCCGGATTGGCATGAATCCCTCCATGTTCCATTACCCGGCCACTCGCCCCGCCGCCGCATCAGACGACGCGAACCACAGCCCCTCAAAAAAAAAAAAAAAAAAAAAAGAAGAGCGAAAAAAAAATGATTATTATTTTTTAATCTGAGCGTTCCACTTTTGGACCGTCTCCTTTCCCATTCCGCTGACCGGCTTGAGGGACTTTCTGGTGCAAACAGCGAGGCGCAGCTGGCGGCGTTCACAAGGCGGCCGGGCCCGGGCGGCCGATACCCGGCCAGCAGTCGTCGCTCTGTCTCTCTCGCACTCGCGGGGCGCCCCGTCTGGGTGCGAGAGAGACAGAGCGACGACTCTCGTCCGCTGGCCGAGAAGTGCCTCCCGGCCGCCGGAAGAGTGAAGGCCGACCGCGTGCCGAATTCACTTCTTTTATTTTCCCGCGCGTTTTTAACGGAGGATTTCGCTTTCCACCGTCCGGCGCGTGGCGCTCCACAGTGGGCCAGAAGACCAGTGACGCGTCTAGAGTTTTGACCGCCTCCTCTGGCCCACTGTGCGCCGTGCCGTGCCGTGCCGCGCCGTGCCGCGCGGGTAGGCCCGGGGTTATGGCCGCCGTGGAGCCGCCTCGTTCGCACAGATTCGCACCGGGGAGTGTTTTATGTTCGGGGGGTGGGGGGGGCGGCAGGGAGCGGCGGCGGGGGGTGGCGGGGCCGGCACAGCCAGCAGCCCGTCGACAGGTGTGAAGGGCTGGCGGATGCCTCGGTGGGAGGTGTAAACTATCTTGCCGCGGCAGTGTAGCTCCAGCCCCTCGCACGCCTCCAACTTCCACGCCCCCCCCCTCCCCCTCACTCCCCGCGAACCAGCCGAACCGGCAGCCAAAGTCCGACTCAAAGGCCCTTCCTCTCCAGCCGACAATACGGCCATGAGTTGGCGCGGGAAATCGACGCGCCCTGGGTTTATCAAGACGCTGGAGAGAGAGAGAGAGAGAGAGAGAGAGAGAGAGAGAGAGAGAGAGAGAGAGAGAGAGAGAGAGAGAGAGAGAGAGGAGGGGGAAACCGCGCCGTCCGGGCCGCCCCGCAAGCGCGCGCGCGTGCATTTTTCCAGCAAAGTTTCCTCCCCCGCCCCTCACCACCCCTTTTTGTTTTTGCCAACTACGTCGTCGTGTGTACTACGCCTCCGAGCCCTGAAGCCGCTCAAGCCTGAAGCACGCCACGGCACTGCCGGGCCGCCGGGACGCCCACTCCCGACTACTTGACATTAATTGTCGCAGCGGGTGGCAATTCTCAAGGTGGCCACCACGCCCCAACCCACCCCGCCCCACCTCGCCCCGCCCCGCCGCGACGAGCGAGCGTCAAGTTACCCTGCCACGCAAAATTGAGACCCTCCTTTCCCCCCTCCCTCAACCCCTTTCACAAATTACACAGCAACGAGTTGCCTCCCCTAATTCATTTCATATTCCCAAATAGTTTACAAGCGGAGCGTTTACAACCCCCTCCCCCTCCCCTTCCCTCCGCGCCAGCGGCAGCAGTGGCTTGTATCCGTGGTTCGGTTCAGTAACACTGCAACGACGTTACATCTTCGTTAACGCTGCAAGCTAAGTTGCAAACAAAACCAAACGGATTTAGATCTTTTTGTGAAATCCTAACAGTGTAACGAGAGCAGAGGAATCCGCCCCGGGGCCCGGCACCTTCCGGACGCGTCGGTCCGCGCCGCGACGCAGGACTGCGCGGGACGTAGGCAAGGCAGGCCGATGTGACCAACGCCATCTGGACGAGATTAGGAATAATTTAGGACTGGGCAGACCGATTCCGAAACCGTGTGCTTTTCGCAGCTCTGTCCCTCTCACGCCCCCAGGGGACGCCCTGTGAGTGCGAGAGAGACAGGATGGTGGTGCTGGTGAGCCGGGTGGACTGGTTCCGCGCCGCAGAGGGCTTTGCGGGCGTACGCGTGCTGGCTGACTAGAGAGACCTGGCTGACCAGAGAGAGCCAGGCTGACTATAGAGAGCCTGGCTCACTACAGAGAGCCTGGCAGACTAGATCCTGGCTCGCTGGAGGAAGGCTGCTGGCTGCTGTAGGATGGCTGTGGGCTGGCTGGAGGCTGGCTGGAGGCTGGCTGGAGCCAAGGGGACCATGGTAACGAACCATGTTAGCCGGAGAGGCTTGGAAGAGGGGCGTACGACAAAGCTGCCACGGGGGAGATTTGCCGGGGGAGGGGGTGGGGAGGGAGGCTGCACCGTCCGACAACGCCCGCCTGGCTCCTGGAGCAGTCCTGGAGGAGGTGGTGGAGCAGGTCCCGCAGGAGGGAGGCGGGGCCGGGCGAGGCCGGCGCCACTGCAGCCCATGAATGCCACCAAATAGTCCCAACTTTGTTCACTTTGCAAGGCGCGCCGGGCCGGGCAGTTTCGTTAAACGGCGCGCTACTGCAGAGGGAGAGAGAGGAGAGAAAGAGAAAGAGGGCTCTCACCCGGCTACTGCCTTCAACGCGGTGTAAACTGCGTGCTTCAAGCACGCCCCTACTCCGCAAAAAGACGCACGTGGACCAAGCGGCTGGGCATGTATGACGGTTTCCGATTCGTCAACCAAGTGCTTTCCAGAGGAGGTGGACGCGACTCCGGGCATAATACTTACAACTGCGACACCTTTAAGTTGAACAGCAACGCTGGGATCACACGCTCGGTTCGAGTCCTGTTTGGCGACTCTGGAGCTCAAAACGCGTCCGGGGTTTGGGCCGCCTGCACCGGTCTGCTGGCCCACTGTGCGGCGGGTCTGGCTGTGGCCCCTGCTGCCCGGATTGCCGATGTAATTGCAGCAAGAGCGAACCGAACCGAAGCGAACCGAACAGCGGACCGCAGCACTGCCGAATGTGGCCGGGCTCCGCCAGGCACTGCGGACCTATAACCGAAACCGAACGGCCGAACGGTCGCCATGGATGCATTAGCAGTTTGCGGCGAGGGCCCCGGTTTTCGATGTCGCGCGTAAAACAGCGAGGGGGAGGGCGGGGCGGCGCCAGATGCCATTAGGCCGCGGGGAACGCCCTGCCCGCCCCGCCCCGCCCCGCCCCGCCCCGCCCCGCCCCAGCCGCGTGGAGCGCCGCGGTCCCGACCCATCAGCATCGCCCAGTGTGGCGACGGTGACGTGAGTCTGCCCCACAGCGGCGCGGTTCCGCTCAGGGTCTCCGTCGCTCTGTCTCCCTCGCACCCCGACCGTCGACGGCACGCTCCGTGAGTGCGAGAGAGACAGAGCGACGAAAACGACTCTCGGAATGAGTGTGCTGGCTGTCGCCAAGGCTGTCGCCCGAGGGGCGCGGCGGGGAGGGCCTCGCTGGGCGTGAACGCGTCCTAGCGGCGGGCCTGCCCACGCCGCCCTCACACGCAGCAGAGGTCATGCAAAGGCCGAGGAGGAAGCTCCTCCACCCTGCCCGAGGGCCGCCAGGGCCGTCAGGGCCAGCAGGGCCAGCAGGGCCAGCAGGGCCACCGCCTGCCCCAGGGCGGGCCGGCTCCAAGTTCTTGTGACTACATTATCGGTTGTTGTAAAGGCAAACAATGGCATGGAGAGCGGGTGGCTGCCGGCCTGCTGGATGCCTGGCACTGCCTGGCGCGGCGCGGGGGCCCCGACGCAGCCCGGCCCTGGCGCAGGCCCCCGGGGACCACCGACGGCGAGGACCAGGAGGACGGCGAAGGAGGAGTAGACCGAGTAGACCCAAGGCCGTGGAGTCGACTCGGAGAAGGAGACGCCGTGACGGCAGGCAAACCGCCCGCGCAGGTGGCAGCGTGTTGCCTATCCCACATCACCATTACCATTACGGGCTAGAGCGTCATGGTGACAATCTCCTTTTCTCTCTCTCTCTCTCTCTCTCTCTCTCTCTGCCCCTCCCCCCACACACACGAGTGAGGGCCCGCCCTGCCACGATCTAATCCATGTCAACACAGCTCGGACCGGCAGCCCTCAAACCTTCCCTTCTTTCCCCTCCCCTCCCCTCCCCCTCCGCCTTCCCCTCCCCCGCCCCTCCCTGCACCTGACACGAGCGCGCCGCGTGTCCCGGACAGAGACATACCGACCCCTCATCGCTCCGGCCGCGCTCCGGTAGACAGCCACGGACACGCCATGCGCAAGCCATGCCATCCGCGCTGCCCCCGCTGTTGCCGTTGTTTCGTGTCCAGAGGGCAGCTGGTTGTAAGCCGCCAAACATGAACAGCAAAAGCAACAACAACAACAACTCCGCGGGGAATAAAACGAAGAATCGACGTTGTATGACCATGGCAAGGAGAGAGAGAGAGAGGAGAAGGGAGGCGCCGAAAAAATTGTGACACGTGCGCGTTGGAGACAGGCACACGCGCGTGCACACGCCACAAACACACCAACACACACACACACTGTCCACGTGTGTCACAAGTGCACACGTGGACGCGCGGACGCGGTGCACTTCTGGTCGCGCCATCCATTCGCGTCCTAAATCACGGTCCTTCCTGCCGCACGCCGCACATCCAGGCCAGAGAGGCGAGCCAGAGGGCGCGTAACAGCGAGCGCGGTGCACGCCGCGCCCCCTCACAGTGGGCCAGAAGCCGGTGGAGGCGGCCAAAACTCTAGGAGGACGAGGAGGAGGAGGAGGAGAAGAAGAGCAGGAAGAGAGAGAGAGAGAGAGAAAGAGAGAGCGAGTGAAAGAGGAGGAACGCGGCAGCGAGAAAAAGTAGCGGTTGGCATCCCTGTAAATGAAGTTAGCGGAATCAGGTTTGTTCTGTGTTGCCGTAGTTTATCTGGTCGAAGCGGGCCGCGCCGCGCCGCGCTGGGTTGGCCCCGGATGGCCCGTGCTCTCGCCACGCCCTGCCGTGGCGCGCGCCGTGGCGTGTCGAGCCGTGCCGGCGGGGCATTAGTCTGAGAAAAGAAGAGAGACGAGGAGACGACGACTGGGTCAGCAGCGAATCGATTGGCCTCGGTTTCTGCGAGTAAAACTTTACCGGGCGCATTTATCGGAAGGAGGCAGGACTACCGGCAGACTGATTCCGAGAGTCGTTTGCGTCGCTCTGTCTCTTCCGCACCTGCACGGCACCGCCCCATGAGTGCGACAGAGACAGAGCGACAGGTTCTCTCCTTGTGCATTAAGCTTCAAAGACAAGCATGTTTCCAAAAAAATTATCATTGTTCCGGTGTCACGAAAAGTTTCTGATATTTTCGTGTGTAACTTCGGGAATTTTCCCAGAAACTTTCCAGGGCACGGCAACGGCCACAGGAAGAATCTTCCTCGTGACGCGGCCCTGCCTGCAGTTTCCATCGGTCAGCTGTCCGGGTGGTCTTCGTGGAGAGCCGAACGGTCCAAACGGGCCAGTTTCCGGGTAAGGGGTTGGGGTAGGGGGGGGGGGGGGGGGGGGGGGGGTCATGGCGCCGGGTGGTCGCGGAGTCCTCCACGCTCTCCACTCGGCACTGATATTGCCACACATATGCGGAAGTCAATTTCGGGTCCCGCGCTCAAAGTTTCCCCCGCCCCCGCGCCACCAGCGCCGCCACGCCGCCCCCGCCGTCTGGGACTCCAGGACGCCCCCGCCGCCGCCCCCGCCCACTTTAGACGCTCCCTGGTCATCCGGTGCAGCGGAGCGCACCCCCGAGCGTGACCCGCAAAGGATGCAAGCAGGCGCACAAACAGGCGCACAGTGGGCCAGAAGACCGGTGGAGGCGGCCAAAATGCCGGACGCGTTTTGAGCTCCAGAGTCGCTAAACAGGAGTCGAAGCGAACGTGTGACCCCACCAATGGATTGCTCTCACTGTGAACGTCAGCGCGCGGTAACGGCCACGGCGGCCGGCGGTACAGCAAGACGTGCTCGAGGGCCGCAGTCGGGACGGACGGGCCGCGGACGAGTTGCGCAAAGAAACTATAGAAGAAGGAGTTGAAAAGTTGGCGGCACGGCCGGGGAGGACACGCTTTGGATTTCAGACGAGCCGGGCCGGGCCGCCGCGTCGGCTGCTTGACTGCGCGCGCACCCCGCCAGCCCGCCGGCGCACTGCACTGCGGAGTGCAGAGTGCATCCCCCGATTCGGCCGTCCTGGCGCATCCCGATGCCGAGAGTCTCTCTCACACCCACACGGGACGCCCCGCGAGTGCGAGAGAGACAGAGCGACGACTCTCGGAATCAGTGTGCTGCCGGGCCGCAACTTGGCCTCTCCCTCAGCGCCAAGTAGTGCTTCAGCGTGCACACTCAAACTGAAGCATGCCGTTAAAAGTAGAAAAGACACACAGGCAACTGCAGCGGCGGCCGGAGGGGCCGGGGAACTATCTCAGGAAGGAAGAGAGAGGAGAGGAGCTCGGGGGCGAAAATATGAAAACCGTCAAAACAAACAAACAAAAACAAAGAGAGAGACGGTCGGAGTTCGAGGCGTTAGAAAAAATATTGGGCTGCAGTTTCGCTCTTCGCGTGCGGCACGGCACGGCGCGGCGCGGCACGGCACGGCGCGGCGCGGTTGCGGTTCCCCCTGCGGTTTTTGCGTGCGGCCAAGAAACTCAAGGGGTTAGCACACAGTATAAGGAGGCGGGCGCGCGCTGCTGCTGCTGCTGCGCTACCTGGGGCCCATCTCATGTTGTGTGTGCGGAATTGGGGCGAACCGGGCAAAACAGGCAACTCCCACAATACACACAACACGGGACGAGCTCCCCCCCCCCCCCCCCCCCCCCCACCTCCATCTTCACACGGGCGGCGCGCATCCGCCGCCGCCCCGAGAGAGAGCGGGAAAGAGGGCAAGGGAGGGACAGAGGGAGGGAGAGGGAGAGAGAGAGAGAGAGAGACGCACTTGGAGCAGCCCCTGAAGGCCGATATCCCGATCCGCCGCGCCACCTGCGCGGTGCTGCGCGGCGCAAGGCGACAGAAATCGCGCTGACGTCTCTGTTTCGCGCGTTCGTTCTCGGCACCCAGCGGGGCCACTCCGAATATCGCTCTCTCTCTCTCGCACTCACGCGGGGCGTCCCGTACAGGTGCGAGAGAGATAGAGCGACGGGACGTTGTTTCGGAGGCAGGCTGACGGCGCCCTTCGGATGGGGGACTCGACAATCAATCCAATCGGGAGGCGATGCTGGTGTGCGAACGGACAGGCAGACAGACAGACAGACAGACAGACAGACAGACAGACAGACAGACAGACAGACAGACAGACAGACATGCCGGCAGGGCGGACGGACGCGGTTCCCCGCGGCGCCGCGGGGACGTCTCAAGGCGCCTCCACTTTGCTTCATTCTGCAGGCAAAATGGACTGACAGGGACGATAGGGGTGGGAGGAGCGTCGCGCTGTCTCTCTCGCACGCACGGGGCGTCGGGCGGGGGTGCGAGAGAGACAGAGCCCCGTTGGGCGTGGAGCCCCGCACTCAGTGGCGGCGTCGTTTAATCAGGCGTCGCGTTTCGGAGGGGAGCCTCGCCGTCTCGATACTTACAGTGTGCCGCGTCGCGGCGCGGCGCGATGACATTAAAGTCCATCTCCGTCGCGCGTGTGCCGCGAGCCAGGCTCGGACTGGCCCCCAAAAGGCCCCAGCGGATAAGACCGCAAAAGGCCCCCGATCATCATTATGTTTTTACCCTTCACGACCAACTTTGTGAGGCTACCGCTCCCAAACTATTTGCGGTCAATAGCCTTCCCGATAAAGGGCATGAAAGAGTAGGGTCTTAAGAATACTAGGGCGTCGATGGAAGCCTTTTACGGCAACTAGATTGGACACAGTGGCCATCCAAAGTCAGCAAAATCAGCAAATTTCCGAGATTCGACCACTTTTTGACCAACTTGGTCGGAAAATCGTTGCGGTCAAAGCCAAAATCGTTGTGGTCAACGTCTTCCCGATACAGGACACGAAAGAGTAGTGCCTTAAGAATACTAGGACGTCGAGGGAGGCCTTTTACGGCGACTAGATTGGACACAGTAGCCATCCAAAGTCAGCAGAATCAGCAAATTTCCGAGATTCGGCCACTTTTTGGCCAACTTGGTCGGAAAATCGTTGCGGTCAAAGCCAAAATCGTTGTGGTCAACGTCTTCCCGATGCAGGGCATAAAAGAGTAGGGTCTTAAGAATACTAGGGCGTCGAGGGAGGCCTTTTACGGCGACTAGATTGGACACAGTAGCCATCCAAAGTCAGCAGAATCAGCAAATTTCCGAGATTCGGCCACTTTTTGGCCAACTTGGTCGGAAAATCGTTGCGGTCAAAGCCAAAATCGTTGTGGTCAACGTCTTCCCGATGCAGGGCATAAAAGAGTAGGGTCTTAAGAATACTAGGGCGTCGAGGGAGGCCTTATACGGCAAATAGATTGGACACAGCGGCCACCCAAAGTCAGCAAAATCAGCAAATTTCCGAGATTTCCGAGACTGTCCATGAGGGTGCGAGAGAGACAGAGCGACGAACGGTTCTTCTGAATGACTCGGCAGTCCGCTGCGCAGCGAGAGAGAACCCGTCTCACTCGGTATCGGCCTTTACCTGGAACACACAAACAAGCATGGAAGGTTAGGTGACGCCAGCGAGCGGGACTCGGGCCGTATAGGAGGAAATGGGCACCAGAGTGGCGACGACGAGAGAGAGAGAGAGGAGGGGGGAGGGGCAAAGGGAAGCAAAAGGAGGGGAAAGAGGAGGCGAGGAAAATCCGCGAGCGCAGGGCGGCCCGCTCCATCGCACCTCTTCGAAGAGACAAAGTACTACATTTAAGTTTATAGCTTCCTCCCGGCGCGGCGAGCGGCCTGCCGCCCGATTCCAAAGGATCGCTCTGTCTCTCTCGCACCCCTGCGGGACGCCCCGTGAGTGCGAGAGAGACAGAGCGACGCAACCGTCTTCCGGAATCGGGCGGCTGGCCGGACCCCACCCCGTCCCCACCCCGTCTCCACCCCGTCCGGCGGGCCTGCAGAGGTGGGTCCTATCCTATCTCAGCCCGGCGCACCTTGGCACGGAAGCGTGCCCCCCCCCCCAGGCCCTCCCTACCGCAACGTCGCCACCTCGGCCCCAGAGCGCCAATCCCCATCGCATCACCGCCGTGGCCGAGTCAACGAGGGATACAGCGGAAAAGGTAAAAAGAGGGGGAGAGAGTGGTGAATAGGAACAAATAACAACCTCGTCATCTCTCAATCAAACTGTTTGGAAGGCCACCACCACCACCACGGCGTGCGTCACGGTGTGACTGCTTTGGGGCCCACCTGAGCCGCGCTAAGGGGCGAGGCACGGCGTCGGCTTCTTTGACGGCGCCGCGGAGCGGGCTGCGGGGCGAGGCGGGGCGGGGCGGGGCGTGCCGGGACCCTCCTGTGCAACGCGGAAATCAGACCAAGCCGCTGTTGCTTCCACCCAATAAGCACAGCCACCCCCTCCCCTTTGCAGCGCCGGCGAAAAACGAGCAGCAGTGCGAATCCGAAGCCAGTCACGGAAGAAATGACACTGTCAATACCCCACGCTCTGCGCGCGACGAGTCGTCGGTTCCTTTCGCGACCGTTTACCGGAAAAGGAGCTGACCCGTCGCTATACCCCGCGCTCGAGGGCATCGCCGTGGTCGTACATTGGACGTGGAACCCAGTGCAGGCGGCAGGGGGTTGACAGCGCCGTTTCTGTTCGGGACTCGCTGGTACACGAGGAAATCGAAACGTCGCTACCCCGCGCTCGTCGGACCGCGCGACACACTGGCATTGCAAGTCCCTCGCGCACGGGGTAGCGACGGAACAAAATTGAGGCATTCCCTTGAGTTTGGGAGACAACTCAGGCAATTTCAAAAATGCATCCCCTTGGATTTGAACGCGACACTTTTTTCTGGGGTGGGGGAACAGGGTGGCTTCAATAAACACACGCGTCACCGCCAGGCGGCGTTAAAAAAACACGCCATAAAAAACGTGTCGCCGCAGTCGCGAGGGTCGCGAGGCTGGTGCTAATGAGCCAGGTAAACACGAGTTGCACCTGACGCGGCGACGCGGCCCTGCCGACGGGGCCGGCGCGCGCAACAGGGCCGGAAACGGAACGATTTGGCCGGAAGGGGTGCAGGGTGCCGAGAGGGGGGAGGCGTTTATTCCCGACGTGGTCTTGAAGGGCGGCACGGCGGCGCTCTGCCAATGACAGGTGGGGAGGGAGGGGGCGCCACCTGTACACTCACGCCCGATAAATCAGCCGCATATCTCACTGCACTTTTTCCGTGCTTTTTTTCTTCATCCCGGTCTGTCGAACGGATGATGAACCCCCCCCCCAGGCTGACGCACTCCCAGCGCCCTCCGCACCTTTCCACCAAGACGATAAAAGCGGGAAAACAGAGTCTGCCCTCGCGGGGAGTCGAACCCGCGCCCCGTCCCACTTAAAGCTGCACTCCGGTACTCCGGTACTTGAGGCGCCGAATGATGGCGGTGATTCTGCGCTATCTCTGACGAGTGCGAGAGAGACAGAGCGACGAGCGCCGTTCCGAACCGCTCTGCTGCGCGTGCAAGCCGGCCGCCTCATCTCAGTGCAACAACATGGCGGCAGTGAAGCGAGGCGCGTGCACAGTGTAAAACGGCGGAACAACGAGGGCGCGCGCACGTCCTACGGCCCTTCGCTACACCAGCTGCGAGCGGAGCGAGCGGAGCAGCCAAGCTCCGGGCCGAGAGGTATTTACAAAATATAACCATTAATTTTCACGGAGGTGGCGTGGGGGTTGAAGCGGGGAGTCCGGACGCCCGGGTCCGGGCTCTGGGGAACCGAGTCAGGAGGATCGCCCACTTCTCTCTCTCTCTCTCTCTCTCTCTCGGCCACTCTGAGTCAAGTGATGAGTGAAAACGGATCGCCCTGGTATGGCTCGGAGGCCTGCTGGCCCTGCGAGGCGTCGAGTGTGGTGGTTCCCTGGTGTGTGGACGCGGCACCCGGCCTCCCACAAACACGCACGGCCCTTGGTCCTTCCCTCCGTCCCTCCGTCCCTCCGTCCTCCGAAGGCGTGCCCGTTCGACCGCCGCCACGGCCACGCCGCCGGGCAGGGCAGGGCAGGCCGCCGGGGTGTTGCTCGGCCGACGTGGCCGCCGCCGCCGGGGAGTGGTGGGGAGCGGGCGGCGGGCGGCGGCGGCACTATTCCAACAACAACAACAACAGTCCTAACCGGCGGCTTGCCCCGCCACGCCGCCGACTCATTTCATCAGCCGTCAGTCACAACACGCAGGCACTCCGGACGGTGCGGACGCACGCAGCCGACGTAGCACAGCGCAGCGCGCAGCCCGGCGTCCACGACGACGACGACCCCTTGAGCACGGAGTACTGACGCGGAGCTGACGACGAGCACGGTAAGCAACCAGCAGCAGAGCGTGTCGTCATGGCAACGCCTCCGCAGCCTTCGAGAGGTCCAAGGCCGGGCGGTGCCGGTCGACGGGGACGTCGCGGCGCCGGAGGGAAGGGAGGCGGAGGCCTTCCGGGCCGATCGCACAGCGGCAGCGGCGCCGCGCCGCCGGCCTGGCTGGCCGGGCTGTGTGGAGTATGAGAAATCCGCGAATGCTCCGAGGTCGGCCGAGCCGGCCGAGGCGGCGGAAACGGTCTTGGTGGTTCCGGTGCGGTTCGCGGGGATTGGCCGAGTGGCCGCCTTTCGGCGTTTCGGCCTCGCGGCACCTCGCGGTCGCGGCCGTCGGCCCGTCGGCCCCGAGGTCATTGTTGTCGCACTGCCGAACCGCCGCAGCCACTGCGCGCGGCTGCATTGTTGACGGCGCGGTCGCGGGGACGCCCAGGGCGCCGTTGCACAGTGGGCGTTGTGGTTGAGGTCCGGACCTCATCAGCCGCGTAAATTTCTCATAGGAACTGTCATTGTTCTTTGGAGCACCCTGTTCTCAACCCGTCGCGACTTCGGGACGGTCCCCGGCGACTGTCCGTCGGCCCGTCGCCCGTCCGGGAATGCATTCCCCGGCGATAACGCGAGCGTTGTAATGAGATCCAGCACACCAAGGCCGTGACGTTGCCGCCTCGCTGCCGTCAGAAGGACACCGGAGACTGGCTCCGGACAGCTCTGTCTCTGTCGCACTCACGGGGCGTGCCGTCGCGGCGCGAGAGAGACAGAACGACGGCGCTTCGGCAGCAGGCCGGACGGCCGCGGGGGGGGGGGGGGGACGAGGCGCTGAAAAATCGAGGCGAAACAAGGGGAGTGGCCGACGCCCTGCCGTCGCGGCGCGCGGCGTCGTGGGGGTAGGCAGAGCCTCTCTGCAGACAGATTCCGAGAGTCGTTTTCGTCGCTCTGTCTCTCTCGCACCAACACGGCTCGCGCCACGAATGCGAGAGAGACAACGACTCTCGGAATCAGTCTGCTGGACCCGCGTGGCGCTGCCTCTGGCGGTGACGTCACCCTCCTCCTGGAGTCCTCCAGCGAGGCGGGGGACATGAGCCGGGCTGCGGCGTACAGCCCCAAGCCCCCGCGCGCCGCGCTCGGCCTGGCTCGCCCACCAAGTGCTTCGGTGAGAATGTTTATGTCCACAGCAAGGCTGCACAGTGCAGCACTTCCCCCTGGCCGTGTCCATGCCAGGCCGTGCCGGGCCGGGCCTGCAGTACACTGTGAAAGAGAAACGCGACACGCCGTCGAACAAGCGGTTGACGACGCAGCGAGAGCAAAAAAGCCGCAGGGACTCGCTCGCTCACTCTCGCCGCGCGACACGCAGTGACACGGGCAAAACGGTTACGGGCCGCGCGCCATCGCATCAAGCGACATTTAATATTCTTTTTTGGCGGCGGGAGTACATGGCCGGCGTTTGATGAGGGGGGAACATGACGACGCCGAGGCCTCGTTGTATGAAAATTTAGTGATGTCAGCCATCAGGGACGTGGGGGACCAACGGGGACCAGGGGGTGGCGGCACGGCGGCGCCCGGGCAGAGCCCACTCCCATCGGGGTCATATTGCCAATGGGCGTCGCTCCGCGCGCTTCGCCCCGCCTCGCCTTCGCTTCGCCCCACTCTGCATACGGCCCTCGGGGACGCAGCGACGCGGCGCAACGGCTCGGGGTTTAGTGGCGGCGGCGTGGCCGAGGTGGAGGCGGCCGGAACTCTAGACGCGTGCAGAGCTCCAGAGCCGCTCAATGGGACTCGAACCGAACGGGTGACCCGACCAATAGATTGCTCTCCGAACGGGGAATCCATTGGTGGGGTGACACGTTCGGTTCGAGTCCCATTGAGCGACTCTGGAGCTCAAAACGCATCTAGAGTTTCGGCCGCCTCCACCGGTCTTCTGGCCCACTGTGCGATGGCTGGGCCAGGGCTGGGTGCTGGCGCCGGGGAACAAGCAACAGCGGCGGGAAGCCCCGCGGCGGCACAACAGCGCGCTGGTCCAGGTCACACCTGGGGCGCGTGGCGGGGCGGGGCGGGGCGGGGCGGGGCGTGGCGGGGCGGCGTGTCGCGGCCAGGATCGCGCCGAAGGGCACGGCACGGTGATGGCGTTGAGGGGGCGGGGGTACAAATTCGACGAGCGTTCCGAACCGCCCGCTCGCTCGGCGCGGTGATCCGGGCTCCGGGCGCGGAGGGGGAGGGGTGCTATTGGGGGTTGTAAACGGCAGAGGACCGAAGGGAGGAATAAAATAAAAGCACGACGTGCGATACTCGAGGAGCGCCTCGAGACAATTGGCGAGACCGAGCGCCGCCGTGGTCGCGGGTTCAACTACCTGCAGCGCCGCTGCTTCTTCTCGTCCGTGCTGTTGCTTTCTGGCGTTACGCCGCGTTGCACCGCCGCCGTCCGTACGTCCGTGCCTGATCCCTCTGGCGGGCAAGGAGGCCCCGAGCCAGCCGAGCGTGGTGCTCACGGGGGTCATGTCGAGCGTGCGGAACAGCGCTGCCGACCCATTGAAGGGCACGGAGGCATGCCGGGCCGCCTGCCGGGCTGACTGCCAGCTCGGCCTGCCCGGCGTCGACGTCGACCCGATGGCGGTTCATTTGTCAAGTTCGGCCGCTGCGTCGCGCTGTCTCTCTCGCACTCGTGGGGCGTTCCGCAGGGGTGCGAGAGAGACAGAGCGCCGGAACGACGCACAGTGGGCCAGAAGACCGGTGAAGGCGGCCAAAATCCCGGACGCGTTTTGAGCTCCAGAGTCGCTAAATGGGACTCGAACCGAACGTGTGACCCCACCAACGGATTGCTCTCCGAACGAGGAACCCATTGGTGGGGTCACACGCTTGGTTCGAGGCTTGTCCTGCGACTCTGGAGCTCAAAACGCGTCTAGAGTTTTGGCCGCCCCTACCGGTCTTCTGGCCCACTGTGCGCTGCGCGGCCGAGGCAGGCCGAGGACACCGTGGAACAGGCAGCATGATGAAAGGGGCTGCTGCCTTATCAACGCCCTCCAGGGCGCCCTCCAGCGCCACGCCGCCAGGGCCACCGGAACGAGAGTCTCCGCGGCGCCGAGAGGCCACCCTCACAGTGTGCTGGCCAGCGCCGCGTTCAAACGAATCGGGAACCGCCATAAAAATAAGAAGCGGCACCGATTGAACGGCGCGCTGAAAAGCAACAAAACTTTCCCCTTTCTCTCTCTTTTTTTTTGGAAAAACTTTTATCACTTGGCAGCAGTTTGAGACTTCCTGCGCGTCTTGCGGCGAGAAGGCCGAGGCGCTCAGACAAAAAAGGGTCGTCCGCCCGCGCTTCCACGCCACGCCCCGCCCCGCCCCGCCACGCCACGCCACGCCCAGCCACGCCACGCCCAGCCACTCCGGCGAGGCCGACTTCAAGGCCGTCGTAATTGTTTCCCTCTATTAACACACGTAGTTCTGCCGAGCCCGCGGGCTGGCAGCTCGGGCGGGGCGGCTGCAAAGCCAGGTGCGAAAGGGGTGCACCGAGGGGCGGGTGGTGGTGAAGGTGGTGGTGGCGGCGGTGGAGGTCGTGATGCTGGTGGGGAGCCATTTGGAGCGCGCTGCCGCCACGCCGTGCCAAGCCAGGCCGTGCCCAGCCAGGCCGTGCCGCCAGGGTGTTTGCCGGGTCACCTGCTCCGGCGCTCCGCCACTGTCGGGCTGCACGCCGTGCACGGGCTGCAATGACGCCCTGGCAAATAACGCTCTCCTCTCTTGCCCCGCTCTGGCCGCTCTGCCCACACGGCCTTTGGGACCGAGGCCAACGCGCCCCCACCCCCCACCCCACTCGTTGGCATTATTGCCTCCCTTCCGTAGGACGGCGGTGAGCCTGCCGTCCAGCACCTCGCCGTTTCCCGCGCCCGGATTCAAACCGACGGTGAAACGCCCCCCCTTCCCCCGCAGCCCTGCGCTAAATCTCGCTGTCATTTTCATTTTCCAGATGAGCGAAGGCTCGGCGGCGCTGCGCGCGTCCTGGCTGGGCCGCATCATGGCGCAGGCCCGGCTCCGCAACATGCAGTGCCCGCTCGTCTGGACCACCGCCGCCTCCTTCGACGGCGTCCTCGAGGACAAGCTGCGCGACCTGGTGACGCTGGCGCCGTCCGCCTGGGACGCCGTCGTGCGCGACCTGGTGCGCGTCTCGAGGTCAGTACAGAGACGACCGCAGCGCGCCTCCTCCTTTTTCCATCCCGACAGACAAACTTGCGCACATAACAGTGACCGGGGCCTCCCGGCCGCGCCGGCCTAAATAAAAATACGTGTTGATTTGATGCGAAAAGTGCTCGTTTTTATTGAGTTGTAAAAGTAACAAAAAAGGGGATGACGGTGGCAAAAGATTGAAACGGCAGCAGCGAGCAACGCGGCAGCAACGACGGCGGGGGTGCTTGCTGCACGCGTCATAAACTCACCCCGCCCCACCCCGCCCCGCCCCACCCCTAAGGTCATATGGAAGATAGGTCTGCGCAACCGAGATGCATGCTGGGAGACCGGGCTGCTAATCCCTCCCGAATCCGTCGCCGGCCGCAGCGGAGGACCGCCTACCTGCCTGCCAGCCTGCCTGCCGGCTTGCCCGGTCTCCCAGCATGCATCTCGGTTGCGCAGACCTATCTTCCATATGACCTTACCCACCCCGCCCCTGTCAGGCATGTTATTGTATCGTCTGACTGACTGACTCTGCCGAAAATCTGGACGTCAACAGGGTTGTGTTGCTTTTTTCTTGTTTTCCGGGCGGAAGAGGCTGCCGCCGCCGGCGTGGTACTGGTCGTGGCCGCGAGAGAGAGAGAGAGAGAGAGAGAGAGAGAGAGAGAGAGAGAGAGAGAGAGAGAGAGAGAGAGAGAGAGAGAGAGAGGGGGGGGGTGAGAGGGTGAGAGTGTCCGGGGGGTGGTCGCGTGGCGGGCGATGTATAGCCTGCTGGCGGTCCGTGGCGGTCCGCCGGGTGGGGTGCATCATGTCTCCGACGTCCCAGCACATATCCATCCACGCCGGAAAGGCCATCCCTCGGAGCGGTCCTCGCGGGACGCAGCGGGGCGCGAGACGTGGGGACACTGTGGGGACACACTGCCCAGATTTGCTCCTTCAGTCCCTCCCCTCCCTCCCCCCGCGGCCGGAGCGGCAACGCAGACTCTCCTCGGATTCTGTTATCCTTCAAACTTTGGGCTTCGGCCGATGCAGGCAGGAGGCGCGGCGGGGAGCCCGGCTGTAAGGGGTTGTCTGCCCGCTGCACTGTAGGCGGGGCGTTTCAAAAATTCATTATTCCAAAGAGCGGCGTCCGCGTCGGTTGAGTCGTTAGCCGAGTCGTCGTCCTGCCTGTCCTTGCATCCCTGCCTCCAATTAAACCGTTTCACTCCAACTGCCCCGCGTGCCCCGCGAGCGCCGGCCCTGTCCGCCCGGCGGAGTGATACTTTCTGCCCGGATCAAGTTTGCACTGCGCGCACCCGCCGGCTTCAAAGTTTGGCGGGGCGGGGCGGGGCGCACCGGCCACCTCCTCCGGAATGGTTTGCACTTCACCGCCAAACATGATAGGTGCCGAGGCGAGGCGACTCTCGTTCCATCAAAACTTGTAGTAGGCCGGCGTCGAGGACGACGACGAGGACGCCGACTTTGGGTCGCGGCCACAGTCGACAAGAAAAGAAAGTCGCTTTCTCTCAACTTTGTTTCGCAGCCGAGCGGTTCGGATTTGTGCACGCAAAGGATTGCCCTGAGCCCAAGTGCAGAGAGACGCGACGCGCGCATTTGTCACAGCAGGCCAAAAAAAAAAAAAAAAAAAAAGAAAGTTGGCTCACGCCAGGCTAGAGAGAGAAAGCCTTTGGCCTCTCCCTCCCCCTCCCCGGAAACTCCCGCGCAACTTTGTCGCACAAGATCATCGGCACGAAAATCAACCGGGCTTCGGTCTGTGTTTGCGATTCCGCCTCGCAGTGACACTAATCCGGGACGCCAATAGGAGCCCTCATGCACATGTGATGGAGCGCGGCAAGCGGCGCGCCAAAAAGCAGAGACTGCCCGCAGTGGCCCAGCGACGAGCCCAGCCCCAGCGCCCGGCGGGCCCAGCCGGGAGGCCAGTTGGCGGACGGGGTGGACCTCGACGGCGACCTCGACGGGGACCTCGACGGCGACCTCCACCGCGAACTCTGTGCGCCGCCAGCACCCCCTAGTCCAGCGGATTGTTCCAGTCGCGTTGCTGCTTTCCTCTCCGACAAGCCCCCCGAGCTCGTCGTCCTCGTGAGGCGTGCCGCAAGCCGAGCGGCAAGCTCTCCGAAAGCGCGGCGCTGTTGTGGCCGAGGGACAAGCCTTCGATCTGACCTGACACCAGACCTGACACCAGCCGAGGGGACTTCTCAAGCCGTAAAGTTTACCGCCCCGCCTGCAGACTGGTGGTTCCGAGAGTCGTTTTCGTCGCCGTCTCTCTCGCACTCGCGGGGCGGCCTGTTATAGGTGCGAGGGAGACAGCCGACTCTCGGAAACAGTGTACCGCCCTGCCGGAAGCGGGCGGACATGTCGTGGCCGGGCCACTGGCCTCACTCGAGGTGACGAGTCTGAGTCATGGGGGAAGGGCGAGGAACACAAAAAGGGGAGGGAAAATCAAAGTTTGCCGCTATGGCTTCGCTGTTACGACGACGACGCCAAAGAGGACGTCGGCAACGATGACGTCGCCCACGACACGACGCCAACGATGACGTCAAAGATGACGACGACGCTCGCCTCTTCGCCGCGCCGCGTGTTGTGATTGGTCAAACAGAAACGCAATTGTCTCCGCGCACCAATTACTCTCCGCGGGCGGCTTCGCCTGCTTCGCGGGAAGGCGGTCGCGGCGTCCGCGTTGGTGCCCCTCGGAGAGTAAACTCCCGGGCCGGGCCGCCGCTTCGGCGCTAGCGCGGCGCTGGCCTTGGCCGCGTGGCGGCAGGGCGGCACGGCCCGGCTCCAGGTCGCCGTCAAACTCCCGGGTAACAAGCCTAGAGGGCCGCGGCGGCGGAGGCGGCGGACAATGGGTGCTCGTCGTTCGTAATCAGGTCCACGACGACGGCAGGACGGCGCCGTGCTCGAGGCCGTGGTGGAAGCGCTGCTGCCCCTCCCAAACTCTGCTAACTTGGGGCGTTGGAGACAAGTGGATGGGTGTGGCTGGCGGGCCGGGCGGGGCGAGGCGGCCCGGGCGGCGGCGATACTGTGAGGAGTTGTGGCCACAGGCGAGGCCCCGCAGTTCCAATAACCACGAGCAGGGAACTGATTGTGCCGCGCCCCCTACAGTGTAGGTCTACACGAGGGTACACGCTGTCGGCGGCAGAAACTCCGCCACCAAGGCCCGGTTACCTCCCACTGAATTTCAGGATGTTGCACACGTCGCACAGTGGGTCAGAGGACCGTCGGGGGTGGTCAAAACCCAAGATGCGTTTTGAGCTTCACATTTAACAGAATTCGAACGTGTGACCCCACCAATGGATTCCTCGTTCGGTTCGACCGCCTCCACCGGTCTTCTGGCCCACTGTGCGTTGCCTGTCCTTGCATTCGCTTTTGCTTGTCTTTACATGTCGCCCCGCCAGGATGATGCACACGTCGACGGGCAGCCTGGACGACATCAAGGCCACGCTGTCGCGGTGCTTCGAGCTGGTGCACCGGCCGCGCCGCACCAGCCCGTCCGACGAGCCGTGCGCCATCGTGGACGAGTACCGCACGGCGCTGCTGCACGCCCTCGACACCACCTTCCTCATGGTGGCCTGCGTCTTCGACCGCAAGAACCTGGAGGAGGTGCCCGCCACGGAGCACGTGCCCAAGTACGAGTCCATGGACGTCAAGACCAAGTCGGCCATCTGGGCCATCCGGGCGCAAGTCAAGCTCACCTGCTACCTCGGTACAGTCCACGCACCAGTCCACGGTACGGGCCTCGCGCCACCCGTTGAGCGCTTTCTCAGTCCGTCTGCGACTGACAGCGTACAGTGTGCCGCAAGACCAGCGCCGGCGGCCAAAACTCTAGACGCGTTTTGAGCTCCACTAAATGGGACTCGAACCGAGCGTGTGACCCCACCAATGGATTCCTCGTTCCAAGAGTAATTCATTGGTGGTGTCACACGTTTGGTTCGAGTCCCATTTAGCGACTCTGGAGCTCAAAACGCGTCTGGGATTCAGACGGCCTCCACCGGTCTGCTGGCCCACTGTGCAGTGCGTCGCTGACAGTGTCCCTGCCGCCAGGCCTGGGCACGGACGAGGCCCCCGTCATGCGTCCGCCGTCGCTGATGGACGCGCTGCTGGCCGCGTCGCGCGCCAAGGACATGCTGCCGTCGGAGGGCCACTGGAAGGCGCTGTACGGCGACATGCTGCCGGACGACAACCCTCGCAAGCTGACCCTGCTGCGCAACGCGGCGCGCGCGCGCCGGTCGCCCTTCACGCTCACCTGCCTCAGCCGCTACCTCTACAAGCTGGGCGACCACGCCGCCTTCGACCTGTGCGCGTGAGTATGGCGACTGGAGGCGGCCAAAACTCCAGACGCGTTTTTAGCTCCAGAGTCGCTGACGGCCATGTTTGCAGAGACGCCCTGGTGGAGTGGCCCCGGTCCGTGCACGCCAACGTGTCGTACGTGCTCATGTACTTGTCGTGCTCCGTGCCGGGCAAGCTGTCGCGCTGCCTGGCCGAGCAGTGCCTGCTGCGCCTGCAGCGCCTCACGCCCGCCTGCGTCTTCGTGCAGGGGCTGGCACTACAGCTGCGTCTCCAGGCCGCGGAGGAGGTGGGTACCGCTCTCGTGCGACCACACACTGGGAAAAGTTGGGCGTGCTCTACTGTGGACCAGACGCGTTTTGAGCTCTAGGGTCGCTGGTTGCGCTCGCACTGTTTGTTTCTCTCTCCGGCCCGCAGAACAGCTACCTGGGCGGCGGGGACGCGGGCGGCGTGGCGCCGCTGCGGCCTCGACCCTTCTCGCCGACGGACCACGAGGCCATCCACAAGGCCCTGGAGATGTACGTGGGCGACGGCGAGCCCTGGAGCATGGTGCGGCGCGAGCCGTGTGGACGCGTGCAGCTCGACAAGTGCAACTGCGTCTGCTCGGGCGACTGCGCCTACCTCACCTACAAGGAGCACGGCACACTGCTGGCCGGCGACAAGCCGCTGGCCTGCTACGCCGAGTGAAGATGATGTCTCTCTCTCTCTCTTTTAAGCTACGTGGAGTGAAACTGAGCTCTCTCTCTCTGTTAAAATTTTCTTTTAAAAGCAATGGGGAGCTTGCTCAGTGAATGATTTGTTGGCTTGTAAGGACGACGCCAAGAAATTCGGATTTCAAGTCGCCATTTATATGTTACTCGTTGTCGTTGAGATCGATTTATGAAAATAATCTGCTATTGAATGATCGATTTATAGTCTTCTATTGAAAGAGATTAATGAAAATAATCTTCTATTGAAAGAAATGAATGAAAATAACCTTCTATTGAAAGGTACATTAATGTTAAAAGTCCTCTATTGCAAGTTCGATTTATGAAAAGAGTCTTCTATGACCGTTATGGAATGCTTGTTATGTTTCTTTGCTTTTAAACGACGTGATGAACTCGCCCTCAGTTGTTTCCAGTGTGTGTGACGTCACGCCCCTCGTCTTCCGTACAGAATACTAATATTAATCCTATTCGTGAATTAAATTGAGCCCTTATTTTGTAGAAACCGTGTGCCTTTGTTTTGGTGCGAACCATCCCTTTCCTCGCCAATAGCCTCCCTCACACACAGGCCGCCTTTTCCTCAAGCAAGGACGCATGTTTGAGCGAGTAGGATGGGAAACCAAACGTACACATGCTTTCCAGCTGACTCCGCCCACCCCTTTCGAAAGGGGCGCACGTTTTTGCCACCGCAAACACAATCAAAATGTTTGTGTTATTGCATCCGTTAGTTCCCTGTTCCCTCAGACCAGACGGACTGCGCGGCGGAGGCTGCAGTGGCAGTTTTTTTTCCTTTTTTTTTAGGCACAAAGTAGCCTCAGCACCCACGAGGATTCATTTTTTTTTTCAATGTGCCTCTCATGCAAGTTTGCGAATAATCGGAAATTTTCTGGAGGATTTTAATAAGACTTCGCGAAGTGGCGCAGAAATTTTTTTGACAATTATAAAACTTATTGGTAGTGAGATTGCCTGCATTTCGGAGGAGAAGGAGGAGGGAGGAGGAGGACAAGGAGGAGAAGGAGAAGAAATTGGTAGACAAACCTTTGCCGGGTGATGAATGGCGTGCGGGTGAAATCAATCAAGGGCCTAAGTGTCGCGCAGCATGACACGTACATTGTCGCGGGCCGTGCAGCAGTGTAGTGCCCTGCGAGACGCTGACGCAGCGACGCTGTCTGACGCACACACGCGGAACCGACACAACAGGCCGGCCAGCAGCGGCAGACTCATTCCGAGAGAGTCGTTTTCGTCGCTCTGTCTCTCTCGCACCCATGCGGGACGCCTCATGGGTGCGAGGGAGACAGCGACGGAAACGACTCTCAGTCTGCTGCGCGCACACTGCCTGCTGTCACACTGGAACCGAAATTTTAGTCGTGCCACCCAGCTTACATGATGCAGCCTTGTAGGGCAAATTTCTGACAGTAAGTAGTTTTTTGCGAGTATAATTTTAATTTTGAATATTTTTTGTCGAGGAAAATTTAATTTCTTTGCAAAACAAAATTAATGTTTTACATGGAATTTGGACAAAGTTCCATGGACTCCGCTATTTTTTGGGGTGGCAGGCGCGGGTTTTAATCAAAATTGCAATCAATACGTACAGCACGCTGTAGATTTGGGTCCGAAATAAATGGCGTCTGCGTGCACGGGTCACTCAACAGAATCCCAATAATCGCGGGGCTGGGCAGGGCGGGGCATGGCACGGCACGGCACGGCAGGGCGTGGCAGGGCAGGGCACGGCAGGGCGCCCCGAAATATCCCCGCAGCCTTTTGCTGGGCGCTGCCCCGCTGCCTCCGCTGCCGCGTGCCCGCGTGCCTGCGTGCTCCCCCTGCCACCCCCACCCCCTCCTCCATCACGCCGCGGGCAAACTTAACTTGATATCTCTGTACCAAAGGCACCAAAAGACAAAAGAAGCCGCCGTAAAACTTGCAGCGCTTTGCGCGAGATGCAGCGCGGAGATACAGTGTCGTGGAGCGAAGAAAGCGAAGCGGGCAAGGCAGACCCTTGCAAGGCTTGCCTTCCAGTAAATGGCGCAGAAGAGGAAAAGAAGCGACCGCACTGCCCGCCAGCAGGTTCGCTCTCTCTCTATCTCTCTCGCACACATACGGAACACCCCATGAGTGCGAGAGAGACGGAGTAGCGCGTTAACCAGCACGCAAAGCCGCCGCAGGCGTTGTAGGCGCTGGTACCAGTACGTAGACCAAACGTAGACTGATTCCGAGAGTCGTTTTCGTCTCTCTGTCCGACACGGGACGCCCCGTGAGTGCGAGAGAGAGACGGAAACTGCCTTCGGATTCACTCTTCGCATTCACGACGCACCCTCGCGAGGAGTACCTGCTTGTCCATCCCCGTCATCACTTTGTCGTAACCAGTCCCACGGGAAAGGCGCGCGGGCCGGGCCGGGCCGGGCCACGCCGCCGGCACCCCACCGCGCCCAACCACCCCCTCACCGAGTCGTCATCAATAACATATGAAATGAGGGATGAAAGCTTGCCGAAGGGGTGGTAGGAGCGTCGGATGCCGCTCACACGCACACAATCTCACACACGCGCGCTCGCACACACACACACACACACGAGCGCCTGCAGCTCGTCACGATCCAGCAGCGCCGGGGGAAGCATGTGAGAAGGAGAGAAAGAATAAGAAAGTGATTGGGCGTGAGCGAGGCGGCACGGACGGACGGACAGACAGACAGACAGACAGACAGACAGACAGACAGACAGAAAGGAAAGAGAGATAAGCAACGGCGGCAATCTCCTTTCCGCCTCTCGCTCCGATGAGAAATCAAACCAGTGTGAAAGGCTCTCCTTTTCTTCCTTTTCTTTTCCTCCATATACTATATTTTTTTCGCCTCACATCTCTCTCTCCGTTTTCCGTGCGGACGCCGGCCGGACGCCGGCCGGACGGACGGAGGGGTGACGGTGGTGGCCTCCTTGAGGTGTTGCTATGCTTCCTGCGGACCGAGAGTCGTTTTCGTCGCGCTGTCTCTCTCGCACCGATACGGGGCGCCCCATGAGTGCGAGGGTGACAGAGCCGCCTCCACCGGTCTTCTGGCCCACTGTGCGGCCTTGCTTCGGCATTGGGAGCCCCGTCACGCCACCCGAAGCGCCACTTGCTGCAACGCCGTGCGGGGAAACTGAAAAAGTGCCACCGGGAAGCAAAAACGGAACAAGGAGCGCACACTTGTCAAGCACTTTGTATCGAGCCCCGCCCCGCCACGCCCCGCCACGCCGCACTCCGCACCACCGCCACCGTCGTCGCCCCAGACTCCCTCTGGCGTGCGGCAACGTCACACATCTCGGAATGAGAGCAATATTTTCTCATGAGCGACGACGAGCCAACAGACTAACTTGCAACCCCCCGGCCCCCTCTCTTCTGCACCACCGTGCCAACCCCCTACCCCTACCCCTCCCCCCCCCCACCCCTCCCCCCAAACGCCCACGCCGCGTCCAAATTGCGGCGACACTAGAGCAACGCTGCATTCTGCCTGGTGGGCCCACAAAGGCCGTGCCCGTGATGACTCCTGCGGGAAGAGACAGGACTGCAGCCTCGAGCGGGGCGACACGCGGACGGACGGACAGACGGACAGACAGACAGACAGACAGACAGACGGACGGACGGACGGACGGACAGACACGAGCTGACAAGAGGGATCGTCAGTGCCATGCCATCGTTTGTCATCATACTTCAGGGCGCCCCGCCCCGCCCCGCCCCGCCCCCGACGACCCGCGCTTATTACCGGAGAAATAAAACCCGTGTCAACACCACCGCCGCCACGACGGCGAGGACTAGGCGCCACTTTTCGCCCCAATTTCCCGTTAATTTCATTATTATTTATAACAATTCTCTCATTGCACCATTATCATCATCCCGTCGTCGGCGTGTTGCCCCCCCCCCCCCCCCCCCCCTGCCCTTCTGGAGGCCGCAGCCCGACCAAAGTTTGCAACGGATAAAATAAGGAAGCGCGGTCAAGCCTGTGGGCTCGCGACGACGCCGCCGCCGTCGCGCGCGCTCCTACGCGGTGCTGAATTTTTCATGGCGACAAAAACAATAAATTCAAAACCAGGACCAAAAAAAAAGTTGCCGAGGGGTGGGGGGGGGCGAAAAAATATGTCGGCGAACTTAAGCGCGGCGGGTGGCGGTCTGGCGGCGGGTGTACCTCGGGCGGCAAAAGCTAGTTATGGCGATTGTTTTCGCCGCAAGTTGGCTGCACTGCATGGGGTGGGCCGGGCGGCCTTCAGAGATGAATACTACCAACTTTTGCGCGCGTAAAAAGGAATGACCGGGCCAAGCAGCCAGCCAGCCAGCCAGCCATGCAGGCAGCCTCCGCGACGACGGCCTCCGGGTCACAGTGGGCCAGAAGACCGGTGGAGGCGGCCAAAACTCTAGACGCGTTTTGAGCTCCAGAGTCGCAAAATGGGACTCGAACCGAACGTGTGACCCCACCGATGGATTCCTCGTTCGGAGAGCAATCCATTGGTGGGGTCACACGCTCGGTTCGATTCCCATTTACCGACTCAGGAGTTCAAAACGCGTCCGGAACTTCGGCCGCCTCCACCGGTCTTCTGGCCCACCGTGCCGCGCTGTTCGGCGTGTGCGCTAACTCCGCAGACCGTATGGCCTTTCTAGTGCAGCCCGACGGCACTAGAGGCGGCCGGGGCGGCGTAACTCGGCGTGCAGGGCGGCCGGGCCATTCGGCTGCAGCCCTGGGCCGGCAGCCCCTCCCTCTAGATTCCTTTCTTCCGGTTCATAAAGCGACACAACGCGCGACGCAACCGCGGCACTGCGTGCAGTTTGCAGTATCTCACGTGCCGGCCGACAGACAGGCCGGCAGACAGCGGGAGACAGACAGACAGACAGACAGACAGACAGACAGACAGACAGACAGACAGACAGACAGACAGACAGACAGGCCGGCGGGCAGGCGGGCGGACCGGGGCTGGAGTAGTTGGCACAGAGGGCGCATAGTGGTTTGTCAGGACCAAATCCTCGGGCTCCGTTTTTTCCTTGCATTAGCCGCCCTCTTCCCGCCAGTCATGGTGGAGGCGGCGGCGCACAGTGGGCCAGAAGACCAGTGAAGGCGGACAAAATTCTAGACGCGTTTTGAGCTCCAGAGTCGCTAAATGGGACACCAACCGAACGTGTGACCCCTACCAATGGATTCCCCGTTTGGAGAGCTATCCATTGGTGGGGTCAAACGTTCGGTTCGAGGCCTGTTTAGCGACTCTGGAGCTGAAAACGCGTCTAGTGTTTTGGCCGCTCCACCGGTCTTCTGGCCCACTGTGCGGCGGGGTGGGGCGCAACCCCCGGCCCCGGGTCCGCACTGGCAGAGGCAGAGGCCACGCCGCGGAAAATGGAAGATAAACAGACCGCGCGGGGCGGTATCGAACCCGCGACTCGGCGCAGATCGCACGCCAGACAGGCAGCCCGACGGAGAAGCTAATCCCGCGTGGCGGCGCGGCCATGGCGCTGCGCACGCGACGGCGCGACACTCCAGCCAATCGAATGGCGGGGATCATGCCGTGTCCTTTGACATCCAAATGAGCTCGGCGCTGCGCGGGGCGGGGCGGGGTGATACGCCACCGCGGCCGGAGTCATTTCCAGAGTGCCTCGCCGGGGCCGCGCAGTCTTGGATCCGAGGGGCGTCGGGCCCTCGTCTTTGTTCTTGAATGCACCCGGCTGGCCTTCGTCGTCGCCGACCCACAGTGGGCCAGAAGACCGGTGCAGGCGGTCAAACGTCTGGACGCGTTTCGAGCTCCAGAGTCGCTAAATGCGACTCGAACCGAACGTGTGACCCCACCAATGGATTGCTCTCCGAACGAGGAATCCATTGGTGGGGTCGCAGGTTCGAGTCCTGTTTAGCGACTCTGGAGCTAAAACGCGTCTGGAGTTCTGGCCGCCGCGCCACCGGTCTTCTGGCCCACTGTGCGTCCTCCTCCTTTTCCTCCTCGAAGGCCGCAGACGAAATAAGAAGAAGGCTGGCTCGCTTTTATTATGACTGTACCGCCGGACAGACGTCGTCGTCGTCCTCGCCGAGGAATACATTTTCCCCAATGAACGCCACGGCCCTCGTCGTGCCCTCTTCATTTTTCATTACGAATATGCAGCAGGCTTGGCAGCAGGGCCGCCCCGCCGTCGGCTTGCACCTGTAAGGCGGGGCGGGGCGGGGCGGGGCGGGTAAGTGGCTGACAGAGGCGTTCCACCCCGCCCCCACCCAGGACGCATCAGCCCTTGCAGTCGCAGGGCGGAAGGCCCTCGAGGAGCGCGTCGAACGTCAGGTCAGGCAGGGCGGGTCGCGACCAATCGATACTGACACACACACACACACACGTGTGTGACACTGGCTGACGCTGACGACACTGGCTGACAGACACTGTCCACCGCGACTGACTTTCCGTCGGATCGAACCGACTATACGCGAGTAAACGCGGCCAAAACACACACACTCAACAAGGCGGCCGTCGTCCCGCGCTGGTGAGTGAGTGCACCCCGTCACTCTGGCGTCACTCTGACGTCACACTGGTGTCACACGTATCGCACGTCGCGTGCCCCCGCTGTCGTGTGCCACACCTGCGTGACCGGGCCGTCACAGACGGTCCTTTAACGGAGCGGTCTTGTCACGCGCGTCACGCGACCCTCTGCTGCCGGTTTCTTTGTGACTTCTACCGGCCGCCCGAACTTCACATGCATGCTGCACAGCACACACTCGAACACTAGCTACACACACGCACACACTGTCGGTACACTAACGCGAGATCGATGTATCGATGAAAAATGTGACGTGCGGGTCCTCACGTTTAATCACTGGGGGCCGCGCTGATAGGGGTACACAGCACATGGCTCCTCGCCGCGCCGCCCCGCCCCGCCCCGCCCCTCCCCGCGCCGCCCCGCCCCGGCCGACGGGGTCGCCACTCTGGCCGTCTCCCCCTCGGCAATAAACAAACGTGATCCCTGCCGGCCCGCCGCCTCCCCCCTGCGGTCATCAGACGCAGGACGCTGCACTGCCCCTGTGCCGAGCGGGAGCGGGGCAGTCGGGGGCAGCCAGGCGTGGTGGCGATGTCTACCACCACGGCCGCGCCTTGGCCGCGCCCCGACCCCGACCGTGGTCGATGGTCGCCGAGCACAGAGTAGCGGGTGACCAATAAAAATAAAAAGTCCCCCTTCCCCCTCTCTCCGGCCTGCCGGCCGGCAAGGCCCTGATTTTCTTTTGTCGTCGAACGGTCTCCCCGCCGCCCCGCCCCGCCGCGCCGCGCCGCCTCCAACGACGCCCATAATCTGGACCGCCAGGCGCTGCCGACGGCCCAAACCGTAAACCGCACGCTTGTTAAAACGGATCACTGAAAAATAAAAGGAAAACGGCCGTTGCTTCAAACGCTTCTGTCGGGAGTCGAACCCGCATCTCGGCCGCCGAAAACCGGCCTCCCAACCGACTGCGCCACCGCGAGTCCTATGACTCTCTAGCTCTCTCTCTCTCTCTCACTCACACACACACGGACACGTGGCCACAAAACCACACACACGCGCACACAGCGAGGCTCCGCATCGGGACATTATGTGCAGCTTATCACAAACCATTCATAAATCGCCAACCCCTACACAATAGGCTGCGCGTCCACCTACAGCCAACAGACAGACAGACAGACAGACAGACAGGCGGACGGACGGACGGACGGACGGACGGGCAGAGAATTGTGGTGGAAAAGGGCGACGGGGGTGTTTTAGTATTCCAGCGGGGCGAGAACGGCCTGCCCGGCCGTCGCTCTGCCGACTGACTCCGAGAGTCGTTCTCGTCGCTCTGTCTCTCTCGCACCTATGCGGAGCGCCCCACGAGTGCGAGGGAGACAGAGCGACGTCAGTCTGCTGGCCGTCCTGCAGGCCGTGCTCGTCGTGCTCGCCTTGCAGGGCGCCACGCTCCCGGACGGCGCGCCGCGCAAGAGACGCGCGCGTTGTTGCAAAGTTCCTTTTCGAAAAGGCGGATCCTGCCGGCAGCACCGGGCGCGGTCAACCAAACACGCCGACAAGAGCAGCAGACTGATTCCGAGAGTCGTTTTCGTCTCTCTCGCACTCACAGGGCGCAGGTGCGAGAGAGACACAGCGACGAAAACGACTCTCGGAATCAGTCTGCAGTGCAAATGAACACGGTCGCGAACACGGCACTGGAGTGGGAGTGAGTGGAGGCGGGAAGGAGAGCGCGGCCGTTTCGCTGTTTCGCCTTCGCCCCGCCGTCGTCGGCGCGGTGGTGCTCGCTCCCCGAGGACGCCGCCGAGGACGCCGCCGAGGCCGAGATAAGACGGGTACACGTCGCGGCCCGCGCGTGAGGACCTGCCCGGCGTAGCGGCGTGGAGCGCGGCGTGGTGTTCGGGGGAGCCCGGCACTAAATTATGCTCTCGTGCGATGCAGCACACGCAGCGCACAGCGGGGGCGGCGGACTGATTCCGAGAGTCGTCGCTCTGTCTCTCTCGCACTCGTGGACCTTCCCGTGTAGGTGCGAGAGAGACAGAGCGACGACTCTCGGAATGAGTCTGCAGGGGCGGCGGGCCCCCGGCGCGGCGGGGTGGGGCAGGGCAGGTCGGCAGCCACCGCCGTCTCGCTCGAGTAGGGCCCTCTCTGCGTGTGCAATTCTCATCACCGCATTTTACCTTAATTGGGTCGTCCTGGCCGTGCAGCGACGCGGAGCCAGCGCTGCCAGGCCACCCTGCTTGCTTGCCAAAGGCTTGCCAAGGGCTTGCCGAAGACAGCCTCAAGGGCCTCAAAAGCAGCCGCAATACAATCAGATGGCTGCGCCTTTTAAAAGCAGCCCCTTCGGCTCGAGGCCGTTGCCGCCTGCCGCCTTGGCGCGCTTGGCGCCGCCGGGACCCCGTACTTAGGGGGGCCATCCCCGCGGCCATCGCCGAGACAGTGAAACACATCACCCGGACGGCGGCAGATTCCCAAACGGCGCACCCGCACCCGCACTCTTCTCCGCTTCGCGCGCTTCGCGCGCAGCGGGACCGGCCTGGCACTGGCCTCGGCCACGACGGCCCCCCGTCGCCGAAGCAAACCGCGGCCCGGACCGCATCTTGGGCACTGCTCAAGGCTCAACCAGCGGAGGGGATTCCGAACACTCGTCGCTCTGTCTCCGTCGCACCGGTACGGCCCGGCCCGCGAGTGCGAGAGAGACAGAGCGACGTCCGGAACCAGCCTGCAGCCCCCCTCCCCCGACGCCGTGCTTGCCTCGGCTTGCCCTGCACCCGAACGGCGTCTAATTTCCCGGCGGACAGTGTTTGTAGCGCCGCCCGACTCTTGCTCCGCTACAAGACCCCCCCCTCCCCCACTCTGCCAATAAGCTGCCGCCGCCGTTACTCGCAGTGTGGTAGCATTTTCATTTTCATACAAAAGCCCGCGCGACGTCGCGTCCCGCTTGCCGCCGCACTAATACATGTTGTTTTGGTCCAATGGCGGGCGGAATGGCCCCCGCGGGGACAAATTACTCGGAGACGCCGGGGCGGGGCGGGGCGGGGAAGAACGACGCAACTGCGGCGCGGGCGACGCAAACATTCTCCCGGACCGGCCGACGCAGCACACACACACCCATTCCCGTGCCACGCATTCGTCCGACAACTTGAGGCCGTTTTTCTCTTTTTGGCAAACAAGGGACGCCCAGCGCGCGCAAGCATCTCGCGGGAAAGCGAGAAGGTCGCTTGCAAGGCTCCAGTGGCGTGGATGGCAAAGTTGGCATTTTCCGATTTCGAATCTGAATCAAATGTCAAAAAAAAAAATGTTTCCGAACCGAGATTTGATTCGAAAACGAATCGAATGTGACATCTTTATGCCTGAAACGGATAAAAATTGGTCCTCTCTCGCGTTATTTTGGGGCAAAATAAGAACTTCGATTCGAAAATTTCAGGCTCCTAGTTCGTTTTTTAATTTAATCAATGCAGCCCTGATTCGATATCCGATTCGATTTCAAACGATTCGTACACTCATCTCACTCGCACACGCGTCCCTAGACGGATCCATGGCGACAGCGTGGTTGGGTGTCCCCCACGTTTGCGGCCACAAACATTAATAACTGGGCAAATATTTCTGGCAAACAGTGGCGCGGCATGGCGGCGACGAGCGGCGCGGCGGAGGCGCGGTCTTCGGGTCCAAAACACCAGCGCGACGGACGACCCCCCTCCCCCCTCCCCCACAGCAGCAGCTTGCTTGTCAATAAATTCTGTTTGCCCGTTTCTTTGCTCCGAGAAATTTTTATATTTATCTGTTTATTTGTGGTTTTTTTTTGGCAGAGTGTACGGAGGACACGCAGGACACGCTCTTGGCGTTGTCCTGCCGGCCGCTTCCTTATCGGCGGGCTTCTTCTTCCTCCCCACATTGCTCGCGCTTATCAGGCATCGCCAAAAGAGAGGCCCGCCCCGCCCCGCCCCGCCACGCCCCGCCCCGCCCCGCCCCGCCACGCCCCGCCCCGCCACGCCCCGCCCCGCCCCGCCCCGCCCCGCCACGCCCCGCCCCGCCACGCCCCGCCACGCCCCGCCCCCTCGCGTGCATCGGGGAAGGCCACGCCGCCAATGCCATACCGGGAGGCGGCGCGCCGAGACGTTGCGGGGGCGCCGAATGAAATTCACTTGGGTCCACTTGTTCGACCGGAGGAAATCGTGTTTTCCGTTCGGCCCCACACACTCACACACACACACACTTTCCCTTTCTCCTCACAACCCCCCCTCCACACACACACACACACGCACACACGCACACACAAGCGAACGCGCTAACCGCCACCACCCGAGTCCTTACCAGCACCAAGGGCGGCGGCGTGTCCGCACAGTAACAAGAACATGCGGCCCACACACACACACGCACAGACACACACATCGCCACACAGGGCCGTGCTGCGTCGGCTTTGTGTGTGTGTGTGTGCGCATGCGTGTGTGCGCATGCAGAGCCGCGCAGAGCCGGGGCCGACGACGCCGAGGTGTCCGCGCGGGCGGCCGTGGGCACGTTAGCGGCTCAACGGATCGCCGGGATCTGTCCCCACATGTCCCCGCATGTCGCCTCTCTCCCCGCATGTCGCCTCTCTCGCCTCTCTCGCCACCTCCACACACACACACACACACACACATAGAAATACACAGCAACTATTCGATTCGCCAATTTTCACATAGTTGGTTTGTTTTCGAATCGGATCGAAGCTAGCCCCTACAATTCGATTCGATTTCCAACGGTTCGAACCCCTCCAGCCCACAGGCCGCTGGAGTTTTTCCATCACGGCGTGGGTGGGCGTCGCGCCGCGTCTAGAGTTTTGGCCGCCCCCACCGGTCTTCTGGCCCACTGTGCGAGGACGTGTGGGGGTATGGAAAGGCGCCCCCCCGGCCTCCGCCGCTCCGCTCGGCGCCCCGCCGAACCCTCAATCCTGTCAACGGCACGAAAACATATCGAAAGTTTCCTCTGGCCTAATTGGGGGAAGGGGGAAGGGGGGGGGGACATCCCTCAAACGAATCCTCCTCCGTCCCGCGCCCTACTTCCGGTGTGGGAGCGGCAGCCCCTCCCCTCCCCCTCCCCCGCCGCCACCAAGACGCGGCGGGAGTGTTCGTTCGCTCGCCAGAAATTATTGCGAAAATTTGCACAGCGTTGTTTCTAACCAGCGGTGGCGGGGGGTTACAGTGAAGCACACGACGTTGCGGGAGGCGGCGGGGGCGGCGGGGCGGCGGGTCCAGGAGGTGGCCGCCACTACCGCCACTTGGCCGGCGGCCAGCACGGCGGCGTGCTCGGGGTGCCCACCGAGTGCAACCCTTACCCCGGACCGCCCCGCCCGGCCCGCCACGCTGCCCACCCCAATCCCATACATACAACACGTCGGGGTAAATGCACATGAATATACGTGGTCTGTGTTCTCGCCCTCGTCGCCCTCCCTGTGTCGCCTCGCCTCTTCCAACTCACCACCGCGCCGGGGCACACTACGAAAAAAATGTTCCGTGAAATGAGAAAATTTTCTCGGGGAAAGGATAATTTATCAGATGGTGAGGTAAATAAATTATCCTTGTATCGACTTGATGGTGAAGTAAATTATCCTATTTCAAAATTCGCCTTATTCTCAGTAAATTTTCTTATTCCAAGGAATTTGTTCCTGAATGCACCCTGCTTTCGCGTCTAGCCAGAGCAGCACTTCTCCTTTTCGAGCCCGTACCTGCAACAGAAACGAAAACAAATTAGTTTAACCACCAATTTTATAGATTTTTTAAATAGAAAACAGTAAAGTTAAAAATTTTGCAGTGCGCGCTTCTTGGGGGGTGGAACAAACGGGAAGAGTCCAAGATCGATTCCTCCAGCCAGGGGGGGCGGCCCCGCTGGCAAATTGGTTTACTCCCGTGCATGCAACCGCAACAATTAGTAATTGGCTGAGTGAATGACGAAGAGCAGTGATCCCATCAGCAATCAACGCGATCCCGGCCGGGCTGCCTTGCCTCCAAACTCATCTCCTCATCCCATTATTTCAATTTCGTGTATCACTCCAAGCGCAACATCGCCAAGGAGATCCCAATCCCCAGGCGCCCCCACCCCCTCCGGGTCATTTTCTTACCTTCCACTCCCCCTTCCCCTTTCCACTCTTTATACTTTATTTTCGTTATTTCATTCTCCCTTTTTTTCGCTCAATTATTGGCGCTTCCACTTTTACAAGCGATTTCCCTCCCAACTTAATTTCGCCGTCGACCGGCAACAAGAGGGAAACTCTCTCGTCGGCCTCGTGAGTCATTCATCCCCGTCTCGTGTGGATTAGACTTCCAGACAGCAATGCCTAGCAACGCCACTGGCAACGCCGCGCCACTGGCATCGCAAAGGAAAGGTCGTTCCTCCGCGCGGCAAGGTCGCCAACTCAAAACACGCTCTTCCAACGCAAAAAAAGAAAGAAAGGTTCTCTTAGTGGCTTATTTTTTTCTCATTTTCTCTCTCTTTTGTGACGTAAAGTAGCGCCTCCGCAGTCATTATTCATGGCCACACTGTCGATTTCGCTCATAAGCCGCTAAGCGCCCGGTGTATGTGAAGCCGATTAATATTAACGAACGCTGCGTCGACTGTCACCCTTCCTTTCTCCCTCGCCCACCCCTCTCTCTCTCTCTCTCTCTCTCTCTCTCTCTCTCTCTCTCTCTCTCTCTCTCTCTCTCTCTCTCTCTCTCTCTCTCTCTCTCTCTCTCTCTCTCTCTCTCTCTCTCGCTCTCTCTTTTTCTCCTTCTCCTGTCCCCGTTCTCTGGCTTCCGAAATGCAAACCAGACGTCCTCATGTCCCGCTCCAGGACAGGGAAAGCTGCTGAGAAAGCCTGGGTTGGCGCAGTGGTGTGGGAGAGGCGGCAAGCAAGCCAGCGGCCCGACGAACGGAACAGAACAGTCCTTCCAATCTAAATCTCCCAATTACCCCGAAACGCAGCGGGAAAATGCTAAGCCGTCTTGAATGTTGACTCGCGTCCCCCTTGCCCCCTTCCCCGGGAGCCCCCCGGGTCGTTCCAGGAGTCGAGGCCACCACACGCTGGGCAAGCCTCCAGCCGGCCGGCCACGCCGCCACGCTCCAGCGGCGAAAGCCTCCAGGACCCTAATTACTGGGGAAAGCCTTGCTGCTGGAAAAGCCTCCAGGGCGTGGCATCTCATTGCCTTGCTCCCAGCCTTCAATCTTCCAGCTGTTCCAGGCTGCGCGGCCTCGCGGGCCTGGCCGACTGCCTCCAGCGCCGCGTTCCAGGCTCCAGGAGAGACAACATCGGGCAGCCATCTGGGCGCGAGCGCGCGAGCCGACGGCGCGGCTCGGCTCCCCTCGACCGAGCACCGAGCCTCGACCCATCTCGGCGAGAGCTTCCTAATCCCCGGGATAAGCCACCCCGCATGATAGGGGAGCCGCCCCGTCCTCCAGGACTCTCCAGGACTCTCCAGGGCGACGCAGTTCAGGTCGCGGCGCTCCAGCTCGGCCCCGGCCAGCCGCCCCGCCGGCGAGGCCAGCCAAGCCAACGAAGCTCCCTCCGGGGCAACCCGAAGGCATTCCGAAGGCCGAATTCGGGAGACGGCAAAGAATGTGGCCCGGAAGCGGCGAAAGGGGGGGGGGGCACTTTAAACGCGCGGCCATCGTATTTCGCCAACTTTTCCGCATCGGAGGTATGAAATACTTGCTTTAATTTAAGCCAGGGGGAAACGGGTCGCAATTTGCGCCGCACGCGCGCCTCAACTATTCAGGCGGGTTTGGAGGGGGGGCGGAGGAGAGAGAGAGAGAGAGAGAGAGAGAGAGAGAGAGAGAGAGAGGGCGGGGGAGGGGGGGGGGAGACGGAGACACAAGCCACTGAGGGAGCGGCCGCGGGCGAAGAGACGGCCTCGGCCACCACGACGCGACGCGCGTGACGCCACCACACCGAGGCCGCCGCCGTGCCGGCGTGGACGCGGCGGAGCTCGTTCGGCGATTGAAACATGACGACACTACTTCACACGGCGGCGCCTCTAGCACGGCCGCCCCCCGCCGCCCCGCCCCGCACAACAGAAATGAGAAAACTTTGCGCGCCGCGAGAGAGGGGCGGGGACGGCCGGGGGGCGCCGCGCCGCGCCGCCGGCCGACGGGGGCGTGCAAGGGAAACCACCTGGGGAGCGCGCGGTGCGGCGAAGCAGGGGGTCCACCCGGTCCACCGGCCTAAAAAGCATCCCCCGGCGGTCAGCAGACTGATTCCGAGAGTCGCTTTCGTCGCTCTGTCTCTGTAGCACTCGTGGGGCGTCCCGTACAGGTGCGAGAGAGACAGAGCGACGAAAGCGACTCTCGGAAACAGTGTGCCGGCGCAAGCAGCCCTTGCAGCGCCTCGGGGTGCTGGGGGGCGATCGCGTGGATGAGGCGTGTCGCCGAGGCGAATTAACGCGCCGTTAAACAAACAAAAACAACAAAAACAGACCTTAAAAAAAAAAAAAAAAAACACCACTTTGGTAGTATTCGAACCCGGGGTCAGTGGTACAACACCGCGGCGCCTTTTATCCGGGCGCTGAATTATGACCGCGCGCTGCTGCACTGTAAATCCCGACCGGAAATCACGCCCTTTAATACCCCGCAGCAGTCGATGGAGTGGGAGTCAGAGGGGAGGGGGAGGGGAGGGGAAGGGGAGGGGGAGGGTGGGGCTGGAATAAAATGGAAATGCGCGCGCGAGTCGGGGCAGAGTCCACTGGGCCGCTGTGCTTCGCTGTGCTGCGGTCGCCGGGCTGTCAATAGGCCTGGCGGAAGGCGGAAGGCGCGGAATCCGTTTCCGCGGGAAATAGAGGCGGGGCGGGGCGGGGCGGGGCGGGGCGGGGCGGGGCGGGGCGGCCGAGGTGGGATGTATGCTGCGAGGCAAGCAGAGCGCAGAGGACCGTGTTGCGAGGAGATTAGCCAATTACTGGGGTCATTGGGGGGCCCTCCGCCGGGCCGCCACGCCGCGAGGGGTAGGTACACTCGAAGAAATTCAACAATCAAAAATTTTGGAAACTGTCTACTGGAAAGCCTGGGAGTCCTGTTTAGCGGATCTGGAGCTCTGCACGCGTCTAGAGCTTTGGCCGCCTCCACCGGTCTTCTGGCCCACTGTGGGCCAGGTTTGGGGGAGAGTACGCCTCGCCGCCGCCTCGCCGCCGCCAGGCCGTCGCAGGGTTGCTCGCGGAGTAAAAACCGCGGAGGGTGCGGAGGACGAGGCGGCCGACGGCGGCAAGAATCTGCTGCCGCCCCCACCCCACCCCCACCCCCGGCCTGCCCCGACCCTCCGGAATCTGGAGGCAAACTTCTAGCACGTTTCCCATTCGAAGGGCTGGCGGGCTGGCTCGCTGGCTCGCTGGGGTGCGCGGTAGCCTCGGTAGAGGGTGTGACGGCCGGTAGGGTGTACCCGGTGGGGCGCCAGGCCGATACACCCCGCCCCGCCTCCCTCTCCCAATATGCCATCCCCTCTAAAGAGGCGCAGACTCGCCCCCGCCCCCGGCTCTTGTCTCACGTGCTGGCGGCGCTGGCGGCGCTGCAGACTGAGAGCCGCTTTCGTCGCTGTCTCTCTCGCACCCAAAACGACTCTCGGAATCAGTCTATACCAGCGGCTCTCAGCCTTTCTCGGCTCGCGACCCCAAATTTGAAGCCAAAAATTTCCGCGACCCCCAGGAAAAATTTCGCGACCCCACGGGACCCCTCCTTTAACATGCCACGGCGTCTGATCCGAGGCGGGCATTTTGCTCCCTCAACGGGCAATCGGTCTTTGGACCTTCCTTTAGCATGCCTTTATTACGGAGTGCAATTATCAGTCTTAGTTTGGGAGCAGTATTGTCTCAAAGTTGGCCAAAAGGCTCAGAAATGTCTGTGAAAAATCGTGTTTTGGGCTGATTTTAAGCAGCCACAGCGTCTGATCAGAGGCGGGCATTTTGCTCCCTCAACGGGCAATTGGTCTTTGGACCTTCCTTTAGCATGCCTCTGTTACGGAGTGCGATTATCAGTCTTAGTTTGGGAGCAGTATTGTCTCAAAGTTGGCCGAAACGGTCAGCAGTGTCTTTGAGAAATCGTGTTTTGGGCCGATTTTAAGCAGCCACTGCGTCTGATCCGAGGCGGGCATATTGCTCCCTCAACGGGCAATTGGTCTTTGGACCTTCCTTTAGCATGCCTCTGTTACGGAGTGCGATTATCAGTCTTAGTTTGGGAGCAGTATTGTCTCAAAGTTGGCCGAAACGGTCAGCAGTGTCTTTGAGAAATCGTGTTTTGGGCCGATTTTAAGCAGCCACTGCGTCTGATCCGAGGCGGGCATTTTGCTCCCTCAACGGGCAGTTGGTCTTTGGACCTTCCTTTAGCATGCCTTTGTTACGGAGTGCAATTATCAGTCTTAGTTTGGGAGCAGTATTGTCTCAAAGTTGGCCGAAACGCTCAGAAATGTCTATGAAAAATCGTGTTTTGGGCCGATTTTAAGCAGCCACTGCGTCTGATCCGAGGCGGGCATTTTGCTCCCTCAACGGGCAGTTGGTCTTTGGACCTTCCTTTAGCATGCCTTTGTTACGGAGTGCAATTATCAGTCTTAGTTTGGGAGCAGTATTGTCTCAAAGTTGGCCGAAACGCTCAGAAATGTCTATGAAAAATCGTGTTTTGGGCCGATTTTAAGCAGCCACTGCGTCTGATCCGAGGCGGGCATTTTGCTCCCTCAACGGGCAGTTGGTCTTTGGACCTTCCTTTAGCATGCCTTTGTTACGGAGTGCAATTATCAGTCTTAGTTTGGGAGCAGTATTGTCTCAAAGTTGGCCGAAACGCTCAGAAATGTCTGTGAAAAATCGTGTTTTGGGCTGATTTTAAGCAGCCACAGCGTCTGATCAGAGGCGGGCATTTTGCTCCCTCAACGGGCAGTTGGTCTTTGGACCTTCCTTTAGCATGCCTCTGTTACGGAGTGCGATTATCAGTCTTAGTTTGGGAGCAGTATTGTCTCAAAGTTGGCCGAAACGGTCAGCAGTGTCTTTGAGAAATCGTGTTTTGGGCCGATTTTAAGCAGCCACTGCGTCTGATCCGAGGCGGGCATTTTGCTCCCTCAACGGGCAGTTGGTCTTTGGACCTTCCTTTAGCATGCCTTTGTTACGGAGTGCAATTATCAGTCTTAGTTTGGGAGCAGTATTGTCTCAAAGTTGGCCGAAACGCTCAGAAATGTCTATGAAAAATCGTGTTTTGGGCCGATTTTAAGCAGCCACTGCGTCTGATCCGAGGCGGGCATTTTGCTCCCTCAACGGGCAATTGGTCTTTGGACCTTCCTTTAGCATGCCTTTGTTACGGAGTGCGATTATCAGTCTTAGTTTGGGAGCAGTATTGTCTCAAAGTTGGCCAAAACGCTCAGAAATGTCTGTGAAAAATCGTGTTTTGGGCTGATTTTAAGCAGCCACTGCGTCTGATCAGAGGCGGGCATTTTGCTCCCTCAACGGGCAGTTGGTCTTTGGACCTTCCTTTAGCATGCCTCTGTTACGGAGTGCGATTATCAGTCTTAGTTTGGGAGCAGTATTGTCTCAAAGTTGGCCGAAACGGTCAGCAGTGTCTTTGAGAAATCGTGTTTTGGGCCGATTTTAAGCAGCCACTGCGTCTGATCCGAGGCGGGCATATTGCTCCCTCAACGGGCAGTTGGTCTTTGGACCTTCCTTTAGCATGCCTTTGTTACGGAGTGCAATTATCAGTCTTAGTTTGGGAGCAGTATTGTCTCAAAGTTGGCCGAAACGCTCAGAAATGTCTATGAAAAATCGTGTTTTGGGCCGATTTTAAGCAGCCACTGCGTCTGATCCGAGGCGGGCATTTTGCTCCCTCAACGGGCAATTGGTCTTTGGACCTTCCTTTAGCATGCCTTTGTTACGGAGTGCGATTATCAGTCTTAGTTTGGGAGCAGTATTGTCTCAAAGTTGACCAAAATAGTCACAACGGTTTTTCAAAGACACTTGCGACCGTTTTGATCGACTTTGAGACAATACTGCTCCCAAACCAAGACTGACAATCGCACTCCGTAACAAAGGCATGCTAAAGGAAGGTCCAAAGACCAATTGCCCGTGGAGGGAGCAAAATGCCCGCCTCGGATCAGACGCAGTGGCTGCTTAAAATCGGCCCAAAACACGATTTTTCATAGACATTTCTGAGCGTTTCGGCCAACTTTGAGACAATACTGCTCCCAAACTAAGACTGATAATTGCACTCCGTAACAAAGGCATGCTAAAGGAAGGTCCAAAGACCAACTGCCCGTTGAGGGAGCAAAATGCCCGCCTCGGATCAGACGCAGTGGCTGCTTAAAATCGGCCCAAAACACGATTTCTCAAAGACACTGCTGACCGTTTCGGCCAACTTTGAGACAATACTGCTCCCAAACTAAGACTGATAATCGCACTCCGTAACAGAGGCATGCTAAAGGAAGGTCCAAAGACCAACTGCCCGTTGAGGGAGCAAAATGCCCGCCTCGGATCAGACGCAGTGGCTGCTTAAAATCGGCCCAAAACACGATTTTTCATAGACATTTCTGAGCGTTTCGGCCAACTTTGAGACAATACTGCTCCCAAACTAAGACTGATAATTGCACTCCGTAACAAAGGCATGCTAAAGGAAGGTCCAAAGACCGATTGCCCGTTGAGGGAGCAAAATGCCCGCCTCGGATCAGACGCAGTGGCTGCTTAAAATCGGCCTAAAACACGACCCCAGCATCGCCGCGACCCCTTAAAAAAATTTCGCGACCCCGCTTGGGGTCGCGACCCTAAGGTTGAGAACCACCGGTCTATACAGTGCGCCGCCGCTGCCCGCGCGTCACGAGGGGATGCCTATACGCACTTGGTGTGCCGTGTGCCATTAGACCGCCGAGAGCTAATCAAAGCCGGAGAGTGGACACACACACACACACACACACACACACACACACACACACATACACTTACACACACACACAGAGTGAAAATCTAACACGAAAACAAAACAAGGAGCCACGTCGTCCACCACCGTAGAAAGCGGGGCGCACACACATCCCTTTCCCACTCTCTCTCTCCGTCCGGCCGAGTGCCGCAGACTGATTCCGAGAGTCGTTGCCATCGCTCTGTCCGTCCCTCTCGCACCCACACGGGACGCACGGCCGCGCCACGAGTGCGAGAGAGAGAGAGAGAGACACACGGCGACGCGGACGACTCTCGGTCGGAGTCAGTCTGCCGGGCTTGCTGCTACACTGCCGCCGTGCCGCCCTGCGCCGCCGCCACAGGGACTCCCCCCGCCCGTTATTAAAACCACACCGCACCTCTTTATCCAGATGGAAAGTTGGGCCGCCCAGTGTTGTTTCTTCCCAAACCAAAACCGTGCGTGTGTGTGTGCGCGCGTGTGTGTGTGTGTGTGTGTGTGTGTGTGTGTGTGTACGGGCCCGGCAAAAAGGGGAAACAACTCACTGACCGCCCCGCGCCGTGTCTCTGTGCGCGGCGGAAAAGCCACGCCAAGCTGTACGCTTCGCATTTTGTTATTCAATGCAGGGCCGAATAAAGCAATTTGTCGACGGCCCCCTGACGGTTGCCTGCCTGTGCCTTTGGCGCGGCCCGGCGTGGCGCGGCGTGGCGTGGCGGCCCCAGCACGTAATCATATTCATTCGGATGCATCACCCTCGGGGCCCCGCGCAGCCCTAAGCATGATTGCGCGCGCCGCCCACGCCGCCCCGCCCCGCCCCGCCCCGCCCCAGGCACCGCGCCCTCCGACGGCGCAGCAACCCCTGACGCGCGCGTGCCTGTAAAACCACCCCCGCCATCTGACTCACATATGGAGCCGTGGCTGGCGGTGCGGCGGGGCTTCGACACGGTCGCCGTCGTCGTCGCCACCACCATCACCATCAGCTCCGCGTCGCCCCCAGCGCACCATCTCCGGCCCGGCCCGGCCTGGCCGCCACCATCGCCACATTCATTACCACCGAGAGCACCAAGGCCTCCCCCGGCGAGTCCACTCGGCACACACCCCATGGTGCGTCGAGGCGCCGCCCCGCCCCCGCGGTGCCGAACCCTTTCGGAGCCCTGCGCACACCACCACACCAACAGCACCGAGTTCGCCGGAAAAAAGGGTCCGGATTACGGCCTTAAGCGCTCGGGGACGCGCGCCGCGGGGACGCCGCCGAGGTCCTCGGCCAGCACGCCGCCACGCCACGCCGCGCCACGCCCTGCCGGACGTCACGCGATTCTCTTTCATTAAAAGAGGAATGGTGGCCACCACGCCGCCGAGGTCCGCGAGGGCCGCGAGGACCGCGAGCTAGATGGAAAGCGGGGAGCGGAGCGCGCTTTAGCCAAGCCCCGCGAAAGCCCCGCGAAAGCCTCGCCAAGGCAAGCCGGGCAGCGCGGCCGAGGGCAGCAAATTGGGGGCCAGGCAAAGAAGTGACACATTCCGGAGAGCCACTTGAGGCCAAGGCAGGCCAAGGGCCAAGGCGCCGCGCCAAGCAGCGCGCCAACGAGGCCGGGATGAAGGGACGCCATCCACACACACACAGACGCACTCGGACACAGACACGGAGGAGTGCAACGACGCGCACACACAGTCACACAGACGCAGCGGGGGCGGAAGGCCATGGCAATGGTCTTTGCGTTCTCGCCGTCCGACTCAAGCCCCGCAGGCCGGGCTGCCCGGAGGCCGCCCCGAAACTAGGTCGGCCGGGGTGTGCATCGCGGGGCGGGGCGGGGCGGGGCGGGGCGGGGGCCACACAGGCTGCACGCTGCACTGGGCCCGGCAGGGTGCGGCGGGGTGCGGCCGGCACACCGCATCCTATTACAACGGTAATGACGCTTTAAAGGGCCGGGCCGCACATGCACCGTGCACAAAACCACGTCACACGCCTGCAGACTCATTCCGACAGTCGTTTTCGTCGCTCTGTTCACTTCCCGGCGCGGCCCCGCCGTGCACCGCAGACGGACTCCGAGAGTCGCTCCGTCTCTCTCGCACCCGCACGGCATGCCCCGTTCGGCCCCGTGAGTGCGAGAGAGACGGAGCGACAGGCGGCCGCCGCCAAGTGAGCATGACACACGGGACACACAAAAGAAGCGCAAGGACGTCGAGTTCACCGCGACGCCGCAGCGCTGCGCCGCCAGGGCTGCCAGGCACGCCGAGGCACGCCGAGGCACGCCGACGCGGCGCTGGCATTCAGCGGCAGAAGCAGCAGGAGCATGGGCGGCGGAAAAACAGAAAAACACGACGGGGAGACAAAAGAAGGCGTTACACTCGGACATAAACCACGCGGGGGAGGGGGAGGGGGACAGCTATTGGTCCGTCATCTTCCTGGCATTAGCAGTGCGGGGGCGGGGCGGGGAGGGGAGGGGCTGGGGGTACTTAGGCCCAATGCTGTACTCTCTTCTTTTTGAGCCGCCACTTTTTTCCCGCCTCTCCGCCGCCGTCTTTTTTAAACGGAGCCGTCTCTTTCTTCTCAGGTCTGGCTGTCCGACCGCCGGCTCCGCGGTCTGTCTGTCTGTCTGTCCGTCTGTCTGTCTGTCCGCCCGTCCGTCACGGAGGGCGCAGGGCGGGGTGCTGCCAGACGCCGCCGCGCCCTGATGCAGAAGCAATTGGCCCAGCCCATCCAGCCGCCTCTCTCTGTCTCTCTCGCACTCGGGGCGCGTCCCTGAGGGGCGAGAGAGAGAGAGAGAGAGAGAGAGGAGAGAGAGAGAGAGAGAGAGAGAGGCGGAATGAGACTACAGGGGTGCGGGCGCGCATCTCGTCGCGTCTCCGGCAGCCAAACAGAGGTGTAATTCTACACCCCGCGCGCCCAGCCCGCCCAGCCCGCCCAGGCCGCCCCGCCAGCCTCATTTACACCCCTCCTTTGTTTCACGCTTATGCGAAATTGGTCGCGCTGACGTCATCACTCGGGCAAAGAAAGGCAAGCGGAAAATCCGCGGCAGAGAATGGAATGGAGCACGCGCACCTGGCATGGCGGTCCGCGAAAAAAAATCGTGAAAAAAGAAATTGCGCGGCCTAGCGCCGCCGCCGCCGCCGGGAGTCGAACCCGCGACAAAAACGAAAAGCGCAGCGTGTGCACACTGCAAGCTGCGTGCGCCTGGCTTTCGCCAAGGCGTAAATGAACATAGACTCGTACTACACAAAGACGGGCTCAGACAAAGGGGGGTAGCCACACAATGGCCACTACAGTGGACCCCCTCCCCCTCTTTACACACCTTCCACCCCGCCCTGTCCGCCCCCGGCGCACTTTAGCTCACCTACCCTGGAGAGTCAAGAGCAGGGCGCCAGAAAAAAAATGAAAAAAATGTAAAACTGTAAGGGTGCGGCGCCAAGAGAAATAATACTAAAAAGCAGGAGGAGCACACAGCGGCATGCAGTGCCAGACGAAGAAGGCGCTACATAAATTTGTGAGTCATAACCCGGAATCGGCGGCCCTTCATCGAGAAGGGTGCGTCGTGCTGCTGCTGTGAGAGAGAGAGAGAGAGAGAGAGAGAGAGGGGGGGGGCCTCCGCTGCAGTGATGGCGACGTTCTTGTCCGCGTCGCAGTGTCGATTCTCCTCACGACGCTGTGTCCGACTCGAGGCACGGACCACGATGATGATTAGGATGGGGGCGGACGGGCGGGGCGGGGCGGGGCGGGGCGGGGTGGCAGGGCGTTCGGAGCTCATTGCATTACCCGGCACGAAGGTCGTCAGGGAGTAGAGCTGTGTCGCTTCTATACATACACCCTCCTGGGCCGGCCCCGGCGGCCCCACCAGCCCGAACCGAAAACACACAGGGGCCAACAGTCAGCACAAGTCCCTACTGCGAGTCTGCGATCCCCGGCCCAGGCCCTGGCCCAGGCCGCTTGGCCCAGGCCTCCCCGCTGTCCCAGTGTCCCTCGCAGTGTCCTCTCTCCCCGGCCCAGCTCGCCAGCCCCGGCCAGCCCCGGCCAGCCCGCGCGGCAAGATCACGCAGTGGGTTACGGAGGGCCCTCCTGGGGGGCTCCCGCAGCTCACAAGGGCACACAGAGGCCCCTTGCGCCCCTCCCCCTCGTCCTCTCTCTCTCTCTCTCTCTCTCTCTCTCTCTCTCTCTCTCTCTCTCTCTCTCTCTCTCCACACACACACACACACACACACACACAAAAATTAACACTCGCTCATTCAAGCACACACTGTTAATTGCAAGGAACGTCTTTTTGAGCAGACGAGTTTGTTGGCGGTTATGATTCGACTTGTTTTGTTTTTCCGTTTCCGCCGTATGGCTCGCATTGTACAATCCCCGGCAAAAAGGCACAAAAAGTGGCGGGATGAAGGCGCACGGACACGCAAACCCGCCCAGGCACGTCGGCGCCGCTACGCTCTCTGCTATGAGCGTGAGCGCGCCAGCCAGGCAGCGCGCCGTGGCGATAGGCCAGCCCGCCACACACCCGTGGTCGGCGGGCTGGCCCATGCGGCGGGGGTCTCGTTACCATTACCATTAAGGGCGAGACCACCACTGATCGTATGCTTTTTCGGCGTCTCGCCCACCCCGTCCATCTTCTCTCTCTCTCTCTCTCTCTCTCTCTCTCTCTCTCTCTCTCTCTCTCTCTCTCTCTCTCTCTCTACCTCTCTCGTTGCGCCCTTTTGTCTTTTTCTCTCTGTCTCGCTCTGATCGTTCGTTTGCAGCCCAACGGGCCGCGCCGGCCGCCCACCCCTCGCACACCTGCGACTCTGTAAATCATGCCACCGCTGTTATGCCCTATCTCTCTCTCTCTCTCTCTCTCTCTCTCTCTCTCTCTCTCTCTCTCTCTCTCTCTCTCTCTCTCTCTCTCTCGCACACACACTCACGCGCGCGCCTCCATACCAGAGCGCCATCCCTTTACCGCGCTTCTTCGGAGAAAAATGGACACGCCGAAATTTATGGAACGCTGCTGGTATTCTGGGGGGAAGAGTTGTGGAAAAGGAAGGGGGAGAAGTGGCACTGCGGAGCGCTGACCAGAATGGCTTTCCAAAAGGCGCGGGGGAGGGGGGGGTCGAGTGCGTTAAGGAGTCCCCGCCCCCAAAAGGTGGACAAGCCTCGGCGCCACAATGGGTCGGGGATCAAGGCGCGCACGGCACGCACGCATTCAGGGGACACAATCCGAGGGGGAGGGGGGAGGGGCAACTAGTGACCCGGTGCGGCTAAAGCCTTGTCACTCTAAGGGCGACATACGCACACTCGCACGCGCACATTCACACACACACACGCACACACACACGCACACACACAGAGTCACAGCGACGTGATTGGAGCCACCCCCTCACCCATCCACGCGAGCTCGTCTGCTCTATGACCAAATTAATTTTCCCGCCAATGAGAGCCAACAGAGGCATAGCAGCGCTTTATTATCGCAGCCGAGCGATTTCGGAAGAGATTCGTTTCGACGCTCCGTCTCTGTCGCACCCGTGGGGATGTCCGTGAGGGTGCGAGAGAGACAGAGCGCCCTCGCCCGGCAGGATGATGGCGCCAAAGTTTTGACTCGCGTGTGGACATGTCCGCGCGCGTGGCGGCGTGGCCGTGCCCTGCCCTGCCGCGCCGTGCCGTGTGCTACCCTGACCCGGCCCGCCTCCATCCCGTCCATCCACCTTCGTGTTGCCCAAGAACAACATCAACAGCAAAATTTCAATATTGATTAGCCCCGGGGCGTTTAATTAAAACTACAAGCAAAAACCCGGGGCGCTCCGTGCAGGCAGGCATTACGGCGGCATGAAGCTCTCAAACGGGATCAGTGCAAAAACAAAACACACTAAAAATGTTTGTTTTGCTACAGCGTATGGTTTCCATGAAACAAAAATTACAGAAGCATACGCGTTGATGTTGCAGTAGCAGAGAATCTCATTCAAAAAGGATTCTCTATACTATGATAAAAATTCTCTGCATATTTCACCATATTATAGAGAATTTTCACCATAACATAGAGAATCTTCTCTACACGACTTTTAGAGTGCGGGCCTTGACAGCTGCTGGAATAGTTTTCCCTGGCCCTCCCAGCTGCCGGAATAGTTTTCCCTGGCCCTCCCAGCTGCCGGAATAGTTTTCCCTGGCCCTCCCAGCTGCCGGAATAGTTTTCCCTGGCCCTCCCAGCTGCCGGAATAGTTTTCCCTGGCCCTCCCAGCTGCCGGAATAGTTTTCCCTGGCCCTCCCAGCTGCCGGAATAGTTTTCCCTGGCCCTCCCAGCTGCCGGAATAGTTTTCCCTGGCCCTCCCAGCTGCCGGAATAGTTTTCCCTGGCCCTCCCAGCTGCCGGAATAGTTTTCCCTGGCCCTCCCAGCTGCCGGAATAGTTTTCCCTGGCCCTCCCAGCTGCCGGAATAGTTTTCCCTGGCCCTCCCAGCTGCCGGAATAGTTTTCCCTGGCCCTCCCAGCTGCCGGAATAGTTTTCCCTGGCCCTCCCAGCTGCCGGAATAGTTTTCCCTGGCCCTCCCAGCTGCCGGAATAGTTTTCCCTGGCCCTCCCAGCTGCCGGAATAGTTTTCCCTGGCCCTCCCAGCTGCCGGAATAGTTTTCCCTGGCCCTCCCAGCTGCCGGAATAGTTTTCCCTGGCCCTCCCAGCTGCCGGAATAGTTTTCCCTGGCCCTCCCAGCTGCCGGAAGTTTTCTTTGGTCCTCCCAGCTGCCGCAGCGCCGAGGCGAGCTGAGGCGGTTGTCCTCGCAGGTACACTGTGCGGGACGGCGACTTCCAGAGTGGCGCCGCGAGGAGGCGCCGCGCGCAAACGCTAACCCTGCGTCACCCTGGATAGACAGCTCAGAAGAACAATGAGCATCCCATAAATTGCGAGCAACGTAGTGTGCACGGCGTGCCCTGCCCGCCCTGCAGGGCCCGGGGCCAGGGCCGGGGCCGGGGCCGGAGGGCCGGAAGGGAAAAGGGCGGGAAAACGGCGTCAAAGGGACAGAGGGGAGGGGGAAGAGGGCAGGGGGAAGGGGAGGGGTGACTGCGGTACACTGCACAGGTCGGGCCCCGGGCAAATATTGGCCAAACCGAGCGCCAAAACCTCGCCGGCCCGAATTATTCCGACTTCCGGCGAGGGAGAGGAACTTCGCGCGCAAACGTCCTCGGGGCACACGCGTCCGCGGGCAGGCAGGCAGGCAGCCAGGCAGGCAGGCAGCCAAAGCAGCCGGTCGGGCATTGGTATTAACGTTAGCGTCACCCCAAGAAAGCATCTGCAGTACAAAGATGGCGCACCACAGTGGGCCACCGTTGCAGGCGGCCACACGCGTTTTGAGCTCCATAGTCACTAAACAGGACTCGAACGGATCGTGTGACCCCACCAATGGACTCCTCGTTCGGAGAGCAATCCATTGTTGGGGTCACACGATCGATTCGAGTCCCATTTAGCGACTCTGGAGCTCAAAACGCGTCCGGGATTTTGACCGCCTCCACCGGTCTTCTGGCCCACTGTGGGGCCGTGTGTCGCGTCCGGCACCGCCTCCACCACCAGCAGGGCCAGGAGGGGCTCCGCGATGACGCATTCTGCCAGCGTTCCCCATCTCACCGGGCGCACGGCGAGGCGCTCGGCCTACGTGGCGGCGGGGTCGGCGTGGAATCGGATCTGGAGCCTCCGCTCGGCCCGCCCGGCCCCGCCCGGCCTGCAAGCTTGTTTTGTCCCCCTGCAAGACGTGAGCCTGGAGCAAGCCTTCCTGCTGCTGGAGCCTGGAGCCTGGAGCCTGCCGGCACCTCCAAGTTTAAAGAGGGCCGTCGCGCTGCACTTTAACTTTGACTTTGACTTGCCGGGACCGGCCGTGGCCGGCCGGGGCTCCGGGCGAGGCTGGGCCAAGCACGTGTCGCCAAGTCGCACCTTCCTGAGGGCCACAACTTTTAATTGGTTATGACCCTGAAGAGAGCGGGCGCGCCGAACGCAACCCTTGGCGCGGCCAGGCGGGGCCAGGCCATGCAGAAGGCAGACTTGCCGAAGCGGCGGCCCCGCCAGCACACTGAGAGTCGTTTCCGTCGCCCTGCCTCTCTCGCACCGACTAGGGACGCCCCGGTAGTGCGGGGGAGACAGAGCGGCGACGACGACGCTCGGAATCAGCCTCCGGCGGGCGGCAGGGCCGAGTGGAGGCCGAGCGACCCGGCGGCGCCGCGCAGCCTCTTCTAATATTTGCTTCACTTATGGCGAACCCCTTCGCGGTAACCCTTGCGACCGTGGAGGCGCGGGCGTGAGTGTGTGTGAGTGTGTGTGTGAGTGTGTGTGTGAGCGAGAAAGATGGAGGGAGGGGTGGTAAGCACGGGCGGAACAGAAAGACGGACGAAGAGCCGGACGGACGGACAGACGGACGGACAGAGCCGTAGCCGCCAATCTAAGCCGGTTGTACGACGGGGTGGCGGTGGTCCTAAGACCTTCCAATTTGATGCCCTTCGTAGGGCATACCATTAACCGCAAGAGCAGCCCTCCGAGTCCAAGCCCAAGCAGGCCATGGAGCAGGCAGCCGCCGCCCGCCCCGGCCGCGTCGGCATGCCTTCCGTGAAGCGTTGTCCAGCCAGCAGACTCAGGTTCCGGGAGTCCTTTCCGTCGCTCTGTCTCTCTCGCACCCATACGGAACGCCCCATGAGTGCGAGAGAGACAGAGCGACGAAAACGACTCTCGGCATCAGTCTGCAGTGGCGGCGGCGCGCGCGGTTCGACGTTCGGTTCGACGTTCGGTTCGACGTTCGGTTCGATCCTCCTCCGGTCGAACGTGTCCGTCAGCCAGGCGGCCGACCAGGGCGCACGCGGCGCAGTCAGACTTGCAACCGCAAAGCGCCGAGCGGCGAACGCCAAGCGGTGATGGACGTTAGGGGCTCAAAGGGGAACGCCCCGCCCCGCCCCGCCCCGCCCCGCCACCGCACCCAGGGCCGCGCGGTGAAGTTGGGGCGAATCTGCCCGCGGCCACTCGTTTGACAGGGAGAGCGAGAGAGACGGGCAGAGGCGACGGCATGGCCGTTTGGCACGAGTGAGACAGAGAGAGAGAGAGAGAGAGAGAGAGAGAGAGAGAGAGAGAGAGAGAGAGAGAGAGAGAGAGAGAGAGAGAGAGAGAGAGAGGCCGGCGATTGGCGCCAGAGCCCGGCCGCTCCAAACTTGGTTCATAAAACAGAGGTCTTTGAAGCGCACCGCAACAGTCGTGCGAGGCTTTGGCCGAAAGGGGAAAGTGGCGGGGGGGGGGGGGCTCAGTTTGGCACCGGCCTCCCAGGCCGCCCAGCGCTCCGCCAATTAAAAAGATGAGCCTGCCACTGTGAGAACGCGCGCGTGTGTGTGTGTGTGTGTGTGTGTGTGTGTGTGGAATCCGGCAGCCCCCTTCTCTAGGGGCTTGTGCCGCTGCGCCCTTAGTTTCGTCCGAAATTAAGCCGAATGTATCAACTCTCTTCTCTCTCTCCTCCCTTTAGTGCCACGTGCGCGCTCACACGCACACACACACACACACACGAGACCACGGGGAGGAAAAGAGACCCCCGGCGGGGACAGTGGGCTGTAGGAAAGCGCGGCCTCGCTCCGAGCCCCGCCGCGCCACTGCGGGGGCACTTCGGACTTCCGACTCGCAGGCCCGGCCAGGCTGGCGGGGCCGTTTCCGAGAGTCGTCGCTCTGTCTCTCTCGCACCTACACGGCGCGCCCATGGGAGCGAGAGAGACAGAGCGACGAAAGCCACTCCAGTCTGCCGGCTGGCGGCCTAGGCCTGGCCGGGCGAGACGGCGGCGGGGAGCGAAAACCACTGTTAATTCAATTTCTGCCAACGCCGCTGCCGACTCGGCCCGAGCCTCTCGGCCTCGCCTTCGGAATTATTCAATTTCATCCGTCGGCGTCTCAAAGGGGAAAACGCCCACGAATAATCATCAGCGGCTGGATTTGGATTTAGTTGGGAACGCCTGTTGTTTCGGACTGCAAACAGCATGGCGGTTCGTTCGTTACTGGAAAATCGCAGGCTACCGTACAGAGCAAGCGCCATATACTTTCCTTCGCGTTTTGCTTATTGTTCACAGTGTCCCCAGCAGGACGAACCGCGACAGTGCCCTGTCCGCCCCGCCGCGCCCCGTGGGCGTACGTCGTCGTCCCCGTCGCACCCTTCCTGACTCCGACTCGGTGACTCCGTGACTCTCGTCCCCGGCGAGCGGTGCCGGAAACTCACGGCCCTCTCTATAAAGCGTGCCCCCTTCCCCCTTCCCCCACCCCTCCCGGCCCCACAAGGGGCGCAAAAAGCGGCCACACTGTATCATTGTGCGCGCGGCTTGCCCGAGTAGCTTCTTGCACACGGGGAGGTCCTTGGGTCCTTCGGCCGCAACCCTCTTCAACCACTCATAGCCACGCCACTAACAAGACCGCACCGGGGGCGGCGCGGGGGCGGCTCGGGGGCGGCGCGGGGGCGGCGCTGGAGGTGGAGGCCGTGGGGGTGAAATCATTTTTTTGTGCGTCATTTTTCCGGAGGGGTGGTGAAGGCGTATAGGGGTGTCGCCGTTTAAATACCGCTGCCGTGCATGGTCTGTTTCGGTGCGTTCCAGAGCGTTCCAGTGCTCAAAGGCTAGGCTAGAGTACACATCGTTATCAACATCATTATCATCATCATCTCGGTAAAGCCTCCGTTCCTCATAGTTCAAAAAAATACATGGAGCTGAGTAAACACTCCCCATCCCCGAAGAACACCACGAGCGCTCTCTCTCTCTTTTTCTCTCTCTCTCTCTCTCTCTCTCTCTCTCTCTCTCTCTCTCTCTAAATGTGCGTCGTGTTTGTCTGGCGGGTTGCCTGCTTGCGGGGCGGCACGGCGGGGCTGGCGGGGCTGGCGGCCATCGCATCGCCTCAGAGGGTTGGTTGGGTCAGCCAAGGTCCCGCTTCGCTGCGACCAAAGCCTTTTACTCTTTTCCCACCCCACTTTCCGTTTTTCTCCCCTCTCCCATCCCGGTCCACTTTTTTGGCTTTTTGTTCCTCTTTGTTCCTCGGCTGCTCCAGCCGCCTGTCCAGCACGGTTTGCGAGGCAGTTGCAACACACCCGACCTTGACTCGGGTGTTTTTCCCCGTTTTTTTTCCTCGGCCCCCGTCGCGTATTTTGAAGGAAAAGCTCCCCTTTTGGTCAACTTACTTGGTGACAAATGGACGGCTGCTTTAGCCCTTTTTTTCTTCCCTCTTTTTTTTTCGCGGCGTGGTCACGTCAACGCCACACTCAGGCTAATACCCCGTCGGCCCTCCTTACCTGCAACACGAAAAAACAACGGGACAAACTGTCAGTACACCGCAAAGAAAAAAGTGGCGGGAAACATTATTTACGCTCAGTGCGGGGGGGGCGGGGCATCGGGGGGCTACCCGACAAAGCGCCCCATTCAACGCACTTCAACATGAATAAAGAGGCAGACGACGGAGAGAGCCCTTCAGTTCCAGCTGGAACCACCGCGGAGGGGAGGGCCGGCCTTGCAAGTCGTGCGAAACCGTGCACACGGGAACGACTTAGATAATTGACTTGCTTCACTTTTTTACATTTCACACACACACACACACACAAACAAACAAACAAACAAACAAACAAACAAACAAACAAACAAACACGCGCGCACCTCTTTGCGCTGCAGCTGACCTGTGGCTGCCGTTTGGGTTAACGAGGCACATGATGCGACCCAAATTATTTATCAGCTTAGGGCGGGGTGGGTTTGGGGCGGGGCCGGGCGGCGGTCGAGGGTGCCGGCCAGAGAGATGACAAAGAGAGGTCGGGATGCATTTAGAGAGACCCCTCGCGCCGAATTTGCATCGCGCAAATGAGCCTTTGCCGTGTTTCTTTTCCTTGGCCGGCGTCTCTCTCTTCGCCGCCGCGCCGCCCAGGCGGGGCTGGCAGGCAGGCAGGCAGGCAGGCAGGCGGGGCTGGCAGGCAGGCAGACAGGCGGGGCTGGCAGGCAGGCAGGCAGGCAGGCAGGCAGGCGGGGCTGGCAGGCAGGCAGGCAGGCAGGCGGGGCTGGCAGGCAGGCAGGCGGGGCTGGCAGGCAGGCAGACAGGCGGGGCTGGCAGGCAGGCAGGCAGGCAGGCAGGCAGGCGGGGCTGGCAGGCAGGCAGACAGGCGGGGCTGGCAGGCAGGCAGGCAGGCAGGCAGGCGGGGCTGGCAGGCAGGCAGGCGGGGCTGGCAGGCAGGCAGACAGGCGGGGCTGGCAGGCAGGCAGGCAGGCAGGCAGGCAGGCAGGCAGGCAGGCAGGCGAGGAAGTCATTTGTTGCCGCCTTCTGTTTAGTGCTTCATCCCTCGCGCCATTTACAAGTTTATTTTTCCGAGCAGCGCCATCAGCCGCAGAAGGCCAGGAGGAGGTAGGGGAGGGCGGGGCGGGGTGCCCTTCGCCTAGCCGCGCGTATGTCGCGTCGCGTCACCTCCGCGAAAAATTTCACAAGGCTGCGGCACCATGCCTCGCCCCTGATCGAACACTCTCCACCGGAAAAGCTGTATTTTCTTTCTTTTTTTTGGGGGGGGGACGTTTTGCAGTGTGTCGCTCCGCTCTGCTCGGCTCTGCCCTCGCGGACGCAATGCATTGGATTCGCAAAGGGAATGGCGCGTTGGCGCGGCGCATCAACTTGCTAATGCTTGGACGCCTCGCGCCGCCGCCTCATTCCGAAGGGTCGTCGCTCTGTCTCTCTCGCACTCACGGGGCGCCCCGCAGCGGTGCGAGAGAGACAGACCCTTCGGAACCGCAGGCGGCTGCCGGGGGGAGTCCATCCGTCCGCAATGAGCACCAGCACCACGACCACCACGACCAACAGTGGCAGCAGCGCGGCGGCCACCGAGTTGAAAGTCCATCATTGGCAGCACAAAGGCAGGCAGAGGCAGGCCAGTGCAGCGGCAGTCTTTTTGGACTGCAAATAACCCATGTCGCCCCGCCCGGCCCGGCCCGGCCCGCGCGGCCCCCACACAGATGCTAATCCGGCGCGGGACGCCCGAAATTGGTCCGCGAATCGAGCGCCGCCCCGCCGTGGGTCCGCGAACGCGACGCTAAAAGCCGCCGCGCCGCTGCACCTGCGCACAGTGGGCGCAGGCGGCCAAAGCTCTACACGCGTTTTGAGCTCCAGAGTCGCTAAATGAGACTCGAACCGAGCGTGTGACCCCCACCGATGGATTCCTCGTTCGGAGAGCAATCCATTGGTGGGGTCACACGTCCGGTTTGAGTCCCATTTAGCGACTCTGGAGCTCAAAACGCGTCTGGAGTTTTGGCCGGGGTCCGGCCCACTCACCCAGACGTTATTCACCCAAAACCCAACAGGCCCAAAGTCAATACACCCACGGCCAATTCACCCTCTAAAATTCACCCGAGGTCCGTTAACCCGTTCTCGATCTCACCCACGTCAAAATAATTCGCCCAAGCCAACTGTGGGAGCGAGGAGTATTGCTTAAAGAGAGGGGTATTGTCAAAAGCCACAGAGCGGTCGGTGATCGGCCAGGGAAAACTATTCCGGCAGCTGGGAGGGCCAGGGAAAACTATTCCGGCAGCTGGGAGGGTCAGGGAAAACTATTCCGGCAGCTGGGAGGGCCAGGGAAAACTATTCCGGCAGCTGGGAGGGCCAGGGAAAACTATTCCGGCAGCTGGGAGGGCCAGGGAAAACTATTCCGGCAGCTGGGAGGGACAGGGAAAACTATTCCGGCAGCTGGGAGGGACAGGGAAAACTATTCCGGCAGCTGGGAGGGCCAGGGAAAACTATTCCGGCAGCTGGGAGGGCCAGGGAAAACTATTCCGGCAGCTGGGAGGGTCAGGGAAAACTATTCCGGCAGCTGGGAGGGCCAGGGAAAATATTCCGGCAGCTGGGAGGGTCAGGGAAAACTATTCCGGCAGCTGGGAGGGCCAGGGAAAACTATTCCGGCAGCTGGGAGGGCCAGGGAAAACTATTCCGGCAGCTGGGAGGGCCAGGGAAAACTATTCCGGCAGCTGGGAGGGCCAGGGAAAACTATTCCGGCAGCTGGGAGGGCCAGGGAAAACTATTCCGGCAGCTGGGAGGGACAGGGAAAACTATTCCGGCAGCTGGGAGGGCCAGGGAAAACTATTCCGGCAGCTGGGAGGGCCAGGGAAAATATTCCGGCAGCTGGGAGGGTCAGGGAAAACTATTCCGGCAGCTGGGAGGGCCAGGGAAAACTATTCCGGCAGCTGGGAGGGCCAGGGAAAACTATTCCGGCAGCTGGGAGGGCCAGGGAAAACTATTCCGGCAGCTGGGAGGGACAGGGAAAACTATTCCGGCAGCTGGGAGGGCCAGGGAAAACTATTCCGGCAGCTGGGAGGGCCAGGGAAAACTATTCCGGCAGCTGGGAGGGCCAGGGAAAACTATTTCGGCAGCTGGGAGGGCCAGGGAAAACTATTCCGGCAGCTGGGAGGGCCAGGGAAAACTATTCCGGCAGCTGGGAGGGCCAGGGAAAACTATTCCGGCAGCTGGGAGGGCCAGGGAAATCTATTCCGGTAGCTGGGAGGGTCAGGGAAAACTATTCCGGCAGCTGGGAGGGCAAGGGAAAACTATTCCGGCAGCTGGGAGGGCAAGGGAAAACTATTCCGGCAGCTGGGAGGACCAAAGAAAACTATTCCGGCCTAGAGTCGGCCTAGAACCGTTTTGGCCGCCTGCGCCGGTCTCCTGGCCCACTGTGCGCGGCGGCGGCCCTCCTGGGACCCGGCCGGCGCGGCGTGGCCGCGGAGAGTGCACGGCGACTTCCGGTCCGCCCTTGCTCTAATCTGGACGCCGCCGGGGGCTGTTTGTGGCCGGCCTCGTCCAAGGCCTCGTCGTCTCGGCCTCCCCTGGCGGCCTGGTGGATGGCCGGGCCGGGCCAAATAATTGGGGGGAATCTTTGGGACGGCCGGATAGAGAGGAGACGTGCCCTCCGCTATGGCGGCCCCGGCCACCACCACCAACGCCTGGGGCCCACCCGCTCTCATCCTCCCGTTTTGATTTGATCTACCTGTTTTCGTGCGCCTGTTTTCATGCACCTTTTTTGATACACCTGTTGGCCTGTTGGGTTCGGACCTAGGTTGCAGCCGTTTTGACCCACCTGCTTCGGTGGGCCCGCACGGACCCCGCCATACCGTTTTCCATAACGTTTTCCCAGTCAAGACATGATAATGGCGCGGCGGGCAAAAAAGACAAAAGGGGGCAAAGCGCTGCAGCAAAGGAACGGACAAAAGTCGATCATCCATCAAGTTAATGAGCAATCACTCGGCGGGGGTGGGGGCGCCGTGGCCGGGGGCGTGGCGGGGGAGGGGAGGGGAGGGGGAGGGGAGGGGGAGGGGGTCGTTCCAGAAGAGCGTGCCGGCGAATCGCAGCAGTTTGACGGTCACTGAAGCGGCTGGGGTGGACTGCCGCTGCCCCGCCAGGGCCGCCAGGCGCCCCGGGCTACGCGGCTGGAGGGGAGGGGGGAGGGGAAGGGAGGGGGTCTCGACCTCCAAGAGGCTCATTATTTTTCCAGCCCGGTTTGGTTTGGAGAGCGGGCTTCACCGTTCGAGTTGAAAGCACACAAAGAGAGCGGCCAAGCCGGGCCGAGAGCCGAAACCGAAAGCCCAAATGATGCTAGCCATAGCGCGTAGCCGGCCAGCCGGCCCAGCCAGGCAGCCAGCCAGCCGACGAGGCGGAACCGGAAGGACAACACAGTCGCGACAGGAACTGTAAAGGCGACCGAAAAATCGCATCCCCCTTCAGATGACACATTTACCGCAAACAAAAGAATTTAAATTAATGGAAATATGCACCACAAAGTATAGCCCTGACCCTCAGGAACAAGCAGCAATGACGCTCCAAATCGCACTGACCGCTCGAATTTCCGTGGTGAAACCACAGAAGGTGCACGAAATCAACTTGGCGACTGCCAGCAGGCATTTCGTAAAATCGTTTATCTGTTGTTGATTTTTTCTTTCTTTTTTCTGCCGTCGTGGTAATTAGTCGCCGACATTGAAACATTTCCCCGTCGGATTCGCGTCCGCGGCATCAAAAGAAAGAGAGAAGGAGGAGGAACGGGAGAGAAAGGCGGCGCCTTTGTCGCCGACGCTCTTTTGTTTGGCGGGGACTTCGGCCGCCGCCGGATTGACTTTCCGCCTCGTGCATTTGCCCGCAGTGTCGTGGCTCAGTCGGTTAGCCGGTGGACCGCCGAGCGCAAGGGCGCGGGTTCGATACCAGTCGCAGGCCAGATGACCGGTGGAGGCGGCCGGAAGCCCAGACGCGTTTTGAGCTCCAGAATCGCTAAATGGGCCTCGAACAGAACGTGTGACCCCACCAATGGATAGCTCTCCGAAAGAGGAATCCATCGGTGGGGTCACACGCTTGGTTCTAGACTCTGGCGCACAAAACGCGTCTAGGCGTTCAGGCCACCTCCTCCGGCCTGCTGGCCCTCTGAGAATCGGCCTCATCTCATCATTTCTGGTCCAAACTCACCCGTTAAGCTCCCGCACGCACTGCTGCGCAACGGGCCGGCCTACCTCGGCGCCTGGCGCCTGCGGTCGGGCGGGTAGGCAACCCAACGCACGGCGCCGCCTTGCGGGAGGGAAACCCGCTCGGGGGCTCCCTTAATTTCCCTCTTTTCTCACGGGGTCTCAGCAGCAGCAGACTGATTCCGAGAGTCGTCTTCGTCGCACTGCCTCCCTCCCAGCTGTACGGGGCGTTCCATGAGCGCGAGAGAGACAGAGCGACGAAAGCGACTCCCGGAATCAGTCTGCAGGGCGCGGCCGGGCTTGTGAACTCGAGGTGTTCCGTACAGGTGTCGCAGGCCCCTGGGCCGCCCTTCGGCCTGACCGGCCGGCCCAGCAGTTCCCCCCCCCCGCCCCGCCCCGCCCCGCCCTTAACGACCCTTCGGTGGGAAGAGCGCCAAATGACCAAACCCTTGAGTCGGCGACAAGGGTCCTCTGAGGGCACGCCGTGCCGGCCAGTAGGGGTGGTCGAATGTACACTTTTTTCGAAATCTCAAAAGTTAGATGGCGCATTTTGTAGTATTTTTTCTGCTGATTCCGAATATGTACTTGGTTTTGAGAAAGGAGTAAAACTGAGGGCGCTACCAGCCTTTTAAATTTTGAAAAATTGCTTAAAATGCGAATTTTTAAAATTTTACTTTTTGTCCGTTTGAAAATCACAGTACATTTTCGGAATCGGCAGAGAGAATGCAACAAAATGCGCCATCTAACTTTTGCATAATATTTGCAAAATGGATATTTTGACGAAAATAGTGTTTTTGACCACCCCTTAAGAGCGTACTTTTCTCAAAATGTCCATTTTGCAAAAAATATGCAAAAATTAGATGGCGCATTTTGTTGCATTCTCTCTGCCGATTCCGAAAATGTACTGTGATTTTCAAACGGACAAAAAGTAAAATTTTAAAAATTCGCATTGTAAGCAATTTTTCAAAACTTAAAAGGCTGGTAGCGCCCTCAGTTTTACTCCTTTCTCAAAACCAAGTACATATTCGGAATCAGCAGAAAAAATACTACAAAATGCGCCATCTAACTTTTGAGATTTCGAAAAAAGTGTACATTCGACCACCCCTACCGGCCAGCCGGCCCAAACCTTTCCTACTTATTTCCCTGCTGTGCAGGTGTGCAAGCAGTGTACCAGAGCAGCGCTCCCTGCCCTCCCGTCTAAATGCGTGGGGGAGTAGGGCCTTCAACGGCAACAGCCTGAATGAAACGAACGAAAAACTTACGGCTTAGTTTTACTAGTGTAGAACTGTGAAAGGCAATGTGGACTTCCCCCTCGAAGAAGTTGTCTCGTGCAACCCTTCCGTCGACGGGTGCATCGGAATCTAGCTTCCCGCATTTTACAGGCGGTACAACTGAGGCTGCACGTTACACCTTCCTTGACGCGAACAGGCTACGCCCTTCTTGAAGGGCCCTCCTGCACCTTAATGCATGGGGAAGTTTCCTAGGGACGCTTCGAGGAAGGCTTAAGACCGGGAGGCCCTTCTGCGGGCGTAACGCCCCGCCTTAGTTTTGACGGTGTTGTGGCAACACTGGGCGGCGTTGTGGCACGGCCGGCACGGCACGGCCCATGCACGAAACAGAAACACGTATCATTTCTCCGGCAGAAAGAAAAGAAAGTTGCTGACAACGCAACGCGCTGCTGCCCGTGCTATGCCAGCGGACCGATTCCGAGAGTCTCGCGCTGTCTCTCTCGCACTCACGGGGCGCCCCGCATGGGTGCGAGAGAGACAGAGCGACGAAAGCGACTCTCGGAATCAGTCTGCGGCGCTGCCACCTCGGCCAGATAAATCACGGCCTCCTCGATGTGCCGCCGCCATGGCACGCCACTGCCCCGCCCGCGCCGCGTGGGTGCGAGAGAGACGGAGCGACGGACCGCTGCCGGGGCCACCACGCCGCACCACGCCCACCGCGTGACTGATCGCCAGCCCCATTAATAATCGACAAATAGCGAAATGCGCAGAGGGAAGCGCGCTCCAAAAATGGAAACTACATCAAGGTCATTATCCTCCGGGCCAAAAGAGGATATTAGGACACCCTTGTTAATGCGCGAGCGGGCGGCACCAAAGTTAAGAAGGAAAACATTATCTTCCCTCTGGCCGTTGCGTGGGGCCCTGGGGCCGTGGCGTGGGGCGTTTACGCGCGCGTCGCCGCTCCAGTAGTTCTTCAGTTCTCCCTTCCCTCCCTTGTTTGTCCTAATTGCGCGTTTATTATTCATTAGCAGCCCAGGCTCGCCAACCGAACAGCGAACAACGCGAAAAATAAATTCCCCCCGTATTAATTCGCGCACGGGGGACTCGGGGGGCGTAAAGGGGGAGGGGTTGTCGTCAACGTTGTCCTGCACACTGATTCCGAGAGTTGTCATCGTCGCTCTGTCTCTCTCGCACCTGTACGGGGCGTTCCATGAGTGCGAGAGAGGCAGAGCGACGAAAACGACTCTCGGAAATCAGTCTGCTGGACAACAATCGAATGAACCCCCGGACTGACTGGAGGAAGGCGTGCCCCGCGCCGTCGTCGCCGTCGTCATCGAGGCCCTGCCGAACAAGGGGCGCCCGCCCCGCCACGCCCCGCCCCGCCACGCCCCGCCCCGCCCAGACTCGGCGACGACAAAGCTTTTTGTTTGAAACGTTTCAAGGGAGAGCGAGGGAGAGCCTCTGCGAGGAGAGCTCGGCGAGGAGGGCCTCTGGGAACAAGTAGGCCTGCGCCGCAACACTAGCACGGCCGCGCGGCCCCGCCGGGGAGGGGAACGGCACGGGGATCATGACGGCCAAGTTGGGGGAAGGCGGGGGAGTGAGATCGAGTTTCAGGGCCCCGCCACGCCGCCACGCCACACGGGCCGGCTAATGCAAAGCACCGCCAGACTGGTGCCGAGGGTCGTCTCCGTCGCTCTGTCTCTCTCGCGCCCATGCGGGACGCTCCGTGAGTGCGAGAGGGACAGAGCGACGAAGACGACTCTCGGAGTCCGTCTGCAGCACGGTAGCCGCAAGCAGCGACGCCTTGCAGTGCACCGCCACCGTGCCGGCCGACTGCTACAGATTTGCAAACAACTCGTTTGACTCGGAAGCCGAAGCCTACGGGCGGGGCGGGGCGGGGCGGGGCGACCTGGGGAGCACGCGCATGCATATTCATCCGACAAAGAAAGCACGGAAGGGGTTGCTCATCAGGCCGGCCAGCCAGGCAGGGCGGCAGATTCGAAAAGCCAAAGTGCGTGGCGGCGTGGCGCGGCGGCGAAGCGAGCCAGCGGCTGCGAAGAGCGTGGCGGGGCGCAGGGCGTGGGGGGCGAGGGGCGTGGCGCCCGCCCGGAGCAAGGCCCGGAGGGCTTATAAACCCAGCAGGCCGGGCCGGGCGCTGGGCACGGCCTAAGCCGTAACGTTGGTGACCGCGGCACTCACGGCCTCCGCACGGCCACCAGCGGACCGACGCCGAGAGTCGTTTTCGTCGCCCTGTCTCTCTCGCACCTATGCGGGCCGCCCCGTGAGCGCGAGAGAGACCGAGCGACGACGACGACTCTCGGAATCAGTCCGCTGCCACGCCGAGGCCGCCGTCAGCGCCACTACCCCTACCGGCCACCAGCCACGCCTACTTCGTGCCGTGCTTCTAACCTGGGAGAAACTTGAGAACGCCCGCCGCGCCCCGCCGCGCCCCGCCGCGCCCCGCCGCGACAGTGTGCCATACGATATCGCCGGGCTGTGTCCACGCCTGCGACCTGCGCCCCCGTGTCCAGGCGAGGCGGTAACGCTTGTGAGGAGTTGTGGGCGACGGGGAGAGGCCGAGAGAGAGAAAGAGAGTGATTGAGAAGGGGGAGGGTGAGAGAGAGAGAGAGTGAAAAAGCGAGAGAGAAGGGAGAAAAGGACGACGACGTCGTCACCACCATCGCGGCGGCGTCGCGCCGCCCGCCGCCGTCGTGCGGCCCGGCCCCAGCCTCGCTCCGACGCCCCTTCACCCCTCACTGCACCTAAGCCACGTCGCGGCGCGCGTGTGTGTCTGTGAGTGTGTGAGTGTGTGTGCGTGGAGCGTGGCGGGGGTGAGGTAGTCTAGTCCTTCCTCCGCCGCGCGCGGCGCTTCGGCCCTTCGGGGCGCCCAACGAGAACGCTTTATCACGTCCTCCCTCCGTGGCGTGGCGCGGCGCGGCGGGGCGAGGCGAGGCGACGACCCCCTCGCCCTGCACCCCTTCCCCCACCCCCTCCCCCTCCCCGGCGTCACTCCACCACATCGCGTCGCGACGCCGCCGCTGCCGCCGGTCCTCGTTTCGTGCCGCGTCCTTTCGTCCTTTCACAGGCAGTGATTAATCATGTGCCACTTCCGCGGAAAAGCGCGCTAGGCACGAAAACGGCGCCAATTTTGAATCGCCGGACGGGGAGGGGGAGGGGGAACGCGGCGAGGCGGGAAGTGGCGCTCACACACACACGCACACACACGCACACACTCGCAGTTGTTATTGTTTTTATTGTTGGCGCGGCACCCCACCGCAAAACCACCCCCCATCATCACCACGACGTCGTGATTGACTCCGGACGGGGGAAGGAAATGTGTGTGCGCTCCACACACACACGCGCACACACACACACACACACGACGACACACTCACACACGCACAGATAGACACACGAGCGCGCGTGCTTCGCCAAGTACATCGTCGAGTGCATCGTTGTCGTCGGACATCGCCGCCCCCGAAGGGTGCTCTCTCCAAGGGGTTACCCACTCAAATTTTTAGCGTACACAGGATTCGTGATTACCAAAATTACCTTGATTACCAGGATTACTAAGATTACCGGGATTACCAGGATTACCTAATGATTACTATGATCACCAAAAGATTACCACGATTACCAAGCGATTACCATGATTACCTAATGATTACCATGATATCTCAGCGATAACAAAGTCTATTAGCATTCTTTGATAATAACCGTGTTCTCACTTTCACTTGAATGCCTCGTCTCCGGAAACAGAGCTACTGCGAATAATGCATAGTGTATTTGCCGGCCAAAGCTCACCATAGGAACCAGCCAAGGTGATGAGAAGTGACGGTGTTGCGCGATTTCGTCTGCTTGGTTTTCTTGGGGTATGGTACAAGATTCTGGCGTGGTCGGGCGTAAGAGAAGTTTATTTTGCCGCCATTCCACCCCTGACTTCCAAAGAGACTAAGTTATAACAAGTTCCATTTTTTGGTTAAATATGAAAAACTGCAAACAAAAAATAATTATTAATAATAAAATATGGTGGAGAGGCAACTTCTTTGAGAGTCCTCTTAAGTAGTATCTTTGTCAGCAATAGTTTTGGATAGGAAAATAATAGTCAATTTAGTTCACAAAAAATTTAAAATGTGGCACGAGGACGCACATACCAGATACGCCTTGGGTGGCTTCGGGTCACTTCGGGTGTCCGGGGAAGACACCTCCCCAAGCAGGGACTATGTCGGCCTCCACTCCCACACTGGTGCCTTGCGGGCCTAATTGGTGGCCTACCTTGACATTGCCATTACTATTAAGGGCTAGACCACACATGATCGTATGCCATTTCGGGCCCGACACATGCCCGCCTGCACTGCGGGCGTTAGACTCCCGCCCACACAGTTGCGATTACCAAGATTACCACAGGATTACTACGATTACTACAAGATTACCACACGATTACCACGATTACTACAAGATTACCACGATTACCAAGATTACCGAGATTACCACGATTACCCATGATTACCGAGTGGGTGTACACAGGATTACCTCAGTGGGTAACCCCTTGGCTCTCTCTCTCACACACTCCCTCCCTCGCTATCTCTCTGTCTCGCTCTCTCTCTCTCTCCGGGGAGCTGCAGGCAGACTCATCCCCGTCGCGATCGGCACGGTGTCAAACGGATTGCAGTAGCATGGCACCCAATCTGTGAGGGGTGGGGGTGGGGTGGGGGTGGGGTGGGGACGTCCCGGTGCCATTAGGGGGTCGGCCGGCCCTCCTAAATCACGTGTGTAAGCAGCGGCCAGCGAGACGTGGCCAGCGCACAGTGGGCCAGAAGACCGGTGGCCTCATCGCCTCGCTCCTGCAGGGCTGGCCCCATGAGTGCGAGAGAGACGACACCCTGCCCGGAAACAGCCTCGCTGCCCACGGCCCGCCTGGAGGGGTCCGAAGAATTAAGCAGACAGTGTACCGGCGGCGGTGTCGGCCGCTAAACTCCTCTGACGTTTAAAATTTCCCGCTGCGCATAATTTTTAAAAACGAGAACTGTGTGTATGTAAAGCTTGGGAGGGGGGGCTGGTGAAAATGAAGCGCTCAGACGTGTTGGCGGGCAAGGGGCGTGGAGGGAGGAACAGAGAGAGAGAGAGAGAGAGAGAGAGAGAGAGAGAGAGAGAGAGAGAGAGAGAGAGAGAGAGAGAGAGAGAGAGGGGGCCTTGCCTCTCGGAATCATTCTCCAGGCCCACGCGGCTGCGCCGAGGGCTGCGCGTGGCGTGCATGGCGTGCGGGGGCCAAGTTTGCGACAGCTGTACGTTCGGATGACACACGGGGGGGTCCAGCGCTACCGGTGGGAGCGGCAGGGGGCGGCCGGGGGCGGGCCGGGGGCGGGCCGGGGGCGGGCCGGGGGCGGGCCGGGGGCGGCCGGGGGCGGGCCGGGGTGTGGGGGTACAGGTTGGGTCAAAAGTCAGTCTGCAACAACGTGCACACGAGTTATTGCAGTCCGAAAGAACACGGCAGAAAAAAACACTGCGGCGAGGTTAGGGATCGCGAGACGGTCACGGCTCTCCATAGGCGCCCTAGATGGATTTAGGGTAAAGAGTCTGGGCGGGGGGGGGGGGGCTAACCCCTTTACATGCCCAGCACAATAAGAGCCCTGCCCCGCCCTGCTGCCACAAATCTGGAAACGTTTTCTCGCCCTATCAGATCTGCCCTACTCCTTTCCTCTTACCCAGTTGCCCCCCTTCTCAACTTCTCCTTCTCTCTCTCTCTCTCTCTCTCTCTCTCTCTCTCTCTCTCTCTCTCTCTCTCTCTCTCTCTCTCTCTCTCTCTCTCTCTCTCTCTCTCTCTCCCGCTCTCCTTCCGCTTCCTGCCGCGAGAGGGCGGGCGTGCGGGGGCGGCTCCACGCGTCCGGAAGTAGTCGTGGAGTGGAGGCACGCCGAGGCTCGCCGACGAGGAGCTCCAAGCCGCGAAGGGCGAGCACGGCGGGCACGGCGAGCATGGAGAGCGCGGAGAGCACCAGCACCGCGCGGAGCGTGAGAGGGCACGGCAAAACCAGCGTTTACAGCACCTTCCGAACAATGCTTTAGTCGCTCTGTCTCTCTCGCACCCACACGGAACACGCCATGAGTGTGAGAGCGTCGAAAGCGAAATAGCTCTGCAGCGAGAAACAGAGCGCGCGCGCTAAAGAAGGGTCCATCGTTTCAAAAAGCCAAAGTCATAAATCTAGTGCCACGCCACACTCATCAGAGTCCGACAGGCAGCGGCCGCGACGAGAAGGAGACATCCTGTGAGGACGACAGCAGGGCACAGTGGGCCAGAAGACCGGTGGAGGCGGTCGAAGTCACGGACGCGTTTTGAGCTCCAGAGTCGCTAAATGGGGCTCATACGGAACATATGACCCCACCAATGGATTGCTCTCCGAACGAGGAATCCATTGGTGGGGTCACGTGTTCGGTTCGAGTCCTGTTTGGCGACTCGGGAGCTCAAAACGCGTCTAGGGTTTTGGCCGGCTGCGCCGGTCTTCTGGCCCACTGTGCAGGGCAGCGCGGCGCAGGCTGCAGCGTTGGGCTGCAGGCCCCCGCGCACTTGTCACTCAGCCCCGCGTCGAGTCGGAAGCACTGGAAGGACAAGCCTCTGATTGGTCAAAGGGACGCGGGCCTGCCGACTGATTCCGAGAGTCGTTTTCGTCGCTCTGTCTCCCTCGCACCCACGCGGGGCGCCCCACGAGTGCGAGAGAGACAGAGCGACGGGATGAGTCCGCCGGCCATGGGATGGGAGGTCCGGTCCAACAAAGACACGGCCGGACGCGGCGGAGCGGCCAAACTTGACGGGGCTCAAACAGCGACTTAGCGACCACACTACAAATCCGGCCGCCGAACTCATCCCGTTTAATTGCGACCCGCCATTGTTGCCGTGCGAGGCGAGGCAGCCGGCAATCAATCCGTCCGCCAGCAGACTCATTCCGAGAGTCGTCGCTCTGTCTCTCTCGCACTCATGGGGCGTCCCGTGTGGGTGCGAGAGAGACAGAGCGACGACTCTCGGAATCCGTCCGCAGCGTTGGGGGCCCCGTCGGGGGTGGCGCGTGGCGCTCCACTTCCGGCTCTCCAGACACAACTCGGGGACTATTTCGAGACAGTGGCGCGGCAGGGGCGGCCAGGGCCAGAGGGCGTAGCTACGCGTAGCGGGGGGACAGTGTAGGCGGATAGCAGGGCTGGCTGCGCAGATTGTAAGCTCACAGGCTAACCGTACCTCGCCTGCTTGTATACATCCCTCGTACTACCACCGGCACCGGCGCGTACTACAATTGCCGTTCGGGGGCAGGGCGGGGCGGGGCGGGGCGGGGCAGGGCTAGGACCCCCGGCGCCCATAATCAGTACATCAGCAAACAATGCGCACCCCCGCGCAACGCCCCCAAATCGGCACCCCCTCCACTACGACGCCCCCACCCCCCTCAGCCCGAATCAACACTAATTCACCTGTATCACATTCACACCCCCACCGACCCACCCCGCCCCCTCCATACACGCGTTACAGCCGGCTCAACACGGGCAGTGGACAGGTCATATCGTCATGTCGCCATTTGCTTGCTGGCTGACACGGACACCGCGCCACCGCACACACAGACACACACACACACGCAGGCAGATACAGGTGGTACCTCACTGACACGAACCCCAACCCCGACTAACATGCTCACACAGACACACACGCGCACGCGCGCACACACACACACACACGGATGCACACAACGCAAGCGCACAAAGGATCGGCAGCTGCCCGTCCGCCGCGCGTTCGGCCACTGTGAGTGACCAACTTCACGACCTGATTGTGGTCCAAACTCGTCCAATCGGACTAGTTCCGTTCCGACTCCAGCAGCGGCGGCGCAGCGCCCCTACACTGCCAACCGCTCGCCGCGCCGCGCAAAATAGTTGGCTCGTTATCGAAAGCCAGTTTGCAGCGCTTCCTTTGTTTGTTTTGCTTTGTTTCGGCGGCGCATCTGCTCGGCCCGGCCGCACTTTGCGCGACTGTACCTCGGACTGTACCGACCACTGTGCGTGCCACGCCACGCCCTGCCGGCTGCAGGTTCGTTATTGCGTTTGACACCCTTCGGCCCTCGCCGCCCCGGGCTGCGTAGCGCTGCGTGGCGCTGCCGCTGGCCGCCGTAGGGCGCTAATGCTATTGGCTGGCGGCCCTGGCTGCGCTGGCTGGCACACCGGCAGGGTCGCCCCAAGGGTGCGCGCCGCGCTGACGCTGTCAGTGTGTCAGTGACAGCAGGGGGCGGCCGGCCGCTGCGGTGGTTCAAAACGCTCCGGACGACGACGAGGACGCCCACGACGTCGATGCGGTGCCGGTGCTGGCGGCGCACAGTGGGCCAGAAGAAAGGTGGCGGCGGTCAAAACTCTGGACGCGTTTCGAGCCCCAGGGTTGCCAAATGGGACTCGAACCGAACGTGTGATCCCACCAATGGATTCCTCGTTTGGAGAGCAATCCATTGGTGGGGTCACACGTTCGACTCGAGTCCTGCTCAGCGACTCTGGAGCTCAAAACGCGTCTAGAGTTTTGGCCGCCTCCGCCGGTCTTCTGGCCCACTGTGGTGGCACTGTGTAGTCCTGCGGCCGATGGCCGAAAGCACCGACGGGGCAGTCTAGGGCTTCTGCTGCTTGTGGCGCTCCGGCAAGCCAGGCAGGCCAGGCAGGCCCTCCACAATGCGCTCATCTCTGAGTCAATAGCAGCTTGTCTCCCCTCTCCAGGCCTCGCCTCCCCGTCCCCGCCACGCCCGCCACGCCCCGGGCCGCATCACTGTGCGTTGGACCGGAACTCAGATCCAAGCAGGCGGTCTGGCCGGCCGGCCCGGCGCGGCCCGGCGTGGCGAGGACGTCGTGGCCAGAACCACGGCGATATGACGACGGCGCGACGGACGGCCGGCCGGACTTTCGGCGACCGCCGGGGAACTGGACGTCCACGTCCGATGTCCGATCGGCGAGGAATTCTTTTCGGAAAGAGCCTCGCCTCGCCGTCCTCGTCGTCCCCGCGGCCCCGGCGGCCCCTTTTGCCCGCTTGCCCCGGAAATGACAAGGATGTGGGGGTGTCCCGGCCGTCCCCGCCGCCCTGGACGTCCTGAGGCGGGGATACGGCGGCAGTGTAGTGACAGCGGCGATAATAACATTTCCCGCGCCCTACCACACGGCGCCGCCAGGCCGCCAGACCCCGCGGCGCAGTGGTTAGCGCGGTGGGCTGTGGAATCGAAGGTCCGTGGTTCGACCCCCGACCCGGAGTTTCTGCTTTCGATTTTGAAACGCATGACGGCGTTCGTATAGATCAGACCCTCGCAAAAGCGATTCCGGCTTTGCATCCCCTTTCTCATCATTCTACTGCCGACAACAGCAGCGCGTTCGGATTGGTCTCTGATTTCAACGCCACACTTGTGTTTCACGAGAGTGACAGCCCCCGAGCCAGCCGAGGCGAGCGCAGCGCGCCGTGCGCGACAGGCCTCTTTGTTTTTTCATCGGGATCGACCGCGGCTCGGTTATTACAAGCAGGAGGGTGCAGCGTGGTGCAGCAGCGGGCAGCGCCAACCAGGGAGCAGCCTGCACCGCCTGCACGGCCTGCATTGATTGCGCGACACCACTGCAAAGTGCAAATGCATCCGCATTGCATCCAAACTCTGTTTGCACGGGGCGGGCCAGAACTTGGTGCGGCCGCCGCAAGCTGTACCCACCCCACCCCACCCCACCACGCCCCGCCCCGCCGTAGTGCTAAGTAAGAGCTGTCGTGCGTAGCGAAGAATAAGTCGGTGTCAACCGGCACCGCCTTGCCAGCCAGACGGGGGCGTCTCAGCTGCGCCACGGCACCGCCGCCGCTGCTGCGTAGCGCGTAGCGCCCTCTGGCCGGAAGTTTTTATCTCCTTAATGCACTCCGATGCGCGCCTCAAGGACGGCCAGTGGCGGAGCCAGGGCCGGCCTGCGGGGTCACAGTGGGCCAGAAGACCGGTGGAGGCGGACAAAACTCTAGACGCGTTTTGAGCTCCAGAGTCGCTAAATGGGACTCGTACCGAACGTGTGACCCCACCAATGGATTGCTCTCCGAACGAGGAACCCATTGGTGGGGTCACGCGTTCGGTTCGAGTCCTATTTAGCAACTCTGGAGCTCAAAACGGGTCTTTGCCGCTCCATCTCTCACGCACTCATAGGGCGTCCCGTGGGTGTGCGAGAGAGGCAGGGCGACGAAAACGACTCTCGGAATCAGTCTCCTTGCTGACGCTGCTGACGCTGCTGACGCCAGGTGAAAATATTTGTTATGACACCCCACCCGATACGGCTCGCGGCTCAAGGGCGCGCCCGACCGGCTGGAAGGCCTTGAGGCCCAAGGACCATCAGACACCCATTCATTCCAGGCTTCCAGGACCTTTCAGGCCGAAGCCGCGCCGTGCGAGGGCCGAGGACGGGGAGGGCACAGCCTGTGCCACAGGGCGCTGGTCCTGTTTTTCTGTGGCAGTGTAGCGGAGTCGAGCGGAGCGACAGAGAAGGAAGATGGAAGGGTCCGGACGGGCGATGCTCGAGCTGTATCAACAGACGCAGCGAGCAGACGTCTGTGTGCGTGACTGGAGAGAGAGAGAGAGAGATGGAAGCACGCTGGACCGGCACGGCAGCAACACAGTCGAGGGGCACAAGCGTTCCGAGAAGCGCTCGCATGCTGGAGGGAGATCTTGAACCGTCATCTCGAACTCGGCCTGCACACTAGATGTTTCTGTACGTTCATATTGACCATAATTGTACAATTGCGACGTCGACTTATTCAAACACCGATTACTGTAAGCTAAAGTAATAGTTTTCCGCATTGTGCTTGAGTATTTATGAAATTGTGCCTAATTTTTGTAGAAATTTGTACATGACATGCAACTGCACGTAGTAGTGACAGTCCATACGCGTTTCGGGTGAGCTCGGCAGCACCCCGCGCGAGGCTAGAGGCCCCTCGAAGTGGAGTCATTCCCCGTCCCGAGTCACTCCGTCAGTGTGTGACCCACCTGACAGCCACAGCAGCACGGCCAGCAGCGCCAGGGGCGGATGTCGCGTGGGCATCATATCCACGGCACTCGAACACACACACACACACTCACACACGCGGAGCCCGGTGCGGGACGCGGGTCGCCCTTTCGGGGCTCGTCGTGCACGTGGTCGCGGACGTGGCGCCGGCGTCCGGGGGCCTGCTGGCCAGCGTGCCGGCCTCCGGGGCCTGCTCCGGGGCCATGGTCCGGCGGCTGTCCGCGGCGCCGTCCCTCGTGGGAGCGCAGGGGTGGCGAGGCGAGCTTCGCGACGCGAGCGACGTGCGTGCCGGCGGCGCGGCGACGCTGGGCGACGGTCCGACGTGCTGTAGCGAGGAGGGCGGCCGGCCGACTGCCGAGCCGAGCCGACGCCGACGCCGACGCCGAGCCAGCGAGAGCCGAGCCGAAGGGAGGAGGATGCCGCCGTCGACGTCGGGCCGCGAGGCGCGAGGCGAACCTCGCCAGCGGACCCAGCGGAGAGGACGCCCAGGGAGGGGTGGGGGCGACGCAGGGGTGGGAAGGGGGGAGGGGGTGCCGGGCCGTCGCCAGCCCAGCCAAACTACCCCGTGCGTCGCCTTGGCGCTGGACCACGGAGGGGAAGGGATGTGATTGATACGCACACACACGCACCCACATGCACACACACACACACACACACACACACACACACGACGCCGTGCCGCGTCCGCGAGCAGAGAGATCTTCTTGTTTTGTAGGTTTTGTCCGCCCTGGGGACCGCGCCGCCGGGACGACGCGACGGCCGGGTGCCCCGCCTTGCTGCTATAATACACCCGGCCGGTGAGACGCGGACGCGGCGGCGCTCTGGTGCGGATCGTCTCGTCGCTCTGTCTCTGTCCCACCTCATGGAGCGTCGCGCGGGGTGTGAGATGGTGCGAGAGAGACAGAGCGACCGAGCGATGCTCCGGAATCGCTCCTGGAGGGAGCTGGAGGCTGGCTTGGAGCATCGCGCTGCAGTCTTGGCGGCGCGGTGCGCGGTGCGGATTGCACGCGCCAGCGAACACCAGCGGGCCTTCCGTAGGGGTGCGAGCGAGACAGAGCGACGAATCCCCGTCCGGAATCAGGCTGCAGGAGGAAGAGAATGTGAAACAGGGATGAAACGCTGGTGGCGGCGTGGTGGCGGCGCGGGGCGCTTTGTCGCTCCCTTTCGGCCATTCAGCACCCCGCGGGCTGCGCGCGGGACCGGCGGCGGCCGCGTCGTCGTCGCTCTGTCTCTCTCCCACCTTGAGGGACGCTCCACGAGTGCGAGAGAGACAGAGCGAAGAAAACGACTGTTTTTCGCCGGGTGAGTCTGCAAAGTCTGTTTGCCGCCGCACCTTGACGCCGTCGTGCTTTACCGACGGTCCCTGCGGGAGATCCAGGATCACCCAGAGACCCAGACGAGGGGAGAGTATCAATTCATTCATTGCAGCGGGCAGTGGGGGGGGGAGGTCAGCTGTTGGGGAACAAAACGAACCCCCCGCCGGCGGTGTGTGGGTCTACCTGGCGGTGCAGGTGTGTGGGTGGCTGGGAATGCAATCACGCGCGGACCAACAAGTCCGTCTCGCCCTGCGCCGTGAGTGCGAGAGAGACAGAGCGAGACTCTCGGAATCAGTCTGCTGCGGACGGGCGGACGGACGACGTCACACCGGGAGGTGTGGGCACCACAAGACGACACACCGAACGCAGGCGTGAAATGCCGATGGGATGGGGCTGATGGGACGGGTGCATGCGGGTGTCTGTTGTGTCTGTCAGAGTCTCCGAATTCCTAACGCAGCTCGACAGCCCGACGCGGCGCTACCCCTTGCGGCGTTCCGCTGCCCAGGGGTAGCGCCGTCCATACCCCGCGCGCGGCGCGCGGCCACCCCCGACGCGGTGGGTAGCGCCGCCTTGTTTTCGCCGAGCAAAGCGAAGGGCAGTCCCCCCTGGAAGAAAGTTTCAGCGGTCGGCTGCATTCGGAATTGTGCAGGTCGAAGCCAACCGACCCCCTTCGTGCTGTCTGAGAAGAGACCCGTCCGAGCTGGTGCTGAACAAAGCTCAGTTTTTCGCACGAAATAATTCAGGGAATCGTCCGGTGCGGTGTGAGAGGACTATCCAGAGTCGTCAGTCAGCCTGTCCTCCACCAGTCGGGACACTTTGACCCGCGTGCTACACTGGTGGCCCTCGTGGCCCTACACTGTTTGCCCTTGGGTCGACCGACATCGATGATTGGAGCGTATTGAGTGTCCCCGCGCGGGGACGTCGGACTGGTCGGACAGAGCGAGGGGGTGGGGGAGGGGGGTCTTTGACTCGCGCCGCGCCTGTGACCTAGGGTCACCGCACGCACAGTGTAAACTACCACGGCACGGGTTACGCGGCGTGCCGGGGCTGGCGAGCCTTTACGCGTGTGGCGTAGGACGACGCATTGGGTCCGAGTACGCCCCCGCCGCCCCCGCCGCCCCCGCCCTGCCCCCGACCACCCCGTCCGCCCCCGCTGCAACCCCCGGCGCGAAACACAAGCCCAAGGCAGGACGCCCCGCCCGGACGGCCCGCCCAGAGCCCGGGCCGCGGAGTATAGTTCTTATCGATTGGGTGTGGCCGTGACGTCACCCCACCCCTCGCGGCCACCCTCGCGCGCCGTGGCGGGCGTGGCGGCGGGGCGTGGCGGGGCGCGGCGGGGTGTGGCGGCGGGGCGCCTCGGGTTCGGGCAGTCGGGACGCGGGGCGCGCCCTCGACAGTCGTCGCCTCGCTCGTGCCCTCCGTCTGGTCCGCCGTCGAGTCCGTGTCTAGCGTCCGCCGTTCCACCATGGGCCGCGCGACGTCCTAGCGCCCTCGCTGGTGAGTACGCCGTCGTGCACCCTGGTCACCAGCCCGGGTGGCAACCCTACCTCCGCGACGCACTGCTTGGCGTCGCCAAAACGCGGCCGTCGCTCCGCTGGCGCGCTGGTCGTGCACGCGCGGCCCAGCCGCCCAGCCCAGCGTGCGGCCACCGTGCCCCGGCTGGACTCGGTCCGCCCGCCGCGCTCCGCTCGCCCCGCACCCATCGATCCGTTTGGCGGACGGCCCCCGAGCCCCCGAGGCCCCCGACGGGGCCTTGCTGCGCCTTGCTGCGCCTTGCTGCGGCCGAGGCTCTCGGCCCCCAGCCTTCGGGAGCCCCCAGCAGCCCCCGCAGCCTCTCAGCATGCACTCGCGGCTCGCGGCCCCGACGGCGCCCTTGGGGGTCCGAAATGGCGCACCGTATGGGCTTGCTGCTGCTGCTGCGCGGCCCCATGGCGGCGCGCGCCCCCTGGACGGCGTGAGGCTTAGCCTAGCCCAGCCAGCCCCACGGCCCGCGGTGGCGCGGTGCGGGGGTACAGGCAGCGGACAGGGATGACGTCTGGGGAAATTTTCGCCCGTAAACCGCGGGTCCGGCTCCAGCGCGCCGAAGCAGGCCTTGGCCGCGCTGGCGGTGCTGGTGCTGACGGGGGGCGGGGGCGGGGCGTGGGGGTGGCGCCGGGGGCGGTAGGGTAGCGGGGCGGGTAGTGCTGACGTAAGAACATCCCCCGCGACCGTCGCCAGGACACGGCTCCGGTTACAGCTGCTGCGTCTTTGCTTGCCGACGCCCCTGCCATAACGTTCTCGTCTTCCTCTCCAGCTGGGCCTGCTCGGCCTGCTCCAGGAACCAGGCGCCACCAGGACCGCCTCGGCGAAGCCAGCCAACTTCTCGGACTTCTCGGAGTCTGTACTCGTCGTCCGGAGCGTCGTCTGCTTCTGATCGGGTGGGTACTGCGTCGTGGGTCATGAACAGCAGCAGCACCTGAAAAACCCCAAAACATGGCCAAGTGACCCAACAGACAGGATCCAAAATTAGGGAACGCACCCCTAGCTGCGTGCGATCCGCAAACCCATTCAACCAACCAATTCAGACTTTTTCGTAGCTAATCATGGGGCGGGCGATGAAAAAAGTTCAAATTCAAGCTTACATTCCTCAACGAAGACAAAAATTTTCTGTGAAATGAGTTTCAGAACGTTTGCGTTTGGCGATGCCAGCCAAAAACGGCGAAAAGTTCGCGCGGTGCAGGGTAGGCAACCCATAACCCTTCAGGGTGCTCATACTCTAGTGATTTATTTGATTCAGATCAGAATTTCCCCCATAAGGGTGATATTAAATGATACCATACGGTCCGTCACCTTTGAGACAGTCTTCATTTTCTTTGACATCGAAGCTATCTAAAGTATCAAGTATGGCTTTGTGACTTCATATTGGCAATACTTAAAAACTTCCTGTGATGATTTTGATTTAAATCTCTTTGTTATGAATGGGCACCCTAACCTAGTTTGCTGTCAGACGACTGACAGAAGGATAAGGAGTTTGACGGAAAGAAATCTTAACAGCCATGCCCCCAACTTCAATTGGGATAGCGTAGCACACATTTCGAATGTGCTCCCTTTTTCTTGACCAAGCTATGTTCATTAGTACCACTGATACCTAGAGGGAAGATACTGAAGTATGCAAATATTGTATATTCTGTTTTGTATTTTCTTAAACAAAGGCTTTGATCCAATGACTATTTTTGCTTTGTTTTACAGACGTGAAAATGTCGTCGGTCAAGGTAGCTGTGAGGGTTCGGCCCTTCAACAACAGGGAGATTGCCAGGGAGAGCAAGTGCATCATTGAGATGACGGGCAATACTACCTGTAAGTATTTGCGTGCTGTTTTCTCCCTTCGCTCAACCTATAACAACTTGCAGTAACATTCATTTTGTAATTTTTCACCATAGCCATAGCCAATCCAAAGACAAATGACGCCAACAAGAACTTCAATTTTGACTACTCGTACTGGTCGCACACAGATGTGAGTAAACGCTGCCGTTTCTTTATGGTTGATACACTAATATTTTTAGCTTTTAGAGATATAAATATCTTTTTGTTTTATATAATTATAGGAAACAGATCCAAGTTTTGCAACCCAGAAAATGGTGTACAATGACATTGGCGAGGAAATGCTCGAGCATGCCTTTGAAGGTGGGTACAATTAAATTTTTCTGGTTTTATATCGTGGGTTGTCAATGTTATATTAATCTTGTCGATTTTAACAGGCTACAATGTATGTATCTTTGCTTATGGGCAAACTGGTGCTGGAAAATCCTTCACAATGATGGGCAAACAGGAAGAAGGACAGGAAGGAATAATTCCTCAAATATGTAGTGACTTGTTTAATCGTATCACGGACACCACCTCTGAACTGCTCCACTATTCAGTCGAGGTATGTAAATGAAGTACAAAACTGTCATTCTGAGTGCTCTGCATGCATGTTCTTATGACGTTGTTTCTTTCTTTTCAGGTCAGTTACATGGAAATTTACTGCGAGAGAGTAAGGGATCTTCTGAACCCTAAAAATAAAGGCAATTTACGAGTTCGTGAGCATCCTCTTCTTGGCCCCTATGTTGAGGACCTCTCAAAATTGGCCGTGACAAACTATCAAGATATCCATGATTTAATTGATGAAGGCAACAAAGCCAGGTAGCAGCCTGATTATTATCTTGTCATCAGTTTGTATTGAGAGTGGTCATTGTTGCCTTTGTTTTAACAACTTTCTTTATTTCCTCTTCACAGAACTGTTGCTGCCACAAATATGAATGAAACCTCTAGCCGTTCACATGCAGTCTTTACAATCTTCTTCACTCAGCTTAGGCATGATGAAATGACTAACTTGTCCACAGAAAAAGTGAGCAAAATATCTCTTGTGGATCTGGCAGGGTCTGAGAGAGCTGACTCTACTGGTGCCAAGGGAACTCGCTTGAAGGAAGGTGCAAACATAAACAAGTCCCTGACTACTCTGGGCAAAGTTATTTCAGCATTAGCTGAAGTTGTGAGTATTTTCAGCTGTACATACATACCTATGACCTTTTTGAATAAAGTCTGTGAAATATTAACTAATATACTCTTTTATCTTATGTCATCTTATCTTCCCAACATCTTTAGTCGGTGAGTGCTTGTTTTAACAAATGCTTATGTGGGCTATATCCAGCTGGTGACTGGCATAATTTTAAGATCCGTTGCCGTTACAGGTCACAAAGAAGAAGAAAAAAGCTGATTTCATTCCCTACCGTGACTCTGTTTTGACATGGCTTTTAAGAGAAAATTTGGGTGGCAATTCTAAAACGGCAATGATTGCAGCCATCAGTCCAGCTGACATAAATTATGATGAGACTCTGTCCACCCTGAGGTAAGTGTTCCAAACCTTTGTGTGTTTTTTCCTGTCCACCTTTTAACCATTGTGGTGTGTCCATAACATTGCTTTTGTGTGTGTGTGTTGTAAGGTATGCGGACCGTGCTAAACAGATTGTATGCAAGGCTGTTGTGAATGAAGATGCCAATGCTAAGCTTATTCGAGAACTCAAGGAGGAGATTCAGCGACTTCGTGATCTCCTTAAAGCTGAGGGGATTGAAGTCCAAGAAGGTAAAGTTTAAATCTAATCAATTTTCTAAATTTCTATTGCAAAAAAAAAAAACAAAAAAAAAAAAACTAGTTGGTTTAGACTGATCTTATCCTGGAGAATAGTTTGTAGATACTGACTTGAGCATGGTTTTCCTTTCATTATGGAAACTGATTGTTAGTATGGAATAGTTGCAGATCATCTATGGACTGCCATATATGTGTCTGTATATTATGTCTCTCTCAAAGCTCATTTGAAAAATCTATTAAATACTTCAATTATCCTGCCACTAAATGCACGGATGATTCATTATTCAGTCATCAAGCCCCAATTTATTTTAATGTTCACCTGTTGCAATTCTATTCCTCATGCATCCCAGGGCCTGATGGAAAAGTTTATTATGAAAAGAAAGATTCCTCTAGTAAGTAATGTGTTGGGGCATGTCAATTAACTGCCATTGCTGGTTTCCATTTCCATCGACTGTGGCTTTGTCTGGAATGGCTTCTCCCTTCCTAAACCTCATCCTCATTATTGTACCTGGGAACTTATGAATTGCCTACACAGTCCTTGTGTTCGTATCCAAGTGGACAAGGTTTAATGTAGCAAGTTGGTGGCATTAGCATAAAGGCCTATCCTGTTTTGCTTCCAAATGGCTTTCAAGTTTTTCAACCCGGCTTTTATGTTCATAAGACAGGAGAGTGATTGAGTTACAGTAATGTAGTAGTCTATACAAATTCATAGAGTTAGTGTAGTTTACGTAATTGTATGCACAGGATTTGTATGAATTCTGCTGAACAGGATTCATCATCAAGGCTTATGGAGCTTTTAATTATAGTTTTATTGAATCTTGTTTTTTAGCTCAAGAGAGTGTTTCCCTTCTTTCTAAGAGTTCTTTGTCATTTGTATGCTTTATGCATCATGTATGTTTGGGTCTTGGCCAAGGCAGTAATTTGGCCTATCTAGCAGAAAATGTTCTTTTATGTCCATGCCTTTTAGCAAACTTTCAATTTGCTTGCAAAGCAATTGGTTTGAAAAAAGATGATGTTACATACTTTTATTTTGTTCCATGCATTAACAGTTTGAACTCTGGCATGTGCGTGCATTGCTTAGTACAGGTCATAAGCATTCATCGGTACTTACAGTACTTTCCCCCCATTTGCTTCAGAAGAGCATGAATCATGTGTTCCTGCTAATTGGAGAGTTAAAAAAAAAAAAATTCTACTTGGAATTAACATTTTTTTGTGCATGATGAACTTTTCCAGAGGATGGTGGTGGTATGCGTATGAAAATGCCAGAAGGAGGTCGCCCACGCATGACCTCAGGTTCAAGCATTGCTGAAGATGCTGTGGATCAGCTTCAAGCAAGTGAAAAGTTGATTGCAGGTAAAATATATTTCTTTTTTTTCCAGAATAATTTCATGTTTTCAAATGATGTTTCCCATGTTTAATTCTATCTTTTAATTTCTTAGAATTGAATGAAACATGGGAGGAAAAATTGAAGCGAACAGAAGCCATTCGTTTGCAACGTGAAGCAGTTTTTGCTGAAATGGGAGTAGCTGTCAAGGAAGATGGTATAACTGTTGGTGTGTTTTCCCCCAAAAAGGTTAGAGAGTTTGCTAAAAACAGGCAGAATAATTTTTTCCATGCTGTTAACTAATTTCTTATCTTATATACATTTTTTCAGACTCCTCATTTGGTGAACCTCAATGAAGATCCATTCATGTCAGAGTGTCTTATTTATTACATTAAGGATGGAGTGACCCGAGTGGGATCATGTGACGCTAATATTCCTCAGGTATGGTTTGGACTGTGTCTTTTCAACGCCTCAGTTGAATCCAATCTATGTTGAACCATTCTAGAGTTTTGAAATTGAAATAAGTCTGACCAATCATTGTTGTCTTGTGTTGTGCAGGACATTCACCTTTCTGGTTCTTTCATTCAAAGTGAGCATTGTGTGTTTGAAAATGTGCATGGGGTGGTCACACTCAGGCCCAAGAAAGAAGCACTGTGCTATGTCAATGGACGGGAAATTAACACAGCAATTGTCCTGAAGACTGGCTCAAGAGTCATTCTTGGAAAGAACCACGTTTTTCGATTCAATCATCCAGATCAAGGTAACTTCTTGACTACTTTAGAAATGGATCCTTGCATTCTTTGTACTGATTTGCATTCCCACACAGTTGTGTAATTTTTCAAACTCACCTACTTGATACTCTGCTTGATTGCAGTTCGAGAACAACGCAAATCATGTGTGATTGAAGCTTCAGAAAATGAACTGGACCGTAAGTTATAGATTGAATTTTTTATGGAATGGTTCCTTGTAAATAAAACAGTGTCTGTGAGCATTTGTCTTGTTTTTCTTTCGTGACCATTTAGCTCAAGGGAACCAGCCAGGAACTAAAATATCTCCTGCTGAGACACCCAGTGCAAATGAAACAGTGGATTGGGATTTTGCCCAAGTAGAACTCTTAGAGAAGCAAGGTATCGATCTGAAAGCTGAGATGGATAAACGATTATTGGCTCTAGAGGAACAGTTCCGTAAAGAGAAACAAGAAGCAGACAATATATTTGAGGAACAACGAAAGGTATGTTCATTGTCTTTTAAACTCACTGATAATGTCACTCCGTGATGACTTTAAAAACCAATTTAATTTTTCCAGAACTATGAAGCCAGAATTGATGCTCTTCAAAAGCAGGTGGAGGAACAAAGTATGACTATGTCCATGTACAGTTCATACACTCCTGAAGATTTTAACACTGAGGAGGACATTTTTGGTTTGTAGTTGGCATCTTTATTCTGCACATTTTTCACCTAAAATCATGCAATATCATTATCATTTGTGTGCATTTTCAGTCAACCCATTGTTTGACGCAGAATGCAACTGGTCTGATCGAGAATTCCAACTAGCTGCATGGGGTTACCGCAAATGGAAATATCATCAATTTACTTCATTACGAGATGATCTTTGGGGCAACGCTGTGTTTCTGAAAGAAGCTAATGCAATATCAGTGGAGCTGAAAAAGAAGGTTGGTCATCATAACTGTTTCTTTAAAATAGTATTAAAACATGAGTTAATAACATATATGATAAACAATGTTTCTTCCCCCAGGTTCAATTCCAGTTCACTCTATTGACTGACACGCTGTATTCTCCCCTACCACCTGATCTCCTTCCTTCAGCATTGCTCGATGATGATGATGAAGAAAGACCCTTCCCAAGAACAGTTGTTGCTGTTGAAGTACTGGACTTGAAGAATGGAGCCACACACTATTGGACTTTGGACAAGTTAAGGTACTGTAGTTCCAGGGGTTCAAGCTTCTGTTTGCTTTCAGTGGGCAGCCCTATGTGATCATTACTCGTTTAGTCTGGTCATGTCTTCCTCAACCCTCGTGTAGATCAAGTTCTGTAAATTTTAAGTGTACTCGGTCGGATGTGTGTAAAACTTGTCATCTGCTCAGTGATAAAAATTGCATCTCTCTTGAGGCTCATTTCTCAAAGTATCAGCGTATTCCTGGTTGTATGGACGCAGTGCAGTGTAGATCCTGCTGCATTTTGCCATGTAATGCACAACAAACTTAAAAGGAGACTTTGCAAATGTTTTTCTTTCACCATAGTTTACACGCACTAAATTCTATGGCACGCTTGTTTGCCTCTGCATATCGTCCAAAAATTCATTAACTTGGTCTAGCTTTAAACAAATGTCTCTCTTCCATTTTTTCTGATGGAAGTATCGTTTGAACTACCCCCGGTCTCAGAGGTAAAGTCTCGTTGTTTTACCTTGTAGACTCCGGTTGGAACTGATGCGCCAAATTTACAATGAAGACGTTAGTCCAGACCCAGGGACACCAGAACAGAGCCGAGAAGACTTTTTCCAATGCTTCTCACCGTGTTCTTATAAGAAGCCCTTAACCATCCTGTTGCCATCAAGGTTGGTCCTTTATGGCTAACTGGTGTTCGGCCTGCTCCACCTTGTGCATTGCATCTGCCTTTGCATTGTTGCATTGCTTTGTTGCAGCACTTTGATTTTCTGTCTCAGCCCCCAAGACTGTAGCCTGCTTCCTGCTCTCACCTGGACACAAATTGAGCCTTGTTGGCTTTATATTTGATGCTTTTTATTTTATTCATCACTTGTCTTACAGCATGTTCGTCTCTCCTGTCATCTGTTTTTATTATGTATCCTATCTTTGTGTAATGTTTCTGATTCTGCTTTCATATTTTCAGCATTATCGATTTCTTATGACAAGATCTTGTAATGTTTGTTGTCACCTTGCAATTTATTTCTGTGAAGAAGATAGCTAAATGAAATCTTCTATGGCTTAGATTGCTTTCAAGCTCGCTCTTGCTTTTTTTTTCTCATAACCGGTATTTTTTTATAAAAGAAAAAACAGTGCAATTGGTTTTGTCTTTGTTTCATCTGCAAACCCCGCCAGGGGCAACACTTGATTCAGATGCAGAATTTATTTTTCAATTGATGTTTGTTTTATTTTCTGCACAAATCTTGCAAACCTTGTATGATGTCAGAGGAACTTTATCATTTATGCTTTAATGGCCACATAGAGTTGTACTGTATGAGTATTTTAATTTACGTTTCTAGTTTGTAGCGGAGTATATGTGCACATCAAGTCTGTTCTTCAGTTCCTTATGTAGCTTGATTTACTCATATTGTAAGTGTGCTTTGTTTGGCTCTCTAAAGGACCAGCTTTGATCGTAACTTCTCCAGATGTGTTGCTATTTCCAGCTGCAAAAGAAGTGAAAGATTGTTCTGTGATAGACTCTGTCTTGTGATGTTTCCATTGTAATTTTTCTCAAAAAAAGTTTTTTTTTCTTTACCTCAGGCAACGGCTGGAGTTAATGCGAGAAATGTACCACAATGAAGCTGAGCTCTCTCCTACATCCCCTGATTACAATATAGAATCACTGACTGGCGGAGATCCATTTTATGACCGGTTCCCCTGGTTCCGCATGGTCGGCAGGTAAGTTTTTTAGATGAGCAGAAGCATTGTTGCCTGCCAAACGTAATGTATGGTAAGTTATATTTTAAAAAAATAAAAATGTTTTTCTTTTTGTTACAGAGCATTTGTGTATCTGAGCAACCTTATGTACCCAGTGCCTCTTATTCATAAAGTTGCTGTGGTCAATGAGAAAGGAGATGTTAAAGGTTACCTTAGGGTTGCTGTCCAAGCTGTTGTGGGTAAGTAACACACACAATACTTCTGTGGGTTTAAGGAAAAGTTTTCTGCTTTGTAATCTTATTCCTTTTTATTTGTTTTTGAAATTTTTCAGATGACGAAACTACTGAACATTCCAGTGGGGTACGTCAATCAGCTCGTATTAATTTTGATGACGATCTGGTTGCAAATGGTAAACGCTACCAAAGTAAAAATGCATTCCTAGCTAATACTACAGAGCGCTTGGAGGAACGATTTGTTGAGGGCCATGATGGAAAAAGTGAAGGTAAATAGTTTGGATCTTGTGTATTATTTGAGTTTTACTCTTAAAACTTGTAAACTAACTTATAATTCCTTAAAAAGCTCCTGAGATGTCAGAAAAAAGTGATGGAGTTGGCGATCTTTCACTCGTCCCTGAAACAAAAGACGATGAAATTCCCGAACACCTTGTTGGGGGAAAAGAATTTACATTCCGAGTCACCATTCTTCAAGCTGTAGGCATCAGTACTGAATATGCTGATATTTTCTGCCAGTTTAAGTGAGTCTCCTAATTTTTCAAAATAGTATAGTTTTAACCGACCTTTAGTTGAGCTATATTGGAAAAAAATGCTATTTTATTACAGTTTCCTACATCGACATGATGAAGCTTTCTCCACTGAGCCTGTCAAGAACACTGGGAAAGGAGCGCCCCTTGGATTCTACCATGTTCAAAATGTAAGTTTCAAACTAATGTGAAGGGTATCCTCCTCACCTATTTATAGCTGCACTTTTGTCTTGAATGTACTACTTTGTGTGTTTCATGCCTTTGTAGATAACTGTTAGTGTAACCAAATCCTTTGTGGATTATCTCAAAACACAACCTCTAGTGTTTGAGGTATTTGGCCACTATCAGCAGCACCCACTTCACCGAGATGCCAAGCAGGACATCCACAGGTACTGGAAGAAAACAGTTTTAATTCTTTGCTACTTTTGCTCACAAGTTGAGACTTTTGTGTTAAATCTCCTCTTTTTCTTCAACAGTGTACGAGTTCCACCAAAACGCATGCAGCCCCCTTCCATTCCAATCAGTCCTCCTGTCCGTTCAACTAAGTATGGCATCACACCAGCTCCCTGCACCAGCCACATTCACTCAAAATATGATGTGCTGGTGTGGTTTGAAATTTGTGAACTAGGTAAATCTACTTAGCTCTCTGCCGCTGTCAATGTTCTGATTATTTTCAAAATAATTCATGAAATAAACTCCTGTTAATTTAACAATCAATTCCAGGTCCGAATGGCGAATATGTTCCAACTGTGGTCGACCACAGCGATGAACTGCCTTGCCGTGGCTTGTTTCTCCTGCACCAGGGCATTCAACGGCGCATTCGCGTCACCATCGTCCACGAAATGGCTAATGAACTGCGTTGGCGAGATGTGCGGGAACTTGTTGTTGGTGAGTTGTTCTAGTTAAAACTAAAAACGTTGCACTCATTCGAGACTCTGTGAGCTAGCCTCCACTATAAACTGTGCGCCAATATCCTTAGGTCGCATCCGCAACACTCCGGAACCAGAAGAGGAGGACAGTGACAGCTCTGTTCTCTCTCTGGGACTGTTCCCTGGGGAATACTTGGAACTTCCTGGGGAAGATCGTTGTGTGTTCAGATTTGAAGCAGCATGGGACAGCTCCCTTCACAATTCCCCATTGTTAAACCGAGTTACTCCTTATGGGGAACATATTTTCTTGACAATATCTGCATATATGGAGGTACATTTCTGATTACTGATGGTCTCCCTTTACATATTGGAGTGCTGAATGTTTCGAATGTATGGAAACAATTTGACTTGTTACAGCTGGAAAATTGTGGAAGACCTGCAATCATCACAAAGGATCTGAGCATGGTCATATATGGACGAGATGCGCGCACTGGACCCAGATCACTCAAACATCTTTTCACGGGGAACTATCGCAACATGGAGGCCAACCGTCTTACTGGTGTTTATGAACTGTTGCTGAGAAGAGCTTCTGATGCAGGTAGCCCAGGTTTGTTGCATCGCATTAGATGGACCTAGATGTAGAGGCTGATTGCATGAGGAGTGAATCTTTAAAAATGTTATTAAGTTTAAAGATGAAAAAAAGAATATGGAAAACAAACAATAATGAAACATTTTTAATTAACACATGACGTTAATTTTCAAAAAGAATCAACCATCAACCATGCTTTGTTTCCAAATGTGTGTTGTCCCCATTAATGTTCGATACGGTTTGTGTTTAATGTGGTGTTCAAGATTATCGCAGATCTCTGCTCATGATGTCCATCTGCAATCAAGTTGGAGTCTTTGCAGTAAAAAGCATGTCTATACAGCTTGCTGCCCATGAAAGTTTAGTGTTATCTAGGCCATTTCTGATACTATTGGAATGTGTCATCGAATGGAACTGAAGTTTTCTCCCAAAACAGTCTGGAAATTATCAGAATCTCTTCAAATCAAGTATAGATTTCACTCTGAGCTGTATTGTGGCTAGCTCTTCTAGTCTGAATAGTGTAGCATGATGTTATGTCAAGTTAAGACTAGCAACCTTGATGCCCCGGTTTTGTGTGGATTTTACTAGTTAACTGCATGGTTTAGTTTTTCCATAAACAATTTTGTGATTATTTTTTTTCAAGCAGTCCTTGAGCTTGGTTTGTTTTGAGCTCTGACATGTATCCAAGTTCCCTGAAAGTGCGTAGTTTTAAAGGCATATGAGCTGGAGTATTTCCAATTAGAAGTTAGTATATTGGTGCATTAGATGCACACCACCTTAAATTTTAAATTAGTATTTGACTTAACTATCCCATCTTTGTTTTGCCCCAGTTGTCTTTTGCAATCTTAAATTGAACCCTACCTAGGACCATTACAATGCATGGATTTAATCCACTGGTTGGTTTAGCAGCCTAATTTGTAGCCCAATAGACCATGAAGTGCCAATGCCTTCAGTAGAATTCAACTAATTAAATTTTGTACATTGTTCCTGAGACATGTTTTTAGTTAAAATAACTCAAATTTGAAAAAAAAAAACAAAAAAAAACAATAAATAAATGAGACCTTGCACTGTGACTGGAATAAAATATATTCCATAATGATCAATTCATTATTGAAACATGATATGCTTGTCAATTCTCAGGTGTTCAAAGGAGACAGCGTCGTGTGCTGGATACTAGTATGACTTATGTCAGAGGAGAAGAGAATTTGCATGGATGGAGACCACGTGGGGATTCCCTAATTTTTGATCATCAATGGGAATTGGAGAAGCTAACTAGGTTAGAAGAAGTGGAAAAGATGAGGCATCTGCTGCTACTTCGTGAGCGATTGGGAATTGACCGGGCTCAGCCACCTCATCCAAGGTTGCATGATTTTACCAAATCAGAAAAGGTAAGCTAAAAACAGAAGGTTCTGTGTTTCTCACCCACCTTTTCTCCCTGCATAAACATATTTACTACATTTGCAGGAGGTGTGCAACATGGTTGCTAAGGCTAATGCTGAGGGGCACGCGAGTCCTGTCAAGCTCAAGAGTCCTGATGAGTCGGTTTATGAGCCGTGGGAAATGACAGACCGAGAAAGGGAACTAACGATGAAGTGCGTCAAGTTAATTCAAGGGCGCATACCTAACAAGGATCTTCCAATGCCAAAGATAGACTTATCCCCTGGTGATGAGCCGACCGACATGTCCTCTTGCATGTCTTCAACAGCCTCTCAGGAGTAAGCATATTATTAATTATTGCCCTTAGGCAAGCACTTCATTATAATTTTAACCAACTGTCTTCATTTTCTAGTCTCTTCTCACCTGATCGAGCCTCAAGAGCTCTTCCAGGGCCTGATAGCACCTGTCCAAGTGATAGCTTGTATTTGAATGGTATTCATCCCCAATCACCAACAAGTGGTGCATCTTCCCCATGTCGGGATCAGTTAGTGCTGTACGTTCCTGAGATGGAGGAAATCCGCATTAGTCCTGTCATTGCTCGCAAGGGTTATTTGAATATCTTAGAACACAACACAGGCAGCTGGAAGAAGAGATGGGTTGTAAGTACACTTAATCCAATAGGAATATATAAATATTTTTTATTTACTGTATTTCAATTCAAAACATACTTCTGTCCTACAGGCTGTACGGCGCCCCTATGTCTTTATCTTCCGAAGTGAAAAGGATCCAGTTGAGCGAACTTTAATCAACCTAGCCACAGCTCAGGTTGATTTCTCAGAGGAACAAAGATCTAAAATTCCAAACTCTTTCAGGTACCTATTTTCACTAGGTTGCTATCATTTATTATTAAATGGTTTCAAAGTTTTCACAAATGTCCTACCCTTGGTTTTTCTAGCATGACTACCAAGCACCGCTCGTTCATCATGCAAACTTTGAGTGATAGGGAGTTACATGATTGGTTGTATGCTATCAACCCACTGCTCGCCGGGCAGATCAGGTGAGATGCAATCCTTTGTTCTATTATTGTATAATATCTTGTTGTGTTAAACCAACAAACTTTTCACACTCCTTAAATTTTTGCAATTTAGGTCCAAACTAGCTCGTCGAGAACCCGGACAAGTAGGGAATGGAGCAATACCTGTCATGAATGGTCCCAGCCACCAGCAACAGCCACTTCAACCCATCCAAGATGTTGCAGCTGGCGCCAACTGACCTCTATTCTGCCACTGTAGAATGTCATAATCGGTCATCAATGCTTCTTTTGCTATAATTTGGCGCTGACTTTATCTCATGTTGTGAATACTCCTATGGTGTCTGATCTTTGGACCATTTTTATTGTGTATCCGAGAATGCATGAATGGGGTGGGGACTTTGCAAAAAAAAAGTATAGATCTTTCCACTTATTGCAATATTATCGTTGTGTGTATCTTAGCCTCAACAGATAGCTTGCATATTTTTTTTATTGTGAGGGCTCACATTGGCAGCCAAGCGTGCTTGTTACACAAAAAGTGCCAATTGCCATTTTACCAGTGGTAGATTTGACTGTCATACTGTTGTGGTTTTCTTATGTTTCCTTTTCTCTTGGAAAGGTTCCTTTGATGTCGTTTGTTTCTAATGTAAAGCAGAATAAGGACAAGACCTGGAGTAGGGTTGACTCAATAGGCGGATGTGATAATTTATTTTGTTATTTTTATTTTTGTAAACACTTTTATAGTTTCTGTTGGAATTTTGTGAATGTATTCACTCTTCAGTGATAATTGTTTTAGCTTTGGAGCAGTGCTCTTGATGATATTCTGTATCTTAATGATTGTTTATTTTTTATTTTAAATAGTAACTTAGTAGTTTCCATTTCTGAGTGACTTTTGTGAAGTGTGCCATTTCTTTTGAATACCTGGTTAGACCCAAAGTTATGTGTCAGATGTACTTTGCTGAATCTGCAAATACCGAAGGCTACGAGATGGTGCTGCTTGTCCTTGAGCTTTTCGTTGGGAGTGATGCATATTTAAATGTTTCAATTGACTGCTGTAGAAATTGTTTTGGGTAGGAAATCATGACTTGAATTCAACCGGTGTGTTTGCTTGTCAGATTTTCTGTTCAATACATTTTTATTTTAGCTGTCCATAACGGCCATGTACCATTCCACAAAATTGAACCCTCCTCTTTTTAATTTCCATAGATCTCAGTGAACTGCAAAGTTGTTTTGCCCTCTCCATTTTGTTTCAAATGAATGTAATTTTTCCCCAACGTACCAACACCCATTGCCAACTTGTTTCCTCCTGCGAAATTTGTGTGAGAGTTTATGTGTGCTGTAGAGAGAATGCTTTTTTGTGATTCCTTGTGAATTATCCAATCATCTTAACTCTCTTAGAGTCCTTAACTCTCTTTTTGCGGATAAAAATATTTTTAAATAAGTCAGATATGATTAAGTGTTAGCCTTTTTGTAAGCTCTTCAATCTGAAAGTATAGTCAATAAGTTATTCTGTTCTAATTTGAATCCAATCAACTTTTTTATAATTTCTCAAGTTTCAGTCATTTTCCAGTTAATGAACTTGTATTTTTAAAATTCTGGATCGAAAAGCTATTAATGACTCATTCTATTTTCTAGTGGTTGGATGAGTAGCTGTATGAATCATGCATTAAGATGTAAAGCTGCATCTTTAAGGATTGGTTGTAATTTACAATGTATGAGTGAGATTTCCACTGATTGTCACTGCTCTCAGTTGTTAATAACTCGCTAGCTGATTACTGTATTTCCGCATGATACTCCTATTTCTCTAGTCAATGTGTGGAGTTATGCAGGAACACGTGAGATTTGGTGCACAATTATTTTTAAGAGTGTAACCCCCATTAGTTATATGTGAAAGATAACATTTAAAAAATTATGAAAGCCATCTAATTTTGGTTGTGTATGAAAACCTTGCCACATTTTCCTTATGTGTATGTTGTGTTAGTTGTCCTCCCTAAGATAACCTTTTAAACAGTTGTACAAAGTCTTCATTCAACTTCTCTGCTGATAGTTCATATCAGCCGACCAAGTCATAAATTCTCCTATTGAAAGTGCTATGTTTCATCCTGAACATTTTGTAATCTACAGTTGCATCATGTAAAGGGCTTTTGTTCAATGTTGGATCTACCTTAAATACGCAACATTGAAGTAATTATGTTGACCAAATATATTTGACAGCAAAAGGTTCTAATGTTTTGGGAGGATTAAAATTTTAAGTTCAACTTATTCCAATGGTTTGTGCAAATTTGACTGAGATTTTTCATTTAAAATTTAAATCCTGTACCATATTTCTATTGAAGTTGAAGGAGCAGTGAAGTAGTCATAATACTGCATTGAGGTAAAGAGAGATACTTAGAAATAGTGTTAACGACTGTTTTACTCTTGAAATGTTTGAAGTTATAGTCTCATTATGTGAGGCCTTTGTATTGAAATCTTCAAACAGACTTTGCTTTTATACTGTTAAATGGTGCAAGTTTACCTCAATATTTTTCCTACACTTGTAATAATAATGCACATTCGCTCGATACCTCACTGCAACTGCAATACTAGCTGTAAATGTGCTGTGCCTTTTGGTCCTGTGTAAATTTGTCTCGTAAGAAGGAAGTCAATGTATGAAAGATGCTATTGTTAGTTGTTTAAGTGGTAAGTTGTTTAGGGAAAGTGGCAAATTTCTTTCACTAAGAGAAAATTAAAGTTCTTTTTGTTGCTAGATAGCTTTGTTCCTAAGGTATTTTGTCTTTATAGTGGCCAATGACTGCTTCTCTATTTAAGATCTGGGAAATTTTATCCAGTGTTACAGATGAGCAGCAGCATGTCACATTTTTGTAAAGGACATCTTGTGTAAGGTTTTCTACATCTAGTCTATATGTCACGTGTCATGTGCTTGTTTTGGCCAAGTTTCCACATTTTATTGGTGTTTAAATGGCAAGTTGATTTTGTTGACACTATTGAGCAATTTGCTAAAAGACCTACCAGTATGTAGGTTTCTTCAAAATTTAAGGATAAAAGATGAATTGGGGAGTTGACAAATCCAGTCTTTCTTGTTTCTACTGCACTCAGCAATGGAACTAGTCATCAAAACTATTTTAAACTTGCTTTGCTTTTTAAATCATGTTTGTACTATTAAGGCAATCTCCATCAAACTTCCAGTGAATCATGCTTTTGTCAGCCTTATCATCATTAAGTCATCAAAGAATTCAGTATTATCTTACCTCAAACGCTTCATTGTTGATTCCTTTACTGTTACGCTAAGATTAGCTCTGGTTTGCGACTCTTCTGCCTTAAATAAATTGTGAGCTACCAATTTAATCAAGCCTCCTTTAATTTTGTGACGCAAGGACATTTCCTTTGGCTTTTAATGTGATAATAAATACAAAGATGTAATTTTTTCTGGTTTATTATTTACACTGACCTCAGAAACCACAGTGCGCACTGTCGTCTGTGAGGAGAAACAGATCAACGACAAGGGGGCTGGGAAGGAAAAGGGAGGAGCGGATCCAGGGCGCTGCAAAGGGGGCAACTACCCCCTCCTTGGACGGAAGCCGTCTGCAGACTCATTCCGAGAGTCGTTTTTCGTCGCTCTGTCTCTCTCGCTCTCATGGGGCGTCCCCTATGGGTGCGAGCGAGACAGCGGCAGAAACGACTCGCGTAATCTGGCTGATGGGAAGGTAGGCAAACCTCACTCTGCAAGTAGGCAAAAAGCGCCGCGTCATCCTCTCCTTACACGAATCCTGGATCCGCACCTGGGGGGAGGTAGAGGGGGGACAGGGCAGGAGGGCAGACCTAGGGGAAGGCCGGCGCCCCGAGCAGGCTTTGCACGAACTGGCCGTACATGGCGGCGCCCTCGGCGTTCTCCTGGAAGCCCCGCAGCTGGGTCTTGCACCGCTCGAACCAGCCCGCGATGTTGGGGTACTGCGCCAGGTCCACGCCGATCGCCTGCACACAGATTTTATCCACATAGAAAAACACGCCCGAAAAATTGATCGATTGAATTCGGGGGACTGGTCGGTTGGTTACCTGCGCGCTGGCCACCGAGGCCACGATGACCGTGTCCGCCACGGTGAGGCTGTCCCCCGCCACCCACGCCGAGTCCGCCAGGTACTTCTCGAGCTGCTGCAGCGCGTCCAGGACGGGCTTCTTCTTCGCCTCGGTCGCTTGCGTCTCCACCCGCATGATGATGGGTTTCTAAACGAGACAGCCGAGCAAGCGAAGCGTGAGAAAAATGAATTGTTGCAAAACCAGATTGACCAGTATTTGAACCCGCGTCAGATGACTCTATGCAAGAGTCGTTTTCGTCGCTCTGTCTCTCTCGCACCCACACGGGACACCCCATGAGTGCGAGAGAGGCAGAGCGACGAAAACGACTCTCGGAACCGGGCTGCAGGGACACTCACTGTGAGGCTGATGATGGCGCCGTACAGTGTGGTGGCGTCGAAGTACAGCCTACGGTCCACCATGGCTCTCTTCTTCTCGTCCTTGGGGTACAGGTCGTCGCGGGCCGCGTACTTGGTCACGAGGTACGTGCAGATGGCACGGCTGGAGCCAAACAAGGCCGAGTTAAAAAAAACCTTTGTTTTCCCAGGAAACAAGTGCGGGACACTGTAAGAGAATGGCGTACCTTTCCCACAGGACGAAGCCGCCGTCGTCGAGTGTGGGTATAGTGTGCTCGGGGTTCAACTGAAACATACAGTGCGCCTTTCCTGAGAGGAGGTTCTGCTGAAAGCCAAGTCAGCTGGTCCAGGGGGAGATGGAGGCTGTGCCTGCTCCAGAAGGCAGCGGGTCGCCCGAAAAGTAGGCAAAAAGCCGCACTTTGCCTCTGTAGGTAGGCAACTTTCTTCTTTTTTAACGTTTTTGAACCAATTTTCAAAAATTTCATGTGGAATCCCCAGTAAAATTCGGGTGATCTCGTAATTTTGTGTACACCTAAAATGAGCCGCGCCTCGTGCCGCGTTACCTTGACGAAGTCCTCGGCGAGGTGCTCGCCGGCCAGGATGTTGACGGTGCGGATGTCCAGGTCCAATCCGATTTGGCGCGCGGTCACCAGCACGGAGCGGCAGGGCGGCGAGGCGCTCAGGTAGTACAGGACGGGCTTCGGCCCGTCGTACACTGGAAGGGAAACGCCCGAGGGTTCAAATCCCCGCAACTTTCTTCCTTTCCTTTTCAGTGAAATTGAAACTTTATCACTGTTTACGTTATAGACCGGTGGGCCTACCTTTGTTCTGGATGCCCAGACCGCCGTTGCTGGCGCTGCTGAGCGGCTCCGACTTGGCACACATGCAGCCCATGTTGTCTGAGTTGTCTGAAAACGCGTCGCGCTCACGCCAGTGCACCGCCAAAGCAGGTACTGCAGGCACTGCCCACCGCGGGCATCAATGCAATCGAACATAGAGGTGTCGGGGCCGCCCTGATAAGGGCGCCGCCGGGCAGGTGCGAAAGAAAGAGAGAGAAAGAGAGAGAGCACGAGGACGGGCGGGAATGTGCGAATGACGCTCGAGAGTGTGTTGAAAGCTAATCGCGAGCCCGATTGACGATTATCGGAATGTCTGATGATCGGAATCTCGAAATTCGGACACCGGGGCGCGCGCGCGGCGCTGAGAGCGGACAGCCCTTCGGACAGCCCCGCCCCGTTCGGCGGCAACGCCTGCGGCTGACTGCGTAGGCAACAGGCAACTCGCCGGCACGCGCTCCGATTGCTCTGTCTCTCTCGCACTCGCGGAGCGTAACGTACAGGTGCGAGAGAGACAGACGGCTCTCGGAATTAGCCTGCTGGTTCGCAGACTGGCAAGGCCGGCCGGGATGACGGGCCGAACTTAATCAGCGGGGACTTGCATCACACCATCAACAAGGCGCCACCTGATACGCCGCGGCTCGCGGCTTCGGTTCGAACGACCGACGAACTCATGGCAAGACCGAGGCAGTGACACGCAGTGACATGACTGGCGTGCGCGCTTCAATTTGATGTCACGACTAAACGCAGCCAGGGCGTGGGATTCCGCAACCCTAGCACTTCTGTCGCCGTGTCTTTATCTCACTCTCACTAGAGACGCCACCCGAGTGTGTGTAATTGAAATTGAAATTTGTTCATTGGGTCCACTTTAAAAGGACTGAAGAGTCTCGCAACAAAAGGAGAGAGAGGGAAAGGGGGGGGGGATTCGCCCCGCGATCCGTGTCCTGGACAGTCATCATGCCCTTCACGGTGGAGGCCCCTACGCCCTTCACCCCGCCGCCACACACCTCTGGAAAAAGGGGAACTGCACTTCTCGGTGTTCGAACCCGGGACCCGCGACCCGTCTCGGGCATGCATAATGTTTGCGAGGCAGAATACACGCCGAGCCGTGCAGTCATTGCCCTGCCTAGAGGTAATGGATGTTGACACTTGACTCGGCGTGTGTGTGTGTGAGTCCATGCCGGCGTGTGTGTGTGAGGGCAAACTTAACTGGCGTGAGGCGAGGCAAACCAAACATTACTTTGGCTCCAGCACGAAGCCGGCAGATCCTCCACCTAGCAACAGGTTGTGTGTGTTCTGACGCCTTCATCAGCGGCGACAACAGGCCCCGCCCCCACGCCGACGGAAAACAGTGTCGAAAAGTTAAAATATCTCGCGGGACGAGGAGGCTAGCTCCAAAGGGACCAAAAAGCTGGAAAGGGCGAGGTCGCGTCCGGACCAGTCCGGCTGCAGTTTGCGGCAACACGGTGGACACGGCGGTGGCCCCGCAGCATGCAACTTTGCTGTGAGGATGTTCGGACCTGCGGCCATGCCCCTCGCTCCCGCGGGTCCGGTACAGTCCGGGCAGAAACCGCACGCGACGCGGCCAACGCCCACACGCCGACCAAGCTGACCTGTACACTGCGCGCGTTATCAGTGGGGATCGAGAGGCATCGATATCCCACGCACTGAGTGCGTCAACGACGGCCTCTGTCGCGCGGAGTAGCGACGGGCCGTCTCTTTTGCCGGTGACTGTACCCAAGCCACCGCGTCCCGCGTTGCTACCCCCTAGGAGCACCCCCAGAGCGCGTAGCGCCGCCGTTGGCTGGGCGTTTTGGCGCGGACTGTGCCGGTTGGTGGGTTTGTCTGCGCGGGCCGGGGGGCGGGCTGGGGGGCCGGGTCGTGCCCTGACACCGCGGCCCCCTCGCCCAGTCCCGACTCCAGCGACGCAGTGGCGGCTGGGCTATAGTATATAAGGCGTCTCTCGGCCGCGGGCGCCGCTAAAGGTGCTACTGGTGGTGCCGCGGAGGGACGACCAGCACCTCACCGCCGACGCCATGAACGTCCTCGCCGCCAGCCGGCTGGCCGGCACCCTGGCCCTCTACCTCGCGGTGGTGAGTCAACTGCACTGGCAAAACAGAGGCACACAAACGATCTACGCCGGTAGAACGGCGTGTGCTATGCTAGCCATTAAAAGCAATAACCCGTTTTCAGCCCATTTTGGCGCCTGTGAGGTGGGCCACCGACGGGGCCCGCAACGCACCGGAGTGCAGACGGTGGCCTACCTTGCCCCTTGCGAGTGCAGGGGCGAGGTAGGCCGCCATCTCCACAGCAGTGTGTGGCTAGACTGGCCGGTGGCCTACCTCACAGGCGCTAAAGGCCAGCGACAAGCATTTCAAAGCACTTGGAGGTGGATCAGCTGCGATGCTGCCAAACGCTCACGATGGAACAACGCTTTCGTTGCCACAGCGTAGCGGCCTACCTGAGTGTAAATAGCTCGACGAAGGGGTTCAGATTGAGGTTCAGAGTTCGTACTAAAAAATCTCATTCAACGAACGTTAATGAAAGCAGATGATCCATCGTGTTTCACAACTGCTGTGATAGCCGAGAGGTTAGAGACGTGGGATCGAGTTACCGCAGGCCGGCGTTCGAATACCAGCGTCACAAAAGTTTTTTCGACTTGCTATCCTAAGGGTGGTGGTTCGAGGCCATGAGAGCGGAGCCGTGTGCAACAGGCCCACATGCCGGAGGTTCGACTCCTAACAAATATTTCCATTTAATTTTACTGCCTCACCCAGTGCGGTTCAAACCCGTAAACGTGAGCCCACTCCGAGCATGGGGCGTGGTGGTCCAGGGAGTAGAGGCGTCGGTTCTGAGTGCTAGGGTCGGCGGTTCGACTCCCCCAACTTCTTGCGAAATTTTGACCGGGTCGGTCGAGTCCTGTTGCGTCAAGAACCCACCTCATGCCGGTCCCCTCATCATGGGCCGTGGTGGCCGAGAGCGTAAAGTCGTGTGATCCCAAGGGCGGGGTCCGGGGATCGAATCCCATCATTTCATTACATTTTTCAACCGCCTTCCTCCCAGTGCAACTCAAACCCGTCGTCCAACACGCTGCCAGACGTACAAGCGTGATAGCGTAGTGGTCAGAGTCACATTCACCTGGCCACTCCGCTGTGGGTGTCTAAAAAGCAATCCGCTTCGGCGGGTTGGCCTCGGCACTGGAGCGATGGAGTATTTGATCCATCAATCCAGACCACCCGGTGTGTGGTTGCGGGTGGTGCCTCCTTGACTTGTCGGGGAGGCGATGATAAGTCCTTTGAAGCTGGCCTAAAACGCTGTATGTTCGGTACGGGAGCGCCGGACAGTGGGGGTACCATGGGGTACACAACCAACCCTACGAAAACAAGAAGCTCCCACCAAACCTCTTCTCTGTCTGAGTCTCTCTCTGTCTCTCTGTCGTCTCACTCTACGTCCCGCCCCTCAAAGAGCTTCGTACTGGGTGCTCTCACCCAGCTGCCTGAGCTTTGGGGTCCTACTGGGTCCCCCGGCGAACGCTTAGGGTCGCTGACGGGATTAACCCCAGGTACCTGATAGCACCGGTTCCCATCCCGAACACCGAAGTAAAGCAGGAGGCCTCCCCATTAAGACTGGGGAGGGGGTGTAGAGTTCAAATTTTTTCTTTTCCCTTTCAAATTTCTCGGTTAATACTCGTTTGGTTTCCTTATACGGGGTAGTATGCGGGCTCATTCCAAAGATAGTAATTAAAATTGTGTATGAAACAAAATATATTGACCCGAGCGAGGTGGCCGGTGTTGGTACTAGCCGTGCCGAGCTGTGGCCTGCACCGCCCGCCGCCGAGCCCGAGCTGGCCCGGTCGAACTCCACACCGGCCCCAGGTTTTAGGCTTCGGGCGTGTGAGTTGGGCTGCCTAGCCAGAAGGCGCTGCGACGGGCACGTTGGGTTGCCTGCCCACTCGGCGGCCAGAAAGCAAGCGTTTCTTTCCTGCCGCCAAGCTGATGTGCGTGTCTGTCTGCCCCTCCAGGTGACTGCCGCCACACTGGTCGCGGCGGTCGCGGCCAGCCCCGTCATCGAGGACGTGATCCTGGAGGGCCCCGCCGAGGCCAGCCACTGGGTCACCAAGAGGTACGTCCTTGTCGCTCTCATTGAACTCCTCAGACCAACATGAGGCCTACGAATACCAACACCCGCGCGAATACCCCACCTGTTGCAAGGCGTGTTTTACACCAGACTAACACCCTGGGACTGCTGTTTCCCGTGCTCCACGGCAGAAGTTTTTCGCAAAAAAATAATAAATTTAGTCTCTGGTGAAAGTTATATTGCTTCGTGGTCGGCTTGATCACCGGGCGACTCCGTGCTCCTGGCCGCTTCCTGGCGCCGATAAGTGGTGTCCATCCGCCGGCTGAGTGCTGACCTGTGGACCGTCATGTCACCGCGCTCCGCTCCGCTCTCCGCCGTCGTGGCAGTGGCGGAGCAGGCGTAGGCACGGCGCGGCGCAGCGTCGGCGTGATCGGATCCGAGTCAAGACAAACAACGCAAAAAAAACAACAAACAGCACAAACCTCCAAAAAAATACTAGACGCGGCCCAGTGCGGCACTCACACTGGTAAAACAAATGATGTCACACTCTTGTTTTACCAGTGCGGAGAAAGGGTGGAAACGGCCGGTTGCATTGTCGCGCTCGATTTTTCATCCAGCCGAGCGGCGCTTCCGGACTTCCGGTGTGGTGGCACTGCCACTGCCGGCACTGCGCTGCCCCATTGGAGCCGTCCACGTCGCGGACCAATCGGCGGTCTCGGATTCGGCGGCAAGTTTCGAATGGTTTCGAACGAGGGCGCCGACGACGACCGTCGCTCCGTCTCTGTCGCACCCGCGGCGTGCCCCAGGCGTGCGCGCATTGTTGGCGGGGCGTATTGTCGGGCACGTGCACATTGTTACGTAACGCCGCGTTGCTGTGCGCCGTGCGGTGCGGGCCGTCCGTAGCGCAATCTAATAGTTCCCTGCGGACTGATTCCGAGAGTCGTTTTCGCCGCTCTGTCTCTCTCGCACTCATGGGCGGCACTGTACAGGTGCGAGAGAGACAGAGCGACGAACACGACTCGGCAGACCGACACGCTTGACCCGCGTACATGTGCCTATCGGCGGGCCGTGGCGGACGAGACGGCGCCTGCCTGCCTGGTGCCTGCCTGGTGCCCGCGCCCCGCGGCCTCACAGTCACGTCGCGCCCATTGGCGGCTGGAGGCCTGCAGGCTCAAAGGGCGTCCCTCGTAGGTGCGAGAGAGACAGAGCGACGAAAACGACTCGGAATCAGTGTGCTGGCTGGGCTGTTGTAAACGCGCTGCTGTGGCCGATTCGGCGCACTTGTCCGGGCTGCCCATGGCGGCCCATGGCCTGGCCGTGGACTCCTTTTCCATTAATAACACTTGCGTGCCCCGGGCCGCCCCGGCCGCCCCGGGCCACCGGTCCACGCACCGCCCCTGCGCGCCGCGCGGAGAAAGCTGGCACGCCACGCCGGGCCCACGGAGGGCCCACGGAGGGCCCACGGGGATCCCACGGAGGACCCCGCCTTACCCGCCCGGCCCGGGGCCGCCGTTCGAACACGGCGCACGACGACGACCCATGACAACCCGCGCGCGGCCCGTGCGCGCCCCGATGCCCGCGGCCTGCACACTGATTCCGAGAGTCGTCGCTCTGTCTCTCTCGCACCTATACCGCACGCCCCATGAGTGCGAGAGAGACAGAGCGACGACTCTCGGAATCAGCCTGCTGGCCATGCAGTGCGACGGCGTGGTGATAGAGGGCGAGGGCGCTACTGTACGGCGGACGCCCCCGCCAGCCTCGCGCAGCCTCGGTTGTGCTGCAGACTGATTCCGAGAGTCGTTTTCGTCGCTCCGTCTCTCTCGCACCCATGGGGCGTCCCGTTTAGGTGCGAGAGAGACAGAGCGACGACTCTCGGAATCAGTCTGCTGTATTATCATTTAAATGCAAATGCCGTCGGGGCCCGTCGCACCTGAGCAGCCCGTCGGCCATTCGGCCATTCCGTTTCCCCGCTCCAGTTGTGTTTATCCAACATTTTGAAGGCAGTGGCGGCCCTGCCCTGCCCGCCCTGCCCGCCTGCAGCAGACTCATTCCGAGAGTCGTGTTCGTCGCTCTGTCTCCCTCGCACCCATCTGGGCCGCCGCTCAAGAGAGCGACAGAGGCAGGGCGACGAAAACGACTCTCGGAATCGGTCGACAGGCGGCGGGTGGCCAGCCGACTCTGTCCCTCTCGCACCCTTTCGCAGTGCCCCGCGAGTGCGACAGAGACGGAACGGCTCGGCAGACTAGCCAGACTGAGTAATGAGACGGGCTGAGTCACCCCGTCTGACAACCACTGCACTGGGAGTCAATCAGGTCGTGGGCACCTTACCTTGGTGAAAGAGAGAGAGGAGCCGGCTTGTGAGCGAGCCGCGCACAATGAGTCCCAGGGCGCAGAAAGTGCTAATCGCAAAAAAAAAATCAATAAATAAAAAAATCGTGGGAACATAAACATGTTCAACTAAACGGGGATTCGAACCCGGGCCATTCTGTCTTAGGTAGTAGTATCTCGAAATAATTGGCGCGTTCTTTCCTTTCGGCCACGCCCCGCCGATTACGCACAGCGCGCACCGGCTTGCTCACGGCGGAAATCCAAACAGCTGACCGCAGTCTGTGACGTCGGCTTTGCCCCTCCCCCTCCCTTCCCCTCCCTTCCCCTCCCCCGCCTCCCTCTCTCTTCCCTTCCATTTCTCCGGGCCCCGTCTCCTCATGGAGGGCAGTTTCCACTCCCGGAGAAGGGCCTATACTGCCTGCGAGTCGTTTTCGTCGCTCATTCTCTCTCTCTCGCACCTATACGGGGCGCCCCATGAGTGAGAGAGACACAGAGCGACGAGAACGACTCTCGGAGTCGGTCTGCTATGCTGGGACACCTCCGTGCTTTTCGCGATTCCTTCCGCGCCCTATCCAAACAGGGACGCGCGTCCGAGTGCGGCACAGTGGAAGAATTCCTCTTCTGGCCTTTCTGTGCTTTCTGGGATTTCGGAGCGACGGGCGCAGTGGGGCGAACGTTCGGAAAGTACGGAACGTTCCGTACTTTTCTCCGTACCAATTCCGTACAAAAGTACGGAATTTTTTACAGTGTAGTCCTCCGCTTTCGGCTGCCACACTGAAAAATCCCTTTAGTGCCCTGTACTTGGTACTCGGTTTCCAGTGTCTCATTGCCTCATCGACCGTAATCGCCATCACAGCCCCTGCAAGAGTAATTGCTAACTGATTACATTGACGATAACGGCAAGTTGAATGTCACGGAAGTACTATGACCACTCGACAGCTAATTGCTGCCCCAGGGACTCGTCGTGGGATCGGAAATCGACGTCCTCGACGCCCCCCCGACACGACCGGCTCACTGCGGCACTGGTAAAACTGAGCCGCAACATAACGCCGTTTAGCGACTCTGGAGCTCTAAACGCGTCTAGAGTTTCGTCCGCCTCCACCGGTCTTCTGGCCCACTCACTGTGCGTCCGGCCTTCAAGCTCACTTCAGTTTCACTCAGTTTTACCAGTGCAGGCACTGCTGCTATTTCCGTTTGTGTATTTGGCTCTGACCTTCCCCAACGCGGAGTCGCGTAGGCCGTAGGCACTACGCCTTGCTTCGCCTCGCTTTGCCTAGGCCAACTCCCCCCTCCCCGTCTATCCCCTGCGGTACCTAAAACCCCCCACGTTACATCATGATGATGATAACGGCTGGGGAGGAGGCGGGGGGACGTGGACCGTCTTGATTGGGTGCCCGAGGTACTCGATGGGGCACTACTTGGCGCCCTAGGCTGCCCCGCCGTGCGCCCCCGAGGCCTCCAACAAGGGCCCAGCGTGATGGGGACGCGGGGGGCGGGGCCGTGGGGGCGGTGGGGTTGCGCGTGGTGGGGGCCGCAGGGGCGGGGCGGTGGGAGGGGGAGCCGCGCTGGGCCGCAGAGTGAAGTCTGCCCGCGCGCCGCTAGCCCCATGCCGCCAGTCGGGACACCGGCGTTCGCGTAGCAGCAGTGTAGCAGCACGCAGAGGACGACGAGGACGCCGACATCGAAGTGAAGCCAGTGTGTTTTGCCGCCCCAGGTCCGCCAACAGCACCGCCATGGCCGACCAGCTCAAGGACCGCCTCGCCCACGTGAGCCTGGACCACGCCGACAGCTCCAACCGCGCCTGCGGCCTGGACCACCTGAGGGACCCCCGCCTCAACAAGGTCAGTACCGACGAAGCGACCGCCAGGACGGCGTCCACGGGCACGGCGGGCACGGCGTCAGCAGGCCGTCAGCTGTTCGACGCCGCGGCCCCCGAGGGGTGGGGGGAACAGCTGACGGCGGCGGCGCGCGGCGTCGCGGTGTCCGCGGCCTAAGGGCGTGCGGCGGCGCGGCTCGCCGAGGAGCGCACCGCGATTTGAAATGCATCGTGGACGCGTACGCGCGGACGGCCTGGTTCGCGTCCGCCAGGAGCCCACCTTGCGGCGGACGGCTATTTTAGCACACTTTGGACCTGTTGAGCGTCTCGCCTCACGCGGCCTCATGCCGTCGAGTAGGCCCGAGTCTGCTCTGGGCGTAGCGGAAAAGAAAAGCAACGTTGTTCGAGGAAAGTGAAAAGGCGCGAGTCACCTTGCTGTCTCTACGCCGCCAGCTTCAAAGTCTAAGTTCAGACATGGTTTGGGCGAAGATGGCTCTTCCCATTCACGTGCCGGAGCTTACTGGGTGTGTGATCGCAGGGTTCTTTTCAAAATCGTGTCATAAGTAGGAATGGAAATCTGTGTGCTCGTTCTCGGCCGGGAAAATAAACCGACGCCTGAAAGTGAAAATAATGGCTGCCGTAAGTCCGAATCCTGCACGGAAAAAAAGGATTAGTTGTGACAACTAACATGTTAGTTGAAAAGCGTCCAAAGAAGATTTTAGTTTCCACGACTAAAAGTTTGCTGCTCGAACGAATTTATAAGTTGGAACGACTAAAAAACTACAGTTGGCTCAAGGATAAAGTTGATTGTGCCTACACAATGTTAGTTGTAAGGATTAACACGACCGTCACGGAAGAAAATAAACCACGCACAGAAAAAAAATCTGCGGCGGGAATCGAACTTAGGACCTGTCGCTTGTCAATCAGAGACGCTGCCCACTGCGCTGCGGACATTCTTAGGAGACCCGACTTTCGGGCGATCATTTAATCGTCGCTTGTCCTAGCATCGGTCAGTTTGCTGTATCAGCGTCATTGGTCATTCTCCCGCTATCAGCTCACCACAGCGCAGTGGATAGCCTCAGCAGCTCTCAGATCACAGATTCCGCGATCGATACCCGTTGAAGGTTTTTCTTATACGAAGCTTCTTTTCTCTCGTGACGCTCATGTTAGTCATCACAACTAACATAGTGTAGGCACAATCAACTTTATCCTTGAGCCAACTGTAGTTTTTTAGTCGTTCCAACTTATAAATTCGTTCGAGCAGCAAACTTTTAGTCGTGAAAACTAAAATCTTCTTTGGACGCTTTTCAACTAACATGTTAGTTGTCACAACTAATCCTTTTTTTCCGTGTGCAGCGTCCATCCGCTCGGCGGCCAAGGCCGGCCAAGGCCGCAGACTACACCAGAAGGCGCTAATCGAATTCGACAACCCGGCAAAGCGTGCGAATTTTCGTCACCGAGAAATCACCATAATTTGGCACTTCGCACGTCGTTGTGCCGGCAGGGCGTCTCGGTCCCCTCTCTGCCTGGCGTCGCGTCGTCGCGTGTAGCGTTACAGCGTTGCCGAGGAAAAGCAAAAAGCAGAGCCCTCTCGAGAGTGGCAGCCCGCCGGCCCGTCCGGTGACACCGCACCGCAGGTTCGGATAGTAATAGAAATAAGTGCCGGCAGATTACGTGAGAGGAGCGGTCTTATCGGTAAGGGCCTTGGGCAGCCCCGGCAGCACCCGTCGCTCTGTCTCTCTCGCACTCGCAGGGCTCTCCGTAAGGGTGCGAGAGAGACAGAGCGGCAGGCGGTCGCAGCGCGCCGCCGTTCGGACACGCGTGTGGGCCGCGGTCTGAAAAATGAATGAAAGCCACACCTTGATGGGCTGTGTTTCCCAGCCCTCGCCCGCCGTGTCCCCGTCGCCCAGATCTAGGCCGTGTCTCTGCAGTAATACGCTGCCCCCGTCCCTCGTCGCCCTGTCTCTCTCGCACTCGTGGGCCGCCCCGTAGCGGGGCGCGAGAGAGACGGCGGGCGACCAGTCGTCTGATTGATGGGTTCGGGAGGCAGGTGTGCCTGCGTTCGTGTAGGCCAGTGTAGGCCCATAGTGACCACCACGACCACCGGGGCCAGGCCCAGCCAATCCCTGTCGAGGGCCCGGCCCGAAGGCCTGGACGTGACAGGAAAGGGAATTGGACTTCCCCGGCCAGCATCTCAATCAGAGCGGCAGACTGATTCCGAGAGTCGTCGCTCTGTCCCTCTCGCACCTCTACGGGGCGCGCCACGAGTGCGAGAGAGACAGACTTTCGGACCGCGCGGTCCATTGGCATAGGGAACGCGCCCTCCAACGCGCTCCGCGGACATTGTTAAATGGCTTCATTTTTACTCTCCCCCTGGCTGGCCGTGGTACCGCTCGGCAGCGGTACGCGGTAGACGGCTCGCGGTTTCGGGCCGAGTGACCCTGACCCTGTGATAAAGAGGTGACGCAAGCCGCCACCGCACTGCCAACGGCGCCAGCCCAGCCGTGTCCATTTTTTAACGCGGCCGAGAAAACGCGCGTTGCTCTCCGCCAAGCTTCCGGCGCGGCGGCGCCGAGTTCGCGCGTTCGCGCGGTCCCGGTTCGAGTCCCGCCGCCGCCGCCGGAAGATGACGCAACTGCACTTTTTAATTTTTATTGTTTTTTACACGCGGTAATTACTTTTCGAGCGCTGCGGGTCCATTTCAGTGACGCGATGCGTGCGTAATTAGGACCCCCCCCCCTTTTCCCGCTTGTTGCAAATGAAACCGCAATCACACCACACCCACATCGGACCGACTTTCCCTCCCCCGTGCGCACAGTGGGCCAGAACTCTCTCGGAGAGCAATCCATTGGTGGGGTCACACGTTCGGTTCGAGTCCCATTTAGCGACTCTGGAGCTCGGCCCACTGTGCGGCGTGCCGTGGCGAAGTCACGTAGTGCCTCCGCGTGATGGGGCGCTGTATCGCCCTGCCCCCTGCCTGCCCGCCTGGCCGCGCGACGCCCCATCTGCTGCCGAGGGTGCGCGCCTTTCCAATATCGCGCCACCTACGCCCAAAACAATACGCCGTATCGCGGACTATTCTCGGCCCACTTTCACGCCCACACCGCAAAAAAAAAAGTTATGAAATGGCGCCGTTTTTATGAGACCTGTTTTGAGGCGGCGGCCTGCCTGCTGGCACTGCTGGCCTACCTCCCAGGCGCGTTAATGAAAAATGCATCGAGTACGTCATCGGCTGGCTGGTCGGCCCGTCGCCTCGTCGCCACGGCGACGGCCCACAGTGGGCCTGTCCGGCTCGCCCCGCCCCGCCCCGCCCCGAACACCGCACACACCCACCGGCGGGGCGGAAGGTGGAATTGGAATGAAGCCGATGTATGACACTGCCGACCCAGACTGTACACTGTTCCCACGTGGGGGCCGGGGGGGCCGCGCGAGTACACTCCATCGCCAAAGTTTTGCATCGACACCGCGCTTGCGTCAGACTGAAGACTGAATCCGAGAGTCCTTTTCGTCGCTCTGTCTCTCTATAAGGGACGCCCCATGAGTGCGAGAGAGACACAGCGACGAAAACGACTCTCGGAATCAGTCTGCTGCTGCAGCACACGGCCGCGGCGCGCGCTCGGAGACAACGAGGCGAAACTTCCCCGAGTCCCGGAGCGCCACGCCGAGAGCACGACGCTCTGGGAGAAGTCTGGGGCGAAGCGCGCCAGCGTGCCCCGCCTCCTGCAAGTTTGGCGCTTGACAAGTCGGAGCGGGACGAACGGCGTTGTGGGACTGGCTGTACTTTACGCGGAGTGACGCCGCGTCGCGGTGTGTGCGAGTTCATTTGGTTACCGTGCCGGCCGAGGCGCGGCGCCGAGGCGGGCCCCGCCCCGCCCCGCCCCGCCCAACAAGAGCGACAAGCAGCACAAAGGTGCCAAGTGCACGCGCCAATTTACCGCCAACAGCGGACAGACTGATTCCGAGAGTCGTCTTCGCCGCTGCTTCGTTCTCGCACTCACGGCGCGTTCTTTACGGGCGAGAGAGAGAGAGAGATGACTGCAGCACTGGCGACCGACGGCCACCAACGGTGCCACCGTGACGACGGTGTTGACGTTGGCGGTGACGCCGTGCCCCCCTGACTGCGGCGGCGCGCGCGAATTCGGAATTTGCATCGCGCACCAAAACAGAAGCCGCGCGTGTCGTGTCCACGGCCGGCCGCGTCGCGCCAGAGGGCGTTGTTGTCACGCACGCACGCACGCACGCACGCACGCACGCACGCACGCACACACGCACACACACGCACACACACACACGCACGCGCGCTTCGATTGTCCCGGTTCGGAAGACCGCGTCGTCATCGAGACAAGCGGGGCGATATCGAGTTTATAGCGGGCTTCTGCGGCGGCTTGGCTTTCCCCGAAGCTTTCGCCGCGCAGATTAATACAGAGCAGCAGCCGAAAGCCGAGAGGTCCGTCGCTGCGCGTTGCTCGGTTACTCCGAGCGCGTGCACCTGCCGAGTGGAGTGGGCGCGGCTGCCGGCGGCCCCCCACGGCCCGGCAGGCCGGCACACACTCTCGACACAGTGCCCCGACCTTAGGGCAATACATGCGAGGTCGCACCGCCGCGGCCGCGCACCCCGGACGTGGACGTCGAGGGCCCCGCCGTGCCCCGCCAGCGCCTCGCAACGACAGGGCCACGCCCCTTCGCGGCAACGGGGGGAAATGATTGAAGCTGCTTTAGTGGCAATATGCTTCGGTCTTTCACGAGGGCGTTTCAAGGTGGGGAAAGGCGGCGCGGGGAGGTGCGGGATGGCGGAGTGGAGCGGGGAGTAGTAATGGTTTTCGAGAATCCGGCAACAGCAGCGGCGGCCCGGGCCGGCCCACCTGCACAGTAATTAGAGGAGAAAAAGAGAGTTAAAGTACGAGAGAAGGCACGACAATGTAAGAGCCGAGGCGAGCGGATGAAGATGTGCCTCGGCCGGCCCGGCCTGCCACAGTGGGCCAGTGGACCGGTGGAGGCGGCCAAAACTCTAGACGCGTTTTGAGCTCCAGAGTCGCTAAATGCGACTCGAACCGAACGTGTGACCCTACCAATGGATTCCTCGTTCGGAGAGCAATCCATTGGTGGGGTCACACGTTCGGTTCGAGTCCCATTTAGCGACTCTAGAGCTCAAGACGCGTCCGGGATTTTGACCGCCTCCACCGCTCTTCCGGCCCACTGTGCGGCGGCGGTTCGTCTGGTGGAGAGTCCGGCGGAGAGTCCGGTGAATCACAGCTGACGCAACCCCGGCCTCCAGCTCGCCCAGCACGCCCAGCACGGCCAGCACACTGCATGATTCCTACTCATGCAGGTGAAACGCGCACCTGCGCCGGTACCGCATTGTCTACTTCCGAGTCTGGGTCTGGGGGGCGTCGGAGGCTTGCTGGCCGACCGTGGCCGACGCACGTCGAGAAAACTTGGAAAGCTTTCGCACAGTCATTTGCTTCTCGCCGTTGGAAAAACGTTCCATAGTCCTCCTCCGGAGGAGGAGGAGGAGGAGGGGGGGGGGCGCCAGAAGAAGCAGCGAGCTTAGCTCAACAAAGGTGCAGGCAGATGGGGGGCCCATCGACCAGTACGTAGTGGTCGACCCGGTGGGGGGCGGGGCGGGGCGGGGCGGGGCGGGGCGGGGCGGGGTGCCCTAGCGTGATATCTCTGCGCGAAGAAACAGGACGGCAATGCACGCGCACTCCGCCCCGCGGCCCGCATACACCGGAAGCGGAAAAGTACCCCTTGCATCCTCGGCGCCACCTGGCGGCGCACCGCGCAACCGCAGAGGCCAGCGCCAGCAGCGCGCCCCTCGCCTCCGCGGCGTCCGCGGCCTGGCCTGCGTGCTCTCGCGCCACAAGTAGCCTATCGGGGCGATTTACTTAGCGGGGTCGTCGGCCGGGTGCCGCGTGCCGCTGGATGGCGCGCTGGGCTCCCGCTTGCAGTGCAGGGGGCGGAATATATTAAACCATGAACGGCGGGTTAACGCACGGGGTGGGGCTCGACTCGCGCTCCGCTGTGCCGCAGAATCGGGGTCGAGGCTGGCTTGCCGGGCTTGCCGGGCGTTATGCCGGAAAAGCTCCCCCTTCCTTGGTGCGGCGGCGCCCTCCCGTGCCCGCCCCGGCAGCCCCGGCCGCCCCCGCGGGGTGCCCCGGCACATGGCAGCGTGGCGGCGGCGGCACGGCGGCGGCCCCCAGTGGCATGGTGCACGCCGACGACGCCGAGGCCGCGGCCAGCCTGCACCCCTGGCGCGACATGACCTGGTGGGACCGCGCCGCGCTGCAGGCACCGCCCTGGCTGTGCCTCGACAACCTCGCCGCCTGGGACGGCACCGTGAGTAGAGCAGCCCCACGACGGTCCTGGAGTCCCCACTTTAGGACTCCACGCAGCGCGACGGTGGGGTCGCCCCCCGTTTGCAAGTGACCATTTGCGCCGGGGCTGCGGGGGCACCCTACAAAACACCCATTTGCGCACCCTCACGCCCATTCAGGTGTTTACGTGCCTCCTCGTCCGTCGAGTTTCATCAGCGCGTTCGACTCATCGATACTTGAACGCTGATCGAGTCTGAAGCACTCGCCTCCTTTGCTTATCAACGTCAGCGTCAAAGTCATGATTGGTCCAGCAAAACAATATAAACACCAGAAACCGCACTGTCACTGTCAACACCTAGTCCACACCTGTCTCACATTGCGGCCACCGGATCAAGCCCCGGTTTCCGAAAGCCATTTTCGTCGCTCTGTCTCGCACTCATGGAGTGTCACGTGCAGGTACGAGAGAGACACAGCTATGAGAACGGCTCTTGGAATCAGTCTGCAGGGCAGGGCTGGGTTGGGTGCCCTCCGGCCCCACTGCCCGACCCTTCGGGCCTTCGGGCCTTCGGGTCTGCGGTGACGCAGGTGTAGCGAGTCTGACATAACACGATATCAAACGGCCATGCAGGGGCACTGGGGGCAGGGCAAGGCAGGGGCCTTACGGCGGGGGCCACAGATTGTGTTTGCTATCACGCCGTGTGTTCGGCAAGCACATTAGGCTATCGGCTGGCCGGGTTTGTCCTGCCCCGCCGTGCCTGCAGTCTAGAGCTGAGGCACCGGCAGGGTGGTGGCTGGTCTCGGTCCAGGCCGTCTATAAGCAAGATCGATCTATTTGGCTTTGGAGCCGCCCCGGGCTGTGGTCTAGCCGTAGCACCGCCAGCACCGCCTGCACCCCGTCATCAAGTCTGGCAGCCCATTTCAGGCTGTTTGCACAGATAGCCCCGCGAAGCACTGGCCCGGCTATGGGAGCACCACCACGACGCCCTTCGTCGTGTGTGTGTGTATGTGTGTCTGTGTGCGAGTGTCTGTGTACTGTACTGATTAGGGCGGTCGCCGCGGGCCGCCCCGGCCAAACTACACCCCGCCCCGCCGCCGAGACCGCCGCGCTCCGCGTGACAGGGTGACAGTCCTTTGCGTTGATCCGCGAGATCACGCGGAGACCGGCTAGAGCTGGCGGCGGTGGCGATCCGCGTGGCGGGGCGGGGCGGGCGGGGCGGGGCGGGCGGGGCGGGGCGGGGCTGGCGGGGCGGGGCGGGGCGGGGCGGGGCCCATCAGCTGATGGTCCGGTCCACGTCGGCGGCCTGATAGAGCGGCGCGGAGGCCCGAGGCCCCGCGACGTCAGGTGGAGTCGCTGGTGATAGTGCGACCCGCAGGCCGCAGGCCGCAGGCCGCGGAGGTGGCGGAGCCGACACAGAGGGGACCCCGGCGAGACCTTGAGAAAGTTCCTCCTCCTCGCGGCACCGCGGCCGGGCCAGCAAGACACACTGTACAGTATACTCCACGCCACTGCCGGCAGGCCGGCTGGCCGGGTCGCCGTCGCCGCGGGGCGCCCAAGCCGCGGCTCCCATTTCTCCGCTTTTCTTTTTTCGAATTTGAAAAGGCGGTCGGCCTTGCCTCGCCTCGCCTCGCCTTGCCGCGCCGCCGGCCGGCCGGCCATCTCGACAGAGAAAGCTTTCAATCACGGGGAAAGACAACTTCTCGTCTAAATTTTCCGCCAAGTCACCGATTACGTTTTCGCGCGCTGGTTGCCTCGGCGCGGAGCGCGGAGCGAAGGCCCCCGCGTCCATAACCCGCGACACGCACGCGAGCGGCGGCCACGCACTGGCACACTGGGAGCGCTCGCCGTGCAGGCAGTGCAGGCCCTGATGATGATGTGTCTCCGGGGAGCTGACCGGACGCGGCGCGCGAGTTAACGCTGCAGAGCGATTCCGGACAACATCGCCTTCGTCTCTCTCGCACTCATCGGGCGCCGCGTGCCGGTGCGAGGGAGACAGAGCTGTGCGTGGAGTCAGTCTGCCGGCCGGCCCCCAGGGGGCTCGGTCCAGCCGGCAGCCCGGCTCGACTTGACGGGATCGAGATATCAGTCCGAGATTGGCCGGCGGCCGGCCAGGTTATGACAGGCACCGTCTGGAACACGCCCCGCGGCCGCGACCACCGCGACCACCGCGACGACGCAGTAATGGCACCAGATTGGGCGACCGGTGGCGGCCCGGCCCGGCCTGAGGCTAGGTGAGGCTGGGCTAGACTAGTCGCGGACGCGCCGAATGGCTTTACTAATGAGGATATAACGCGCCGACTGTCCGCGCTTAAGGCGTGGCACGCACAGTGGGCCAGATGGCCGGTGGAGGCGGACAAAACTCCAGACGCGTTTTGAGCTCCGGAGTCGCTAAATGGGACTCGAACCGAACGTGTGACCCCACCAATGGATTGCTCTCCGAACGAGGAATCCATTGGTGGGGTCACACGTTTTGTTCGAGTCCTGTTTAACGACTCTGGAGCTCAAAGCACGTCTAGGGTTTCGGCCGCCTCCACCGGTCTTTTGACCCACTGTGCGGTGTGGCGTGGCATAGCGTGGCGTGGCGCTGCATCTGCGGGTAACGACAACCCCCCGCAGTTGCAAGGGGCGGCCAAGGTCGAGGGGGGAGGCGACTTAGGTCGACTTCCCGGGCTGACGCGGCCTGACAGTGACAGTCCTGGGGGTAATCAGCAGCGACCCCAGCGCGGATCCAGGATGCAGGAGGGAGGGGGGGCGCTCGAATGGCCTTAGACTGCGCAGCTTCCGGATCCGCACTAAGGATCTACCCACAACTACCCCTTTAGTATATTAATTAGAACCAACCGAGAAGGTTCGGTTTGGTTCCCCCAAAAATTTCTGAAGATTAAACTCCAGGCTTCGCTATCGCTACAGATCATAGGGACGGGGCTCCGGCCCATGCAAATGGGCAACCTACCCTGCGAGCGCGAGGCGCGTGACGGCAGAGACGGGCAGCGCCCTCTGTCGGCGAACGGCCGCAGCGACGCTCCGGGCCACGCACGGCGGCGGCGGGCGGCTTCTGGCGACTGGCGTCAGTGCATTGGTACCTGCAACAGTGTACCGCCATGCTTTCGATTCGGTGTGATTCGAGTCCCGTCCAAACTGGGGCGGGGCCTTTGGCTGCTGCCTTTGGCCCTTTGGATGCCTTTGGCGCGCGTCCGGGCACTACAGCCACTCCAGCTCCGGAGAACCCTCCCGGGGGCCGCTCCACTAGAAGCGCGCTCAGTCAAAGGCCGCCTGCAGACTGATTCCGAGAGTCGTTTTCGTCGTCCTGTCCCTCTCGCACCTACACGGGACGCCCCATGAGTGCGAGGGAGACAGAGCGATGAAAACGACTCTCGGAATGAGTCTGCTGTAGGAAGCGGCTCCGGTCTCATTACCGGCCAGGCGATAGTACATAGTAAAGTCTGACTCCGGCGACCCCGGCCGGCCTGGCTGACGGCATGGCCTCTTTGCTTTGCTTACTTCCGGCTAGGCTCGGCCAGGCTCGCCTTCCTGTTCAATACCGCCTGCGTCACGGCAGGCTTCACGGCAGGCACGGCACGGGGAGGGCGCCGCCACACAGTGGGCCAGAAGTCCGGTGAAGGACGCGTTTTGAGCCCCAGAGGGTGCGAGAGAGACAGAGCGACACGCCTGCCTCTTTCTTCTGCCTTTTACCCACCCGGACTTTTCCAGGACCCCTTTCCTTCCGCGTGCCGCCGTCTCGTCTCCGTCGTAAACTCGGCAGATGAATTTGGCCATCTCAACGGCCTTGTCGACCTTGGCGACACATGTGGCGCGGCTCGCCTGGCCACGGCGCGGCCGCTCAGATATAGCCTCTCCGTACTGTACAGGTTCACGTGGTTCACGCGCGTCGCTGTAAGCCTCTCTAGATGATGACGGACCGGTGGACCTCATCAGCCCGTGCCGTAATAAGCCATTCCGGACCCGGCGGCCCACCAGCCCACCCCAGCACCGGCACACCAGCAACCCTCGGCAACCCTCTACAAAAAAAAAGCGCGAAATTTCCCTCAAATCAAAGGAAAATTTTTTCCCGCGATCTCTTTTGAGACTGGCCCCTTCATTCAAAATGGAAATGCCTTTGAGTTTTGACTGGGCCAATAAGAAACCCAGAAAGTTGCTGACGGTGTGCGAGGGATCCGCCGCCCACACGCCACTCACAGTGCCGTGTCGAATGGGCTGCCTATTCTCCAGGCGCCACATCCAGCGCGGACTCATTCCGAGAGTCGTCGCTCTGTCTCTCTCGCACTCATGGGGCGAAAACGACTCTCGGAATCAGGGTGCTGGACGGCTGCTCTCCGCTGGCCTGGCTAACCGCTCCTTGTCGTTGCAGGGCATGGCCTTCTCCCTGGCCGAGCGTCAGGCCCTCGGCATCCACGGCCTGCTGCCGCCCCGCTTCAAGACCCAGGAGGAGCAGCTGCAGCTGTGCAAGATCAACATCGACCGCTACACCGACCCCCTCAACAAGTACATCTACCTGATGGGGCTGCAGGTGAGTCTCGCGAACCGCGGTCGTTTTCGTTCTCAAACGCTGTCAAACCAAGTATGGACAAACGTGAGGAACTCCTTGCTGCGGAGAACGCAAAGTCCACACCTCCGCACAAAGTCTCTGGAGTTCTCCACACTTGGCTTCACAGAGAACTGGGTCCCATTAAAACTGGACTTTGAGGCTTGCCGACGGCAGTACGCAAGACTGTCGCAAAAAGGAATCCAATTGACACATCAGCAGACCGCCGCCCACATAAATAACGCTCTGTCTGTCTCGCACTCACGGGGCTCTCCGCAAGGGTGCGAGAGAGACAGAGCGACACAGTCCAGTAGTATTCCAATGCAAACAAACGGCCGGCTGGAGGTCACGGATTCGCGAGTGAGATTATCACGAAAGCCGCGTTCTCCGAACACCTCTGCGGCTTTCCGATTGGTTCGAGGCGAAGTGGCCAAAGTCCCGCAGACGTCGGGGCGCGGCGGGGGCCTCTGATTATACGCGGGGGCGGACCGTTGTTCGAGGCCCCGGCAGACTGATTCCGAGATTCGTTTTTGTCGCTCTGTCTCTCTCGCACTCACGTTCGCCCCCGAATAGGTGCGAGAGACAGAGCGACGAAAACGACTCTCAGTCTGCGGGGGCGCGGCCGGCCACCAGGCCGACCGTTTACTTTCAGTGATACCGCCGCCGCCGGGGCGTTAATCGAAGCACCGAGTCACAACATAACAACACGCCAGGCGCCAACGCCTCCTGGCGACGTCGACAAATGAAAAAGACTTTTGTTTTTCGGCGACTGTACTTTACGACCCCTTTTGATGACGCTGTCATGACGCTGCCCAGGACCGCAACGAGCGGCTGTTCTTCCGCTTCCTCTCCGAGAACGTCAACGAGTTCATGCCCATCGTGTACACCCCCACCGTGGGCCTGGCCTGCCAGAAGTTCGGCCTCATCTACAGACGGCCGCGCGGCCTCTTCATCACCATCCACGACAAGGGCCACGTCTACGACGTCATCAGAAACTGGTGAGTCTTGGGCCGTGGTCGAGAGCCATACGTTCTTGCCTGCGGAGGCGAATGACTCGGGTTCGAGACTGACCGTACCGTTGGTATTCTTTTCATTTTTTTTCCAGGCCTGAGAGTGACGTTCGCGCCATCGTGGTGACCGACGGCGAGCGCATCCTCGGCCTGGGCGACCTCGGCGCGTACGGCATGGGCATCCCCGTGGGCAAGCTGGCCCTGTACACGGCGCTGGCCGGCATCAAGCCCAGCCAGCTGCTGCCCGTCACCCTGGACGTGGGCACCAACACCCAGTCCCTGCTCGACGACCCGCACTACATCGGCCTGCGCCAGAAGCGCGTCAGCGGCGCCGCGTACGACGAGTTCATCGACGAGTTCATGAAGGCCGTCATCCGGCGCTTCGGCCAGACCACCCTCATCCAGTTCGAGGACTTCGGCAACCACAACGCCTTCCGCCTGCTGGAGAAGTACCGCGACAGCTATTGCACCTTCAACGACGACATCCAGGTCAGAACAACGATCCGCCGCGCCGAGAGGCGCAGTGCACGTGCAATGTGTTTGTGTCAACGGGACTTTGTTTTACATTGCTGTTGTTGTGTTCCAGGGCACCGCCTCCGTGGCCGTCGCCGGCATCCTGGCCTCGCTCCGCGTCACCAACACCCGCCTCTCCGACAACGTGCTGCTCTTCCAGGGCGCCGGCGAGGCGTCGCTCGGCATCGCCGGCCTCTGCGTCATGGCCATGAAGAACGAGGGCACCTCCGAGGCCGAGGCCCTGAAGCGCATCTGGCTGGTGGACTCCAAGGGCCTGATCGTCAAGAACCGCCCCGAGGGTGGCGTCACCGGCGAGAAGGTCCGCTTCGCCCAGGACCACGCCCCCGTCAAGACGCTCACCGAGGCCGTGAAGCTCGTCAAGCCCTCCATCCTGATCGGAGCCGCGGCCATCGGCGGCGCCTTCACCCCCGAGATCCTGCAGACCATGGCCGCCAACAACAAGCGCCCCATCGTGTTCGCGCTCAGCAACCCCACCAGCAAGGCGGAGTGCACGGCCGAGGAGGTAGGGCGCCACGGGGACGTCCCACAGTGGGCCAGAACACCGGTGGAGGCGGTCAAAACCCCGGAAGCGTTTTGAGCTCCAGAGTCGCTAAGCGGGACTGGAACCGAACGTGTGACCCCACCAATGGATTGCTCTCCGAGCGAGGAATCTATTGGTGGGGTCACACGGTCGGTTCGAGTCCCATTTAGCGACTCTGGAGCTGAAAACGCGTCCTGAGTTTTGGCCGCCTCCACCGGCCCTCTGGCCCACTTTAGCGCCTCCTGCACGCGAAGGGACTGGCTGACCTTGCTGTTTCTCGCCGCAGGCCTACAACCACACCAAGGGCCAGGTGGTGTTCGCCAGCGGCTCCCCCTTCGACCCCGTCACCTACAACGGCAAGACCTACCACCCCGGCCAGGGCAACAACGCCTACATCTTCCCCGGCGTCGCCCTCGGCGTCATCTGCGCCGGCGTCAAGCACATCTCCGACGAGATCTTCTTCCTCGCCGCCCAGGTGAGTGCACAGTGGGCCAGAAGACCGTGGATGCGGCCAAAATTCTAGACGCGTTTTGAGCTCTAGAGTCGCTAAATGGGACTCGAACCGAACGTGTCACCCCACCAATGGATTGGTCTCCGAACGAGGAGTTCATTGGTGGGAGTCATACGTTACCTAGACGTGCCCTGACACCCTCTGCCTTCTCCAGACCCTGGCCAACCTCGTCTCCCAGAAGGACCTCGACTCCGGCAGCCTGTACCCGCCCCTGGAGGACATCCAGCACTGCTCCTCCGTGATCGCCGAGGCCGTCGCCGAGCACGCGTACAAGACCGGTAAGAGCGAGGGCGCCTCGCCGTCGCTGCCGACGGGATGGGAAGTCATGGGGGCGTCATGGGGTGGTCACAACCAGTGGTGTTTTGCAACCCGACATGTAGTTAGTACTTCCAGGTGAAGGAATTGCGGTTAGAAAAGTTCGAATGATTTAATCATAGGGTGTCAGATCATAATAATGCAAATCACACGCGGAAAAAAGAGTAAGCTGTTTCGGTCAAACGAAAATTTAACTGAAGCAACTGCCGCTCGTACTTCCCGCGTGTCGAACCAAAAATCCAGCTTCTCGAATTGCATAACCATATTCCAGGTGGTCCTAACTCACTTTTGGTCATGGTGTTCGACAAGGCATAACGGCAATAACTCTCCTGGTGGGATGGTTATCCACATGTATTTTTTTCTCTCACAATCATTGGCCTGGTTTGCATGTCATGACTCACATCACAGGGGTGGCCAGCGCGTACCCCAAGCCCACCGACATGAAGGCCTTCATCCGCTCCCAGCAGTACGACCCGCACTACTCGTCCTCCCTGCCCGCCATGTACTCGTGGCCCGACGCCTAGGGGGGCACCGGGGCGGCGCGAGGACGCCGACGGAGGCCGAGGCGGCCGCGACCAGGTGCTGTATCACCCTCTGCATGCCGCACCCTCGCTTTCGTGCTTTCGCCCACTTTCCGCCTTTTCAGCCTCCCCTTGCCATTCTCGAGTTCCGTTCAAACGACTGCGCTTTCGTTTTCACGTTCAGTTTAGGCCATTATGGAGTGTGCTTGACAGAGCCGGAGGTCCATAGCCTTGCCTGGAACAATTCAAAATCATGTTCAACTTCCTCAAAGTGCGCAGCTGTGTGCATACAAAGCAATTTCGCATTCCACGTGGCTTCTGCATGAGCGACTCCCTCCCACTGCCCGAGCTGTGGGGGAAACATCTGTTTCCTTTCTCTCTCTAGCGCGGCCCAGCAGCGCTCTCTCTCTCGCTCTCCGGCTGGCGGGAGCCGCGCGTGTCTGGGGTGGATTTGGAGGGGCGAGTGAGAGGAGAGCAAGGACCCTTGTAAGAGACCTCCAACAAAATCTGTAATGTGTGAAAATATCTAATAGTGTTTTGGCGGGTGCAGGCATTGCCAACGTGTACCCGGAGCCTGCGGACAAGAAGACCTTCATCCACAGCGCCCAGTACAACTACCAGTACGCCTGGTCCTCCGCCCTGCCCGCCGTCTACGACTGGCCCAACGGCGCCGGCGCGCACATCTCCAACGGACACAAGGCCTAGGGACACCACCAAGAAGAAGAAAGAAAGAAGAGAATTAAAACATAAAAACAGAACGACGATTTGTCCGTCCTTGGGACATTCCGAGAACTCCCCGAGACTAATCAGTGACATTGTGATAATATGACGCTGTGTGAGTGTAGGCGATGATCATATTGATCGGAAAAGGAAATTCGTTTTCATTAAAATAAAAAAATGTTTGTGAACGTGGTCACTTGCATCTCCACGACTTTGAGGGACGAACCGAGGCGATTCTATCCGAGCAGCCTTGCCACGATCTCTTACCACAAGGAGGGCCTATGGCTCGGCCTAACTGTACATTTCATTTTCATTGTAATTTATTTATTTTCAGAGAAGGATTTTTTAGGGAGCGTGGGGTAAAAAATAACCGAACAATGGAGGGGAAGGGATGGGTTCACATGAAAAATGTATGTATTTTGTTCCATGATATTTCTGGAAATTCTGTTCTATTATTATCATTCCGAGGCGCAAGAAAAAAAATAAATTGTTAATTTAGGATTATTTACATTTGTAACTTTGTTCTTTGTTAGCACTAAGCTAGCACGGAGCGCATACTCCGAGTTGTTCTTCCATGCCTGTTTTTCTTAGAGAAATAAAAAACTGCATTTTTAAAGATTTTATTGTTATTGGATAACTTGCTTACCCCACACTTGTTCCCCGCGTGAACACGATTAAATCACAGATTAATTGAAAATTTTGAGAAAGACTGCTGTATCACGCGCCATTCGATTTCTGAATGGTGCCAATTGAAAGCTATCATAGCGTCACAAACTTCCGTTTTCGGAGACTCTGGGACGCCGCAATGGTCACCTCAGATTATCTGAGTGTCTAGCAGTGCTTGAATAAATTCCCTTCACTTCACACGCCAGTCGACCATCGCTCACTACACTGTCAGTCTAAAGCTGATCACTTCAGCGCCACACTTTGAACGAGGCCGCTCAACGCGCCGCGCGCCACAGTGTTTTGTTTCAATGCAGCCAAGTTTCTCATAAGCTGCTCCAAGGTGACGAATTTCTCATAGCCCACACGCACACACACACGCGCAGCAAAACACCACTCACTGGATCGCACACACAAGACACGTGCCTTGCGGCGTAACGTCGATTTGCGTAAGTTTATGCAGGATTCGCATGATTTTGTCGATTCAATCGACAGTGCTCTCCATTTTGTGATCAATTCTGTCCGCGTAGTGCGTTTAGTTGCGTCTCTCCGTCTCATAAATTGAAATTCGCGAGGAACCCATGCGGCTGTGAGGTTATGCGGCGCCCAGAGCGTCGTTGTATTTATGTGTCAGATTTTTAAAAGATTACTCTTGGTCCTTTTGCAGGGTTTGAAGGCGCACTTTCCATAGAAATATGTCATTCAGAGGAGGAGGCGGCGGCGGGTACGGCCGAGGTAAGTCGCTCTGTGTGTTCATTGGTCTTTCTGCCTTGCTGGACTGGTAGATTCCTGATGTCTTGTCTTTACTCCGTTGTTTACTTTGTAATGGTCTTACCGACCCGACACTTGATCAGTTTGAATTGATTTTGGTATTCATTTCCCATGTTCTTACAGTGTTATTATATTACATCTGTGTTGTGTTCATGTGCATCTGTAATCGTTATCATTTTGTTCATTCTGTTGCAGGAGGTGGCGGTGGTGGAGGAGGGTTCCGTGGTGGAAGAGGTAGAGGTGGCGGCGGAGGTCGGGGGCGCGGCGGTGGAGGAGGAGGAGGAGGATATGGATTTGATGGTCCTCCAGAACAGGTAATTATCATTGACAATGTGTCTCTTATTTGAACTAAGCGCACTGCGCTCTTATGCTCTCTTGTAACTCGGTTTTCCATTTGCAGGTCATCCCTCTTGGACACCTGTCACATACGTGTCAGAACGACCTTGTTCTAAAAGTAGACCTTGAAGATGTTCCATATTTCAATGCCCCTATTTACCTGGAGAACAAAGAACAAGTTGGCAAGATTGATGAGATCTTTGGCTCAATTAAAGACCAGTATGTTTCAGTAAATCTAGGCCCGAATTTAAAAGCCCAGTCTTTCACCCCTGAACAGAAGGTAACTGTCTGATACCTGATTCTGATCTGCTTGGATGTTGGAGGTGCTCACAGCTGGAGCTCTGAGTAATATCGTTGTCTGCTTTCAGTTTTACATCGATCCTGCGAAGCTCTTACCCCTCGCCAGGTTTCTCCCACAACCTCCCGGTGCCCCTCGCGGTCGTGGTGGCCGAGGTGGTGGCGGTGGGCGAGGCCGAGGCCGCGGGGGCGGTGGCTTCGGAGGCCGTGGCGGTGGAGGCCGAGGTCGCGGTGGTGGCGGCTTCAATAACCGTGGCGGCGGCGGTGGAGGAGGTTTCAGAGGCCGGGGCGGCGGCGGCTGGGGAGGTGGTGGCGGCGGTGGTGGCGGCCGAGGGCGAGGAGGCGGTGGCTTCAAGAGATACTAAATCTGCTTTTCCTTATTCAAGAAAATTTTTTTCTTTTTTGTTCTGTTGTACTTTTAAGGATGTGTGTGAGAACTTGTGCCGCATTGAAAATTCGAATTGTATTAGACAGGGCATAGTTTTTTTTTGAAGTGTTTTTCCTATGTCAAAGCAGCTGTGTGCTGCTGTTTAAATTTGAGACTTCAATTATATCAATGTTCTTTGAGACTTATCATGAGTTATGATATCATGTCGCATGGCGGAATGAATTTGGAATTGATTGTGCAACCATTTGTTGGAGGTGAAGTCTAAAAAGGGTTTAGGCATAGACTTTTTTTTATATGTAATTAGATGTAATGATGTGATACTTTTATTGTGACCAGGTGGAAGATGACATTGAGCCAGTTTGGCCTGTTGTTGTTAGTGTCCTTACATTGAAATGTATTTTGTTCTAAGCTCTTTTGTGCTTTTAAATACACACCAATGCAACCTGACCTATTTGGTTTGTTTTTATCTCCTTACTTGGTCCTCACAGTCAGTTAATTTCAAGCTGTTACAGTAATTTGAAACCTAGGCACAGGATAATTCAAATTTGATGAAAGTATACTAGACTGTAAGTCAGCACATACTTCTCTTAAATTAATTTATTTGCTGTAGGATTTTTACACATGTTTACTTTAATTATCAAAATGTAAATGAGTTGCCTTGACAATTTCTGCTTTTCTCAGAAGCTTCTTCTTCCCTTTTTCTGTTGGAATTTTCACCTTTTTCCCTATTTTTTCTTCTCTGTCTCTTGCAATTTTCTCCCAATATTCAGTCTCTCTCAATCCTGTAACAAACGACCAACAATGGATAAAAACTTTCAAACATGCCATGTTAAAACTTAAAACCTACCTGTAACAATAGACATATTCTTCCAAAAGTTTATTTGAAGTAGGTGTTGAGCCTCTGAAGGTCCTGAACATCTCAAATAGGCTTCAAAGGCTCCTTCACTAACATCAACATACTGGACTCCAGGTTGGGTCCTGGCTTCAGCCTATAACATGAAGAATCAAACATTACTTAGACTCCACTTAAAACCAAACATAGCAGCAATAAATCATTAATCAGTTGACTGACACGTACCTTGAAACCTTTCACATCAACCATTGGTTCATTAAACTTGACACAAACTATGACTCCTGGGATGAAGGTCGTTCTTGGTTTGGGAGCATCAATCGGTGGGGGAGGCGGCCTCATCTCTTCATTACGGCCATGATCCCAAGCAGGATGAGGTGTATAGGGTTGCCTTCGCATGAATCTAGCCTCCCAAACCTGCTGCTTTACCCTCTGCATGTTAGCTCTCTGCATTTGAAGGTATTTGTTCCTAAGTCTTTTCCATTCTTTTCTGAAATGGATCACAATTTATTTAACTGTAGCTCTTTAAGCATAAATAAAAGGATATTGGCATCACAAACTCACCTGGACAAAACTACCATTCCATTTGCAAATAGTTCCCTCTCCTTGGGGCGTTTTTTCTTCTTCCTGTTCTTTTTCTTCTTTTTTTCAGATGTTCCATCATCTTTGTTTTCTGTGCTACTTTCATTCTCACTCGTTTCTGAAACAATTAAGAATTGATATCATGGCAGATTATAGGGCAGCAAAAAAGAAGGCTTACTAGCTTAGATGCAGACTTGAAAAATCATACCAGTTTCTCTCTTGGTGTCAGTTCCATTCTGTTCTGAAGAAGCCTCTTCCTTTCCATTTCCAATCTTCTTTTCCTTTTTGCTACCACCTTTTTCATCACCTTCATCACCATCATTGCATTCCCGTTTTCTCTTCTTTAAAGATGGTTGTTCACATTCATTTTCATCTACAATTGTCTTACTACTGTCTTTCAGTTTTTCACTATCACAAACGTCAGTATCAGCTTCGTTGTCATTACAGGAATCAAGATTACTGACTTCACATTTTCCCACTGGTGTCTTGGATGTATCATTGGGATCAAAAGTTCGGATGCTACACAATTTTTCTGGTAGCATGTGAATGGAGAGACATCTGCCCTTTTCTTCAAATATCTGGGGACACAATTTCAATAATAATAGTAATAACAATAGCATAACTCAAAGGGAAGAGAAGGGTTTTTGAACTCACTCGAATAGTTTCAGCAGCCTCTTGGACAGTGTCAAATTCCACAAATGCAAATCCTTTTATTGCACGTGTGCTGTGATATTTTGGAATTGAGACGTATACTACTTTACCAAACTCTGAAAATACTTTCTTCAACTCATCATGGGTAATCTCTGGTGGCAGGTTTTCCTGTACAGTTAGAAGCATTAAGATGCATCACATGATAATGGACTTGACAGAATTTAAAACTATTAAGACAACTCATTACTCACCACATAAATAGTGCACTCATCTTCATTTTCCTTAATTTTAATTGGTGTCTTCCTATGCACTTTAAGAGAATCCTCAGATAACTCCAAAAAGTCAGACTTTTTAATAGCTTTTGCAATTTCTTCAACTGAAGACACTAGCTGAGTGATTTTGTTGAATTTCAAAAATTCTTCAAGGGGAACATCTAGAAAATGAAATGTGAAATACATTAGGAAATGCAGCAACTATATGATCACCAATCCAGTAGAAAATAACAAATTAGGGCTCACAAGGGTCATTTTCAACCATCTGTCTAAGCATCCTGTCTTTTGAAATATTTGCATCACTAAAGTAGAACTCCATCTGTTCGCGTACTGTTTTGTAAAGTAGTTTCTTTCTGCGTCTTTGCTTAGTTTTGATATTTTCTTCTGATGCATCGAAACCTTCCTCCATGTACATGTGTTCCCCTTGCATGTTACCTGTAACAAAAATTTCAGGTGAAAGCGAGTAAATAAATGCAAATGGTGTGATAAAGAGGTAAGAACGGACACGAAATCAGAAGCCGTAGCATTGAAAGGGTCTCTGACATGACTCAAAACATCTGTATGATGAGGTTAGGTTACTTATGATCAAATCATCAGCCATGTAAAGATTGTCATTGAATGTAAGATTACGTCGTGAGGAAAGGAACAACAAGACAAATCCGATACAAAGTAAGATTATGACTGACACTTAAATTTAAAACAAAAATGAATGGTCCCATATACGATAAGTCAAACAAGAACCAAACTCAGCCCAAGGCATAACTGTCTGAAGAAGTTTGTTACTATTGAGAAAAGCCTTACCGTGAGGAACCATCCATGCCATTTTGATCTTCTCTCAAAGTTACAAAAGTAGTTGCAAATGCAAACTACCTTTAAAAACTCTGTCCGGCAAAAGTTTGTTCGTTCGTAGCTTCGTAACAAAACAGACTAAATTCGACAGTCAATTTTTTGGGGCTCCGTGATTGGTCCGTTCGAATGTCACTGCCTTCTCGCTGGACGCAAAACGTACCCAAAGTCAAACGCCGGCAAAAATGAAATTCCTGAACCTGTACATGAACGTGCCTCTCCATAGCCTCATGTTTCAGTCTCATGTTTGGTAATTTTCAGCTGTGGTGGTTATGCTTTGCCCGTTCTGAATCTGGTGCCTTCCTCCGTGAAGATGGCTGATATATTTTATTCTCGAGACGCTATCCAACTGCTTAAAGGAAAGAAGTTGTATATGATCGGAGACAGCAGTAAGTAGCATTCGGTCCAGAGAGATGAGATAGCTCGATGGCCGTGTTTTGTGTTTTCGACAGGTTAAAGCGCACAGTCTATCTTCTGGTTTCCTGTTTCGCAGATATGCGTGCCTTGTACAAGGATGTAATTTGCCTCCTTAATCACAATCGGCTGTTAACCGAAAAGCAACTGAAATCTAAGGTATGTCACCTGTTGCCTCAAGAGGGTGTGTGGGGTGGGCCTTCTTGTGATGTTGTGATTTCGTTTTTCTCAGGCAGAAAAGCATTTTCTTGGAGATGTCTTGCTGCGTGGCTCACCCCTGACAAAGGGAAGGGCTTTTAAAGAAGACCGACGTTACCTGGTTAGTGTGTGTTGGTCAACAATAACGTTACAGATCAACCATCACATGAGTTTGCATTATGCTTTGTTTTTTATCTTCTCAGAGAAACAATCTTCACGTCGAATTCCACTTTGTCACTAAATGCTTGAATGAAGATATGGAGACAATGATGAGTGACTTTAGGGAGAAGAGAATAACATCCCCCGATATAATAGTGATGAACTCAACTCATTGGGATGTTGCGAGGTAAGCAGTTTTTGATTGAACAATCTGAAAATAAATGTTCGAAATTGGCTCAACAACTGCCTATGTAACCAGGTGGGGTCCCCGTGGAGTAGAACTGTTCAAAGACAACATGGTCAAACTGATGCACCTGTTCAAGTCATCTCTTCCACCATCTACGTTAGTAATATGGCTAACTGCTCCCCCCATATCTGTGAGAATATTAGGAGGCTATATGATAAAGCAGGTAAGGAAGACACCTCCTAGATGTTCGCACTGGTTTTAGGAACACCATCTAACTTTTGCTGTACCCCACGCAGTTAGAATTTGCGCAGTTCACGATGCGCTTCCATGTGATGGAAGCTAATACATTTGCCCAAGAACTGATGAATCAGTTTGGGTTCAACTGTTTAGATGCCCATTACCACCTGCAGTGGCAGGTTCACTGGTGAGTGCCCTGCCACTGACTGCCTGTGTCCAACACGCACCTGCACTAGTTCGGCTCTCACCTCCTGAGTGCCGAGATCTGGAATGGACTTGCACTGGCTTCTCCTTCTCTGTTACACTAGGCGAAACCAAGACGGGCTGCACTGGTCGAGTCGAGGCATGAGGTTCCTGGGCAACCTGCTACTCACTCACATAGGTAAGTGAACCTGGGTTCGACTCCCGCCCAGTAGACTTATTTCGAGAGTCGTTTTCGTCTCTGTGCTCTTGCATTCATGGACGCCCCATGAGTGCAAGAGAGACAGGGCGACGAAAACGACTCTCGTGGTGAGCCTGCGGGTCGGTGGGGGTCTCCACTTGATTCTCGTCGTGTTTTCGGCGCAGCCCTCGCTCTCGGCGTGCCGCTGCCGGGCAACTACCACACCAGCTTGCTGAGCAAGCACAAGGCCCTGGCGAGGAGCCGCGCGGCCGCGGACGCCGCCAAGGAGACCAGCAAGGAGGCCGGCGACGAGGCCACCACGGCCGTGACGCCCCAGGCCCAGGTGCCGCGGGTGCTGGAGCCCTCCGCCGGCCTGCCCCCGCCGCCGAGGGCGCGCAACCCGCGGCCTCGCGTCGCCGTCGCCGTGCGCCGCCAGCCTCGGCAGCAGCAGCAGCAGCAGCAGTACGACGACGCGGCGTTCCGGCGGCCGCGGCCCGTCCGGAGGGACGTCGACGTGTGGGACCGCGGCCACCCGCCGCAGGCCATGGGGCCGCCTATGGGGCCGCCTAGGGGACCCCCTATGGGACCCCCTATGGGGCCGCCTGTGGGACCCCCCATCGGACCCCCCATGGGGCCGCCCATGGGGCCGCCCATGGGACACCCGATGGGACCCCCCATGGGGCACGGCAGGAGACCGCAGTACAGGGGTGGCTACTTCGTCCACGGCGGCACGATGGGGGCGCCGCCGCTGCCGGCCTACCCCGCGCCCGAGCTGCCGCCGCTGCCGCCCGGCCCGGAGCCCGGCGACGGCCACTACGCCAACGACGACTGGGGCAACATGAACGACAATGCCGGTACTGGTAACTATGGCGGCCCGCCCCCGTGCACGTGCCCGTCGTGCTACTCGTACCTGGGGCCCGCCGCGGACCGCTCCGCCACCACCTCCTCGTGGAGCAGCGCGGAGCCGCCCGGAACAGCCCGACTTTGTTTTTAATTCCCGGGGAGGGGCGGTCGGCCCCGCCCTGTCGGGGCGCTCGCGGCTTGGCAGAGACATTGTTAGGATTCCGCTCCGTTTGTGCTGTCGGCGCGCTTAGCGTACTCGTCGGGGGCTTTTATTTTTTCGGGTGAATGGACCTCGGCCCCCTTTGAGTGGGCTTTGACGGCGTGATTGAGCAGGGTGTGCTCGCGCCCCCCGCTCGCTCTCCGGCAGAGGAGGGAAGAAGACTTTGGCGGGAGTTTCGCCGCCGCGTCCGCGTGGGCACCCTTTGGGGGTAGGTGCGAGGAGGGGTCGTCTCGCCTCTCTGTCTCTGTCGCACTCCTGGGGCGAGCCGCAGGGGCCGCAGGGGCCGCAGGGGTGCGAGAGAGACAGAGCGACGGCACGACTCTCCGGAATCGCTCGGCGAGAAAACTTGGTCGCAGCACGCGCTGGCTTGCTGGCTTCGCTGGCGTGGATCAAGACTCCGGTTCGTTACTGTCCGGTTGCCGAGCCGAGCGTGGCCGAGCGCCGGGCGCGTTGGCGGGTCGAAAGGCTCGAAGGCCGGAAGTCGAGTTTGGAAGAGTCCGCCGGAGCGCGCGGCGGGGCGGCGACGCGGCGGCACTTAATTTCTCACGATGTGCTGCAGGCCGATTCCGAGAGTCGTTTTCGTCGCTGTGTCTCTCTCGCACCTACACGAGAAGCCCCACGAGTGCGAGAGAGACAGAGCGACGAAAGCGACTCTCGGAATGAGCCTGGTGGTGGCGGTGCCCGACCTCGCGCTGGGGGTCGTCCTCGCCCCCGTCTCTGTCGCACCCACGCGGGGCGCTCTGGCGGCGCCGTGAAGCCGCCAGACCGCCCGCCGCGCCACTACAGGATTCCAGCGCTGTGCGCGGCAAAATTAGAAAAATAAGAGAGGTACTCTTATTTTTCTAATTTTCCTCCGCCGTCCGCGTTGTTCCTCGCGGTCGGCGACAAACCGCCGCGCCCCTGCTCCAGTGTTGATTTTTGTTTTGGTCGCTGTGTGCAGGGGCGTTCTTCACGGCGTTCTCGGAGCCCCAGTCGCCCCAGCAGATTCAGTCGCTGTGGGGGCCGCTGAGGTCAGCGCGCCCGAATTCGGGGCCGTCTAGACGACCGCGGCCGTACTGAGGGAGGACGCTGTAGTGTGTTAACTTTTTAATTGTATCGCTCTGGCGATATTTGTTTGACTGAGCCTCTTGAGGCACGCTGTGTCCGTTTCTTACGGGTTTGTAATGTTTTTGTATTTAAGTTATAAGTAATTAAACTACATGCTGGCACGCTGTGAAATTTATTTCCTAGGGTTTTTGTGATGTTTTGTATTTAAGTTTTTTAAATAATTAAAATACTTGACTTATTTTGTCTTTGTTTTGTTTCTGAATGATTTGTTGATTTAGAACCATTCGCCCCAGTGTGGTCATCGGTAAGAAAAGATCCGTGGGATCCAGGAGTCCTGCAGTCGTCCGCCGCGAGCAAGGGGCAAACAACTCCGAAAATTTTTGTACACCGTTATTTCAAATTCAAGAAATTTCGCGTCATTTCATCGTTATTTTTCGTTATTTCGACGTCATGTCATCGCAAATTTCACGTCATTTTACGTTATTTCGACGTTCTTTCACGTTTTCAAGGGAAAACGTATAAGTACTCCCAAATTCAAGTTGTTTCCCCCTCGGCCGCGACGGTTCCTTTTCGAAACTTGTGAGAAATGATTGCGGTATCCGTGCCGGCCGTGCCGACCGTGTCCACACCTGCCGGTCGCCATGCCGATGACTCGCCGCGTTTTCGTGTCACCTGTCTGCCGGCCGCATGCAGCGTGCTTGCAGTGCCCTGGCCTGCCCCGACCGGACTGTACTTGGCGTGTCGCGGTGGCCACACCGATTCCGAGATTCGTCGCTCTGTCTCTCTCGCACCTGCACGAGGTGCCCGTGAGTGCGAGGGAGACAGAGCGACGACTCTGGGAACCGGTCCTCGGGTACACGTTTCACGTTTCATGCCGTTTCGTGCGGCCGACGTGAATTCGCAGCGTCGTGGACGATAATGGCACGGTCTGCGCCGCGCGCTGCCTCGCCCTCGCCCGCCCACAAGCAGGCCGTGTCCGAAGTTGTTTTCCGAAACTCGGCAAGTTTCCGAGTCCGAGCAGCGCGTGTTATCCATCCAGGCCGCCGCCCCCTTTGAACCCGCCCAGGTCCGAGGACGACAGTGTCTCAGCCCGGGTGCTTGGCGGTGCTTCGCCTGGATTGGCTCGAAATAGGGCGCTCCTGGAGCCATTCGCCTCCATGTAGTGCCGCCCGAACGACCGCTGCAGGGTTCGCTTACGCACTTTGACGGCACCGGCTCGGTCGCGGACCGCGAACCGGCGGGGCGGGGCGGGGCGCACCCTGCAAACCGAACAGTGTGCTTGGCACACCTCACCTCCATGCACAGTCCACGTGTGTGCTAGGCGTGCACACTGTTCCCAGCACACTGTCCAGGACCGTTTGCTGCACGTTTAGGAACAGTGCATCCGACCTGGCTGCGTGTTGCAGTGTGCATGTAGGCGCGCTCCAGGTGGAGTGTGCCATGCCCACTGTTCGGTTTGCAGAGCAGCTGTGACGTGCGTGCCGCCGAAGGCAACCAAAGGCGCGTCCTCTACATCACGGCGCAATTTACCACCCCCGGAGCCCCCCCCCCCCCCCCCCCCCAGGCCCTGGTTGCCACAGAAAGGCGGCTGGGCCGGCTCGACCCGGATGGACCATCCCCTGCTGCCTCTGCTGCCGCCTCGAGCGCGGCGCGGCGGGGCGGGGCAGGGTGGCATCCCTTTGAGAGCTTGCGCCCCTGCGCTGCGCTTGCTGGGCTCGCCGGGGTGGGGGCGGCACGGCACGACACGGCCCGGCTGCCAGCCCGCCCCCACCGCCCCCGTCCGGGCTGCTCTGCTGCTCCCCGCTGCCGCCACAGCTGGGCCTGCGCTGCGTGCTGCGCGTGCTGCCGCTGCGGCGGGGGCAGTGGAGGCGGCGAGGGCCCCCACCCGTCCCCGCCCCCGCTAGCGCCCCCACCCTCGCCGGCTTGGCTCGCTAGGCCCCTCCTAACCGGCTCACCGGCGGGGCGTGGCGGGGCGTGGCGGCGCGGAGTGGGGCCCGGCTGGCCCGGGCACGGCGGTACGGCACGGCGACAGTGATGCAAGGCGCGCCGAGGGCTACGGACATCAGCAAGCACACCGTCGGCGGCGCCCTTTGAGCCGGCGCGTGCGTGCCCGCGTGTCCGTGTGTGTTTGTGTGTGTGTGCGTCCGTGCGCGGGGCCGGGCCAGGCAGCCGGGCCAGGCCCGGGCGCGGCAGCGGGCCGGGGGCACGCAGGCGCGTGGACCGCCATGGACAGCGGCGTGTCCGTGGACTACAGCGCGGCGCTGTACCTCAACACGAACGGTGAGGGCCTCCAGCACGACGTCAAGGACAAGAAGGACGAGGAGGCCATGGACGGCAAGGCGGCCGACGGCGAGATGAGCATCTGGCCCGCGGCCAGTGCGGGCTTGGAGGACAACGCCGGCCTGCTGCCCCCGCACCCCACCAACGGCCTCAGCATCCACAACGGCCCCAACGGCCTGGCGGTGCACAACAACGGCCTGGTGGGCCACAACGCGCCCAATGGCCTCAACGGCATGTCGTCGCCGTACTTCCCCGTGTTCAACGGCGGGGTGCAGCGGCGGGCCATCACGTCCTCGCAGAGCTACGCGCACCTGCAGCGCCACGGCGCGCCCCACGGCGCGCCCCACGGCGGGCCGCAGCCCCAGTCGCAGCCCATGTACCACCTGGGCAAGTCCTTCACGCCCTCGCACTACGGCCAGCCCTGGGCCAGCCAGCACGGCGTCATGCACGGCCAGCAGCCCGCCATGGGGCCCTGGTCCAGGACGGGGGGCTCCAGGGGCGGCTCGGGCGCCCCGATGCCCGGCATGGTGGGGCTGCCGTCGGGCGGCCACCACAACCGGAAGGCGAGCCCCACCTTCGGGCAGCAGCACACCGGCCACACCGGCCACAGCGCGCACAGCAGGGTGCTGACGCCCACCAAGCAGTTCCGCCGGAGTAGCACCTTCCCGACCAAGGGCATGTACGCGCAGCCCCCGTCCTTCGACGTCGCCGACGAGAACCACGTCATGTACCCGGTGAGTAGCGACCTCCACGTCCCAGAAAGGCTAGCCAGCGGCCCGGGCGCCGGTAATGGTAATGGAACGCGGCAGCCAGGCGGCCCGGCGACGGGCACGCATCCGGGACGGCCTACCCCGCAGGCGGCCGCCGTGCCCCGTCCACCCCAACGGCCGCCAGACCACGCCAGACGAGCCGACGCCGACGGCGAGCCACAGGAATGCGCTTGACCTTTCCTGCATCGGGCTGGCCCTCGGTTTCGGCCCTCGGCCTGGCCGGCCCGGTCGGACAGCGGTTTGCTGCAGTGCTGCAAAGTTTGTTGCTAGCTTGTTGCTCGGTGCACGGGGCGGGGCCTCGGGGCGGGGCCTCGGGGCGGCTGTCCGTCAGAGCGGCTTGCGGCCTCTCCCTGGAACCACTTGGAGGGCTGCGCCGGGCTGCGCGGCACCAGCACGTGGCCCCGGGGGCGGCGGGGCCCGGGGGGCGGCGGGGGCCCCGGGGGCGGCGGGGGCCCCGGGGGCGGCTTCCGTGACCGACCGGGCCTCTGTCGGCCATCGACGCGAAGGGTGAAGGGTGCTCCAAGGGCGGGGCGGGGCGGGCGGCGAAAACAAGCCCAAGGTTTGGTTAACCGCGGCTGGCTTATCAGCCACGCCGCGTCGCGCGCGTCGCGGCCGCAGGACCTGATGGCACGACCTCATGACACACACTGACTGACGCGCTGAGCGCAGACACGCTCACACACATCAACACACACACATCACGCAGAGCTCACGCCCTTATTTGCGTACGTGATAGCTCGGAGACGCCGCTTCTGCCTCGTCACAACGATGCGTCTCCGCCTCGATGTTCAACATGAACAACGCACGGGCGTGTTTGTCGCCGCGCCGGTAGCGCCGTGGCGCCGTGCTCCGCACGCGCGGGGCGTCGCCGGCCCCGCCAGCCCCGCCAGCCCAGGCCCAGCCGCCGCTCTGCTGATGACAGTCTTTTGATAACAAACTTTCGCCGCGTCGGTTGCTGCTCTTTTTGTTTTCGCTCGTAGTTTCGCTGGCGGATTCTGGTGCCGTGTCAGCGAGCACTGTTGCGCGGCCGGCCGGGCCGGGGTCGCCGCGGCCGCACAGTGGGCCAGAAGACCGGCGCAGGCGGTCAAAACTCCAACTATAGAGTCGCTAAACAGGGCTCGAACCGATCGTGTGACCCCAGTAATTAATTCCTCGTCCGGAGAGCAACCATTGGTGGGGTCACACGTTCGGTTCGAGCCCCGTTTAGCGACTCTGGAGCTCCAAACGCGTCTAGACTTTTTGGCAGCCTCCACCGGTCTTCTGGCCCACTGTGTGCCGTGCCTCGGCCGGGTAGGCAACCCGACACTGCTTGGAGGGGAAGAGCGCCCCGACGCCCTGCGACGCCCTGCGACGCCCTGCGAGGTGGCGCCGCCGCGCCCAGCAGCACCGCCGGCACCGCCCACGTACGGCACCTTTGCCCGGGCGGCGGGTCAGGGTGAAGGGGCCCGAAGGGGCGGGGCGGCAGGGGCCGAGGCCCCCGGGGGGCGCGGGGGCGGCCAGGGGGGAATGCGGTTAGCTGGTTCCTCTCGGCCGCCCCCCCCTCCCCCGGCTGCCGAGTTGCGCCCCTTCCCTCAAACTGTGACAGCTGTGGCCTTTACATCCTCGTGTCTCGGGAGTGCAGCGGGGGCTGGTATGCCGCCGAGCGCTGGCACGACGGCGCAACGCCTGTATGTTCGTGTGCGTGTGTGTGTGCGCGCGCGCGCATGTGTGTGTGTGTGTTTGTGTGTCCGTGCGTGCGTGTCGTGTGTTCGTGCCTGCGACGCCGAGCTGGGATGCTAACCATATGGCAGCATCCGTGTGATGCGTGCCCCGCTATGCGTACCCGTGCGCGCGCGACCCACCCCACCCGGCCCGCCCCACCCCGCGGCACCCCGCCCCGCCCCGCCCCGCCAGGGCGTGCACCCCTTCCCTTAGAAAGGTCGGCGGCCAAGCCGGCAGGTAGGCAAAGCCAGACACTGCGGCGCGGCGCTTCACGTGTGTGTGTGTGTGTGTGCGTGCGTGTGTGTGTGTGTGTGTGTGTGTGTGTCCATGCGCGTTCCAGCCTGGAGAAGTTGAAATGAGGCCGTGCGCTCTTCCCCCTTGCCTCGCGTCTTGTTGACTCTGTGGAAACTTGTCCCTCTCTCCGTCAAGCACCCCCTGCGCCACGTCGCGCCACGCCTAGGCTTGCCGGCCCGGCCTGAGCGTTGGTCATTGCGGGCCGCGCCCTGCCATGGCCCCCGGGCCGGCGGGCCGGCGAGCCGCGCCCCATGGTTCAAACGCCCCCTCCAGCGAGGCTACGCCTTGGCCGTGCCTTGGCTTATTCAAGGGCGGGCTCATTATTATTTATTTTTCGCTGCCTTTGACGACGGCCACGCTGCTGACCGCCGCGCCGCTGCACTGTGTGTGCACTGTGTGTGCAGTGTGGGTGCACGATGCACGGGGTGGGTCTGGCCGGGCTGCCCGGGGGATGGGTGGCGTTCGGATAAAAGACTAGACGAGGGCGCATTAAAGTTAATACGGGAGACGGGGCCGCTGCGGACTGAGAGTCGTCGCTCTGTCTCCCTCTCGCAGCACGGGGGCGTCGCACAGGGGTGAGAGAGAGAGAGAGAGAGAGAGAGAGAGAGAGAGAGAGGAGAGAGAGAGAGAGAGAGAGAGAGAGAGAGAGAGAGAGAGAGAGCGACGAAAAGCGACTCTCGGCATCAGTCTGCTGGCAGCAGCCGTGGGAGTGCGGGCCGGGGGCGGGCCGGGGGCGGGCGGGGGGCCGCGGGCCCCAGAAAGCAGTCACCGGCAGGCGGCGGTGGCGGCAGCAGCGCCACTGCTAGGAGTAGCGGCAGGATAATTATAATCTATTCCGGCGCTCCGAACTTGCAGGCGAAAATAACGGAGAGAAGCGCAAGCGGGGCGGACGAGCGGCGGGCGAATTGACGCTCGGGAGAGGCTTCGGCTTTCGGCTTCAACTTCGGCTTTGGCTTCGGCTTCGAGGGGCGCGCGCCAACTTTGGCGGAAACACGATCGCGCTCCTGGGAGTGCAGCATTGCATTGCAAATTCGCCAGTGGCGGCCCAGCGGCCCACGGCGTGTCAACTTTGCGTGGCTCTCATCCCGGTGTCCACGCTGTCTGACAGCCAGCCCGCCACACAGTGGGCCAGAAGACCGGTGGAGGCGGCCAAAACTCTAGACGCGTTTTGCGCTCCAGAGTCGCTAAATGGGACTCGAACCGACCGTGTGGCCCCATCAATGGACCCCTCGTTCGGAGAGCAGTCCATTGGTGGGGTCACCGTTCGGTTCGAGTCCCGTTTAGCGACTCTGGAGCTCAAAACGCGTCTAGAGTTTTGGCCGCCTCCACCGGTCTTCTGGCCCACTGTGAGCTAGTCGGGCCGCCAATTGCAATCTCGATGCGAATGCTGCCGTCAACTTGGCGCTGGGGGACCCGGAGGCTGGAGGTCCTGGGGGCCGTCCTGGGGGCCGGCCTCGATGCTGGTCCCGATCCGGGCCGAGCCACGCCCAGGCGGTCGCCCGGGCGGTGCTGGAGTGCCGGGGAGCCGAGCCACCCCCTGGCTGCCCCCGGCCCGGGCCTCGCTCCTTGCTCGCCCTGGCTCGACTTGGCCTGCCGGCCCGTGCCGGCCTGCTCCCCGATCCCCGGCCCCGATCACGCTGTCTCTCTCGCACCTACAGGGGACCCCAGGGCACTCGGGGAATCAGTCTGCAGGTTCATTGGCCAGGCCGCATTATCGCCTGATTCCAGTGAAGTGAACCGGTCGTCTAGCCCGACGCCTTGCCCGCTGCTCGCTGGCTGCTTACCCCGCGACTTTGGAGAACGCGTGGGCAGGCGCCGGCGGAGGCGGCCAAAACTCAAGGAGCGTCTTGAGCTAAACAGGACTCGAACCGAACGTGTGACCCCACCAATGGATTCCTCGTTTGGAGAGCAATGCATTGGTGGGGCCACACGTTCGGTTCGAGTCCCTCTTAGCGACTCTGGAGCTCAACGCGTCTGGGATTTTGACCGCCTCCACCGGTCTTCTGGCAAATCCACTGTGGTCCGCAGCCGAACGCACCTGCCGTGCCATTCATCCAAGGGGAGTGCAGCACGCGGCGCTGCGGCCATGGTGGCGGCACTGCCGCCCTCCCGGCATCGCTCTGTCTCTCTCGCACTCACGGGGCGTCCCGTAAGGGAGCGAGAGAGACAGCGCGAAGCGGCGACGCGGCGCTCACCGCGCTCGACACCACCGCTGGGTCGCGTGGCCCCGCGTGGCCCGGTCGACGGCGACGTGCTCGGCGGCGTGCTCCGCGGTCGCTGCACCGCCCTCGCCGCCTAGACTAAACTAGACCAGGCGGGATACATATTCGGGCCGACGCGGCAACACTGCGCAGCGCCTGCCCCGGCAGCCCCGGCCTAGAGGCCCGGCCTGCCCGCGTAGCTCGAAGCGCGTAGCGTCAACCCGCTGGTTAGAATGGTGGAGGCAGCAGTTCGCGGCCGCCGCGGCACTAGGCGGGGCGGCATGACCTAGAGCACGCAATGTGCGAGAGAGAGAGAGAGAGAGAGAGAGAGAGAGAGAGAGAGAGAGAGAGAGAGAGAGAGAGAGAGAAATGCGACTCATCCGCCAGACCGAACTGCGCTGCAAACAATGAACAAGAACAAACCACTAACGTTGCACTGCAAAAAATTCAACAACAAAATTCGCGGGAATATATCTGTGTTTAAATTCCCGGCTTTTTAATGTGGCGTTCTTACTTTTGTCGAATTTGCCTCTCGCCATTTGAAGGACGGCTGCGGGGCCGCACCGCATGTGCGCGCCGCCAAGCCAAAAGGATGTGCCCGCTCTCTCTCTCTCTCTCTCTCTCTCTCTCTCTCTCTCTCTCTCTCTCTCTCTCTCTCTCTCTCCCCTCGGTTCATAAACGTACCTGCCTTGCGACCCTCACAATGCCCGGAGATAGGGAGAGTCCCCAAATGCAATGAAAGACGCTCCGCGTTCCGTGGGACTCTCCGAGGCGAGCCTGGTGCGCGCGGTGAGCGCGGTGAGTGCTCCTGAATGCAATCAAGCCTGCGCTGTTTCTGGGCGTTGTTAGCGAGGAGCGCGGGGCCCGTCGAGTCCGGGGCTCAAGCAGTGCAGCGAGCTGATGATGACGGTGGTCGCTCGATCACGAGCCGCGCGAGAGGCGGGATGGACTTTCGTTGTGCAGAGTCGGATTCTTTGAAATTTCTTTTTCTTTTTAAAAAGTGATGTCAGAGTTGGAGTCGTGTGCCGAAAAAGTGCGGACGCGGTCTGTCGCCAAGGAGTCGCAGCGATGCGCGCCTGGGCTTTGCGCTATGCGATGCACCGGCCGGTACTGTACACTTGTAACACTGTACACTGTACGGGACACTGTAACTCGGCCCGCCCGGGCCTCGGCACACGACACGAGGGCTCTGGGTTCCGAGACCTTGAAGCGTTCGTCGAAAACATTGAACAGTGGTTCAGTGTGTTACAGTGGGCTGTGTTCCAAAACGGGGTCTTTTTGATTGAGCTCCCCTTCTGGCTCGCCCCCGTTGGCCCCAAGTTTGTTGGCACTTCTCGCGCCATTGTAGTCTTCCGGGCCGTGGCCTGGGGGTGACGTCATCCGCCAAGAAGCCCTGCGATGCCCCATCCAACCTCCCTCTCCCGCGCACAAAATGTTTGCTGTTACTAAACGATTTTAATACATTAACGGGATGGGCGTCGCGCCGCGCAGCGAGGAAGTCGCACCGACTCGGCCCACGTCTCTCCCAGTAGTTAGTGCTGCGAGAGGCGGCCGTTTTAGGCCTCATGTACACATCGTCAATCTGTGCATTAAAGCCGTGTAGTTAAGTCCAGCAGCGACGGTCGCAGGCCTCGTCGCGGGATGCACGGAAGAAAAAAAAACACTGTTTTGCGAGGACAGCAAAATGGTTGTTTGTTCCGAAAAAAAAATGGACACAGTTTCAGCTGCAGGTGGTGTCGACGGGGAGTAGAGAATTAATATTTCTCTGGTTTCCGGCAGTGTCGCCGTGCTCCTCCAGTTTGCAGATTCGGATTCAGATCGAGTTTGCGTTTCTAACGACCTTGCTTGTGTCACGCCACACTGCCGGGGCCGAGGCCGGGGCCTGCCAGGGCGTCCGGGGCCATTCGAACACAGCGACGATCTTGATGGAGCACGCGGGATTCGAAATACACGCGCGTTTGGACCAAGGGTCCCCGGTGGCGTGGCGTGGCGTGGCTCGCAGGCGAGAGGGAATCTGGAAAAGACGTGAGTCCGGGAAGGAGCGAGCCCTCGCCAAGGAGGGTCGGGTCGGTCGCGGCCGGGGGTTGACGCCGGGCTCAAAGGCGGCTCTTCTCGCTTCCCGCGACCTCATCTTCTCCCTCCCTCCCTCTCCCTCTCTCTCTCTCTCTCTCTCTCTCTCTCTCTCTCTCTCTCTCTCTCTCTCTCTCTCTCTCTCTCTCTCTCTCTCTCTCTCTGCGAGTGCATGCGGTGGTGGGGGCCGTAGACGCACACCATTGCCCCAATTGATGCCGGCCGCGGCTGGGCGGGACGGCGGGGACGGCGGGGACGGCGGGGACGTCATGACGGCGGGGAGGAGCGGGGGGCCGTGGCCGGAAGTAGTGCCGGGCCGGCATGGAGGCTGCCTGCCGTCGCTGCCTGCTGCACACCACATGGACGACAAGCTGGCCCTGCTGCTGGTCGGCCTGCTCGCAGGGCTGTCGGCCAGGGCTGTCGGCGAGGGCTGGCCGCCGACGGGGGCCTCGGGGCCGCGGGGCAGGGCCGCCCGAATGGAAATGGCGGTGATCGATTCGGTGCTGTAGACGCGCGTCCGCGCTCGCTCACTCCTTCGCCGCGATGGACACCCTCTCACTCACTCGCTCCCCGGCGTCCTCGCCGGCCACAAGAAGAAGGGAAAGAACAGCAGGTAAGGCGGCGGCGCCCCTCCCTCCGTTTCCAATCAGATATGTACATAAATGCAACAGGCGGGGCCAGGGCGGCGGCAGCGGGCCGGCCGGGCCGAGCTGGCGGCCAGGACGCGAACGACGCGGACACGACGCGCGCTCCAGACTACATTTCAGCGGCTGCTTTCCGAAGCAGCGCGCCCGGCCGGCCGGCGGCGGCGCGGCGGAGCGCCGGGAGGGTAGGCAGCCCGTTGCGCGGCCCTGGCGGCGGGCGTGCCTACCCCGGGGACGCACGGCGCTCCCTTGGCGCGGTTCGGCCTCCACCGGCCACGGCCGCCTCCGGGCTCCGGGCTCCGGGCTCCGGGCTCTCCGGGCCAGCGCGGCGAAGCGGCGGTCGGAACTCCAGACACGTTCCGTCGCCGGCTCTATGGCCGTGTCGTTTTGCGGACAGCGGGCGGAAAGTTTAGCTGGCGAAGGGCTGCGGGCTCAGGGGCGGATTCAGAAAAGGGGGAGGGGGGACGCATGGGGGCCTTGCACCCCCACCGCCGCGGTCGGGCCTGCAACCTCCCTGGAGGTGGGCAAAAAGCACAACACCCCGGCTGAAGGCGGGCAGGAGGTGAGAACGCCGCTCTCCGAAAAAATAACAATTGTAGAGCCGCCCCTGTGCGGGCTTCGGCAAGGCGTGCCAAGGCGCGGCACTGCGGCTGAGACGGAGTGCTGCTTGACCGGTCGGGTTGCTTGGCCGGACGGTTAGATACGGCATCATTACCCTGGGCGCTGTGTGGGTCGGGTCGGTCGGGTCGGCGGGGCTGCGCGCCGCGCCGCAGTCTGGGCTGGAGATTGGAACCGACAGGGCCGAGCAGGGCAGGGCACGGCAGGGCACGGAGGGCAGCTCGGACCAGGCATAGAAGTACAGGCCTGTAGTGCGCTGCCGCGCCAAGCCCTCGTCGGCCAGCCCAGCCCGTCAGTGGGATTAGGAGCAAGTCTCCCCTCAGAGACCGGCCCCACCCGCCGGAGGGCCGGGGGGCCGGGGAGCCGAAGGGGTAGCAGCAGGAAAGGGCCGGGGGCGCCTTAGGGCGGCGGGGATCCATGATCGGCCCTCGAGACGGCCTTGATCGCGGAGCGGCGGAGCGGCGGAGGGACTTTCCTTCCGCATCGTCACTGCGCGCCGAGAAGTTGCTCGTCGCGGACCACGGCGGTTCGCTTCGACGTTTGATGGATCGCGGATGTCGCGCTGCCGCCGCTGCACTCGATGAAGGGCGTGAGGATGACGTAGTGCCCTCGCTGTCGACGCGCTGCTCGGCGCGGCCGCCGTGGCGCCCAGATGCTGACAAGGGCGGATACAGAGACGGTTTCAGTGTGTCTGTCTGTCTGTGCTGGTGGTGGCTGGCCTGTGCGTGTCTGAAGTTTCCTACCTGGAGGGCAAAGTGTGACTTGTTGCCCACCTTTGAGGACCTTTGCCCCCTTCATGGGGGAGGGGCGGGGCCGCCACCGCCTCCCCCTGGACCCGCGCCTGGATGCCGATAAGCCCCCCTCCCCTCTCGAAACTGCCCAGGAATTCGTAGAGATTAATTAGTTAATTTCATTTACTCCGTTCCGGTGGCTGGCGGTGCCGGACTGGCTGGGCAGGCTTAGGCCCTTTGTGCGTCTGCCTGAGCCGGTCCGGCGCGCCACTGGAAGGCCGGCCCACAATGCAGCCCTGAGATCTGCATCGGGACACGCTGTCTCTCTCGCGCTGATGCGGGCCGCCTCTCGTGTGCGACGGAGACGGAGCGTCGGAGCGACACTGTTGGGAGTGGCGGCCATTCGTTTCCATCCTGGTGGTCGAGTCCGGTGCACCCAACACGGTAAAAGCGGTTCCTGGTTTATTTCCAGGAACTCGCCCTTGTCTTCACCGCAGGCTTCCTGGAAAACCCGGATACGTTTCTACCGTGAAAGCACAGGACCTGCAACACCACCACCGCGTCCACCGCGTCTCCCGCGCGGACCATTTGGCAGTGGTGGCACCCCTGTTCATCGCTCACCCCGGTTCCAGGTGTTTTGCCGTCCTCTCCACCGCGGGCCTCTCCTCTCCGCTCGGCTCGCCGGAAGGCCGCGGGCCGCGGGGCTCGGCCGCCATCCGGCCGCGGAGAGCCCTCGAACTCGAAGCTCGGATCTCGAACACTCCACCGGCAATCGAATTGCCGCGCTGGGCGCTGCCTTGGCGCTGCCGGGGATGACAAAAGTCGGAAATTTCAAAGTTAGGTTCAACGTTTACGGACCGCGTGTCCCTTGCGCCCTTGTCCTTTTGGTCCCTTCGTTTGCCCTTTCATCGTCCTTTTCGCCTCTCTCTCTTCATTTCTCTTCCTCCTCCGTGTCCTTGTCCTTGTCTCCCTTTTCTCTCTTTCCGATCGATACCCCTTCTTCGTCCTTTCGCGCCTCGCTTCGCCCCCCGCGGCAACCAGCCAGCAGACTCTTCGCTTCCTTTCCTAACAACACAGCCCTTCTCTCTCTCTCTCTTCTCTTCTCTCTCTCCTCTCTCTCTCTCTCTCTCTCTCTCTCTCTCTCTTCTCTCTCTCCTCTCTCTCTCTCCCCCTCTCTCTCCTCCCTCTCTCCCCCTCTCTCTATTTCCCCTCCCCCTGTCTCTCTGTCCCTTCCTCTCTCTTTCCCCGGACAAAAAAGGCCAAAGATGACGTTTTAGTTTGCGGTCGAATTTGACGCGGGCGGTGATGTATTCTTTTGGCGCTTCCGAGAGGGGCAGCCCCGCCAGCCCCGCCTGATCGAGTTAGTCGTGACGGAGTGGGGCCCGGGCCCCGGGCCTGTGCCCTGTGCCTGTCGGCGTGGGGGCCGTCCCTAAGCCCCCACACCGCGTGGCCGGGTCAGCGGCACAGTGGGCCACGGCACCCAGGAAAATGAAACGAAAATCGATGAATGCACTGCACTCTAAAAGTAGAGTGAAGATTTTCTGAAGAAACTTCTCTGTTATAGCTGAGAGTTCATGGAAGTAATTCTCTTGAATATCAGTGTCGAAAATGGACTCTGTTGCTATACGCCGTTATCAGTCGTTTCGCAGCTATCGAACGGCCTATCGAACAAAGTCGATCAACGTCTTTTTCCCCGCGCACGAGTCGCGGGACGACGGCATGGGGCCGCAAAGTGGGCTAACCCGGTCGGCCGCCGGGGACTCCACGACACTGGAGGTGTGCCCCGCCGCTCGCGCCGCTCCCCTAAATTTTCCTGGGAGACTCGGAATGATTGCTAATTCCACGGTGAATTCCGTGCCGTGTCTCTCCGGCGCCGGAATTACTGCTTCTTCTCGTTACACCGGCATCCTTGGTCTCCCTCCCTCCTTCCCCTGTTTCTCCAACCCCTCCCTCACCACACTCCAGACGCTTCCCTCTTTCCCAGAATCTTTCATCTCCAGTTCCGCCTCGGCGCCACATACCTCAGCGGTTGCGGGTTGTTCCGGGAAACATGTACAGCTCCGGGCGGACGGACGGACAGACGGCCGGACAGGCGGACAGACAGACAGGCAGCGACAAGAATAACTTTCCAATTACTGCGGTGGCCGGCGTTGCCTTTTGGCTTCGCCCGAAACAAGGCGACCCGACGCACAGTGGGCCAGAAGACCGGTGGAGGCGGTCAAAACTCTAGACGCGTTTTGAGCTCCAGAGTCGCTAAGCAGGACTCGAACCGAGCGTGTGACCCCTTCAATGGATTTCTCGTTCGGAGAGCAATCCATTGGTGGGGTCACACGTTCGGTTCGAGTCCCATTTAGCGACTCTGGAGCTCAAAACGCGTCTGGTCTTCTAGCCCACTGTGCGACGGGGTGGTTGCGGAGCTGCGGTGTTCTCAGGTGCAGCAGGGGTGGGTCGCGGTTACGCAGCACCGGCAGGACTGATTCCGGGAGTCGTCGCGCCGTCTCTCTCGCACTCATGGGGCGGGAGAGCGGTCGGGGTGTGGCCGTCCCGGCCGTCCCGGCCGTCCCGACGTGAGGCAGGTCGCGGGTGGGTGCGAGGCTAGTGGCGTCGTCCCGACCGTCCCGGTGCGAGGCTAGCACGTGGCTCGAGCGGGCGTATCCGTGTGGGGCTGTCGTCGTGACACGCCCGACATGGCGCGGCCGACGTGCCAATACAGCCAATGCGAGACAGCGACAGAGAGAGAGAGAGAGAGAGAGAGAGAGAGAGAGAGAGAGAGAGAGAGAGAGAGAGAGAGAGAGAGAGGAGGGAGAGAGAGCTGGCGCTGCGCGCGATGGCACAACGTTTTGTGTCTGCCTGTCCCTGTCTGTCCGCTGCGCTGCGCTGCGGAACGGGAAGGCATGCCTGCAGCTGCAGCAGTTTGTTTGATCTTTTTTGGGGGTGTGTGGAGGCGGCGTGTCTGGGCGAGCGTCTCTCCTTCTCCGGGGGGGAGCGGCCAGTGCAAGGCGGAGGCGAGGCGAATGCCAGCAGACTCAATACCTGAAAATGCGCGCACTACCCGCGCGGCACTCTGCAGCTCCTGTCTGTCCGTCTGTCTGTCCGTCTGTCTGTCTGTCTGTCTGTCTGTGCAAGCTGCCCCTCGGACCGCCGCGCCCGGTCCTTTGTGCAAGGGTGTCCATCCCTTCTCCTTTTGCTCCATTTACTCACCCCCTCCCATCCTCTTCACCTGTCGCTCTCTCTCTCTCTCTCTCTCTCTCTCTCACACACACACACACACTCTCTCTTATCCTCCCACCGCCCTCTCGCCTTTTCCTCAAGGAGCAAGGCAGCAAGGCACTTCCCGCGGGTACGTCTATAAGGCGCGTTGACGGGAGGAGGGAGGGGGGGGGGCGTCGTCGCTGTCAAACTGGTTGAGGAATATTGAAAAGGAACGAGGCGGGCTTCGATCCACCGGGACTGTGTTCACACACACACACACACACACACACACACATTAACTCGGCAGCATACACATACACGTATAGATTTTTTTTGTGCATAGTCTTTTTTTCCCCACGAAATCGGGCACACACGTCAAGTGCACGCGAATTGATTCGCAACATCACTCATTTTCGTGCTCAGCTACGTACGACACCGTGCATTTTAATTCGGACAGAATTCTCGATTTCTTGCAAAGCCATTTCGTCATTTCGTGTGACGTACCCTCGCACAATGCTCTTTGTGCACTACAAAGAGGTAGCGGCTTCGCAACCCACGAAGGAAGTGGTTTGTAATACAAAACGGTGTTGTTTACATGTCTACGTGTTCAGTTCAGTTTACAAATTGACAGTGCATGGGAGGAATCCTTCGCAGGCAGCGAGGCCGCCGCTTTCCGGGTATTGCAACGGCGTTCCTCGCAGGAATTCATCCTGGCAGGCTCAGCTCAGCCCAGCGGGCCCTGCGATGCGGCTTGCCCGCCAGCGCGCAGGGAGTCAGGAGGGCTTTGCAGGGCGAGACGAACCCCAGCCAGGCAAGGGTTGTTCGTGCATGTTTGTCTGGCACACAGTAAAAGGAGAACCCGGCGCGGTCTCGGGTCGAGCCGGTCGAGGTGGCCGCGCACAGTGGGCCAGAAGACCGGTGGAGGTGGCCAAAACTGTCAACGCGTTTTGAGCTCCAGAGTCGCTACGCAGGACTCGAACCGAACGTGTGACCCCACCAATGGATTCCTCGTTCGGAGAGCAATCCATTGGTGGGGTCACACGCTCGGTTCGAGTCCTGCTTAGCGACTCTGGAGCTCTGCACGCGTCTAGAGTTTGGGCCGCCTCCGCCGTTCTTCTGGCCCACTGTGCCGCTTCGTCGTCGTCTCCTCGGAGCGTCGGGTCGGTCGCAGGAGGAAAACAGCCGCAGGGACTCGGAGGGGCGGAGACGCGGGAGAGGCCCGGCCCGGCCCGGCCCGGCGGAGACTGACTCCGAGAGTCCGTTTCGTCGCTCTCTGGCAGCTACACTCCCCATGAGCGCGAGAGAGACAGGGCGACGAAAACGACTCTCGGAATCAGTCTCCAGGCCGCGCACACGGTGCACAGCGAGGAACTGGCAGAGTTCGTTATCCAAGTCTGTAGCTGATCCAGAGACGGCCTGAGGGATGGCGGGGCAAAGTAGCACTTTTTTGTCGTCTGCAGGGACCAAGTGTCGCTTTTTCTCGTACCTTTCAGGCGGCTTTGCTCTCCGAACGAGGAATCCATTGGTGGGGTCACACGTTCGGTTCGAGTCCTTTGTAGCGACTCTGGAGCTCAAAACGCGTCGGGAGTTTCGGCCGCCTGCGCCGGCCTTCTGGCCCACTATGCGGAGCCTGGACCGCGTTCTGTTCCCTCCCGTTCCGAATCGCTAATTCCGGCGGGCGCTGGATGGGCACGTGCGGCGCGGCCGCGGAGTGCTGCACTAACAACACCGGCCTCCTCGAACCCCCTCGAACCCGTCGAGTGCGTGGATGTGTTGGAGGAGAGGGGGCCGAACTGGCGGCCGGGGGGCGTTGGAGGAGGCGAGCAGCAGCGCACGGCAAATCAAAAACCGTATACGGCAAATCAAAAACCGTATACGGCAAATCAAAAACCGTATTAGGCAAATCAAAAACCGTATTAGGCAAATCAAAAACCGTATTAGGCAAATCAAAAACCGTATACGGCAAATCAAAAACCGTATTAGGCAAATCAAAAACCGTATTAGGCAAATCAAAAACCGTATACGGCAAATCAAAAACCGTATACGGCAAATCAAAAACCGTATACGGCAAATCAAAAACCGTATACGGCAAATCAAAAACCGTATACGGCAAATCAAAAACCGTATACGGCAAATCAAAAACCGTATTAGGCAAATCAAAAACCGTATTAGGCAAATCAAAAACCGTATTAGGCAAATCAAAAACCGTATTAGGCAAATCAAAAACCGTATTAGGCAAATCAAAAACCGTATACGGCAAATCAAAAACCGTATTAGGCAAATCAAAAACCGTATACGGCAAATCAAAAACCGTATACGGCAAATCAAAAACCGTATACGGCAAATCAAAAACCGTATACGGCAAATCAAAAACCGTATACGGCAAATCAAAAACCGTATACGGCAAATCAAAAACCGTATACGGCAAATCAAAAACCGTATACGGCAAATCAAAAACCGTATACGGCCAATCAAAAACCGTATTAGGCAAATCAAAAACCGTATACGGCAAATCAAAACCGTATACGGCAAATCAAAAACCGTATACGGCAAATCAAAAACCGTATACGGCAAATCAAAAACCGTATTAGGCAAATCAAAAACCGTATTAGGCAAATCAAAAACCGTATTAGGCAAATCAAAAACCGTATACGGCAAATCAAAAACCGTATTAGGCAAATCAAAAACCGTATACGGCAAATCAAAAACCGTATACGGCAAATCAAAAACCGTATACGGCAAATACCCCCCTGCGGGGGGGGGGGAGTCCACGCATGCAGTTGTAGGTATGGGGGACCGCGCGAGGAGGGGGGTCGTGAAATGCAGAATTAGCCCGCTGTGCGCTAAATATAGGTGGGCCGAGATGAAGTAGCTGGCTGGGACGAAATTTGACTCAGGGTCACGTGGGCGGGCGGGCGGCCGCTTGGGCGGGTCGCCGAGGACGGTGACGGCTGAGGTGGCGACACACAAAACTGTGGGGGACGCTTCGTTACACAGTGGGCTAGATGACCAGTGGAGGCGGCACTCTGGACGCGTTTTGAGCTCCAGAGTCGCTGAACAGGACTCGAACCGAGCGTGTGACCCCATCAATGGATTCCTCGTTCGGAGAGCAATCCATTGGTGGGGTCACACGTTCGGTTCGAGTCCCATTTAGCGACTCTGGAGCTCAAAACGCGTCTAGAGTTTTGGCCGCCCCAACCGGTCTTCTGGCAAATCCACTGTGCGCCGTCTTTGCATGTGCGCTTTCCGAGCGCTGTCGGCCCGCCTGCCGCGCGCTCTGCTCGCCTTCCTTAATTTCTGCCCCCCATGGCGCTGGCGCTCTCTGCCGCGCTCTCTCGGTTGCCGTTGCATTGTGGTTTGCTTTCAATTAACCGGACGAGATGCAATTAGTATGGCTGGCCGTAGCCATCGGGGCCCATCCCAGCAGTCGCGACATGCGCACACACAAACACACACACACTCTCTCTCTCTCTCTCTCTCTCTCTCTCTCTCTCTCTCTCTCCACCAATGATTATCGGCGATCCCTTTCCCGTCATCCCGACCGACGGGTCCGCATGCAGTGTTGCCAACCCGAGCGTGTAAAAGTTCCCGCCTCTGCGTGCGTGTGTGTGTGTATGTGTGCGCGCGCTTGTCTGCGGTGCGCCAGACTGATTCCGCTTCCCGCTTCGTCACTCTGTCTTTCTCACACACCCCTGCGGGACGCCCCGCGAGAGGGACAGAGCGACGAAAGCACTGATGGGAGTCGCTGCGCAGCCTGGCGCAGCCCCGACTAGACTGGCGCGGCCCGGCGCGGCCCGGCGCGGCCCAGCCAGCCGCCCGCCGGCCGGCGCATAGGCAACCCGCTGGCCCGGCCGGCGCGCGCTCCAGCCCGCCTGCCTATCTCCACGGCGACCCGCCGCCACGCCACGCCACTGCGGCGGCAGGGGGAAGTTTGATGAACGCAGCGAGGAACGAAAAAGGAGCGGCCAAAAAGCGCGACGATTTTTTACGAGTCTTCAACAACAGGATTTATCGGCGACTGTTGTGGGAATAATCGGAAGAGGGGGCGGGGGGAGCACGTATGGATGAATAAACAAGTACAAACAGCAAGGGCTCGCCGCGGCCGCGGCCCAGACGGGGAAAAAGAGTCCGAAACAAAACGAATGTTTGATGAGTCGGATGACATCCCCGCCCCGTCCTGCCGCGCCGCTGCAGTGCGGCGTTATGGAAAGGCGGTGAGGTGCGCGACGAGAGGTGCGCGTCGGCCGCGGGGCGGGGCGGGGTTAGCGCACACTGTGCACGCCCCGCGCCACCGCAGCATCGTCGCTCTGTCGCTCTCGCACTCACGGAGGCGTCGCGGACGGGTGCGAGAGAGGCAGACCCTCGGAATCAGTCTGCAGCGACGCAGTCACGCGGCGCGGCGGCGGGGCGTCCAAATTGATAGAGCGCGGCACGGCGGCATTTTCGGCGCCGCCGGCTCTCCCGGCTCTCGGCAGCTAGTTAGCTGACGAGGTAACTTATTTGGCCGGGGGAGGGGGAGGGGCGGGGGAGGCCGCCGGGTGCAAGCAGCGTGCAAGCGCCGCGGCGGTGCACCGGGGTAATGCAATGCTGACGAGCCGAGCCCGCCCCGCCCCGAGCCCAGCCGCGCCCTGCGTGCGTGCGTGTGTGTGTGTGTGTCGGGCTGAGCCGGGCCGGGGCTGCGCGGGGGGGCGGACGGGATTCCGGGTGCACGCCGATTACCTGCCGATTCGAAGCCAGCCGGGCCTGAGCCGATTACGGCGGAGGGGCCGAATGCAGGCGGGGCGGGGCGGGGCGGGGCGGGGCGGGTCGCAGGGACGCCGCCAGGGGGGTTGCCTACCCTGTATTACCTCATCGCGACGAGGGCCGCGTATGGTGGCAGCCCTGTCGAAAACGCATTAGGGAGATTACGAGAGCCGCAGCGAGGAAATTCCACATTTGGGGGAAGTGGAGGCGCGGAGGGAAGGAGAGGTCCTCGACGACGTCCTCCGGGTCCTCCCTACCCGCGAGGCGGCGAGGCGGCAGGAAGAAGGATTCCGATCGGTGCTGCCTCGCCCGGACTTGGCCGACGGCGGCGGCGCAGTGTAGTCTACCGTGCACTCTGCATGGCTTTTGTGCTGCCCCCCCCCCCTCTCTCTCTCTCTCTCTCTCTCTCTCTCTCTCTCTCTCTCTCTCTCTCTCTCTCTCTCTCTCTCTCTCTCCTGCGCCCCCGACGGCCGGGCGGAGGCGGTCTCGGGCTCCGTCTGGCCAATCTGAAGACCCCCAAGTGTTCGCAGAAGGGGATTGCGCAAACGCGCGCGCTGGCCGCCGGGTGCAGGGAGGAAAAAAAATTAAAAAGAGGCTACGCCAGACCGACCGAAGGACCGAAGAGGGCAGAGGAATGGCTCTAATTATGGGCGGTCGGGTTTGGCGCCGGAAATGTCGCCGGGCGGAATATCGGGAGAGAGAGAGAGAGGGGAGGAGGGCGGTCCTGCAGTGGATCGACCTTTTAGCGCCTGCGTTGTCCCGGCAACGGGCAGCGGCCTCTTCCGCTAATAGCGCCGGCAGGACCGCCAGGCGGCCAGGAACCACCTTGCTCTCATTTCCAGGAATCATTTTCCGGACGGCTCTTATCACAGCCTTCTATTAACGGCGACGGCGGGACCATTGGCGCGAACACACACGCACACGCACACGCGCACATTCACACAAAGCGGGCGCGCTTTCTTGTGCTGGCGAGTGTGTGAGTGCGTGGAGTGCCCGTCAACCCCTCCCCCTCCCCTTCCACTGTACGTACAGCCGCCTGACGTGGACGTCCTGGTGGTGCTGAGTGCGCGGGGGCCGCGGGGGCCGCAGGTAGCATTTAGTCCCCCCACCCCTTCCTTCTTTTTCCAGCGCTTACACCCACACAGTCACACACTCGCCTCGGCCTGTACACACTGTGCGCACTTTACACACCCGGCCACGCCCTCGGGGTGGTCCATCCCTCTCGCGCCCACACTCTCACTAACTCACGCACACTCACTCGATGCCCGGTTTTTGCCTGTTCCCTCCCAGTGTAGCCCCCTACTAATTGTTGTCGGTCTTTTTGACAGCGCGTTGGCCTGGCTTTGGCGCCGAAGGCCGACGGCACGGAGGGGTAGTGGTGGGGCGGGGGCCTCCATATTATCGAGGCAAAAATGCAATTACGCTGGGTCAGCAGCGGGCACCATCCGTGGTGGGGACCATGACGGGGACCGGACCATGATGAGGACCATGACGATGAGGAGCTTGCCGGGGGTGCCATGACGATGAGGAGCTTGCCGGGGGTACCATGACGGTGAGGAGCTTGCCGGGGGTACCGTGACGATGAGGAGCTTGCCGGGGGTACCATGACGATGAGGAGCTTGCCGGGGGTACCATGACGATGAGGAGCTTGCCGGGGGTACCATGACGATGAGGAGCTTGCCGGGGGTGCCATGACGATGAGGAGCTTGCCGGGGGGCCATGACGATGAGGAGCTTGCCGGGGGTACATGACGGTGAGGAGCTTGCCGGGGGTACCGTGACGATGAGGAGCTTGCCGGGGGTACCATGACGATGAGGAGCTTGCCGGGGGTACCATAACAAGGACCATGACGGTGAGCAGGGGTAACACGATGGCCCGCGGGGGGGAAAACCCGGGGGGGGCAAAGAGAG